>NC_089896.1:6782500-7395000 GCF_040182565.1 Anser cygnoides | reverse complement strand
TGACAATGTTCCACAACAGCCTTCAGCAACATTTTCTAAAAAACCTTAAGGTGTTCAACGTTAGGGGAGAATTAACTATTCAGAATTTCTTAATTTAGTAAATCCTCACCCAAGCTAAGAGCACAATCCAATTCTCTAGAGAAACAAAAAATTGCTGGAAGTTTTATTCATACCTTCGCACCTAGAAACTAAAGTCATGTTATGATTGTATTCTTGGAACAGTATGCATGAAACTATTTGTTAGTTCCATGTAACTCTACAGCACATGATTCTGTCAGGAATCAGCTCATCATTTACAAAATCAAAGACCCTCTCAGCAAACTGGGCACAAATTAGAACACAAGAGGTTCCGTCTAAACATCTGGAAGCACTCTGTTACTGTGCAGGTGACAGAGCACTGAAGCAAGCTGCCCAGAGAGGTTGTGGAGTCTTCCCTCCTCGGAGATCTTCAAAAGCCAACTGGACACAGTCCTGGGCAACCTGCTCTGGGTGGAGGGCCAGATGACCTCCAGAGATCCCTTCCAACCTCCTCCATTCTGTGTTTCTGTAAACGAGACCTCTGCTTTACACTACAGCTGCATCAACAGCTTCATTGGTTGCTTCCTTTGCAGGTAAGGGGCAATAAAGACCAGTAAAACACCAGCTTCATGCTTTGAGATAAAATGCTAACTAGGTATCTACTGACAACAACTGCCCTGCTTGTATCACGTAAACACCCACCTTAGGAATGGATTCTCCCTAACAATTGACAGGTAAAGACTTTAATATGGCAAATGACAGCATCTGGGCAAGGACTCTAAACAGAGTTTTCTGCAAGTCTCCCAAGGCCCCCCTTCCACTGCCATAAGGACTACCATTGCTTCGCCTTCACCTACAGGATAACCAGCATGCATTTCCAACATGCTATTCTAGGAACTAAGAAAATCCAAAACAAAAACAAAGGAGAAACATTTAAGAATGCTTAGAATTCTAAATTACTTGGCATCTTCTGATTTATTTTGAAGCCATATTTTACGTAAAAACCCACCAACATTTAGCATTTTAACTTGATCAGGTATGTAAGTACTGTATTCTTGATGCTCAAGCAGACATTCCACATTTCCTCTAAAACTGTACTAGAGGATATGAAATTCCTGTACATACCCCGAGACACCTGACTACTCCATTTAGAATTGTATTTGATTCATTTGTCTTACTTCCCCACCTCATCCTAATCAGCTTACCTTCTTTTCTAAGCATTCTGCAAATTTCAACTGCTTCAACAGTTTCTTCTGTTTGTTGCTGAAGCGATTGTCCTGTTCTGCACTTGTTCCCTAAAGCACAGGAAAAAAAGATGTTTAGTCTGCATGACATCCATCCAACTTTTAGTATTGGTTTCCTATATAATCTTTGCCATGTATTTGCAACACCAGTGACACCATTCTGCACACAAATGAGCCTTTTCAAGTGCCTTTCTATTTTAGCACTGCAGTCATCACCTACCGCTGAAGATTTAGGGCTAGGCAATCTCCTAACTCTACAGTGACACCTTAATCATATAATCTCCCCGGCACACTACTTGCAAATTTTAAAAGTACTGTAGTGCTGAACTGCGATGATAAGGACCTATGCTGGAACTCGCAAACTCCTCAGGCTTAAGTTCTTCTTCCCCTTTCCAGTAACAAAAACATTGTATTTGGCTACAGTGACATCTATGAAGCCCCTGGGTAAAGCTCTCAAGCAAATTAGCTAACACGGAGTCAGCAAGAGTACAAAGAATACTATTTTATTGATCATGCTCTGTTAAAGTTCACCAACTTGTTCCACTTTCATGAACAGAAACTATGGATGAAATCATTTGGAACTGGAAGACTTGAAAGCCCGTGTCTGCAAAATTTACTTGCATGGAAGTAAACAACCGCACATGAACTGAAGTACGTGCAGAATTGCATCCAAGCACTAATAACCCGTTAACGATTCAAAATCTCACAATTCACATGTGAAATAAAGTTTATTCAGGAAATCAACGTGACTGATGAAGAACACAGGAATTTAATACATTCAATTTCCTGTGCATGGAAAGAATGGGTTGCATGCAAGCAATAACACCTGCTAAGGAACCGAAAGATAAAAAGCTCAAAATTCCAGGGTAACCACTTCATTTGGTGAGAAAACACCCTGAATTAGCAATGTAATACACTCCAAATTCGTCAAATACAGAATGGGAACTGAAACCACTAACATTCCTGTTTGCAACCTTGGAACACAGGAATTCTAAAGACTCATTGTGGCCCAGACACCTGCCAGGATTAAGTATGTTTAAATCTGTTTATAGCATTTGCAACCTACACCTCAGCAACAGATGCAATACTCACCAGATCATTCAAGAATGTCTTGGTTTTTAACTTTTCCAACTGTCTAAAGAATTATTTACAATCCTGTTTCACTACCATGTTTTGATTTTTTTTTCAATTAGACACCTTTCACAGCCCAGTCTAAAAGAATACTCAACTTCTGATTCAGTGTTTTCAGTCCCAGTCATTGCACTATAAGTGACAATTATTCGGTCTGTAAACTTCCAAAGAATGGCACCAGAAAGGACAAATATAGGTTTAACTTGTAATTATTTTTCTCTTCAACTCATTTTGTAGCATGCTTATGACATTTTTACCAGGCTAGCACATTAGCATAAAACTGATTAAGTGAAGGGATACACGTGCTCCCATGTTTTAAAAGCATCCCTGTTGCAGGAATACAAAATAACTGGGCTGAATTGGTCAACGACTCTCCGTCAGCTAAATTCCGTGTAAAATTAAGTACTCTCAAAACAGCCACGGAAGTCCTCTTAAAAACAGATCAATTTTAATTAGTGGAAGAAAAGCTTAGGAAGAAATATATCCCCAGCTTATTTCCTAAAGTACTGAATAATCTTCACGCCACGGAGCTTTAAGTCCCCACTCTCCAACGCAGGGCACTTCTGTTTATTTCCTCTGAACCAGCACGTCTCACTGCAAACCCCGGCTCCCCCCCCCCCCCGCCCCGCGCTTCAAGGCCCCAGGGGCTCAGCCCGTGAGGCGGCCGCGGCCGTGCCCGCGCAGGGCAGGCCCCGACGCGCCGGGACCCCCCTTCCCCTCCTCCGCCTCCCCCGGGCCCCGCGCGGGGAGCGGCGGCCTCGGGAGCCCCCGGGCACCCCGGCGGGCAGCGCCCCGCCCCCGGCCCCGGCCGCCCCGCGCCGCCTCGGTCCCGCCGCCATTTTCTGCGCGGCCGCCGCTCGCAGGAGCCTGCGCAGGGCGGGGGCGGGGGGCACGGCGGCGCTGCTCGGGGAGCGCCGCGCCAGCGCCTTCCTTCCCCGGCGGGGGCGGCGGGGCCCGCGGCGGCCCGGCCCGGCCTCCCGCTGCCCGCCGGGGCGACCCCGGCGCCCTCCCCGCCCGGCCGCCCGCTGCCGGGGCCGGCACTTACGCGGAAGAAGCCCGCGTCCATCTTGCCTCCTCCACCTCCTCCTGGCCGCAGCGCGCTGCCGTCCCGGCGTGCACCGCGCGCCGCGAGCCCCTCGCACGCTCCTGGCGCTGAGGAGGGGGGAGGAGAGCGCGGCGCGCCTGCGCGCAGCACGATCGGAAGGGGGCGAGGGGGGCGGAGCCGGGCGCTCCGCAAAGGCTCTCCGGCGCCCGCCGATTGGCGGATGCGGGCACAGAGGCCAGGTAAGCGCGCCGGAACTGGCCAATCGGAAAGCGCGACGTTCCGGGGGCGGCTGTGCGGGGCTGTGGAGCTGTGAATCCTCTTCTCGCGAGACGTTGGCGGGGGGCGGGGCGGGGGCGGTTCCCAGGGCCCAGCCCCGCCCCAAGGCAGCGGCGGGGCCGGGAGGGGGCGCGCGGGGCCGGCCGGAGCCCAACAGCGGCGGGAGCCCCACACCGGCCGCTCGTCCTCAGCGGCCCGGCGGGAGAAGGCCGCGTACGGCAGGCCCGGAGCTCGCCCCCGGCAGTTTCCGGGGCTCGGGGCCGGCCGCGGGGCCCGCAGGGCAGACGGCAGCCTCGCCGTCCTGTCACGGCGCCGCCGGCTCACGGCGCCCGTTCTCCCCAGAGGCTTACAAGATCTGTTTTGTTTTCTTTTAACAGAGCAATTTCGCGTAGCAGCTCTCAGCGTTTTGCTTTTTTAAACAGGTCTGCGTGACGGCGGGCCTGCACACAAAGGCACCCAAAGGAGAGATTTAAAAAACACCACCACCCCAACGGGAAGGCGGCTGCCTGGGCAGGGCAGGGCAGACGGGGCCTCGGGCAGCTCCTGTTTCAGGACAGGGGCAGTGCGGGCTTGTTCCTGGAAAGCCTGAATCCAAAGTGCGTTACACGCGTGTCACGGTGGTACCGCGGTGGAAATGTGGTGCCGTGTGCCCTTAGGCTGAGTTGGCCTGGTCAGCAGACTCAGAATCACAGTATCACAGATTTCTAGGTTGGAAGAGACCTCAAGATCATCGAGTCCAACCTCCGACCTAACACTAAGTACTCCACTAAACCATATCGCTAAGGATTGTGCTGATATCGCTAGGGATTGTGCTGATGGAGGCACACCGGGTGGTGGGGACCTCCCAGGCGGTGCCAACCAAAGGCAGATGTTACTGGTAGAACAGCACAGTGAGTTTTCCAGGTTGAGCTGTTAGTGTGGGTAAGGCAGGGATTATTCAGCCAATAGTAGTGATTACCAGTACAGAATGGTTTATGGAAGTATTGTGTGTTCCGCTTCAGTGAAACAAGGTGAACTTCGTTGTTATGAAATTCTATAAATGGAAAGCAAACAATTTGTTAGAAGCAGGTCTGCCTGATAATGTTAAAAAGATAACAGCAAGATGAGGTTTAGCTTTTCTAAAGATCCGGATTTGGATACGATAGAACATGCTCAAAAAACAGCTTTAGATGTTCAGAAATGGAAGCAGGAGGCCAGCTCCTCTATAAAAATTCCATTGGCTTCTGCAACCTCTTCTGAATTATTATATCAATTATTCATGCCACCAGAGTAAGTTACAGAACTTGGACAAGTAAAATATTTACAAGGTTCAGAAACTTCACAAACAGCTGTCTTAGTATTTAGTTTGAAATTCAAACTGTGCTCAAGTTTCATTAAAGAAATCGCAGAGTAATTGAATTAAGTTTCTGCACAAAAATAAGTTAGTAAAAATAACCTGTTAAAGAGATGTTTTCACATCTTGGAGAAAAGTACATCAGTGTATCACTCCTGTCCCTTACCACTTTACTCTCAGAATGGTCAGCTTCGTTTTGGTGCTGCATGATTTAAGAACAGTAACTGTTCGAGGGGGTCATGACTTGTGACAGCATTGAGAAGAACAGCAAGGGAACTGCCGCAAGACAAAGAAAAGCTGCTTTGGGCCGCAGGTTCTCTGTGACTCAGTTTGATGAGTAACCTCTCTCTGCAGCTCCCAAAAAGGAGTTCAAATACCCTACTAAATTTTACTGTGGTCTGCAAGCAGGCTGGAGCCCTCTAATGGTCACAGTAGCTTAGAGCTAACCTCTGGGATTGTCTAAACGTAAGAGAAACTTAATGCGATAAATCCAGACCGTTACTGCTGTATTTGCTTCACACTATGTAGCCGGTCAAGTGCGTGATTTCTTACAATTCAAGGTGTATCTGTCAAAGAGCGGAGCTGTTTCTCCATAAAATGGGGTTTCACTCCTCGTCTTCCTAATACTATCTATCCCGTCTGCCAGTGCTTCAGGGATGCTTTGATATGCACACTTGAGACAATAAGCCACAGAACGTCTTCACAATGCCACTGTGTGATCAGACTCAGTGGGCTGTCAAATATCCTTGGGAATTTCTTTGGTGCATTACTGTACACCCACAGCCATCACACTTGCAGATCAACATCACTTTCAAATACTTTCTACAAGAGCAGAAAAAATTAAAACTATTTCAAGCCTAGCCTGCATTAGGGGACAAACATTTCAGGATGTTTTCAAGTTGTAGAAAAGTAGTTGCATAAACCCTCACTTGCTTTATAGTGCCTTTCCATCTTTTTTTTTGCAATTAAAGAACTTCTCAGGCTCTTAGTCTAAATACTCTAATGCAACAGCAGTAGTGAACCTAGAGCAGCAATCTTGGCATGAAATTGAAAACCCTTGGACATACAGTTCATCTGGAAACAGACAAGTTACCAAGTTTATAGAAATGTTTCAAAAATACTTGAAAATAAAAAGTAACTTTTCTGTCTAAAACCATACATATGCGGTATTAGAAACACAAAAGATAACTAAAGATAAATACAATTTTGCTACTTACAGTTTTGCTACTTCCCATGCTATCCATCATGTATAAAATAGGCTACAAACCTGTTTCACATAAATCTTAACAAACCCAGGTTCAACCTGAGTTGCAGCTTGCATGTCCAAATTTTTCTTCCATTTATCATCAGTCATTGCAGAATAGAAAAAGCTCAAATTCTGAGTAAGCAAAAGCTCCACAAAATATGAGTTTGCACCATTTCTTCCAACGAATAGGCTTGGCCTATTTTGTCTTTCTGTACCCAGAGCTCTGTAAAAAGGTTCATTGCATTTCTCATGGGCTGTATGCCTTCACCAGTTGATTTTCATCATACAGAAAGTGTTCGGATTGTTTAGTTCTCCTCCCAAAGAGAGAAGGCAGGGCTAATTACAATCTATAGACATGATAACAGCTATCACTGTTCCCAGTGCAGTGTCACTTTGCTGTGAGGCCCAGGTCCACGTGAATAAGAACTCCAGGTCTTTTCTCTCACAGGAGGACACGTGTTCACAGTTGTCTGCTCTGCATGTGGATGTCGACAGGTATGAAAGTCACTGCAGGATGCTGAGTAACGCTGTCGCTGTTCTGCCCTAAAGCAGGTGGCATTGCTGTTTTGGTACTCTTGGGTTCCAGCTCCCGCTTCACTCTCATGTGTCTGTAAAGGAAAAAATGAAAGCATCATCAGTGCTGGCACTTGTTGTGGTGTCTCCCACGATAAGTATTGGGAAGATTCCTGCAGAAGCAGGTTGGCTGAATAGCCATTGGGAAGTTAATGTAAACCGGGATCTTTCATTCCGAAGGTACTAAATGGCAAGTCACTGCTTTTAGAACACACACAAGTCTAACCCAATGCCTTGAAACTGAGAAACTGAGCTCTGCTCTGGCAGCCTTGATGCTCACAGCAAACTTCTCCTATGTCAACAGAAGTCCCCTAAAACGAATATCCATCAGGTGCCCTCTGTCAAGGACCTATTCTGCTTCCTAGTCATTCAGTCACAGACACTGACCATGAGATTCAGGTAGCATCAACCAAGTACATTATGGTTTGGATTCTCCTTGAAATTTTCAGCAACAAATAATGAAACGGTCTGTGAGATGGGAGCACACCTGACTGATTTTGGTTCATCCTGCTTTGCCTTACTGAAGTATAGAACTCAACCACATACCTGTTATACGTTTTCAATATGAGCAGAACCACTGTAAAAATAATAATTACTCCTACTACGATGGCAGCAACTATTGCTCCAGAACCTAGCAGGGAAGCAGAAAGGAAAAAGGTCTTATTTAAAAAGTTATCGCTGTACTGTTTGAAGTTTGCTAAGTTCAAAGGTCCATTTTAAAAAACTACAGGGAAAAAAAATCATTTCTCTTTGTTACTTTTTGTTCAGTGGAACAGTTTGGGATACAAGCATTTGGGAGGCAAGGAAGGAAGAGGAGGGTTTAGCTGAGAAACTGGAGCACCCAGGTACTGCATGAGAACTGGGGTATACAAATAACTGTTCTCTTTTTCTCACGTCCTTTCCTCATGTATACTTAACAAATACGAGAGAAAATGAAAACAAGTTTGGACGTCACTACTGATCTAATCAAGGTACGGTAATTACAGCACAAAAAAAAAGCCACCACCCCACTACTTTTCTTACTTTGATAAAGACTTTGTTCTTGAGACTTTGTGGTCACATTTAATGAGAACTGAGTATTATTGATCAGTGGTGCGGCTGTCGTCATCTTGATTGGGCTACAGAAGAAAAAAGAAGAGTGATTTCATCAACTATGATCACTGAATTGTGCTACCAATATTTCATTAATTAGACAACTGCCTATTAAAGATTCTGAGTGCTATTTACCTTCTATTGAGGGGTTCTTAATATTTTCTTGGTGGTGAAAATCTGTCCCTGTGGAAGTCAATGGAAATTTTGCTACAATCTAGACTTGAGCAATGCACCTTAACAACGTACACTGGTCAGTGTTCATAGGATAAAACAAGATACCCACACAATGATGCATTGTTACCCATAGATTACTGACGTTACAAATTTTTTGGACAAATATGTGCATCTTAAATGCTTTAGGATTTTAGATTGTCATACCAGGTTATGAGATTCAGGTCACTGAGAAAATAAGTGAGCAAATCAGGGTTTAAGGGGAGAAAGAAAGTATTCAACTTCCCTGCCCCAAGCCTCCATTGCAAAGTTGATTTATAGAGATGCTTATCTGTGAAGAGTTCTGTATCCGATATTCAGCAATATAAAGGAAGGCAAAAAAGACAGGTTTTCTGTTAAGTTATTGCTGCCAAGTGATGTAAGGATACTTACTGGTAGGAATTACAACAAAATGAGAGATTTTCATACCAAATATCAATAATACCTTAACAAAGCAGGAGGAGGTGAGAGAAGAAAAACAGTTTAATTGCCTAAATTGAAGCTCCAAACTTACACGGCAAACAACTGCTATCCCACAACACAAAAAGAAAAAAAGGCAACACAAGTGCGACAGTTTGCTTTGTGTTTTGGGAAGTAACCTTACTCACACCAGCAACAGACCATTGCAGGTCTGTTACTGGAAGAGGACAAGCCTGCAAGTGGATAGCTGAAAATACACCTGTTTCTGTATTTCTGTAGGGTAAAATTGTAGATCTAGAAAGAGCAGTCTGTATGTTTACTGATTTTATAAGTGTTTCCCATGTTTTCTAAATGTGACTAGTAACCTTAGCTACCAAAAGAATCCTTCATCATGGTGTGAATACCACTTCAAACAGACCTCTGAAACCATTTCAGCTCCTAGCTTCAGAGAGCTAATACCCTCAAACTATCAACCGAAAATTAAATTATTTTTCAACACCTGGTACTGAATTTGAGTTTCCTGCTTCAGATGCTGCCCGGTATATTCACCAAGCAGGACTTTGCCCTACCCTCTGTTATACTCCAGTGGGATATTGTGGACCTGTGGCATGTCCTTAAGTAGCTTTTAAGTTTTACAGAGCACACAGTATAGAATAGCCAGAAAATGAAGTAGATAGAAATTAGGAGTAAAAAGAACTGCAGATCTGCAAATCAGCCTCCTAAGACACAGCCAGATAACTAGTTAACTACTGAAAATACCAATTCACAGCTAACGCGTCTACTCTGCCTTCTTCCTTTCCCCTTTATTAAGCCTTTCCTAAAGGTTACTTCAAAGTAACATCTATCAAGTAAGATTAATTTAGTCACAAGGTACAATTTTGGGAGGCAAAGAAGATATGACTGTGATTGCTCTTCACAGGCAGGGTTTTGTTTCGAGGCGGGGAGGAGACCAGTAGCTGTGTCAACACACAGTGCATACTTTGGAGGCTCCATTTAATATATGAGGAATGAGAGATCAGTAACAGGCAGGAAGGAAAAAGCTGATGTTTGCTTGGGTATGAAAGATTAGAACTGCAAGGTTGATTCAGTCAAATACTTCGATCCTCCTACGTTCAAAAGGGGTTTGAGATTTTTTTCTTTTAAACTAAAAAGCAAAAATAACTGTCTCGGAATCTGTAACTGGGTCATTCTCCTCTGACTGAATGATTCCTTTGTTTAGCCAATGCCAAGTTAATACAGCAACATGATCATCTACTGTCCTCGTAGATCTTTCCATGCTAAAAGAAATATTTTGTGTTGTTTGCTCAGCCTTATTGTATAGCACAGTGAAATGATTTACACGCGCCTTGGTGGAACCTGTGAGAAGTCACCAAGTGCTGCTAACAGCGCTCTCCGCAGCTGTTTCCCCAGCCGATCCATGTGAAATCGCACTGGTGAAGGTTGTACCACACACAAGCCCAAGTTGAAGAGACTCGCTGTTGCATTGTAAGCTGGAGAAAGCTAAGCAAGTATTTTGGCTATGGACACAATACAGAAAAAGCCATGTCCAACTTCCACTTTGTTGCTCCTGACTAGGAGAACACAAATTCCAAATTTAAAGCAGCATTTTTATCTTCTCTGACTACCAAAATAAAAATCCCAAATAAAGGTGGCTGAATATTTAGGTGTTAAGCCCTCCAGCAGTCACACTTCATAACTTCCATCTGGTTCAAGCCACCTTGGTAATGGCGAGCTATTTGTGTATGAGTCACCTACAGCCATACAGTTGTCGTCGTCGTCAGTGAAACAGCCTGCTTACAAAAAGGATGAATTTGTCTGACAGGTTGTAACAGTCTTAAGATGCAAAATGAAAAATGCAAAAAATCTTTTTTTCTGCATTGTGTATTCTATAGCAACTGGAAAGGTCTGAGGTCTGTATCTCGGGTCAGGATGGGAGGTGCCAGTCTTCAGTTCTGCTGCTTTACCTCCAGCTCCATTCCTCACCTGTGAATCAGCAGGGCTATTTACGCTTGCCCAAGCCTGCCTTGCAAGGGTCAAGGATGCAGCAAAGTCCAGCGAGGTCCATGGGAAAATACCAGTTTCAGGGTACTGCAGACTGGATCCTACTCTGTTTAGAAAAACATTTGGAAAATGAAGAGTGCTTAATAGAAGCTGAACAACAGGGGAGAAGAAATGGACTTTGCTACGGCAATTGCAGGACATTCTTTCTTTATGACACAGTATGTACTTCCCCTGTGCACACACACCTGCCCTAGTTTTGGAGAACCAGTAATTCACACACAGCTCTACAGGCGGGTGGGGGCACACACTGCTGGTTATTTTTGCATCCATGTAGTAGGGAACTGGAAATATTTCCACAGAGTTAAGCTTTGGCATTTTTCCACGTAAAACACCTTTACAGATACAGCGTATAGGTTGTTTTGGCAAGTGGTAGCAATGCCCCCATTTATAAGGCCTTCCTGCCTCCCCCTGTCCTGTTGAATTTCAGACTGAATGGCCGTGCTCATTTACAGCAAGGGCAGGATCAGAGCTGAGCTGCCAAGTGGTTCCTGCCACCTGGCACTTGCAGGAGAGGGGTAACAGGGAACAGAGGGGCTTGTTTGAGTTTTTCCATAAGAACTGGACTTGAAGAGCTAACTTCCTGCCAGGGAAGGCAGGTGCTGGTTAGGAAGACACACAAATTCAGCACTTTGCCACTCAGAAAAAGGTGGTCTTTGCATCAGGCTGTGTGGCAGGCTTTAAATGAAATACAAAATCATCTATTATGTCTCCAGCAGGAGTTTTGAATCAAGACGTAGTTTCAGCCCAGGATCTTAATTACAGAAATATTTTATCCTTTCACTGGCACTGCTGCACTGATAGCATCTTATACTGTGTCCAAACACCAGCTGAAAAACAGATGATTTTCCCCTCCTTAGACCCAGGTCTAAGGAAGACCGTTGTCTGCCACCACTGCTGCTCTGGGACTTGATTCTCTTCTCTTCTCAAAAGCGTTAGCAGGGCAGGGTCAGGTACTTACTTTTAAAATTGCATAAAACGGTAAAGAATGGGACAACAAAGCCCAGCATTGGGTTGCTTATTTTCTGTTTTTCTTAACATGCTGGCCATGACAGCTGCTAGGAAAGGGCATGTTCCCTGCCAGCCTGGAAGCTGAGCTGTTCTTTCAGGTCCTCTTGTAGCTTCAGATGAGTGGGTCTGAAGCAGCGCTATGTGTGAACAGCCTGAAGTGACCAAAGTCCCTATTTATTTGAATAATACCAGGGTGCTAGAGTTGGGTGAGGAGAGGACAATCAGAGGTATAAAGCATTAATTAGAATAAACAAATGCCAAGATGTCATCTAAGAAGCCCAAGAGGCAGTCAAATCCTAGTCAAATAAGGGTAGAAGTTCTACTACATTAATGGTTTACATGCCAACAGCTGATTGAATCTCAGATTCATTCTCTCTTGCAAAAAGAGCAAATCGCAGAACCATCATTATACTTTATCCTGCAAAAGAAGCAGGTAAGGAGTCAGCTACCATCCACGTCCCCCGTCCCACTGCTGCAAAGCTTGGAGCTTTGTGCTAAGGCACATCTGTCTGAGGCTCAGCTCAGCTCATACTCCTTCCAAAGCCGTCAACCTAATATCTGTGGGAAGCAGCAAGCTCACTCTCGTCCAAGACAGAAGTTAATCCTTCTAACGAAGTTCAGAGTTTTCTGCTCTTCCTAAAAGTAACTAGGTTCAAGAGCAAGGACCTGGCTTGTGAGCAATCGCCGGTGGAAGTAGCTGTTTTTTTCAGTTCTGCTCCTGCCTCTGCAGGCAGCCTGGCCAGCCTGGCAGCGTCAGCCCTTACAACAAGGTTTGCCTTGTTTAATCACGGTGAGTGCCCAGTGGTTGGAGCTTGAGCGTTTTATTGTTCCCAATTATGCTCTAACGGCGGGGCATGGGGATCAATTGAGCATTCATGGCACAGCGCAGAAAGGAAATAGGCTTATATTTAAGAGCCACAAACTCAACTTCAGCTCCCCGTAAACTGACAAACCACCCATCTGCAAGCCAAACAGATGCTACTGCCAGGTCAGTCATGTGCTACCGAGCTCATGTTACAACAGCATAAGCCATGAGAACTGGGAACATTGCCTGGGTTTTGAGGCAAACTGTAATTTCAAAAAGCAATAAAAACACAATGTGCTTCAGTGAGACCTGAATGTGCCTGAACTTACCTTGCAAGGCTCTGAGAGGGAGGAAAGGGGGAAAAAAAGCAAGTTCAAACTGGCTAACAGGAGCTAAGGCATAAACGTGGCCTCAGGCAAACAACACGGCTCTGTATTGAGCATGTGTATTAGCACATGTGCCGATGTCAGACCAGCACCTTTATATACGCATTTGTCTTGGGCTCTGGCACGAGCTCTCCAGATTTAGCTGTTGTTAAAACACATATTAAAAGCACCTCATTTACTTGTTGAGACAAAGTTACTCAAACTACAGGCAAGTCTACTGTGCAGTAAGAGCACGAAGGGGAAAAAAAAAAAAAGTCTACTTGTGTGGCTTCTATCTCAAGAAGCGCTGACAGCCCTCTCAGCTCACCTGGTGGACAAGAAGTGAGGAACTGAAGACAGGTCACCAGAAAGGAGTGCCCTTGTTTTGAAAGGCATGCCTGGAAATTTGAACCAGATAGACTTTATCATTGACTTGTCCAGCAGCAGTATCTAAACCTGACTCCAAACTCTGTGTTTCCCAGTTCTAATCTCCTGCCTTAAAATGCCGGGCCACACACACTTCTCCTTGCCATGTGTGTAAATGCAAGTGTTTTAGCATGTGCGAAGCCTCAAAGGAGCCCAAAGCATACCTGAGCTCCCCAAATGTAACACAGTTCAGACCCTTTGCTTACAGTAAAGTGGCTCTACCCACTGCACACTGATAACATCCCACACACTGTGCATGGGCTATGGAGTACTCAAGTCGGGGTGCAGGAGGAAAGGATACGTATTTATCAGTTAAATATTACCCTGAAAAACTGATTCAGAAAGAAGAAAAATGCCTTCGGGCACCACTATGAATACCAAGGTAGGAATGACTCACGGGAGGGGGTGAACGAGTCTCAGGGTGACAGAACTTTTAGAAACCATCAACGTGTGCACTCAGATGAAAAGTAAGATTGGGTAAGAAGAAAATTAATCTGAAATGAACCCTCTGTTATCAGGCTGGCAGTCATCAACAGCAACATGTCACGCAGCCCTCAGATCATACTACCTAGGAGTTTGTCTCTGCTGCTAGGACAGTGGTGTTCAAAGAAGCCCCAGCAAACTGCATGTTGGTGAGAAATGTAATGGATCTGGACAAATAAACCACAGAAAAACAACTTGCCCTTGAGCACGGTCTGCCTCCAGTCTTGCAGCAGAAAGTCAACCCTGCTTTGTAAGTGTCGCTCTAGAAGTGGCCCTGTTATTACTGGACTAATTTCAGCTCTTCAGCAATATTATTGGAAAACTCTCTACAGAATTTCATAGTCCTGGAGACCAGAATTAAGCTGATTTTTGCATGCAACAATTGTGCAGCTCCAAATCCAGCTCCACTGCAAAGCTTCTCTGGCAAGGAACAGGGAGCCATGTTTCTCAAGAGAGTGACATCCAGGTAGATCTTCTGACTCTGCTCATCACAGTCAAATTACGCAGAAGGAAAATGCCTACTCCAACACGAAGCTCAAGCTATTTGAGTTTCAGCTGCAGCCCAACGATGCATGTATAGAGCTGGGTTTCCACACCAGAGTTCAAAAATACATTCCAGATACAGTAATGCTTTTGCAGAAATGATTAACAGGCTGTAGACCTTGCAGGATGTGCCATTTAATGAAAGGCTGGAGGAGTTCAGGAAATTACACTGTTGTAGAAAGCCTCTCTCATTTCTTCTGTCCAGGCATCTGCTTTACTCCAGTCAAAAATTGCATAAATGCTCCAAAGCCCAACACAGGGAATCGGGACTGATACTGTTAGCATGGGAATTGCAGCATTAACTCTTTGATTTAAGCATCAGAGACAGGCATCTCTCTCAAAGTTCACATCGCTGTCTCTTGCCATATTAAAGGAAATATCCCAAGTAGTTCCCAATTAGAAAGGAGAAAAACAGAACAAAACAAAACAAAGAACACACACACACACTAGACACCCAAGGGATTGTGCTACGATAAAGGAATTCCAGCACAGAATAAATTGGTTTAATTTAGGGCCAAAGTTTTCACTGTTTTTGGAAATGTAACTTTAAATGAAGTATGTGATTACAATCACTTAGAAAATGAAAAATTTCCACGACTTCAAGTGATCAACCTCCCTGATTCCTACAGTCTAACCTGCTTGACTGAATTGGTCTGAAGCCTGTGCTTATGTCCTGCAGTGAAAGGTGCACTTTCTGCATGCTCCCTATACAGCTCCAGAGCTCCTCAGAAATGACAACACAAAAGATCGCTTGGGAAAGAAAAAGATGACAGCAACAGAAAATAAAGGAGCATTTCCCTCCTAGTTCAGAGCTGGATAAACCGGTGTCTTGTTGTGGTCTTGGACCTTTGAAACGCCACAACTCCGGTCAGCTGAACTACCTGCTAAACAAAACATTTATTTTCGTTCATTGAAACATGTCACAGAAACGCCTTTTACCTGTCCTCACAGAGACAAACACCTGGGCCCAGAAAGAAGAACGCAGACATCCCAAGTGCACCTCCCGCATCCTCACCAGCCCACCCCTTACTCCTGCACGGAGCAGGCGAGGAGGAGCGAGGGGGGGGCGCCGGGTGCCTGCTGCGCACCCAGGTCAGCCCTGCCCCCGGGCTCTTCCACCCACACTTCCATCGGTGGCAGCTTCACAGAGGGAAATGTAGACCTTCTTATGGAGCCTTTCGGACCTTTTGAAATAGGTATTCCAGCTACACTCTACCACAAGCAGAAGTCTGCTGAGCCAAGGACACAGTCCAGACAGGCAGGACCTCTGCCACCATTCAGAGGATCTGTAGCCAGGCCTGGCACTTGTTCAGTGTGAACAGGCAGAACAGGAACACTCGGGAGGACCTTACACATCAGCTAGGAATCTGGAGAACCCAGAGGTGAAGAGGAAATGGCAGGAGAGAGGAGCCAGAGTGGGAAGAGGAGCCCATACCCATTTTAGGTGTGACGACGGGCTTGGAAATCCTGGGGTTGGGCTGCACGGTGCGGCCACTGTCCCCAGCAAGTTGATGTCCTGCAGGTGCTGAGCTGCACTGGGCAGCCAGTGTGTACCTTCAGGGCAGAAAGACTTCACCAGTCTGTTTTACAAGAGACTAGGCAGCAGAGGCAGATTTCAACACACTTTTTAAAAACAGGTCAGGGGATGTTGATGTGCTTGTTGTTTGCTCAGTAGATTGAGTCTGACAGCCTCCTCTTAGTCAAATGTTAACAGCAGTACAGACAGGCATTTCATCAACATGCTGAAATACCTTCCTCTAACAGAGAGTTAAAGCACCACCATGAAATAGGCCTGGACAGAATGTGTTCACACACGTGGTCAGAGTGGCTTTGAAATATATAGCATATCCTCCACCTTCTTTCCCAACCAAACTGAACCATGGCTGGAGTTCAGTACCATTCCTGAGTGATTTGCCCAAGTCAGGACTGGGTTCCCAGGCTAGAAAGCCACATCTCCCAGTTCTGATACCACTGCACACCTCCCTGGCCAGTCCCTTCTGTTCTCCAAGTTCTTCGATGCCTGCAGGCAAGTCACTTACCCAATGGCATGTACACTGGGAACAAATCCAAGAAGGAATGCAAACCCAGATGTGCTCCTCAGGCACCCCTCACTATGTCCAACAGAATCAGAGACATGAACACAGCTACTTCGGAATCTACCTTACACTGAGATTCACATGGGACAGAGCAAACACCAGCTGCTCATGCGTTGATTGCACAGCCAGCTGGATTAAGTTCGCACCCTAAGCTGCCTTTCATGTCAGAGATCAGCTCCCTGCATTTATCGGCACAAACCGTAGCACATGGATCAACACACGTCCTGTTTGCTGGCAGAAGGGTGTTCTTTTTTCTTTACTTTACAAATACATTTGCTAGGTCAAGAGTTTCGAGGCTTCCATTACAGACTAGTAAGCATGTAGGAAATTCTGTCTTTCCAAGTAATTATCTGGGTTTCTACTCTGCTCCAAGCAGAAGCACCAAGCAGCTGTGCAGCACACAAGGCCATGGCACTTCGGAGCAGCACAGCAGAGGATGGGCAGGACAAGTCCTCCCAGTGCTGCTGCAATGGTCTGTGGGCTCATTTCACCCACCTCAGCCCGAGCACTGCAAAATCCCACCCAAAAAATCACAGTCTTTGCAAGCACACAGCTGGGTGGTTAAATGCTGATGTTAGGTACGGTGATTTAGGCATTTGGTCCAAGGGTCTCCATCTAGGAGGCTGTGATAAAGGTGGAGCCCCCTTCCTCTGCCCACTCCCCCAGACTGCCACGTGAAGCAGCTGCATTAACCCCAAAGCCTGGTAGGGGGATGCCTGACTCATAGCTAGCCCTTCGCAGCTGACCATGAGGAGCCACCATGACTGCAGGGGCGCTGGAATTACGTTATGCTATAAGTCTGCTGCTCCATGGAGGTGGTTGTGAAAACATTAAGTTATGTATGTCAGTGGGAAACTGGATGACTCAGACATCCCAGCAGCTTTTTTTTTTTTCTTCCTGCTTTTCTCCTCTGTGATCTCCATTCATGCTTCATATCATCTCTCCCTGCAAGAGGTCTATCTGTTTTGGTTGCATTTCCCGATTTCTGTGATTCTCAATAAAGACAGCACAGTCATTGCCACCACACTTTTTTCTTCTCCCCCATGCCTAATGGTAGGCCAGGTCACGGTTAACTTGCCAGCCCTGACCAAACCCCCTCCCAACACAGTCGTGTGTCAGCACTTTTGATCCCAGCCTCGCACAAAGGCATGAGAACCCAGCACGAGAGTTATCACCCCTGGGGAGCAAGAACTGCTTTGGGCAGGTGCCAGCACCCCGCAGGGTGTTCAGTGTTTCTGGATTTACCCTGTGAGCACAGTAGGCGTTGATTTGAGAATAGGCGGCTGTAGGCTCTCAGCATACCACTCACAGGCTTCCCCAGCTCCTTTGTGCAGTAAGCTTCCTGTTCCCAACTGATTCACTGTTTATTTTTCACTATTATTCACTTATTCACTATTGCCATAAGTAAAAAGAATTTATTGCAACTAACAAAAGTCACCTTCAGTCTCAGCAGGCAGATAGGAGCAAGGCTGGACAGAAAACCTTCATGACTTACTGCAAACAGGGGAGCCAAGTCTACTGCCACTTGTGGATTTGAGTTTTAGGACTGTTCCTCTGCCTGCAGCTAAAGTATGCAGCACAAATGTATGTGACTTCCCAGCTGCAGGACTGTGTCTTCTGCAATTCAGACTGTTCTTCTACCAAAAAATGCCAAGCTCAATACTGTTGCAAGAACCTCTGCAAGTTTCACATCCTGAGTATTTTTCTATATTAAAATACATTTAACACTATTAATAACTGGCAACTCTGTTCGCTTTGCAGACAGCAGAATGAAAGCGGTCACAAGATTTCTTCAAGTGCTGCATATGCAAGCTTGTTGAATTGATGACACACATTCGCCTCTTCCAAGGGCACCGTGCAGATAAACCCGCAGCTAGTGCCATACTTTACACCTACACCCCGTCCCGGATCAGAGACTTTCAAAGCTCTTGGCAAGCACTCTGTTTCAGCCTGGCACCCAGCGCTGTTACCTGTCCATGCAGCAAGGCAGCAATCCTCAGCGAGCCACGAAGTCACTGACTTTGTCTTCTGCTTTCTCGTCACTAGATCAAATCCTTCAGCCCAAACACTCCACCAAGCGCGATGTACCAGGTTAGCTGAGTTTGTTTACAAAACGCTACGCTTCTTTAGCAAGGACTTCCTAGGGCATCACGTACGTTAATCACCATAAAAACCCAGAAATCGCGATCCTCCCCTGCCAGCGCCTGCAGCGCGCTCCCACGCGACGGGCGCGCGGCGGGTCCGCTCTGCGCTGGGGGCACTCCGCGGGCCGCCACGCCGCGCTGCCGGCTTCCAGCGGCACGCTGCATACCAGCCTGCCAGCCCTTCCCGACGTGTCCTCGGCAGGTTTTGGAAAAGAAACAAACAAAAAACCCACCTCGATGATGGCGCTGGGGGGAGGGTGGCTGTCAGGACAGGAGCTCGGGCATCTCGGAGCCGCGGGGAGCAGCCGCCGCCGGTCACCGGCCCCCGGCGGCTTCTCGCGGACGGGACGGGCCGGGCCGGGCCGGGCCGGGCAGCGCAGCCGCTAAAGCGGCAGCCGAGCAGATCGGCGGCGGCTGCACCGCGTTTCCTTCTGCTTTAAAGAGTTCCCAGCGAAACGCCTCGCCGCAGGGACGCCTGCTTTATTCGCTCGCTCGCACGCCCGGAGCAGCCTCCCCGGGGGGGCTCCGCGGTGACAGCGCCCAGCGGCGGCAGCGGGGCAGAGCCGGAGCCGCTCCGGTTTGTGGGGAGCCGCTCGGGTCCGACCCGCTCCGGGCAGCGATGGGAGCGCCGCAGCCGGAGCCAGGCTACTCGCGGAGGACGCGGCAGCCTCTGGCTCCTCCCGGGGCCATCCCCGCGGCCCGGCCCTGCCCGGCTCTCCCCTCCCCTGCCGCCCCCCCTCCCTCGGCCGCCGCCCAGGCTCGGCCCCCCGGCCCCGCTCCCCTCCGCCCAGCCGAGCCGAGCCGAGCCGAGCCCGGGGTCGGGCGGTGCCGCCGCAGGTGGCTCCTCCGGCCGGGCCCGGCCCCCGGCGCCGCCTCCCCGCTTCCAGGCTTCCCTGGAAATGAATCTATAAACTAACGTTTTTTGGTGGTGATTTCAATCTGTGAAACGCCTCCACTCGAACCTGTCTCTGCTTTGTCACGCGGGCAACGAAGTCCAGGGTGAGGGTCTGGGCTGGCATCTTTCACCTGCACTTCTGGAGGAGTATGAAACTGACACGAGACAACCAGGAACGTTAGCATAGAGCCAAGTCCTATGACGTTTAGAACTTCCCTTTGGGGACAGTTCAAGCAGAGCTGGTGCACCCATCAAGATGAGTTTCAAATGCATGATTTATGCCAGCTAAGAGAAATAAGGATTGCTGCAGACCCCCCTCCACACCTTGATGCAGGCAAGGACTGCCACTGAACCCGATGGGGGGCAATACGTCGCTCTCCCCCGCTGTTTCTCACCCTAGAAATCCGTGTGCGTTTTGCTTCCTGCAGCCAAGAGGACAAAACTTGTGCAGACTGTGCACAAGTGTCTGCAGCCACAGAGCCCAGCTCTCAGCCACGGCAGAAACCTTTCAAAGCAGTTAGGAGCTTATACAAATACATAAACATGGCACACCCTCACCTCGCTGCCAAGCCTTAGAAGCTGGATTTACCCAGGAGAATGGGCTCTTACCTAATCGCGCTGCTCAGGGAGCTGTTGGCTGCCTCGATAAAGCTGAGATCCAGTTCAAGGTGAGTTTTGGAAAAGGACTGAACTTTTGAAGATACCCACACATGCTTTTTGCCCCTCTTGTCTCCCAAGTCAGAAAAACAAATACCAACCACAACTGCAAGGGTTGGAACTTTGGAACTGAAATGCAGAGATGAAGTGACCTGCCCCAGCAGAAGGCCACATATAAACCTGGTTGGCCTCCCCAACCCTGGCTTGCTGTGCCATGTTATTCGAACAGGAACACAGTCATTGCCTATAGAATCAGAAAAGATTCAGAATTTGTTATTTTTCTATTTTAGGTAACACAGCAAAACCACAGACTCCCATTAGCATCTTCCCCACTACCTCACCCTAGTACTGCTGAGATCTGGATTTCGACCAATATTGCAATGGGAATGCGTTTGCTTCACCAAGGAAATCAAGCATTCCCTTCTACAAGGCTCAACTTGCCGAAGTATTAAAATGCAAGAGATTTTTGAAAATAGTTATCTATCTTTATTACAACACAAACTTTATAAGTCTTAATACTGCAACCCAGACCAGACATTCTCACCTACATCATACTTGCTGTTTAACTATGTGTCAAACGCCCATTCAAACTCAATGCCAGCTAATCATCCACATGGAACTCTGCTTCGACAGGCACCCAAAAACACCATAAAAAAAATCTCGCTCCTTTCTTCAGATGTCTCTTCCCAGGATTTTTCTGTGGAAGTCTCCCAACTTCTTCAGAAGTATTTTTTCTTAGTGATAGTTTCTGGGTTTTGTTTCATAAGAAAAATTTTTTGACTGGTCACTCAGTGGCACAAGAGTACAATACTGTTAGAAAACAAACTTGGATCGATATGGAATACAGTTAGAGAAAACCATACGAATGGCACTGCATTGTTTTTATTTTAAGCCTCTTTACACAATGAAAGATGTTGGAATGCAGGTTCTTATACATTTTACACAAGATACATTGACAACATCACTTACTTGATTTGCATTATAAAACTGTTTCTGAAGGTTTTCCACTTATCCTACTTACACAAACTTTTACAATGGGGTAGAAATTAAACAATTAACAAAATATAAACACCACAGAATCCAAAATGGACTTCTGGAAATTTTAAAATACACAGGCCTCATGGACAATACAAGAATTTTTTTTTCTCCCTTTTTTGTACTGTAGAACAGTGAGACAAAAGTCAGACTTTAAGTGATTTTAATACCTGAAGAGATACATAAATATCATGCCTTTGGAGGCAAGATGAACAAAAACATTTTCCTGCCTTTTTAATACATACTATTCCTACCTCTGGAACAAGGACCTGCCTGCAGGATCCCATTTTGCAACTCGACGCTGGTGGCAGGAAGGGATCACAAGCTGGCACAATATGGGGTTGAAAACTACTGCGCCTATGCAAATTCGTGACCATTGCTTTTTCTCTCCGCTGTCAATCAAGTGAAAATACTTTTGAAAGTTCAATAAACACTTCATATAGAATTAAAATACAATAAAATGAATTGAAAAAGGGCAATTTCTGAATGATTTATATATATATATGAATATAAGCAGCCTGGCTTGTTCAGAAAATTGTAATCTTTTTATAGAAAAAGAATCTGGGTAGACTAAAAAAGGTTGATTATAAAACAGCATAAAAGCATAGGAGCATGTGTCATTATACTGAGGCATATTTTTCTCCTACTAAAACACTTAACATGAGTTTACAAAATTAAAGATCTGTATTTTAAAAGATGCATCCTGGTCTCAAAATTAGTGGATGCTGTATCAGACATACAGGATGCTACACAGAAAAACAGCAAACAAGGGCTCAAACTGCATAAAAGCTGGCTAAGCCAGGCAACTGACTGTCGTCTTAAAAAAAAAAAAGAACAAAAACACTAGAGAAGTTTAGGACCACAGGTTAAAAATTAACCCTAGATGTTTTTATCTCCTAACATCATTTAGTCATAACATAACAGTCACAGAATTTATTTATAAATGGAGGCCATCTCTAGAACTGGAGAGGAACAAACATTACCATACTTTTAGAGAGGATCAGAGACAACACATTCAATAGCTGAATCCCTATTTCACTCTGCATATTGTAATTCACTCTTAATCAGATGTCAGTGCAAACCATTGTACCATCAGATAGCAGCAGTAGTGTTGGGGACAGACTCACAGTCTGTCTTTTAGTGGTCTGTGGTTCTTCCTCCTGTACTCTTCAAGTAGTTCTGCTAACTACACAGAATTTAGTTCCATACGTGTATTTGTGCCTCATGTCAAATCAAAAACATATCTGAGAAAAGCAAGCATTAACTTTCACACTTCAGAAGATTACTGGCCGGGAAGGGATTTTAGCATAAAGAGTATTCTTTGCTTCCAATTAATTTTTACATGAATTAGAAGTAGTTGTACCGGCACGAATCGGTTTTTAATTGCTATACAAAGAACTTTCTTGAATCCAATAGTGACAGTAAGATATTATTTCAACACTTGGTACATCACACTTCACAGTATAAAGAGAAGGTAACATCTTCAAAAAAAACCGAAACTTCCTATTTTTCACTATTGCATGTCAGGTGGATTTGCTACACTTGGGGGACTAGTCCTTGAAATTAAAGTGCTTTTTAGAGCATTGGCGTCCAAAATCTTGAACATGAGAGACAACTACAAGTAAAATCCGCTGCCGCTATATGTAATATATAGCGGCACTACAGATATCAACACATGTACTCATTAAGTGTCTGATTTTTGATACTATCCTGAGCATCACAGTTTAACAGTGCATAGTACCCCCTACCTCCAGTGTACAATCAAACGCTTTAGATTCATTCAGTATCGTTGCAGGTGGTTCTGGACGCCTTGTCTGCATGATCTTCTGTTTGGGATTTTTAATTTCATCTTCCTCTTCTGTCTCACTTTCACAGACGTGGACAACTACACTAGGAGTTGATTCTGTTCCTGCATGAAGTTCATACTTCTCTCCTAAAAAGCAGCAAACAAAGATCAAGAATGTCCCCAGCAATACTAAGCCACTTTATCTCAGAAAATCCTTAAGAGCTGCAGTATACAACGAAGTAGTAATTTACTCCCATCTCATCTTTAATTTGCTCAGATTTCATAATTCACCAGACCTGTTTCACGTTTTAAAAATAGCTCCTGTACCTGTTGTACTGTTCTCTGAAATACAGTCCTTTAATTGATCTTCAAAGGGAAGGAGGGAGAGATGTAAGAAGGCATTGCAAAAAATACTGGACCCAATTCAAGAGATTACACACCAAAGCACTTCTGATGTGAGAATGAAAAACCTCCCTTTCAGGGAAAACAGTGTTTTTCCAAGTAAGACCCACGAAAAAGTTTGATAATCCAACAAAAAACTACATACTGCTTCATTAACAACTGTGGCTGTTCATCTGCAAGACACTGAACTTTCCATTGCTCTCTTGTATGTTAGTTAATACTAAAGCTATAGCAAAATTCAATAAATGGATGTCAGGGAACCAGTGCCACACAGTCTAGTTCTGTGTTACACTTTCCATGAGTTAAGGAATGAAGTAAATTGTGATGGATCATTTTATTCAAGTAATGTCAAGTCAGAGAGACTCAGTTTCTTCTCACAGAAAAGACAAGTACATAAATTCTCTGAAGTTTTGAAGTTAAGTAACACAGCAAAAGCAGGTAAATACCCCTACCTGGTCCCAACTTGGAGACAGCACAAAGCAGGTCATAGTTTATCAGCGGAGTTGCATCTTCACTCTGTTTCCATCCAACTGGTGGAGATGCAGGTGGTGATATCAGAAACTGCTTAACAGGTTGTGGAGGAAGAAGGTAGGACTTGTCTCCTACTTCACTGGACACCTGTACCTGAAGACAAAGGCCAGGAGACACAGAATGAAATCACAACTATTAATTCTTCTTATTTAGTCTGCTTCCCCAGTAATGCATGGCCAATCTCTGCGTTAACAGTGCTTAATTCAGTTTAGCTTTAAAAATAACAGTACAACTTCTATCATTTCTCTTGGTTTAACGCCTCAGGTAAATGATGCAGCTAAGAAATTGGTCTATGTAAGTGTTGACAATGTAGCTGTAGATAATGTGAGCTGCTAATCCAGCAAAAAAGAATATGCCTGTAGAGCACCTATTGTGAAGGGATCTTTGGACCTTTCATTTAGGGATCTTTCATTTACTTTCAACACATTTCTGTTTATATATGTGAGAAGGTGGTTTGTGTCGCTACACAGTTCTGTAAGTTCAAGCTGAAAAGTAAAACCATCTCCTAAAGCATGAATTTCTCAATGAGTAGAAATAATACATGATAGTACAGAAGAACAAGAGGTCAACAGAAGCTTCAAAACTTGTCAGAAATGAAACTCATGGGCAAATGTGACACAAGAAAAAAACAGGGACACATGCAGAACAAATTAGTGCTCCATAATACCTGTGCAAAATATAGCTTCAGCTTTTTTCCATTGAAGTCAGTTTCATGAAGTTCTATCCGTGCTCTTGCTGCTGCCTCTGGATTGCTGAAGTTTATCCTTACTCTTCTAAAGCTTTTAAACGACTGGAATGTGACTTGATTATCATAGATTGTGAACAGAGCTTCAAATCTTTCCTAGAGATGAAGTACAAAGATTCTTTAAACATAAAATGAACATTTTCACTCAGTGAAAACACATTTTCCTTTCACTTTTGTCTCCCAAATCCCATGTGTTTCCCTTAATCATCTCCTAAACCTGTGCACTGCATACTTTCCTCTTTGACTGCTTTATCTCACTGCTTAAAATCTGAATTCCAAGAGTATATCGATGTGAACGAGCCTATTTAACTTAAAACATGAACTGCCATCTAGTGACAGTTTCCCAAAAGTGCAGTCAACAAAAGTAGTTGCACTTGCACCTTTCACCCAAACACCTCCAAAAATACTACGCAAGTCAGTTCATTTTTAAATTGAATAAGCTCAAGCAGAGAGTGCTTAAAAACTGTCAAAATTCACAGGATGAATAAGACTACTTTTGAAGAGACAAAGATCTATTATTACTAAACACTTTTTTTGGAAAAAAAACCACAAGCATGTTCCATTGAATACGGAATCTTATCTTCATTTTTTTCAATAATTAATAATTGCATTGTTACAAAATTGAATCCATTTTAATTCAATAGTTCTCTATGAAAGATAATTTGCATATTTTTTCCCTAGTTTTAAATGCAGGTATTTTCAGTATTTGAGAAAGGGACAATATTTGAGAAAGGGACAACTGGTAACCTTTAGCTACTAGAAGTACACTCGAAAAGATGTTTCTGGATATTATGTAAAAGACAAAATTATTAGAAAATACAAGATAGCTTAGACATCTTACGGTTTTTCCTGTAAACATACTGGGCATTTAACTTAAAACGTTTAAGCAAAGGAGAACATTGAATTAAACATGCAGTCAATTCAGCAGAGAACTGTTAACGTGTTGCTTTAACTAATCAACAGTAAAAAAAAAAAAAACAAAACTCTAGAAGCTGAAAAATGTCAAAAAAGGGATGAAAGAATGAGAAATAGAACCTGAGCAAAATGCTTCATAAGAATTAAATATCCAGATTTCAAATTAATAGCATCTTTTTAACATTTTCTCCTAATCAGAATATTAATCGTTATTTGCTTATGCAAAATTTCACAAATAAAAATGCTAAGGACAAAATATTTGTGTCTACATGCAGAACCAGGCAATCTACTCGTTACAATTGCAACTACTACAGAAATCAGGGAAGAGAAAAATTCATTTTGATGCAGTCTGCTTGCAAGTGCTGCTAGCTATGCTACTGTTACCAAACAAACTAGAAGAATGTTGACAGGAAAACCCTAAGTGCCACCAAAACAAATGAACAAAAACACAAAAACAGAACAAAACCAAAAAACACCACAATTTTTCAAATAGCTTTCTGTATGCCTGCAGACAGCACAAATTGCATTTGATTCAGTAACTGCTGTGCATTCAGCCTTTAATAAAAACAGATGTAATGCAGAAGTACATCAAGCCATTGAAATGTGTGTCCAGGGGCTGACTAAGCAGAATTTCATAACACAGATAAAAGCCATACTATATAGCAAAGCCCTTCTGTTCTTTTGAGCACTAGGCAGAAGCCTGCAGAGTAAGTTTCCCGTTTATAGATGTAACACACACAATTCTGACCTATTCTGAACTAACGTCTTGGCTATGACAATAAATCAGCTTAGATGGGATTGCTGACAGTACAATCAGTACACTTCACAAACTATATTTGACAAGAAAAATTTAACCAGAAGTGGTTAAATTCACAAGCGGTTCCATGTGACATCTAATTACCCTGGTATTGTTAAAGAGCTAGCACATCTCCCTGGATGCACCTCATGTGCCCTGACATACTGGGAGAATACTTCCGCAGAAAGAGCAAATGTGCATATGAAAATCACAAATCACTAGTAGACGTGTAAAATAATTTAGCAGGGCAACACTTCTATACCAGACACACAATGAGTTACGGGACACCACTGTTTCACAAGTGTGAAACACTTCACAAGTATTTCTGTAAACTGAAAAAGCTGCAAACCAAAGCTTTCATATTGGCCCCTCCTATTTTTCCTCTACAGCTCACGTACACTTGATAATTACTCCTGACGCTCTTGGAAGCAAAGGGCAAGTACAGATTTGACTGAATACAGATGTTAGCAGGCCCAAGATGATTTAGTTTATTGTAAGGTCTTAAGCCACTTTTAAGGTGTTTTTTAGCTCAAATCAGACCGTACATCCTGAAAATGTGTAATGCTTTTTTTTCTTTTAACAGCATCTTTGCCTTAAAAGAATTAATAATTTAAGTTTACCTTTGAATTTTATTTAAATTCCTCCCTTAAACTTGGTACCATGGATAAATAGAAAAACCAGAAGAGCTTGGTTTTTTGTGGAAGAAGCACAGCATATCTATTAGCAATTTCAACTACCATAAAACTGTAGCGTTACCTGCTCCTTGGCAACTGTTCTCATTCTGATCTGAGCCTACTGGTAAATAACTGTGTAGTTTGTTCTTCCACCCCTCCCACATAAAATATGCAACAATACACTGGAAATCCAGACAAAAGCATTCTCTAGCTGTATCCATACTTACAGTACTATACCCCAAATATGCCCCTCTCCAGCTTACCTTTTCTTCCTGTACCTCAAACACAGCTTCATGAACACTGCAAGCAAACAGGGAGGTAGGCAAGTCACTTAAATCCATCATTTCTTCCAAATCATCTTCATTTTCTCCAAAAATCATCTGTTCTTCCTCTTCTTGGTCACTGCTGTAGAGGTCTGACTGGCTGTCGCTCCAAGACTTCATAGTATCTCTGAGCATCGTCCACCCAAAGCAACTCTCTTTTACGTTCCACAGTTTCTAGTAAGGGCCTGCCGTTTAGAACAGAACAAAAACAGTGTCAAGGTGCCACATCTTGCTTTGGCTGATCCCTAAAGGAAATAATTTTACAAAAGAGAACAGAAATCAACATGAGACTTGCTCTCTCATCCACGCAAGAGAAGACTACTTCCCCTTTCTGTAAATCGACGAAAAGGAACATAAAGTCACTCAGTCAAGTCAATGACATTTCTCCTCCTTCTACTCTGACAAAAACCAAGAACTACTGTACTGTTCTACAAGCTTTTCTCCATAACATTTTTCAGTCAATAGCAATTTCTTAAAGCACTTTCCAAATAATCAGAGTAGTCTTCTGACGCTTGAAGAAACATCAGCATTTCATCAGAGGGAACAGATGTACAGAAGAGCTGAATCATCTGTCCAAAGCTTCTCCGTGCCAGCAGCAGATACAGCAACAAAGCCAGGCAACACCCAGCGTGAGGACGCTGCCTTGTCCCGGGCACTGGGAACACCTTCCCCACGCGCAGGAGACTTAAGGGTGTGAATATTGCATGTATGTCCGGGGAGAACAGAGAAAACAAGCAAGAGGCTAAACAGAAGATTTTAGGTAAAAAAAAATAGCTTGTACCATCACAAAACAAAAGCACGTAACACTTTAATAGAAAATACCCTGCCACCTCCCACTGCAAAAATCACTGGGTTATTACACTACCATATATTCTAATGTAAATGACAGAAAACACGCAAGTCTGTACCACATTTAGGTTCGGCAGGAGGGGTGTTAGTTTGTGATACAGCCCTGAAACAAAGGGTAAACAAACATATTATGTTTCATTGGCAACAACGTCATTTGAATGTTTGCCTAACTAGTTTATTCCTTCGAAGCAGGATCATGACAAACACCATAAACTGAAACCAATATGCACAAAAAAATCCATAAACAATCCATGCTCACACAGGGGAAAAGGTTTAAGACCAGTATTTTAATTAGCAACAGCCAAACACTCTCAACACTTCATATTTAAAGAAAAATAACACGTGAAAATGGGAAAAAAATAATTTGGTACCTGTTTTAGGTATTTACAAACTGCTTAGTCACAGTATCAGGCAGGGTGCACGGCCACGTCTGTAAACACACAGACTTTTTTAAGGCAAACTCATTGCTCATTGAGCAGAAAGAGCCGTGGTGGGAAGAAGACCCCCCCCCGCCCCAGGTGCGATGCCAGCTTAATTTGGTCAAATCAACGTGACCTTTGGGACACAAAGCTGTCCGAGGCAGCGTGTGCACGTAACGGCACGGGTTCGGCACCACGACCTTCCCCGAGCTGCGACCAAGGCACAGCAAGCTCCCAGGGCGCACCGGAGGCGCTCTGCAGCATCACACAACGGATGTAAACGCAAGACAACACGGAGCTGCTGAGAAACTCGGTTTTCTGCTTGCTGATTCATTCAAAAATGAAAGAGAAAAGGAAAAGAAAATACGTCAACCCAGTGAAAACAGAAGCCACCATCTGGCCTGGAGGCACAGGCCCGGCCCCGCGTGGCACCCAGCGCAGAGCAGGGAGACCTGCACCCAGGGCGAGGGAGAAGGGGCACCGGGAAGGGAGAGCTTGGTAACGCCACCATCGAAACGCAAAGACTCAAATTAGCGATGAGTGAGACAGGAAATCAGGTAAACCACAGACCAATACAAAACACGGCCGAGTTGGCCACGCTGTGAAGAGCTGTAAGAAGTCCGAGCTGGGCCTCGCAGGCTATGAGGTGACACCAACACAGCACGCCGGAGCGAGGTGAAGGCACCACAGAAACAGGATTAACTGAGGGTCCTGCAGCGCTCCTCCCGCTCCGTGCTGTGAGCGCTGCAGAGCCAGAAATCGCAGTTGAAATGAGTGAGAATTTAATCCACTGACTATCAGCTGAATCCACTGCCCTCCTCTGAAGTCATTATCAGCTTCCACGTCCTTTAAGGAGCTTCCAGCTGCAGGTTGCCAGCACCAAACACGGCAGTCGGGGACCATGGAGATGCCCCCTTGGTCGGTATGGAAGCACAAGAGAATGGCACCTCAGAAAAAAATGAGCAAAGAGATGGACAAAATGAAGGCAGAGCTGGGGTTTTATTTATACACATAAAATGCCCGAACTCTGTACAGAATATTAGCCAGACATGCAATGAGACTTTGTACAGACTCCTTGAACAGATGCAGTCTTTTACCCAGTAGCGAGGCAAGTGTGCAAATATCTACTTTAAAACAAAACGGGTTGTATATTTTTTAGAAGAACAATATAAGGGACTAAAACACTAAGCTAAAGCCATAAGGAATGCGTTGTGGAAAAAAAATAATCCAGTTTTTACTTCTTTTACCAAATTTGGTTAAAATAACTCAGAGAATTCAAATTGAGTTCAAAGCTCCAGCATGAGGGTCTAAAACTCTGAAAATCATTTGGTATTTTGAAAAACAGACATCCATGTTTTTTCCATGTCTGCTTGGCATCACAGAATAAGACGATTTTGTAAATGAAACAGTGACAACACATCCAGTAAGGAGCAGTAAAAGGCAAGAATGAAAGCTATGTAAACAATACACCTAAGGAAAAGTCTTTGCCGAATCAACTTCGGAATTTGAGAAGGATCAATTACACACTGAAATGTTTGCAAACAAATGCCAGGACCTTGGAGATCACAGAACCACACAGACCATTAGAAAGGAAGGAAAAAAATAAAGAAAAGCAACAAAAAAGCCCCAAGATCTAACTTCTTTGAATTTTACATATCATTAAACAATTCAACTAGCCAATGAAGCAGCCAGAGAGAAATAAAGTGATGGCCACAAGATTTTTACCAGAGGTGAATTGGCGAGACTTGAGCAAAACAGCCCTGCTAGCGTTATGGAAGTTAACTTGCAGACCTGCAGACACCTTTAGTCTTCTGTGTGCTGACACACCTCATCCACAGTCCCGTTACACAGGCAATCAGCGACTACCGCGACCTACCTGCGTATTCCCACCTTCAAAACACACACAGATCAAGACAAATGACCACGGCGTGGTTGCTCAGACACAGCTGAGCTGGTGGCACTGCAGGCCTGCTGTCTGCTCAGCAGGAAAGATGGCTCCAGAAAACCTTTTACAGCACAAATACCCTTGTTACGAGGAAAGCACTGCTTTTGCTCAAGCCCAATTTGCAGTATTATGACCCATGCCAAATACCACATAGGCAGTCCGTAAGAGATGCTCTGCAGCTTTGCAAAGAAATTGCAGACCCTCGAGACGACACACACCTGCTGGGCACACTGCGCCCAGCTTTTACACACTGCGAATGTCCTCGCTGCCTTCAAGGTTCATCATATATAAATTTGTCATGCTGCATCATTTAATTACAGCAACAAAATGCGTTACTGTGAGATGTTTTCTGCTCTGTGAAATGACAGCAAGCCTCCAATAACAGTAAGCCTCCAATAACCTGCCTGAATAATACTGGACAGCTGGGGCAGCTTAACCATCCCCACTGTCGTGAAGCAGAGTATTGCTTTCCTATTGCAAAAATGGAATTACCAGAGAAATCACCGTGTTCCTTTAGAAAGCAAGAGTAGCAACTTGCACACTAAGCCGTAAGAATGCAGTTATTCCCTTGAATTCCTACGAGCAGCCTGTAGGGAAAGGGATTCAACAGAAGCAATCTTCATCAAAGGTAACGAAACATTTCAGCAACAAGTTCAACAGTTGTTCAATTGCTGAATTTACGGTACAGCATTTCTTGCAAGTATAAAAGCAAAACCTGAAAAGTGTCTATTGAGACCACAGATCTATAATAAGAGCTACTTCAATTACATATATATATTTAAGTGAGAACGCACCACAGTTCTAACTTTTAAAATCAGAATCCTACAAGGCTAACGCTCGTTTTTCCTCAGGTTACCTATTTTTCCTGACTTCACTCACATCAGTATTAAAACACACTGGTTACCGAGCACTGGAAGAATATTGAACGGCTTCCCTGAAATAGGGATAAGGCTGATTTACGAACGCTAATTAAGAAGTACTGTCAGAAACAACAGCTCGAGAGGCTGTGCTTTAACAGATTAGGTGGAATTGTTTTATTGTGCATTTATCAGAAAGCAATGAAATCAGGAGAAACGCCCCAAGCCCGGCTGACGCACCGACGCGGCGGGCACCCGAGCAGCCCCGCTCCGGCTTCCCCGAGGCGCACGGGGCACGGCTCCGCTCCCCTCCCGCACGCGGGCGCTGTCCGCGCGTCACAGCCCGGTAAACCTCGCGGCGGCAGCGGCTGCGCCCGACGACCCCGACGGGCAGCACGCGGACGGGCTGCGGACGCCCAGCCCCGTCCCAGCTCCGCACCGAGGGCGCTCCCGGGACCCGGAGCCCCCCGGCACCGGCGCCGCCCGGGGGAGCGCTCTCACCCCGCCTTTGTTGTCCGGGGAGCAGCGGCTGCCGGGGAAATTCGGCGGTCGCCGCCGGTGCCCCGCCGCCCCTGCCCCTGCCCCTGCCCCTCCGCGGCGCCGCCCTCAGACCCTCAGCGCCCGCCCGGGCCGCAGGCGGCGGCGGCTTTCGGCCAGGCGGCTCCGGGCTGCGAGGCGGCGGCGGCTCGGGGCCCCGCGGGGAGCGGCACCGGGGGCGCCCCACGGCCCCCGCCTCACAGAGCCGGGCAGCGCCGCGCGGCCCCGCCCGCGCTCGGCGAGGGGCTCCCCACGGCGCGGCGCTCACCGTCTCCGCGGCGCGGATCCCCTCAGCGGCGGCGGGGCGGGGCGGGGCCGGGGGGGGCGCCGCGAGGCGCGGTGACGGCGGCGCGCGCTCCCCGCCGGCGCCGAGCGGAGCCTGCGGCCGCGGGAGGGCAGCGGCGCGGGGCGGGAGCGCGCCTGCGTGCGCATCCCCGCGTCTCCTGAGGGAGCTGCGGGGGGGGGGGGGGGGCGGTGACCCGGATGGGGGCGGCTCTGCGCATGCGGCACGGCCGAGGGGCAGCGGCCGCCGCCTCCGCGCGCTCCCGGGGCCGGGGGGGGGGGGGCCCGCGCTCGCTCCCCGAGCCGCGGCCACGGGCGGGAGCGCGCATTTCCACGGGAAAAAAGCAAAACCGCCGTCCCGCTGCGGTTGTGCTCAGCTCTCCGCGCACCCAGACACACGCACCTGTTGAATTCCCCTGACGCGCTTAGTGAACGGCTTTGTCCGCCCCTGGGGAGCCAGGAGCCAGCCACGATTCTGACGTGAAGTGTGAAATTTCTGCGGTTAAACGCGCTCTCCTAGCTTTGATACAGAAAAAGGCAGCGAGTAACGCTTGTCGTGAACCTGACAGCCGGGCTGATCGCCACCTCTTTACGCTGGCACTTAACACGGCTGTCTCTGTTACAACACAGTCACTCTCAGACGAGGTGCGTTGAAGTACTGCCACGTGTGTCACCGTCTGTGCCAGCCGCTGCTCCCCCCAGCACTCAGGAAAGCGGAGCCAGGGTTACAGCGCCGATACCCAGGGACTGCGATGTGGTGCAGCTTTAACACCGAAGCGGATGAGGCTTTGGTGTTAAACCCCACGTGTGGTTTGGGACCCCAGGAGATATATTTAATGAGGAGTATCCTGAGGGTTATCTTCTGCATATCCCCCTGGCCTACAACCCATATTGTGAGTGTTAATTAGGTTGGCAAGCATTCAATTAAGCTACAATGCCAGTAGTCTAAATTTATGACCGTCTATTTCATTTAATGGCATTGTTAGGAAATGGCCTTAAGTGTCTAGTACTGCAATCAAAGACGCGATATCCTGTGTCTGAGGGATGGCATCTCCTGCAGCGTGGCATTCCCAACTAGCATTAGAGGTCGTTGCTGTCTCAGAGAAACATGCTGTTGTCTCAGTTTCAGTATTGAGTTGGCAGGCATGCAAAAATCCTGAGTCAGGCCAATAATAACAATGATTTTGTTATTGTGATTTCTCTCATCTTGTCTTCCCCCTCCTCAATCCCCCCACTCCTTTAGGTGATACTTAGTTCATATTTTCAAGCTCTTCTCTAAAATAACGAACAGTAAGATTTCTTGAAAGCCCTCTAAAACCAAAATTTCTAAGTAAATACTTGGAGAGTCATGTAAATTTGCAAGCCTTAGTAGTGCCGCAGCTCCAAACATCAGTTGTAGCAATCTGCTTTTCATTTACAGATTTATTTTTTTTTAAAAAAGACACTTCACCTAGGGTTATAAGCTATTACTCTGTCTTAACTTTCCTTAAGATACTTACAGCTCATGAAAGCTATAGCAAGAATACTTAGCAGGCCAGAATTCTATACATTTTATCAGGCTCTTTTATTAATTTTCATTTCCAAAGGTCTCACCAAAAAGACAAAATTAAATAGACATGCAACATCGCTTATGAAAAATTAAGCGGTCATCCTAGCTTTACAGTGTTGGACCATAAGATTTATATGCACATTTTAATGTGAACAAGACAACATTGTAAGCAGATCATTTTGTACATTCAGCCAACATTGGAATTGTATTCCACAGCATAAAGTTATATGCAAGATATACGGTGAGAACCAAGTAAGTGCTCTGGTGCATTGAAAAGCCACACAGTGTAAAGGCAATAGATGTCAGTTCACATTTGATAAGGAAACTAGGAGAGAGAGTCAAGGAGATATTCTCCCATATTAGTAAAGGAGACAGTCAGCTGATTTCTGTGCTCACTTTTTCAGCTTTTGATTTTTGAAAAAAAAATGCTGCATATTTGGAAATCTAAGCACACTCCGCTGTTTACAGTGCCCTGCCTCTCTCAGGATCAGTTCTTGATAAACTGAAGCTTTGACATACACATGTTCGAGTGTGCTTTACACCAACTGATCCCTTTTCATGCTGCAAGAATAATTAGCATGTGGCACGGGGCTCCTCTCCTTTAAATCTTCACATGTATCTTAGCTGTGTTTGCTGCAATCCTGGGCACCATTGTCACCTCAGCCCTACAAATATTCTGTTAGAAGTACAGATCTGAGGGTACAAATAGCATCCTGTTTTCAGCACGGTAGCTCTTTATTACAAGAGAGGTAAGGAGTTTATCGTAATCCTGAGCTATCCCCCCCACTGTTAGGCTGGGGAAGGCCAACACTCAGTTTAAACAGACGTTTAGTTTCTAGGAGCCCCTACTCATGCCTTCTCAGCAACAGGGATGGCAGCTGTAAAAAACTGCTGTAGATCAGAAAGTAAGTTCTTCTGAAAGCTTGGGAGAATGAGCAAGAAAGGGGAAAGAATACATAAACAATGAAAACCACAAAATCTAAAATTCAAGTATTGAACATAGGCAGCAAGCAGGGGCAAGGTGCGCCCTGGCAATCCTAGCACCACACTTACAGTGGCTAACAGACTGGCAAGAATGCAACTCTCGCAACATCAGTGCACCAGTTGAGACCTATAGCCCAAGGAACACCTCAGGCTCTGCTGATGTGGCACAACGGAATAATCTAAAATATTATGATTTATGTGCTCTAGAAATAAACACCACCTCCTTTGAAATCCTTTGTCAGAAAGCTTCCAAAAGCAAGTCTCACTGAATGTAAAGGTAACTATCAGGTAGAATTACTGGAACACGCACAGACCAAGCAAATGAGAGGTGACTATGTGAAACCCAGTAGCAGGACTCTTGCCTGTAGAGACTGTGAAAGAAAAGAACCAAAATACTGCAACAGTGTAAAAGTTAAGGTTCTGCTCCATCACCCAGAGCAGACAACAGCCATGTGTTGACAACTAAGGACTCTGTGGAAGAGAAGAACATTAGGCTAGGAGTCAGCCAGTGCCCAGGCTGCAGTGCTGCGGGTAATCAGGTAGCTTACTTCTAAAAATCACTGAATCAGGCCAGAGAAAGGCCCACACAACACAAGTAAGTACAAGTGGATGCTCAGCATCACTCAGAGTAACGCTCTCCTCCTCCTCCAGCAAAGCACTGTGTCTGTCTCTCATGAAAAGACAACCCTACGATTAGGAGAAAACCCCAACCAGCTAACCAGAAAAGACAACTGGCCACAAAGTCTGCACATCAGTCAGCTGCGGTTTTTAACTACTACTGAGAAACTAAGAACTGGGAAAGCTGTGTTCAGTTACGCATAGGATCATCCTATGGATAGGAGTCAACAGCAGGCCCTTCTGATTAACAGTTTTACAGTATAAACATTTTATACCTCCACAGTAATTAAACACAATATTACTACGTAAAATGTAGACTATGTAGGTATGCATGATTTAGCACAGCTTGTTTTAAAACAGGATGTTTCTGCGCTTTCAGAATGATCAGGTCAATCAGCTACTGCCTCTGAAAGGCGAGAGAAAAGGAAAGCCTGTATACTTGTATCCTGCCCAGCCAGACTCCACTGTACTACTCTGGTTTGTATTTTAATGAACAAAAGCAGCACATAAATTCACAAAATCGATTACTGGGGATATAGAGCCAAAGGTAGAAAATCAGTGTCAGTGCAACTTCAACGAGATTAACGTACTGGTAATATTAGCCCATTAACATTGTTATCTTACTTAAGCACACAAAGTATTGTGGGCAAAAGAAAAGCTGGTATTTCTTTAGGTTTCGTAAGCTGTAGTGTATGTGATGCCACTGATAAGATTTAAATTGTCAGATATACCAAGTTGGTGAAGAAACTTCACATACAGGTACAAGTACAGCCACTAAGCAACTGCTCTTTGCAGAGGAAGGTGGTGGTGGTTTGGTGGTTTTTTTTTTTTTAAGCTGCACAAAAACACCAAAGCAGTCTCAAGTATTTCCAGATTAAATTGGTATTCGTAGCTGGCAAGGCAAACATGCGAAAGAATAGTTCTGTTGTCACCTACAATAGGAAGAATCAGAAATAACTACATACAAATCAGTGGAGCTCTTGGGAATTTTTGGTAGTAGGAACAGAACCTGGCCATGAGTCAAATTAAAAAAAAAAAATGCAGAAAGCCACTGTTGCAAGCCCAAGATCCTTCCAAGACCCTTGGAACCAGAGTAAGCACTTAAAAATGCACAAAACTCGTTCACTATTCATTTCAAATTAAGCCTTCTAAGGTCTTTTGGAGACGCTGTTGTATGTGTACAGTCCGGGATACACCAAGCAGACTTAAAATTCTGTTTCCAAGTAAAACAACTGCTTTTAGAGAAATGAGGATATCAAAACGTCAAAGTAACTTGCTTATGCCAGTAAACCTATGTACTTTGTCCCCTTCACTTGACGTGATTCTATGATTCTAAGCTTCCCCCACCTTGTCTCTATTCTCCCTTTGTATCAGCTTACAGCCTTCTCTTGGCAGCTGGAAAGATAAATATTATGAGTACACAAAGCTTCATTATTCTTCCAGTACTGAGTGCTGGACTGTGTATGCTTCTTTCTTCCTCCCAGGTCACTCACAGTATTAGGCCAGTACCTTTTTCAATTTTTAGAAAAAAAGGGGCACAAAAGGGCACCCCAACCTACACCACCTAAACTTAGCTTTTTAACACTGCCAAAGGAATGTTGGCTCTTTTAAGCATTTAAGATCACTAAACAAAATTGTAAATCCTGCCTCAGCCACAGAGAAAATAAAAATAAAGAATTAGGACCTCTTCAAGAACTACAAAAACATCCCCTTTAGTCATGTTACTATTCTCATTTCCTCCTTCTTGTACTTCACAATGTTCCCTCTGTACCACTTGATCCAACTTGAAGTTTTTGCTATGAAACCAGGAAACTGACAAACAATCTTTGTTCTGAACTGCCACATAATCCAGTGGTGCTATAAAAATAATTCATGTGCTCAGTGCATATGTTCAATGCTAGCTGGAGAACAGTTATACCAGAAGTGCCCAAGAAGACACAGTAAGTTCCTCTATTCATGCTTGAAAGTGATTACATTTTATTGCCATGTTAAGGTAGCTTGGTGGTTATGTTAGAGACATGAGGATTTACAACTTTTCCAGAAAACCATCAGTCTCTCTGTATAAGAGATTAAACCCTTCCCTCCTCTCACTGTGAGCAACTCCTGAAAACTTCTATTTGGAGATAAACTCACTGCCAGCAGGGCTAAAAATTGCACGGTCACTTCTCTTCCCACAGCTCTGCATTTCTACAGCATCTGTCATCCCATAAGTTTCATAAAGCCACGACACTGCATTCTGCATTTCACACTCCCAGACAGCAGCCTTCAATGCAGAACTGTGATTTACTTCTTGCTAAGATGAACACTTTCAAATTCACAACTATAGAGAGCTGTTTATTTTAATAATCAGCCTTGAAAGTTAAGTTTGAGACAAGCTTTAAACTATACCAAGGTTGGTGTTACACTTGCTTATATTTTAACAGGTAAATAAATAAAGTTCATACTTCTGATGATTCAGATCAGTTCGTTAAAGATCGGTCACTCACTCCTTTTTGCTGTGCTCCAGCACCCGGTAGGGTGGAGCAGAAACTCCTCTGGAACCATGTTGCTCCTGCACTATTGGCAATGTAGCTGGAGTATAAATTTCCGGCATGCTGTCGTTGTTCTCTAGGGCACCATAGGAAAAGGAAGCTTTGAGGTCAGGCTGAACTGCAATCCCTTTGTCATGCATGTTTTGCATGCCTGAAAAGTACAAAGACAGATTAAATGTTTAGGAACAGAAGAAGTGCATTCAATCTACACTCTATTAAATCAGCAAATTATATGGTCTCAGAGTTAGCAATACATGTGGCTCATCAGCTCCTTGAGCGTTAAATGAGACAATGTTTTTCTGCTCAGCTCTAAAGCAACTAATGGAGAAATAATGCTCAAGTGAATGAGAGATGGCAGTCAGCTATTTATCAAATGCTGTATGTCTTTTACACAGATCACCAGAAAGACACTTAGCTATTCCTAAAATAAGTTTCTGATCCTTCTGGCCTCTACCTCTTGCCATGTACCTCAGTCATCCCCAGCAACTGGTTCCTCCAGCTTGATGAAAACCAATCCCAAGCAAATGCTCAAAATCAGTTATCTTCCCAGACAGCAGCCACCTAGACAAGGCTGTTCTGACACTATCCCTGGTGTCAGAGGACCCAGAATAAGAGTATTGAAGTGGAACATCATCTCTTCTCTGCTTCATGCAGAACATGGATGTACCCCTCACATGGCATGATCAACCAAAGAGAAGGAAAAAAAAAAACAAAACAAAACAGCTGCCTGATATACTGAGATGCTTAAGAGAGACTGAAGCTTGAATTTCCATTGTGAAGCCCACGACTTAAGAGACAGCGCGATAAACCACTGTTACCTGGCATAGCATCCATTGATATATAAGGTTCAAAGGGTATGGATTTCTTCCTATTTCTTGTGATCAGGAAGACACCTAGAAACGCTATGAGGCACCTGAGAAAGAAGACAAGTTCTAGTGATATGACTGTGAAAGGGGAGGAGATAATGTTGCATGTTGATTTTTCTGAGGGCCTATTATATAGCACAGTAAAGAATTCAGAACTGGAAGAGAAAGGTCTATGAAGTCAGAATTACAGGGAACTCCCAGCAGAGTAACCTCCTTTGACAGTACTGAAATTCACCTAGCAATCACAATTTCACCTAAATGCTGAAAAAAAGTTCATATTAATTAATTGATCTTGACTAACTAAAAGCAGAAAGCAAGCGTATCAAAATTTGATTTGCTTTCATGAAATTCCAGGATTTAACAGCCTGAACATTCCAAGATTTCCCATCGGTAAACACAAGAACAACTCCTGATCTTGATTTTTACAGTATGTTAACAGAGAATGGCACAGTTCATAATACTAAACTCCCAGATATTGTTGCCTTCCTGCATTAAACGGAAAGACATTTCAGAACGTCCCCTGCTTATGGAAAGTTAATCACATCAAATGCTGTACACTAGGACTAAATGCTGAGTTACATAGTGAGTTTTACCGATCATATCTACATTGGGTGAATGGCCACGCCCTACAAAACAGGACTCCAGAAATCCCATAATAATTCAGTGAAGGTGCAGTGCAAAACCTGAAATAGATCCCTTACAGATGGCTGCTTCTAGTTATTTTGCATGTCTTCTAGATCCATAAGCTGCTTGACAGCATTCCAGCTCACCTTAGACGGAATGACCACATTTGGAGAAGTGACCCATATGCCTCAACATCCAGGCTGATCATCATTCAGTCAGTAAAAAGATTTAATGTGGGGCATGAACATTTTACAATTATGCATAACCTAACATGACAAAATTCTTCTACAGCATCCACCATTACTCAGACAACGCACTGACTCTATGGGCCACCGTCTGCTCTTAACAGAGAAAGTGTGTTCAGTTCATCCTCCTCTCCAGCAGGATATGCATCTCATACGCATGTACATAAACATATATGTAACTTTATAGATAGTTTTTAAATTTATACACACGAAGAAATACTTTTCAGTTTTCCATCAAGGAACCTTAAGACTTACCCAAGTGCAAACATACATATATGGAGAACATCTTCGCCAGTGAAGTCCAAGTAGAAAGTTGCTCCTTGAAAAAGAAATAATTCATTATGCCTTTCTTTCCAGCTAACATGAGTATTTAGTGCTGCATCACAAGCACTGGTCCCTCCAGAAATCAAGTCATTAAGATTACTATTTCTATTATCAGCACCTTATTTGTTTATAGTCTTAAAATAGATTAATATGCCCTATTAATATTTCTGCTTTAACAGAAACTGTGTATATACAAACCTTCGCACAGCAACTAGTACAAGTTTTTTGATATTGGGGTAGGGTAGCAAATAGCACTGGAACTACTGCAGGTCACTGTGCAAATCAGCCTGAGTTCTCTCCATATGGCAGTGGGTACCATATAAACATATTTCTGATGTCTGAACAACAGACTGGATCTCTAACTGCAGCAGGATCCCTTGGCCCCAGTCAAGTATACACAGCTTAAAATCATAAGATGGCAACCATCCTTGGCACCCTGGATGTCAACAGGACAAGAAGCCCAGTACACGCATTCTAGCTCCTACTCTTTACAATTCTAATTGACGTAAAGTAAATAAGCTGATGAATCTGAGAGCAGCGTACGGCTTGGAACACGCCAGGAAATAAACATTAGCTAAAGAGCAGGCCACAGTCTCTCATGACATTGAAGAAGCGCATTAAAAGGCAATGTGTAACTTAAGGGGGGGAGCTATTGCCCCTATATACCTAGAAGAGAATTACTAGTTTACATGGATGGTCCATCTGCTTGACTGCAATGAATAATTTCTCCAGTGTTTTTTTCCTTCTAGTTTTGCTCATACGTTTAGCTACTGAGAACAAGATATTTAAAAGGATATCTTCAGGTTTGAAGTCTAAGGGGGTTTAAAATGCTTATCTTTGTTCATATAGGTGAAATTTTTCCTGTGTGGACAAGGGCTGAAATTGGAGTAATCTGTACAGAAAGAAGAGTGCCTACACAACTGTGAGTGGTTGTATCCTAGATACAACACAAACAAGAAAAATCAGGAAGAGAACTGCAACACCTTTTTCCAGAGGAAACAAATACATTAAACAAGAAGACAGAACTTAACACAGTCTAAATGAGTAATTCACATCTTGGGAGAGGAAAAAGAAATAAAGCCAGCTCCAGAAGAGAGATTACAAGAAAATACAAGTCATCGTCTATGGAGTATTCACCTTCCTCAGCTGTGAGAATTATTTTCCGAAATCTCTTGCCCATCTTTTAGAAAGGACCAACACACTGTTTTGTGCAGTTACCTGCTGTGATAGCTATTGTTGTGGACAGGATATAGCCGATGCTAGCAATCTGAGACGAGTCATACAGCTGTGAGGCTTGAGCTAAAAATCTGCAATACAATGACAAATGACAGGTCGACTTGGGATGGATACTCAAACTGTATAGCAGTTATCACGGACTCCTACAGTTCTCCTTTCTGGAGGCACCTTTCAAATCAACGGCAAATAAGTTTAAGAAACTTTATTCTAATAAACCTGCATCAGCATACTTTGGAATTAATACAAATGATTGAGGAATAAACCTGCTAGCTGTACTCACTAAAGGCAGTGAAATTACTGCCATTGACCTTGAGGCCAGAATGCCACCCTCATTTTGAATTGCTCCTTATCCTTGCTACTACTGGTGTTTTTAATGTTATCACAAGAACAGAGTGGAAAGAAAACACCAGAGCACAGATTTTGGCCAGTGCAAAGATACTATATTTGATTTGCCACCATTTCAATCATACCACTGTTTCGCAAATACTTTTCTGATGTATAAATTTGGAAAACTACTTGGCCATGTCACTACACGGAAAAGCAAAGAAAAATGCTATCCCAGGCTCCTGTGACATGGGTTTGAGTACAGGTCATAGAAGAGACCAGGAATTCTTCCTGCTAAAATTTGATCAGCATTCTTTAAATGGATAACAAAGATTTCATTAATTACCGACCCACTAAATCCAGCAGTTATAGACAAAGAGAGGGTGAGCATCTTACGTTGCTTGGAAGACTGCTGTAGCAATCATGCACACCAACATAATATAAAATATTGGGTAGTCGAGTTGGAGGTTTCCTTGTATTGAGACAATGATCATGCCTGCCACAGCTTTCACGGTCACAACAGTCATGGAACCTGTAGATGTTTACAGAGACAGAGGTGACAACTCAACAATCATTTGCAAAGATCCTAAGCATCACTGTAAAATAGCTTTACCTAATTTGTAGTAAAATTTCTGGAATAGAGTGATGCATTTTATGACATCAATTAGACCAATAAAATTCCCTATATGCTACGGATACATCACTTTACTGTAGTTTAGTGTTTTAAGCCACAGTTGGAAGATATTGTAAGTCCATATCAACTTACCCAGCAAAGCCACCAGCAGGAGAATAACTACAATGTAGTTTGCATTTTTCTCCTTGTAAAAATACAGTAGCAGGCAGAATACAATGATCTCCAAAAGCTACAAAAAACAGAAGAGAGAACATTAGATGTTGAGTATATGGGATTCTGAGCCAGTCAAATATCAGAATCATACAACAGGACAAATCAAAGGAAAATGAAGACCCGACACAGTTACACATCAAATTTAACATGATCATAGATTCTAATTAGACAAGATATTCAATAGGTTTTTGCAGTACAGGAAACATGGGACATCTTCGACATTACATTCTAGGTAAAGAAGCAGATAAAATAATCCCAATTGAATATTCACATCACAGATCTGAGCCTACTTTCTATTTTCCTACTTTCTTTAAGTGACCCCTGCAGCACTCATTTTATTCAATGGCCAAACTTATCTTTATTAAGGAGCAACAGATTGCACAATATTATCAATGAGACAATGATGACTCCAGAGAAAGCCAGCCTAGGAAAAGAACAGATGCAAGCACAATATTGGGCACCTCTGGAACAACTGTTCTCAGCTGCCACCAACACTACTCACAGCCTGAAGCTGACAGGTCAGGGAAAGAGCAGGCTATTTAAAAATTTTAAGATATTTAAATTCTAAGTTGTGCATGCAGGTGTCCACACGCGCTGTGGAACTGACACTAGCAAAAGCTGAAAAGGTCCACTAGCAAATAAGAAACATTGCTAGTACGCATAAATAAAAACAATGCTTGAAACAAAACTCCCAAATCAGGCATACAGCAGAAAACTGTCCCACGTTTTATGGGCCATCTTACCATATACAACAGAAATGGCCAGCTCACTAAATGCCTAGTGATATTTTCTCCCGTCATCTTCTCATGACTATTAGGTCCAAATGTTATCAGTAGGTAAGTTCCAATAATTGCCAAACCACAGCCTACAAAGGATAAAACATAGCGCCCTTTGGCGACCAAAGGACAAAAAAAGAAAGGACAGTTAGTGGGTTAGTATGGATGCATGGAATTAATATCGCACATGCGCAGTGGCCATGACATCATGCATATTCCTCCAAATGACTCATTCCTCTGCCATTCATGCCCCACTTTCAAAACAGTAGAAGTAAAAATAACCCTAAGCAATATGTATGGTGTGAGTTGAGAAAAGAACTCATACCAGGTAGCATCTGTTAAACCAACAGAAGTCGTAACGTCTACATCTGGGGCTTATCATGCCTGCCTACAGCCCATTTTTCAGGAAATGGAAGAACGAATGCCCCAGTTCTGCAAACACCTGCACACATAAGAAATTCATCTGATTCAGTTGTGCATAAGCTATTACAGTCGAGGCCCCTGACTCCAGCTTCAGCTCAGAGAACTGTGATTCTCAAATCTGCAAACAAACATGATTTCTATGTATTCCAAAAAAACTACGAAACAGCAAGGTGAGATTCTGATAACTTGGCACCAGACAGAGAAACAAAACACAAAAAATCCATTTTTAACAAATAGTGGATGAGATGACATTTTTTTGAAGAGGTACTATAGTTTATGCAGATTTCTCCATCTCTCTAACTGTGACTCTTAGGAGGCCATGCTATGTGCAGGATAGCTTGTAAACAGAAGGGAAAAATGAAAAGGAACTGTGGAACTTACTCAAGAAATCCTTGGGCTTCCATTTTTCTTTAATAAATATAATTCCTATGATCGCACTAGCTATAGGAAAAAAAAGAGAGAAACAGGATGATGTACATATTGACCCAGTCACCAGCAGTATCACAGTGCAACACACTCAGACATCAGTCATCTCTTACCTATAACAGACACTGCGCTGAGAGGCACAATCAGTGAAAGAGGAGCAAAAGCATAAGAGGAAAACACTCCCAATTCTCCCAGCACCAGCAGAAACAGTCCACACCACCATGTCTTGGTTTTGAAGTAAGCTCGGGGGTCTTTGGAACCTGCCAGCCGGATGTGGCTGTATTTCTAGAAAAGAGAAGAAAGGTACAGAAGCTTTGGCATGCTTGATGCTTTTTAATGCAGGATGCTTGAGGCAGGATCAATATTTGTTTCATGATACCCACCTGAAGGTTGAGTGCAATACTGATAACAAGATGCCCAAAAATAGCTAGTAATGCACCAATCAAGTTCTCCTGTAAAAACAAAGTAAATACACAGATATTAAATTTACCCACTGGACCTTGAAGAGAGTTCAGGCTTTTTGCACAATCTGGGAGAGAGAACACTTAAAACTGTTCCTAGATCACCTGTCACTAAAATCATTGTTTATCTTCTCTACGTGACCTAAGATAATTCAAGTAACTTCCTTGTGGCTTCATTCCAAATCTATGAAACTCAAGTGAAAGATAACCCTTCCTTTACTAACACTTTGTATGAGAGACTTAAATTAGTGTGCATGTATTTGCATTTTCACGGTTTCTTAGAGGGAAAGGTCAGACTGCTAAATGCAACAACCTGTTCACTCCTCCTTCCCTTCAAAGAATCTGCTTTTAATATCTTTAACAATACCCTTATGAAATCTGTTTTCATAAGGTTGGCCTGACATTCAGCAGCATATGGATCAGGAACCTCTGTATTCTGTGGGTCACCTTTTAATAACTATTTTGCTCTTCTCCACCTATACCATCTGCTGGTTCAGTGAGCAATTTGGCCCATTTAATGGAGCAGCCAATTATCACAGACTTTATGGTGCTTTTTACATGAACCAGACACTCCAAATTAAAAGGTAACTAGTAGCAACTCCTAACAAGTTCTTAGCATGTTCCACATAAGCGTTACTAGCTCAGCAATAATTCTCATGGTCTAGAGACAGAGCTTGAAATAAAAAAAATGTAAAGCAAGCTGAGTCACAAAGGAAATGTACATTAGGAACAAACAGAAGAGCCTGAAGTCAAGACAGGCCATTTAGCACTTGTGCTCCTCCAACAACTGTCTAAATCTCATTAGATGTCACTAGCACTTTTCATCTCAGTGCAGGTAACCAAGATACAGTGCAGTACTACTTTTGACTGATTTGGGATAACTGAGATCACATTTGTATTCCTCCCTTAACTGTAAATTTACAGTTCCTGATTTTAACAATGACTTTAGACTTTCAAGTTTATATCAGTGAAACAAAAAGCTTTGTCTGGCTGTGAGAAAGTAAGATTTACCCAAGCAGTTTCATTCAAAAACACAAGATGCTTTCCCCACAAGACAGTAAAGTTGGCACAAAAACATCACTGTGTGATCACAAAGAAAGTCAGAGAAAATTCAGCATGGTTTCCGGGTTCAGCACCAGGTTCAGTTTGGAAGACCGGGAGGAGGAAGCCCTTTCAGCTGAGGCACTGTAAGTAGAGCAGAGTGACTGGCTTCTGGACTGAGAGCTTGTAAGCCTGGGGAAAGCTCATGCCAGTCTGACTATTTTTACACTGCATCTTGGGGAAGGAGGGAAAGCCCTTCTTTGAGGGATTTTCCAAGCACCTTCCAAATGATGGATTTGTAGGAAAGTGATCTGGGAACAGTTCCATTTCCAGTTGGAAAATAAGAAGGAATTATTGCAACAGGTCCTACCTTGGCTACAGGCTCTGAGAGATCACGGGCTGAAATGTAAGCACTTGAAAATAGTGCAGATGAGAACAGCTGGTCTCAATCACTGATGTACAGAATAGTCTGAAAAGTTACCTAGCAAAATTTATTGCTCCTAACCCGCTTTAGACAGCTATGTGATCTTTTAACTGCCAATCATTCTTTCTTCACTTTGTCCAGCTCTTTGAGACACAGAATTTGTCTTTCTTTCTCTCACTGCTTATATACACAGCATATAACACACTCAGGCCTGCAGGCATGGCTAAATACAAAGACAGTGCACTTTCTGCGAAAAAAAATAACCAAAATAAGTGGCATTATCAGCTTACTTGAATAGTTAAGGCCTTCTAGGGGTAGTCTGGGGTAGAAACCTGACCTTGTAAGAAAAGGAGTCTGTGTGTGGCTGCACAGAAACCGCTGCTGTGGCCAGTGGGAGTTGCTGAAGTTGCAGATTTGGACTGTTGCCTCCTTCCATTTTTGTTTACTGAAGCGTTTTGTTTTCAGCCTCCGAGATGACAGAACTTCTCTTTAAAGAAGAGACTTGGACTCTGCTAGAACCATGTTGTCTGGAACTTAGTACGAGTTCTTCCCATCCATCCTGTTGAGCTTGGACAAACGATTACATCTGTGAAGCACAAACAAGCTCTCTGTAATCTATTTGCTGCTCTTCTTCCTCCACTGGGCTACACTGACATAGGAGAGGCACTACAGGCAGAGGTGTAGATGAACTAATATTTCCAGTGAGTTAGTGGGGCAGTAATGTTATATTCCTCCAAGATGACACTGATTTAAAAAAAAAAAAAAAAAGAAAAAAGAAAAAAAAGAATCAGGTCAAATTAACTCCAAAAGCTGCAATGAAATGATGCTGAAGGGTAGCCCACAGAAAACTCACTGGAATCAAACTAACCGCTGCACGTATCAGCAGAGGAAGAGTTTAAATGCCTTCTCAGAAAGTCTCAGACACAGAAACTTGCAGAGAAACTTGCTCACAAACTGCCTCAGCCCCAGGGGTGACATACCCCACTGGCATTTAAAACGAGCCTTGCCATTTGGAAAGCTCTTATCAAAAAGTCTCTGAAATCCTCCGAGCCCTGTTTTTCATTTCTCTGCTCCCTACAGACCTCTGCTGTTTGCTCAGCACCACGTTAGCAGCGTGCTGGGGCTGACAGCGCTCCCCCTCAGCGAGCAGGTCCCCCCAGGTCGGTCGCCTGTGAGCGGAACTCGGCGGCCAAGCTCCTCGGAGCCAGGCTCGCCACATGCGGCTGGACACCGGGCCGCGGCCCCCGCCCGCCGCCGCAGCTCCTCTCCCCGAAGGCCCCGAGAGGCGCCGGCAGCCCGAGGAACGGCCGGCGCGGGGGAGGCCGCCTCGCGCGGGGGGAGGCGCCGGGGCAGGGCCGCGGCAGGGCGGCAGCGCGCACGGCTCGGGACCCCGGCCGGCGGCAGCGGAGCGGAGCGGGCCGCGCACCCCGCGGACACCGGCCCGGGCCCCTTGGGCAGCGCCGGGGCCGCGCCGGGCCCTGACGGGGAGACGCCCGCGCTCCGCGGAACCCCGGAACGGGCCGGGCCCGCCCGCGCACTCACCTGCTGCCTCAGCGGCCCCATGGCCCGGCCGCCTCGCCACCACCTCCCGCCCGCGGCCGAGCGCAACGCCCGGTCCCCCCCAGGCCCCGAGGCGGCGGCGGGGGCGCTCCCGGTCCCCGCGGCGCTCCCGGCCCCAGCGGCAGCCCCGCGCCCTCCCCGGCCCCAGCCCCCAGAGCCCCCTTAACGCGCATGCGCGAGGGGCCAGCCCCGAGCCTCCTTAAGCAGCCGCGCGCAGGGCGGCTCTGAGAGCTCGCCTGCGATTGGGTGTCTGCCGGAAGGCTCGAAGGAACAGGCCCGACGATTGGAGGAGAGCTGGGCGGGCCGTTGTACCGGCGAGGAGGCGGGGGCTTCCCCCCGGGCGCCTGCCGTGCCGGTGGCCGCGGGGCGGGGCGGGCGCTGCGGGGCCTGGGGCGCTGCGCCGGGTGCGCGGCAGCCGTGTGCCAGTGGGCGGCCGAGCCGGCGGAGCTCGAGTTACAGCGAGGAAGGGGCCCGCCCACGGGCACGGGGTTCTCCCAAAGCACAGCGGGGGGCTGCTGACGGAACCGACCGACGCGAGGGGAGCTCCGGGAGCGCGGAGAGCCCAGCCGCCGACAGGCCTCAGGCCCCCGTTTGCCCTCCTGGGGACGTGCGGCCCGGCACAAGGGCACGGAGCGCGGCCGAGCCCCTGCCCTCCGCGCTCTGCGGGGCCGCGGGAGGTCCGCGCTTGGCTCCCTTGTCACGGCAACCGCCTCCTGTCCGCCAGCCGCCTCCGGTCCCTGCGCCTACCGCCTCTTGTCCCCGCATCAGCCGCTTTCTGTCCGTATGCCACCCGCCCCCCAGCCCAGAGCTCGCCCTGTGGCCTCTCCGCCCTCGTTCAGAAGCACACGGACATTCTCACTAAGCGCAGTTCAGTGTTGCACAGAGGTTCAGTATTGCACACGCACATTCTCACAGAGCTCACGGTTCAGTGTTGCACACGCACATTCTCACTGCGCTCCCAGTACCGTTCAGCACTGCAGTGCCGTTGCAGTGCAGCTCCATGTCTGGCAGTAACACCGATCCCGGTCCGATGAAGTGTCGGTGGTTTTGTCACGATACGGCAGTGACACTGCGCAGTTGGAGAACCCGGCTGGCTTCACCCCCTGCCTCGCGGCAGCTGCAGCAGAGCCAGGCCGAGGCCTTTGAGCGCAGGCCTGCAGAACGCGGCGCCTCTCGGGTGGCACCAGGCCGCACAGCGCCCGAGTTCGGCCAGACCCGGCATCCTTGGCCTCTGTCTTCAGGTTCTGAGTTCGGAGAGGGTCAGTGCTGTGAGGGGAGATGTTGAGTTACTTAACTCAGTAAATGAGGAAAATCTGCAAAAGTGATTAAACAGCACTGAGTCAGCCCATTTATCAACACTAGTGCTTCAAAGTGCTTTTTTTTTCCCTTTGCTTTTTAAATAAATGCAGAAATGACTGCTGGTTTCTTGACTTGTCTACACCATTAATGTTAGATGTGCCCTTAACTTCTACATCCTATTTAAAAAGAAAACAGGTGTTGTAGTTACATTCTTCCTGTATCTTCATATTCAGAATTTTGTTATTATTGGCTGTTCCTTTTAGGTTTCCAGATTTCCTCCAGTCCTTATAAGCACCATTGTAAGGTGATCTCAAACTCAGAAAAAAAGGGATTTAATTCTCAATCAAAGCAATTTCAGTATAACCAGGTGAGTAACAAAAATGTTTGAAGTTCATGTCCTCATAATAAAAAACTATAAACACTGAACTGCAACTAAAAATATATTATGGCAAATACGCAAATAAGCCTAGATTACGGTTGTTAAATTTGTTTTGTAATCACAACTCTTAACAGTATGAAGTAAATGGTAAAGCAGTATTACTAATTTAAACCTTGAAATTACTCCACATATATCACCCTTGTCTCCCTACCTCTCATGCACCCACCTTTGTCCCTGGTCCCTTCTCCAGTCTTGAACCCTCATGGACACAAACATATATCTTGCATGTATTATGAAATTCAGGAGCAAATTGAAAGAAATCAGTAGAGTTAACACTTGTATAATGATAGGAGAATATGACCACTTCTATCTTTTGATAGTCTTCACCCTGATCCTTCCCTGATTTGTAGGAATTACATTGGTATATCTGTTATCTGGCCAGCAGAGGGAAGCAGAAAGATATGTTAAAACCATACTGTTTTCCCAGCCTGCCCTGTGCACGGCTTCTTTTCAAGTCCAGCCAACACTCAGAGGTGCCATGGGCCTCCTGGGCTTTCTGGATGCACCTTTCAAGCTACATCCTCTGCTGGTGGAAAGAGGATGCCCATGGCCCCCGCTGACTGTTTCCTGTGATCTGGGACTATGTGGTAACACCAGAACTCTGAAAACTAAGTATATTCAGATTTTCTGAAGCTTTGGGTCCCAGGTATGTAAAGTAGGTAAATCTCGGAAGTATTTGGCTTCTTCCCTCTTTCTTCTTTTGCCTTTGGCATCTTCTCTTTCTTCTCCTTCCTTTGATGTCTTCCTCCTTGCTTGTCTCTCCCATCTCAGTGATATCAGGAGCATATTATCTCGGGACTGAATAACAACAATCAAGGACGTAAACGACAGAAGATGAGGGAAAATGATCAAGGTAGAGAAGTTGCTTAAATACCTTTTGTAGGCGCCATCAGTCTGTCTGGTCAGCTTCCAGGAGTTCCAGATGACCTGATGCTAAGTTCTGAGTAAAAGAGAAGAGGCAGAGTCTTAAGGTAGCTTCACAAAGCACTCCCTTCCCTTTGAGAATTTCCTGCTTGAAGGGCAGAGCAGGCAGGAAGCCAAACCACAAGCTATACAAGGGCTTGGCTGATTCTTTCTTAAGCTTTACCCTAGAGAAAAGTTACTGTGCTAGGCAGGGGAGGGGAAGCATTAGGTCGCTTAATACTAGACCTTTTTGCAGTTACTGACTTATTTTCCTCCACCAGTGCTTGATTGTGTTCTCTTCAGCACAAGCCATTTTGGAGCACATTCCTTTAGCAGGGTAGTCAGGGATAAATGAAGTTTACCAGTACACGAAGTTTACCCAGCTGTAATGTAGGCAATGTAGAGAGCTTATTTGCTTCTTAGTACCTGACCTGGAATAATTAACAAGTGAGTTGACCCACTTTTGTAACTGTGCCAGTTTACCACTGTATTCACAGAGCCCCACAGGTACCTGAACACTGGAGTTTGGAAGGCATTTCTGGTGGCTTTACCACACAGCTAAATCCTCCCTTATATTTACCAGAATATAGTTCAAAGTATTCAAAGGACACAGAGGTGTGCAGTCACTGTAGCAGGAGGTAAATTTCCAAGGGAGTGTGGATGTCTAATCTCCAATTACTTTCAACAACACTGACGTGATGATGTGCATGCCAAACCAGAGCTAGATGCAGTGGATGGGAGAAGGGCTCTGTAGTTGTTTCCATGACACGTGCTGTCCTGAAAGGTGCTAATTAAGAACGTGCTGTCAGAGTAGTAACTCCCCTTTATGGGACAGGGTTGAGCATGGGATTCCATCCAAGCCTCAGCAGGCTGGTCAGCAGGAGCAGCCAAGCCTGGGCAACACCAGGTAACTGAGCTTGCAGATGCAGTTTTTTTTTATCATCTGCTTTGGAAACCCGCTGCACATTTAATAGCTGGTTCTAGCAAATTGGACCAAACTTGCTTCCCTCAGCACAACCATCTTGTCCATGGAGCACAAGTTGGAGAGCCTCAAGTATGTGGCAGAAAGATGAGGTACTGGGGGAAGGAGCTGTCCCATTAGCATTAGTGTGAGCCTATGCCTGTATTTCATTGCCTTTGCCCCAAGAGAGAGGTGATCAATACAGCTTGGTCAACATGTGTGATACTTCTCTTGCTAGAGTGAAAATCCAGGCCCCGGATTCTATAACGTCACTCATCAGTCTCCAGAGATCAACAGCACTTCATTGTCAAAGAAAGGAACTGGATACTTTCCTTCACTGATAAGAGGAAGCATTTTATTTCAGACTGATTGCCAAAGCTGCTAAAATCACATAGTCCCTTTGCAGTGACTTCAGGGTACTGCGGATCTGGTCTTTAACCTACTCTGTTGCCTGTCTGCAGTGTCTATTTAGGGTTGTACTGGGGATGTTTCTAAAATCCAGCCAAGAAGGAAAATCATTCTTCACTGTCATCAGAGTTATAATTAAAGTGGAAGTCCAACAGCTATTCTAAGCTGCTTTTTCATCTTTTGTTCTCTTTTAAATTCAGTTTCCAATGGGGCTGGACTTTTTTCTGCTTAGTCTCACCCAGAGGTGGTCCTTTTTCATCTTGCATGAACCTTTTCAAACCAAATTGGCAGAGCTGTTGTTAACTAAAAAAATGTAAAGGAGGATACATATACACATGCTTTGTGGACTCATTGAGAGCGTTGTACTAGGCTATCTGAAATTCCTAGCTAAAGTGAATAATTTCAGGATCTGTTCTCTCTAACACAAGACTAAAAAAAAGAAAAAAGTTTCTTTTGCCAGCTGATGAGCATCTGCACCCCCAAAAGAAGAAATCAGCAAAGCTTATTACTTGAAAAAGTCATTCTCATCCCCATTTAATCTCACAGAACTTGCAACTGTGAGTGCTGTATACCAAAGTTTCTGCTGTTTTAAAATGCTAGAGGTGATTTGTCCTTAAAAATTACATTTGGTAAATACCAGGCCTCAGTCATTTCACAATTTCTTTTCAGCTCAGCTACTGACAATTTCCTTTCTCCCTCTCTTTCCAGGTTCCACGCACTGCATGCAAGAAAATCTCCAGCTATCCAGCTGTGAATGCGTACAACATCCTATCCTATTTTCAGTCCAGACGAGACTTTAGCGTGGGAAACTCTAGGGTGTTTCAACAACCTGTTTCTAGGAAGATTGAGAAAATCCCTACTCCAGCCCCCAATCAATACCATGTAAGGAGATTTGGAAGGGAAGACAAGGCAGGCAGCAGGGCACAGCTAACATGTAATGCTGGTGAAGTCATGTTTGATGTTCCAGGTGATACTATGAAGTTACAGAAAACACAGGAACTAGCTGTAACCGAGCTAGTTTGGGTACAGCTCTCAAGGTAGCTGTAACAGCCCAGAGCTTTGCACTAAATACTTATCCTGTTTCTGATGGTTCTGAGGTCTGTTCCACTGCACTCAGTAGCTAAACAAATGAGCATAAACCTAGCTCAGGTATTTCTGCATGATTTGCCATCTCACCTCTGACCATGCTGCAGGTGTATCCCAAGGTGTTGTAAAATGAGCATACATCAGGCAGTAACTTTTCAATACCAAGGGAGGAAAAATACATCCCTGACCCTGCGATGGTGGCAACCTCTGCCCTTCTTGCCACATCACTGGCTTTGATACTGGAAGACCCCACAGCACCCTGTGAGTTTTCATCCTAGAAATCTAGCCTGTGTTGGTTGGCTACAGGGAACTTCTGCCAAGAAGCTCAAGGCAGGTGAATTTTACATCTTTAACAGGTACTGGGTTTTGAGGTTCAACCTCAGAGCTGGGAATCAGGTTTGAGTATGTTCAACTAATGTAATTGGCTGGGCCCTTCCACTTGCTGTGGAGCTGTGCCAGTTTATATCAGTTGAGGACCTAGCCCTCAGGTTCAGTTCCTGAACGTCCTCCTGATTCACCCTTGTGTAAGTCACTTAACTGTTCCATGCCTGATGCTCCCCACCCATGCCACGGTGACCAGGCTTCACTGGGGTGTTGCAAGCCTTAGTCCACAGGAATTCGGAGTGTATTTTGAAATATGGAAGATGATAACGAAACACAAAGTGTTATTAACAATTATCAGATAGTTTATAATAATATGCACACAGCTAATGGACTTTTTTTTTGTCCTTTCAGTGTTGTCTTGCTTTAGCCATATTTACTTTTGGATTTTGTTATTCCTTAGAGAGATTTTTTTTCAGCACAGAATGTCTACATTGCAGCCATTTCCTACTGAACTTTTCCCTTTCAAATCGTATTTTGATGCAAGATACATCCACTGTGATTGAGGCAGAACATGTTGACTCTTCATAACATTTGATGACATTGCATAGCTGTTTAAGGCAGAATGAACATGATACAATTTAATAAGCTTAATAAATTGCTACTCATCAGCTGAGACATGTTAACTGGCTGCATGCATGTTCTTGAAGCAATTCATGCTTTTATAAAGTAAATTGATACAGTTTAAACATCAGCAAAGGTGTTTTAAACAAACATGTCGTGCCTCACAATTTGGGTGTGCAAAGAGCACACGTACAGAGTTACTGAGACTCAGCTGACATGGAGTAATCATGTTCACTCGTACAACCTATACACTAAGACTGTGAACTTTCTTATGATGACTCACTTCAGCTGAGTATCTGCCCCGGCATGTTCTAAGTTGATTAAACTAGTTTGCAGGCCATAATTATTTTCTATATCATAGTATAATGGATTCACATCTTATTATTTTTAACATTGTAAGAATTTGCTTCTGGGAACGGCCTTCTTGAATTAATCACTGACTCATGATTTACTGTAGGAGATACTATCTAACCTACAAGAAGCAGAACAGGAAACTATCTATTTAAAAGATGGCAGTGTCTGATAATTTATGACTATAGACAAAGAGACAACTGAGAAGAAAAAGAAGGCCAGATCCTGCACTCTTTATGCGGCCACTGCTCTTGGGAAAAAAGGAACTTTTGTCTAGGAACTGGAAGATCTGTTTTTAAGGTGGTGACAGATGAAAATTTACAAATATTCTGGGGAAAATGAGTGAGCAACAAGAAAACAATATCCTAAGTTGTCCTCAAAGCTATCTTCAGCTCTGGGACCAATTCTCTCTTTGAGTGTGAGCTCCTTAGGAGCTTAGGATTAAATGTGTTCCTATGTATGTTCTGTACAAGAGCGGCAGTGTGTATCTGGGCAGCGAGTGTGGCAAATAGCTGAGTGCTCCACGAGAGCAGCATGACCTCCTCCCCCAGGGACTTTTGGCACCTCTGTCCAAGTTAAGTAGCTTGGGGACTGCTAGCAGTAGAACTACAGTGCTGCACACCAAGCTTGGTGCAAGCTGCAGGAGGGCACAACCACTCCAGCATTATCTGCAGGCTTGAATGAACTGAAGTGCAGAGTCTTCAAGTCATGCTTAGTTCAAGGCCACTAGCCCATGCTGCAGTCCCAGCAGTAACAGCCACAGAGACAGCCCTTTTTCACTGCAGCACTTTCCAGGGGCTGTCTTGCAGATGGTCTTTGGTGTCTTGGCAGTGCCACCTCAAATTCTGGGCTCAGTCAGCAGCTTGATCCAAACAAGACACTTAAACCTGACATCGGAGAAGTCTGGAGATAGCAATTAAAGCCAAAAGCCACATTTTCTGCACAAGTTTCATGTCCTCAGTGTGTGTGTAAATGCAACCTTTACATGCTGGGCTGTCACAAAGAGACCTACCTACAATTGGTAAGCACTCCAATATTTTGGTCCTAATACCGCCTACAGTTGCATCATTAGAATCATTCACGATGGAGACAACTGGATTTTAAATGTGGGTTTTCCTTTGTCAGTAATTACCCACATGTTAGGTCAATTAAAGACATTCACAAGCCCTTTTTCTTTCTTCCGAAACAAACATCTATGGATTTCTGCAAGCAAAGCAGCAATGTTTCTGCCCATGCAGTCTTTGTGTCCCAAACCACAAGAGGATTAAATTTGGAAAAAATTGGAAAATGACCTTCTCCATGTATGTGAGCCTTGAGCTGGAAGAAAGATGTTGCTGGTAATTTTGGTTCTGTTCCGTCAGGGTGCAGAGCACCATTGCACACAAATTCAGGTCACTCAGAGCTTCTTAAGGCATACGAGATTTGAACAGGTGTCAGAACACCAGTGTGCCTCCCTTCCAAGTGCTATGGGTTGACCCCATTGAGTCTCTGCTGAGACAACATTCCAGAAACCATCCTGACAGTTTTGAGTAGCCTTAAGGAATCACTAAAAAACCCTGCAACTCTTGTGTAAATGCCAGAGGCTTCTGGAGAAGCCACATTAGTGTATAATGTACCAAGCTCCACAGTACTCTAGCTGCAAAAGAAGCCTACTCCTGGCCCGTAGCCTGTTGAGGTTTAAGACCCAGAGCATGAGGGCACATATTATCGTGCAAAGTTATATCACGTGTGAGTTCTCCTCCTGTTTGATTCCTTAAAATTGCTAATGTCTCCATTTGTGCCTATGCTCAAGACAAAGTTTGGTGTTGCCTTATCAGTGTCCCTCGAAATAAGCTCTGCCCAGGACAACACTTCTTAAATCCAGAATTGATTTCCCCACACAGTCCTGTTATACCGGTTCTTTTTCCTTCTGTTACATTCACTGACTGTAGCACTCTCATTTCTCAGCACCAGTGTTGCAGCCATGTTTGGTGTTTACATCCCTTTCCTGTATGTTTTGTAGGTCACTACAACATCAGCGATTCCCTCACCAAGGTGTCTCCCAAGGGTATAACGTCTTGCTTCAAGTCAAAGACCTCCCGCCTGACAAGGACAGACAGAATTACTGCAGAGCCCACAATCTATCAGCCACATAAACCCACCAGGGAAGCAAAGAAAACTCCTTTCAAGTAAGTCCAGCTCTGGAAGACATGCCACTTTCATGCGACATCTGAAACGAGGTCAGACAGAGTGATCAGTCAGAGCAGAGTGATCCCACAGTATCCCACTGTATCAGCTGGTCCAATTTGGCCAGTTATTGCCACAGATTTACAGGAACTAGCTCAGAAATGGAAGTGTTACAGGGCATTGCCTTGAAGGGGAGTGTGGGCTGATAACATCCTGGAGCAGTGTATCAGAGGTACCTTTATCATATGATCTCTCAGACATTTACAAACAGTAATTAAATACTGCACCACCCTTATGATGTAGGGGTAAAATCTTACCCCCATTTTACAGAGCAAGAAGCCAGAGCACACATGACCTGGAAAAAGATCCTTCAGCTCTCGTAGCCCAGGCAGGGATTTTAAGCACGAGGCTTTGCTTCTTTTGCATTGCCAGGGCCTAAACTCACCCCCAGAGTAACACTGGGCATAAAGGGTCAAATCCAGGAACCACTGAGCAGGAACAGTGAGGGTTGCTCACAGCAGTACAGCATCTCAGGCAACCTAGGGGGTAAATTGTGGGCATTTTGCTAGCCCCTGCTATGGTGGGAAGTAGAGCTGGAAGGAGGCTTAATAAAACTCTCAAGTACTTCCTTCAAGCCAGAACTGTCATTCCCACGTATCCCATCCTACCACTTGTTTCAAAGGGATTAAAGGCATGAAAGGAAACTCCTTCCCCTTCATATCCTTATAAGAAGGCAAATAAATCTGCCTATCAGCAAATTGTTCAAGTAAATTTATTGTCACCATGCAGTGACTTTGCCTGGCCTAAGATTAAGATCAACAATAAATTCCTGACCATGGAAAAGAATGAGAACATGAGAAGGCCCACAGCTCTCCTTACTCAACAGGTGTACCTACTACATCTCTCAGCAGTTGTATCTTTTAGCAGGGGTTTTGTACAAAGAGTGGGAAGCTGTAGGCTGAGAGGGAAGCAATGCCAAGTGGCATTTGATAAGGACAGAGGGCTAGAGGGAAGGGCAAATTAAATATGAGGAGATAAGATTGCCAGTCTGTACCATGGGAAGACACAAAAACACTTCACACCCAGCTGCTGGGGTTAGAGCCTGCGCCCTCTCCTGTTTCAATCAGTGGGAGAGAATGGGAGGAACTCCCAGCTGGAGTTATTTGGCATTGTTGCTTTGGCTTCAGTGCTGTCTTACTCTGGAGCAGCTGAGCAGCCAGGTCTCTGCAGAAGCTGGACCACTGACAAGTCTTTGTATTTTACAGTAAATAAAGCCGGCTGACTATAGCACTGCAATTGGATTTTTTTTTTTTCCCCAAATAATTCCCCAGAGGTTTTGGCTTAGGAGGATTAAGCACTGACCTCTCCAGGGCACCTGACAGAAACAACAGCTTTTATTTCCTGACAAAACTCCACCACTATGGGACAAGCTTCTTAAGCCTCTTCTCTCCTGACAGTCAGAAATTCTGCTTGATGCTCTGTGCTCCAGCAATCCCACCTTGTAAAGATCCACCTTTTCCTGGACCTGGGCAGTACAACCTCGTGGATTACAGAGGATCTCCAAAGCAAAACTGCTCAAGTGCTGTGTTTGTCTCAAACACAGAGCAATGGATGAGGAGTGGATCACAGGAAGGGTTCCCTGGACCAGGTAAAAATAAGAATTATTCTGAAGTACTTCTTACTGCTAGAGATGTGAGACCTACAAATGTGACTAAACAGCACCATTGCCCATTCAACAGGAAGGAAACAAAGCACAGGAACTGGAGAGCCCACCTTCAAAGGCATGTAGACACTTGAAGACACACACCATTTCTGAAAGACACCTTACTCAGTAGTACATGTCACGTAGGATCTTTTGTAAATTGTGACAGTAGGTTTATGATGAGCACCAAGCAGCTAAATCCTTTTGAGATCAGAGCATCGTGTCCCCTGCTACCTTTCACTGGTCTAGTATTGAAAATCTGGGCTAAATTGATCTCTATTGCACAACAGCAACATGGCAGAAGCAGGACTAGAGTCCTGACTACCAGTGCTATAACCAACTTGCTGTTCCATATTTTACAATATTATTTTTTAAAGGCAAGATAGAAAAATTCATGTTTTCAAAGTAAAGGCCATTAAAATATCACCAGCTGTCAGTGCATTTGACAAACAGGTTCTGTGAGTTACAGTGCGTGTGTAAAACTACCACATAATTCTGGCTGTTGGTGCAACAGATGTTTCACCTGCAATACTCTTCTGTTCAATTGGGAGAGAAGAGCACTTGGAACAAGAGAACAGGAAAGAAACAACATCCTCTTAAGCTAGAGAAAGCCTCCATGCCTCAGCTGGAGAGCAACATTACACAGCACCTCAGCACAGTGTCTTTGGTTTTATAACCCTCCGGCTGTTCTGTCCTCGGCAGGATTTGCCAGAATTTTCCTGATCTAAACTTGAGTAAAACAAGAAAAGAAACATGCCCAGTAGCTTGTAATCAGGAAACGTATGGTGAAGGGTTAGGAGGGACACACCGCCATTGAGGAATGGGTTAAACACACCAGGCTGACTTCCAGCAACATGCATGGGTACAATTGCCACCAGTCTGTCCAGCCAGGACCGGTGGGCCCTGCCTCACCCCTGCCAGCAGTGCTTGCAGTGGGAGTTGTTCCTCAATGGCAAAGGGACGGCTTGTACGAGGAAGCACGCCCGAATTTTGACCCTCTGACATTAGAGCTGATAAGGGAGGCAGATACAGGGACAAATCCTGCTGCAGTCTCCTTCTACAGAGTAGATCTTTCATACACAGGTAGGGAGCTAGTCACGGGGCGAAGGTAGAGCTCAGCTCAGCCTGGGTGGAACGTATCCCGTTGGCTGATTGTTTCTAGGCATGAGTAACATTATTTTTTTCAGTTAAGACTCATACTTCTTGCCCTGTTTATGTCTTCTAACATTCTAAAGTTCTTCTAGGTGGTTACCAAGGGTCTGGAAAAGCAGTCAATAGCAATACTGCTGTTATTTCTAACATATGAACTTTCCCAGATACAGAATTTGTACCAGACACAGAGTGCAAGAGAACATGCTCGTTGCATTAGTCTGTCCAGCGCCCTTGAGGCAGCACAAACTGGGGTAATGGGCTTCACTGGAGCTCCATCCAGATCATATCCCAGACTTGCAAGGTACTGTGTCAACATGCCAGCTCCCTGAGAGCCATTCTGCTGACTAAGCTAGGACAAGATCCCCAGCCAGAGTAAATTAGTCTGTCTCAGTTAAAGGTACAGAGCTAGGCCAGTTTATTTATGCTGAAAATCTGGCCCAAAATTACTAAGGATGGTTACCAAGTTAATTAAAGAGGAAGGGAATGGAGTACAAATACCTTCTGCAGATGGTGAAGAAATGCCGTCATTTTCATCAGTCCTTCATGCCAAATTGATTAGAAACCTATGCAATACCATGTTAGTGCATGAAAAGGACAAGGATACACCATCATCGCATAACCATGCAGTCTTCTTTCTGTTGTTAGAAAAAAAAAGAAAACACACACAAAAAAAAAAACCAAACAAAAAACAACGACAACAAAAAACACATACAGATCTCCTTTCTGGCCCAGTCTGAAAAGTGGGGAAGAAAATGCCATAGAATCAAAACTCCATGTCATGAGATTAGAGGTGACTTAAGCCCTTGCCCACAAGAACACATGATACGTACAGAAATATTCAGCACTAGACCACAAGGAATAAAACTAGAGGAAGGTAAAATACTTCAGAACTAAATCAGCTGGTAGCTGATAAAAAGCAACAACTTTAATAAACGCTGGTTATTCACCAGTTGTTGATGCCTGGGCTCCTTTGGAGCCAGTGTCTCAGTGTTTCAGGAAATATGGGTAATCCCTTACATAGGAGTCACAGTTAAATTTACAGTCAAGACAACCTTCAACATACAAAAGCTACCCCAAAGTCTATGTACACCAAATGTTAGCACAAAACTCTAATTCTATGGCCAGAGACACTTTACAGAAGATACCAGGACATTCACACAGGCTGAGGATTTTAGTAACTTTGTCATAAATCAGAAATTTTATACAAATCCAATGAATTTTTCAGGGAAAATGTGAAAAAGCAGAGTGGAGGGGACCCCTCAGTGACTTTGTTAAAGCTTTCCACATTGTGAAACAGATGCAAACAGTTTCAGTTTCCTGTCTTTGATCCTTTCCGATATCCAACACGGTGCCAGGGAATCTCCAAACGTGATGTGTGGGTGTTTTAACAAAACACAGGATGCTGTTTTTCCCTTCGTAGTGATGGAGAATCACACCACACACCAAGATCCTCAGCTGCTTGGTTGATGATGCAAGGAATGAATAAGCATGAATAAAGACATAGAAACCGGGTGTTATTTGTACAGCTGAACAGCAGAGCCCTCCACCCAGCACTGTGGATACCAGAGCTCTTGCAAAATTCAGCTCACACACTGCTCACGCTGCTATGTTTCTCTCTCTCTCTTTTTTTTTTTTCCTTAATGCATATCTGTCTTTGCAAGTGCTTATTCACCCAGAGCACTTGGGAAGTATTCCTTCATCTACAACTATGATCAGAAGGGGTCCCAGTGCTGTGAGCAGCAGAACCCAGACACCAGAGTAAAGCTCCTCAAACAGGACTTCTTTCAAACTCTGCAAAGTACATGCTAACTCACAGTGAGCGGTACTGTCCTCAGCCTGCCGTGGTTGGCTGGCTGATAGTTCAGCAGCTAATTGGTGATACTTGGTGCTGTATAATGGAAGATATTAGCTAAAGTTGACGTAAAAGCTTCCAATTTCCTTTGCGTTGAATAATTACTACAATTATTGGGAGTTGCAGAAAAACTCCTCTTGGTGCTATCATCTGATAAACGAAAAAATAGGTGGTGGAAACTCGCCATGCCCATAGGAGACATTGCCCTGGCTGGAGTGTCCTTTCTTATCAGGGTTAAAATATGTGAAAAGGGCAGTGCAGGCAAATCCTACACCTCTGCTGTGTGCTTGCTCAGGGGATGGACACTTGGGTTTGCCAGCACCAGGCCTTGGTGCAGCTGAAGCACAGTGCCTGCACAGAACACAGAGCCCAGCGTGGGTGTGCATGCATGTGTGCACAGACACTCTTTGCTGCACACCTGCCAGGTACATTTTACAAGCCAGTCAAGAGTCAGCACAAACCAGCTGCTGACTGTCCAGAGCAGATACTGCTCCAGAGGAAGCTTCTCTCATTTGTCAGTGTAAGGCCTTTGCAAAACACAAGTGGGTTCATACTTTCACACGACCTTTGTTCACTCAGAGGTGAATCGCCTTCATCACTCGTATCTTAATCTTCAAAAGGAACTGGTGGGCTCCGGGCAAAGAGTCAAGAATGCTTTCACATATTTGGGAGCTCTGCTTTACGCAACCTCTACAGCAACTCGCCTTTGCTGGAAGGGATGAACGATACTAAGCCAGTCAGCAAAACACCCACCCTCAGCAGTGGTGGCAGGGGGCGGTGACTGTACCTGCGCTGACGTTGGCATGAATCAACCAGCATTTCCCCGCACATGGTGCAGTTACTGTGATTTAAAACCCAACAAATTCAGGCTAACCCAGAACCTGCACAGGAAGAATTACCCGGTTCTTTGCCGCCTTCTGAGGAACACAAAGGGAAGTCATTTGAATGGTGCAGACAAGCTTAGCGCCAGCCAGGGCAGTTCTCACACTGCAAAACTTAGGACAGTTTTGTCTCTAGGGGTGTTGTATGCTCCCTCTCCCACAAGCAGCAGTAAACCTGTGTTCTTCCCTTAGCAGGCAGCACTTGTCCATCGGGCAGGCAGAGCCCATCCGCCCTCCCCAGGACCAGCCTTGCACAGACAGCAGCGGCAGGGTGCCCAGCACCAGGAGTCCTGCTGCAGAAATCCCCCTGAGAAGAGCGGAGCCGAGTCCCCGGGCCTGCCTGATGTGTCAGGATGATGAGGGCACCTGTCGGTTTCACAGCCATCTTTTCTAAGCACTAGGGAGCTCTTGGTGTGCCTGTTTTTAACTTGAGCTGAAATTCTGCTATAGCAAGACCCAGAAATTCTGCTATAGCAAGGCCCAGACCTGCAGAACTAATACTGAATCAGAGAAATCCTGTTGAAGGAGTTTATGATATGAAGATGAAGGAGTATAGAGTGCCAGGAGAGATCGTCAAAGGTTGATAAGCCTTCAAACTTATCTGAGTCTCATCTAAGAGGCCCTCCTCATAAGGATAACAACAATTAAGTAATCAAAAATTCACCAACCTGACATATTTCAACATTTCAAAAACCCCTTCCCAGTGGGAGCAGAGCTTTTCTCTCTTCTCTGGTTATAGGACTCACATTCATTTCACTTTGATATAGACAGGAAAAGCAGAGGATTGAAGCAGACAAAGAAGGAGAAAAGTCCACAGATTTCAGTCATCAGAGGATTAATGGGAAAATGGAGGACTCCCCCTTGCTATACATATATATTTATATATATATTTATATTCATATATATTATTTTTATATATTTATATATATATTATATATAATATATTATATTTAAATATATATATATAATATATATATATTTAAACGAAAAAGCAGCTGCAGACAATTTTTAGCACAGGAGACAGAGGGGTGGAAGCTTGGTGTTTGAGAGGTAGCAGGTGAGAGGAATTTGGGCAGCCAGTGTAGCACAGGTGGAGGAAGGTACACAACCGGCTGTCTGGTAACACTGCCTTGCCCAAAAGATGGAGGCTGCGCTGCTCCTCCTATGAGCAGAATTAAAAAGGGCCTTTCTTTTTCACTTGCTTAAAATTTCAGCAGATCTGTGGAAGGTAACCCCTCTGAGCGTTTATCCCTCCATCAAAGGGATGTGCCCAGAACTGCTCAGTCACCTCCGCCCGCCCGCAGCACCGTGACGGCATGTCTGCAGCAGCCGGCACGGAGCTGGGAGGAAAGCCCAGCTGCGGGTCTGTGTGCCTGACGGGAGCTGTTGCTGCAGACGTACACAGACAGGCAGCATTTGCTGCCTCACACCCCTTTATGAAGAGGCAGTTTAGACTGACAAACTTCTTGAGCTGTTAAAGAGCATGTGATGCAAAACAACCCCAAGTCCTTTCTGTGCCTCCAAGGTCACCTCTCTGCCCTGGCTCCTGCCCAGCCCTTCCTGAAGGCCTTCCCAACACAGACCTCGGGAGCTGGGTGAAAACAGTTCACTTTCTGTCTTTGAACCTTTATTTTTATGGAATATCCAAAACAACAAAACCAACAACACAGTTACAAAAGGAGTTCACGGAGAAATGTGAAGCAGCCTGTGTTTGAAATGCTCTGTGTCACCGTACTGAGTCAAATATAAAACAATGCATATTTATACATATATAAAATATAAAAGGAACAATACATCAGAAATGTATAAACAAGGGCTATGGAGGCCTTTGTGGTATTTACAATCAGAGACACAGCAGGGTGGGGGGCGTGGGAGCAGGCAGTGTCCGTTCAACAGTGAGTTTTAAATGCGTCTGTGAAAGTCTCTGTGGACAGAGGTCAGAGCTGGGCTCAGCCCTACTGGAAATGGTTTGAAGGTTCTGCATGACTGATGGTTTGGGAGAAAGCCAAAGCCTATGGTTGGATCAGTCATGGGCTAAGGCAAACAGTGAGCAGAGGCAGTCCCCTGCCGCTGCCTGGGTTCTGACAGCCATGTTAGTGTAGCTGCACGTTCCCAGCTGTAAAACAGAAGGTCAGGCCCATTGCCAGAAGGGAATAAAATAAAATAAAATAAAAAATAATAATAATAATAAATTCAGTAGAGAGAAGTTCCATGTTCACATCAGTAACAGATCTTCCAAGCAGTCTCTGGCCAGGCACCATGAGGCCGAGTCCCTCCCCAGAGGCAGTGTATTCAAGTAAAGGCAACAAATTGAGGCACTAGGCTGAGCTCTGTTGGGTCAAACTTGCCATCTTTGAGAGAAGTCCCAGTAAGTGCTGCCTGCGGCTCTTTATAGCTCCTTGAGGATGACCTGGATCTTGTCTTCTGCTTCCACCAAGTCCAAGAGAAAAGCCATATGGTTGCTGTAGTGCTGGATGATGTTGTTGTCCATGTTCACCAGGATCCTACAGGAGAGTGAGGATGTCTGGGTCAGATACGGCACGTTGAAAAGCCTTGTTGGAATTTGAGTACTGCGTGCTCAGGGTCCCCACAAAGCCTTGTGGCATGGGGTGGCCCTCCCTGAAATTTCTCCACACAAAGTTTGTGTTAAAAAATCACCCACACCATCCCCTCACTGCTCAGTCAGCGCTGCGTTTCCGCAGCCGCGCTCCTCACCACCCGCCGGCCAGGAGGCTCGGCCGCCACTGGGCTGCTCCCCGCATCACGGCCCCACAGCGTCCGCCTCTCCTGGTCTGGCAAGCTCAGGGTATTGAAGCTCCAATACAACACAAAGAAACATCCTGCAGTGCTTTTTGCAATTCTACCCACAACATGCCTAGGCCCAGTGTTTGCTACACAGGCAAATTAATCTGGATTACAGGAGGGCGTGAATTTGGAGCAGAACTGCTCACTCCTCACTTCTTGCCTGGGTGCTTTTAGGGATGCATTATTCTGAACAAGCTGAGACTGCTTTGGAAGCAGATGTAAGTGGTTTGGAATAGGATGCCCTTCTGTTCCAGGACAACCTCCCATGCAGACATGCCCTCAGCATTGCCTGGGAGCCCTTTCCGCCAGGAACACACGCAGAGAGCGTGTGGAGCCAGCTGGGCCAGCCGCTGGCAAGTTCCTCCCTGTGCTCTGGGGCACACCTCCAACCCTGCTGCAGATTGCGCAGCTTCTCCGATCTAGACTCAATTACAAGGAGAGATGGGGAGAAAGAAATATTTCAACAGCTGATTTAAACCTGGGGCTGCAGTTCTGTGCCAGGCAAGAGCCCCTCATTATTGTAATGGAAGTAACGGGGCAGTTTTGCATCACCCCACTGTTTTCCCATAAATCAGATGTGAAATTTGTAATTGTTTGGAGGAAACAAAGAGAACAAATTATCTTTCTTTGCAGAAAGCAAATCCCCTCCAGGTTCCTGCTGGGGTCATTAATGGAGCAATAGCATTAATTGTGTAATGCTCCAGAAGCCAAGATTAAAAACAAGAAAAATGAAAGACCGAGCATCTAACAGTTTAACCAGCACAAACGTGGGGCCCTGGTGACTCTCCGGGGGTTGCAGCAGCTGGCTGCTCCCCTTCCACCACCGCGTGCAGTGGAAGGCTCAGAGCCCTGGCACGGTGCACCTCGCGTGTGCGGAGGTGCGGGTGGGAGCTCTGCCCTCGCGCCACACGTCCGCCCGTGTGGCGTCTCTCACCCACAAAGGCAGCTGGCTGAGACAAGGGGGAGGCAACTGCACGTTGCTGCCACTGTACCTGATACCGCACTGCCGAACCCCAAGCACGCAACGTGCCAGTGATGGGGTCCTGCTCCTTCACCCCCACAGGAGCCTCTCTTTTCCCTCGGGCCCCAGGAGTCTGGCCTCCGATGGGTGCCTGCAGAGAGGGACAGTGGATACCCAAGGGTGGCTCATCACTAAACGCCTTGCAACAGAGCAGCTCCAGCCATCTCTGGCTTAGCGCAGGAAGCCAGAGAAGTCACCTGTGCCTCTTGCTACTGTGCTTCCATCAGATTTCCAAACCACAGAAGATTCAAGGGAGTATTGATTACAAATCTGAGCCCTGTATTGTTTTTTTCAGTCCAGACCTCAACAAGATACTAAATCACTCATTATTGCTCTTGAGTAATCCTGAGATTAAGTTCATCTGAATGAGGACATCACACTAAGAAAGCCCAGGCTGATAGTAGGTCCTCACCTACTGTCAACCCAGGTAGTACCATTGAGATTCACTAGTTTAAATCAGATGAAGATCTGTCCCTCAAGCTGTAATTACCAAGGGTTTAGGGTGGAGCAACAGGATAAAATCACTCAAGGGAAAATTAAATCTGGGGGAGCAGGAAGCAGTATCTGACCCTGCAATCCAGTAGACTGGAGAAAAGTTTGTATTTCCCCCACACTTCAGCAATCCATGGCATCAGGTCCAGCTTTCATTAAACTGTCAAAATATGTTTTGGATCTAATTCCCAGGTGTTGCCTTTTCTTTTCATGAGATACTTCATTGCTTCTCCATTCTGTGGAAGAGATGGAAAAGACACCTGCTTGTTTTCCCTCCCGATCATCATTAAACCACATTCACTACTTATCAGATCAAATAATGACCAAAACCAAAGCAAAACAAAGTAAGGGTGGCCTCTCCCCAGAAGCAGTGCCATTTCCTGGTCCACCTGCAAACTCATCAGTGTTTGGATCTCTCTTGCAGTGCTGTGGCTCACAGTCAGCTGGTTCAGAAACCTGATGACAGTCTGATGACCTGTAATGGCCACATCACAAGCCACCACCACAGCTGACACACCTGAGCTTTGGCTCAGTCCTGAAGTTGGAGACTGTAATAACAAACTGACCACCTTGTCACTCGCAGTCGTTCTTTGAAACCAGACTCGAAGCACAGTCTGTGGGGAGATGTATGGGACAACCCCTCTCTTGGGGCTGTCAGTGCTGATCTTTGTCTTTTCCATTTCTAGGGATATCGGATGAGCAGCATCTGACAGTACAAAGGGACCTGAGTTCAGGAGCAGGTGCAAGAGGCTTAAAATTCAGACCATGAACCCTCCTGAACTCAGAAAGGTTGCTGGATGTTGGACTTACAGGTGAGGGGGCTGTAATGGTTTCCCACTTCAGTGACACCACATCACAGCATGGAGGAGAAACTCGGGGCGGGGGGGGGCACGCTAGTGAGAATGTGGGACTGCACAATGCAGGACCTGTCATCAGCCTTGCTTTTCTGCTCGTCTCTCCCCATGCTCAGAATTTGGACCAAGGCCAGCAACAACAATGAGTTCATCTCCCAGGCTGTCATTGATGCTTGCAAAGCCTGATTGTATCACACTCGTTCTGCAAGAAGAACTCTGGATTTAGCTTTATGAAAATAAGCTTGGGAATTTATGAGTCTTTCCCTTTCCATCAGCTGAAGGGAAAAATTTCTGCCAGAGATAGGCATGACCCAGAAGTAGTTCATCAGTCCAGAAAACATTTCTGAAAGTAGCACTTTGCTCCACATCAAGACTGCTGCCCTCCACAGAAGACTCAACAACTGGTCCTCAGCTCGTGCAAACCAGTACCGTTCCCCCTCAGCCATGGGGGAGATCCACATGGATCAGTCAATAATAAAGACCACATTGGAATCACTCGAGAAGCCATTTCACATTTACTGCAAACCTCATTTGTCCACTCCTTGCAGAGCTACACCTGTCTCTTAGCAGCACATGGCAGGTCTCTCAAGCAGGACCTGCATTTCTGTACTTGGCTGCACAAGAGCCACCTGTGCCCAGGAGGGTCTGACCCACCTCCCAAAGTCAATGTGAAGTTTTCTACTGACCCCCCTGGTCTGGGAATGGGATGGTAAAGCTGGGAAGAGACAATCCTTTCAGGTTGCCCCTTCTCTCTACTAGGGCTGCCCATGCTTTTATTTAGCTCTAAGATCTCTTTCTGAGCCAGGGACGCTTAGGCATTTGGTTTGGAGAAGCAAAGATTTATACGTCTCGGATGGCAGTAAGATAAGTTCTCTAAAACCTCAGGCTTTCAGAATGAGACATAAGGGATCACCCATTAAACTACCCAAACAATTCCTCCTTCATCCAACTTCCTTTCCTTGGGAGACTTTACACTCCAAACAAATACAATACAAACAAGCACTATCCCAAATCTTTAAAGCCCTGAAAGATCTGAGTTTTATATGCTCCAAATAGCACAGACCCCACATGGCTTTACTTTTTATTATCTTGTTAAAATGCTATTTCAGCCTATGGTAGGATACCAAAGAGAATGGGGTTTTAGAGGCACAGCATAAAAGCAGATGAGAGATTAGCTTACCCTCTTTTGCATTTTTTGTAGACTTTATAAATGCTTTCTTCAGGCAGCCCATATTTTTCTGAAATCTGTGAGAGAAAACAGGGCAATTCTTTGTACTTGTAAACTGAAATTCCTATGATAAAAATCAAAGATAACACTGAGCCAGGGCTATTCAGCAGCAAAGGATTCCCCCTCATTTTTACTCAAGAAAAAAGTCTGAAGCGATGATCTGAACATGACAATTTGATCACGTTCATGTCTTGTAATGAGCAGATAGGCAGGCTTCAGTTTGGTCTTGGTTCTCTTTCTGATGGCTACTTACAGGCCATGAACCTTGGGGAATAATCTTTGTTTTCGTTCTTTCATTCCCTGGCCTATTTGGGACTGCTGGGCATAGAGAACACTGAGCTTTTTGTTATATGATGCATCTGAAGGTGAAAGAAAGTGCTACAGAAAGCGTTTGTGTCTGCTGTGGATGCATCTGACTGAAGCTATTGCCTAGGTTTTATCTGATCTGCGATGCTTTCCTGCAGAGCTCTCCTAGGCAAGTACGGTTACAGTTTTAGGAAGTTTGGGTGGAAGGGGAGTTTTGTAGCCTTTTCACAAGCATTTTCTGTAGAGATTTTTGACTCTCTGTGGTGAGGGATGGGGGAGGGAGAAGATGGCAAAGAATCCTCTGAATCTTCTGTGCTGACATTTTTCAAACTCTGTTTTTAAAAGTTTGTAAAACCAACAGAGCCTAAAGTGCAGTCATAAAGCCATCCCAGATCTGGGAGATTTATTGTTTGTTTCCTTCCCAGTAATCCCCAAAGAAAGGTAGGTTATCAGGGACGCTGCTGATAATCATCACAGAAATATGCCTATGTGCTCCTCAAACACAACACAGGGAATTCCAGCAGAAAGCCAGAACTGGCTTCAGACTGCACAGTTACAGCTAGAGAATGGAAAGGGTGTTTTACAATGGAAAATATGAATGTGCTGTCACAAGAGGAGACTTATATTATGATCTGAAGAAAACATCTCCCCATAAAGTGTGTTTTTCCCCTCTGCAGTACTAACAACACATAGCCCAAGCCAGGAGCTGTGTATAGAATTCACCTGTACTCACAATTTCCATTTCCATTCTCAGAAGAAAGTAGGCACCAGATATAAGCAGTCTTATATCCAGTTTCCTATATGTCAAGTACCAGCACCCTACTATCTGAAGTGTGTTCATGTGCCACAGTTTTTGGAAAATACTTACAGCTGTTCTGAGGCCCTGGAGATCTGGTGTCTTCAACATGAGAGCATCAAACACTTCCTCTGACTCCCTCCGCACATACAACAACACTGAAACAGATAAAGCATAGCACTGAATCAGTGCTCTTTACAGCATGTTTTCAGAGTTATGTGGTCTCATATAATTCAAGATCAAGAGTTACTTTAATCAAATGAAACACAACATTCAAGAACAGTTCCCATCCCAAGGCTTACCTCTCTGAGGATCTTCTTCCTTGGTTTGCTTTGGAGGTATCGGGTCAAACTCATCTGTGAATGAGGTACCACTCCGTTTTAAGGGCAGCCTAAGCAAAAGGAACACAGTACTCTCAGGAGAACAGAACAATAGTAGCAAACAAAACAATTCCAGCAATTCTACTTTTGATTGAACAACTGACTATTCCAGCAAACATCCCGCAATTAAATATTGGTTCTGTAATTATGGCAGCAGAGTATCTACCACAGCTGCACCTTCCTGCCTAATGCATAGAGGGAGGTCAGTGAATGTAGGCAGTGGTTTTGGTATCACATCATAAAAAAAAGCCTTTTGCACCTTCATGTTCTTGTTCTCTATTGATATAACTAGACAGTGGATCAAGCCTAGGGTAAATATCTGGTTCTCCCCACTCTAAACACATTAGAAGTGTGATTTCTACTTCATTCCAGTTTCTTTTACAGCAGTAACTGCTTCTGGTTATGTGAACCCTTCAGCAATAGTTGTGATCTTTTTCTTTTTTTGTCTTTCAAACTTTGTCTCTATAAGAACAGCAGGACAGTCAGAGACCAGACTCATGTTGGAGTGTGACACTGACAGGGGAAGAAGCGTACCTGTGTTTCTGCATTCCTTTAGTCCATTCTAAGCCAAGGTTTAACACATATTTTGACACTCAAGGGCTTCAGGGAGACACTCTGCTCTGCCATTTTACGCCTATAGATATTGTGCTGCCTATAGATATTAAGCCACCATAACATGCCCAAAGAAATAAAGCAGCTGTTGGACAGGAAAGGCAAATTGCAGCAAAATTACCTGTTTGCAGAGTTGGGAACAGCAGGAGGGAGCACCTTGAAATGGAAAGGAAACATTGATCTTTTAGCATACACAGTATCACTGGTGAGGGACAACATGGTGACTTTTTAATATGATTCCCTTCCTCCCAATCCATCTGTTTTCCCTTGAGAAGGCAATTAAACATCTATGTGTGTTTCTTAGACTAAATAAAAACTGATATAAAGACCTATGTAGGTTCTTCGCCTCTGTCTAGAACACACTTGAACATGTATCTAGCTACACCAAAAAGCAGATCAAATCTCATCACCTTCTTGGGATCAAGGACCAGCCGTTTCTTGGTCAGTTCTTTTATTGCAAACCAAATTCTTCTAGTTCCCTTTTTTTGATGTGATACATCAGTACAGCAGCCACTGCAATGGGATGCTAAAGTATTGTCACAGATGGCTTTTCCCCCAGTTTTGACAAACTGAGACATTGTTTCTTGAGGAAATATTGATGAGCTCTGAAGAAGGCTGAGTCTAGGATTTCTCAGGCTCAAAGGCAGATAGATGGGCAGAGGAGAAGTGAGAGATGTCCCACACATGCAGGGACTGATACGGTTGCGTTTTTCAATAGTTCATTTTCTGCCAATATTTTTCCCACTACTCCAGTCTTCTGTGGAAGTTCCAGATAATACATGTAAATCACAGGAATAAAATCTGGCTGGAAGGTACCTGGAAAGGCTATCTTGCCTATCACTCCTGTATGACTATCCAGACCACTCTTGACAGCTATGTCTTCAAGTTCACCACATTTCCAATAAAGAGCTGTGGTTTGATTTTTTTATTTATTTTTTTATTTATTTATTTTTTACATAACACAAGTCATGTCTGGGGGACTGATCAGTTTGGAAATGATGGGGGCGACTGGTTGATGAGGGCAACAGGTTGGTTGTTTTTTGAAGGGACTTACCGTGCCACACCTCTGCTGGTTTGAAAAATGGACATTGGGGATAAACAGGACTGGCTGGGTTTCAAGGTCAGTCTCTGGCCTCAGGAATGTGATTTCATTCCCTCTGAAGCCAGACAGCAAACAGCCTTTCAGACCTACAAATGGAAAGTCCAGTTCATCTCTGTTCAGATGGCCATTTAACAGGCAACTATATGCAGAGTGGGGAAAATGCCCTCCCAAGGTCTCCCAGCAGAAATATTAGAAATATCTCCCATCTGTAGATGGGACCAAGCAGACTTTCAGGGTTTGCCCACTGCTGTCTCCCCTAGGAAGGCTCCCTGCCAAGACCCCATGACAATTCAGAAATGTTGGTTAGTATTGATAAGAGGCTTTGAGAGGCTTGGTAGGAGGAGACCAGGCAGGGACCTGACTGACAAGTTGTTTCTGAATGGTGCTGATTTCATCAGGCCTGGCAATACCCAGGGCCGGATCTCATGGAAGTTAACGGACAGGCCTACAGGAGTTTCAACATGCTTCAGATCAGGTAACAAACACTAGCACTGACCATTGTTATTGGAGTCCAGGCATTTCCCTTTCCTTCTGAACTGTTTCCGTTCATCATCCCGCATCTTCCTCTCTGCTCCCTGTGGGGAAAATGAGGCAAAAATTAGGGCATTGAAAATTTTAACATAGCATTGGCAATAGAGGGTTTACTGGCCATCTCTGGATGGCAGGCACATTGAGGTAAAGGCAGCCTTTATTAAAAATGATCATCTCAGAGACCTGCTACAGGCCCTCCAGAAAAAGGAGGTAGGTGTGCACTTTCTGATACTTGTACATTAAAAAAAAAATCTTTTTACAAATGAAAACCGTGGACAAAAATAGCTGTGCAAAATGTTTCTGTTGGAAGATATCTGAGGCTGGGGAAGAACCTCTAAAGGAGATTCTCATCTTTTCTGCTTTTTAAAAACTTGTCAGAATTACACATTAATTGTGAGACACAGTCCTATGTAGGTCTGATACGAAGAAAACTTTCTCAGGACCCTGTTCTGTAAAGGCCTCAGCGGTGCAGACACATCCCGGCTGTCCTGTCTCACTCATCTGAGGGGGCTGAACAATCTCTATTCCTCAGCCCTGTCTGCTATGCTGCTCTAACCTCCGACAACCTTTCTTTTTATTCTTGTGGAGTCACTGGAGTTTAAATTTCCTCTCAGACAACCTGGTGGAAAAGCGATGTTCTACCTTATCACAGAATATCTTGATCTGGCAGACGGCACGGTGCACCAGCTGGCTGGTTCCATTGCCGTAGTCGTAGGTGTCTATCTGGAGGTTCAGTGGGACACCTTTCACTCCCTTCTGGGAGGAGAAGTCAGTGCTCAGGCAATTCACCCCAATAAATACCTGCAAATAGGAACAGAATTTGATATAGCTTGTTGGTGCTTAAAACATTATCCTCAAACAGAAATAAGAACGGGGGATAGGAACAAAAGCAGCTCCTGAGACACCTTACACCTGAGACAGCTTCCAACCCCCCCCAGCCTTGGCCGTGCACGTGGGCTGTTGGTTTCCCACCTGAGTGCAGCTGCAAGTCCTTTCTAGCTGCACCCTCCCACATCACCTACGCCAGCTGTCCAGGAGAAAGAGCTTTGTTGCATGGACAGCTCACCCTTTATCATACTGCACTCTGTTACATCCCTGATTGTCTCTGACTCTTTATTAACACTTTGGCTATCCACTCCCATCAGTTCAGGGAAGCTTCAGATCAGATGCAAAGTCTGCCTGGGGATATTCTTGCTGATATTTTTGATCTTTCAGTTGAACAAGGGACCCTCAGACAGCAATGCCCTGGAGGAAGGGAGGAGGGTTAGGCTTCAGCTTGAGGAATTACAAATCATTGTTGTTAGTTAAATAAATACCCATCCTTACGCTGGTCTCCTTTCACTCGAATGGAGTTACCTCCAGTGGGAATTTATGAAGAAAAGCTGAGCACAGACATAATTCACACTGTATCTCCACAATGCCAACTCATTTGCGTGACCCTGGAATTTCCCCTGGACTCTCTGGGGACAGATCTGCAGCTGGTGAAGCTCACACAGCTCTTTCAGCAGGGCTTTGGCTGAAGATTACAGCCCTGAAACCTAGTGTCAAATCTAGTCAATACCTACATATAGAAAAGAAACCACTTATCTGTGGTGTGAAGTTTAATTGCGCAAAGAGAGGTAACAGGTGCCACAGACGACCCAAATACCTGATCCACCCCCCAGCCCTTGCAGGTCTCTGAAGTCTCACCTTTACTAGCCCCAGGCCAGTGCATGTACAGAGTTTCTGCTAAGAGTTAAATCCAGTTTTACTGAGGTACCCCTGAGGGCTTGCCACATACCTGACATATTTCCATTTCTGACAACTTTGCCTTGAAGACATTTGTTAACCTCCTGGGTTGTAAAAGACCAAGGTCGCCTTTGGGCTAAAAGAATGACTTAATGAGATCCCAAAGCAAACCAGAGTTTTCCCAAGCTACCAGTTTCAGAGAGACAGGATTTATGCTTTTCTTTTTTTCTTAGTTCTTTCATCTTTTTTTTTTTTTTTTTCAAATATGCTCTTTTCAATCCACACTAGATAGCAAAGCATTAACAAGAGACTCTGAAGAGATGCAGAAGAGACAGCAAAGCTCTTCTTTCGCTACACAGGAAAGATGTCAACATAAGTCTTACAGATTTTAAGGTCAAAAGGGATCTTGTGACCTGCCTGGCTCCCTTCCACATCACACAACTCACAAAAGGGTGGTCAGTCATTTATGCATCAAAATGCTGCATTGAAAGGAGGGTCTTTGTTCCCTAAGCTGTGGTTTATTTAAATAGGTTTCACCCACATGTGAGTAGAGTCCTCATCTAGGCTAACTGCTGCAAAGAGTTTTCTTGAGTTATCCATCAGCACTAAAATAACATCTCTGAGTCAGTCTCAGGTATAGCTAGAATGTTTATTAGTTAATGGCAATGCTTAAACACACAGAAGCACGGTGTCCTTCCCTGCTGTCCTGGCAGACAAACACTACCTGGGGCCACTGGAATGGCATTGTTTGGATTTGAAACTCTGCCTTTCAGCTGAGAAGCAGGGAGAGCACGGCTGGGCTGTCAGAAAGCAGGCTACAGTTTTGCTGCGGACCAAGGCTTCCCATTTCCCTTCCACAAGCAGGTTGTACCTTTGCTTCTTCATGGACGTTCCACACAAAGGACAGCGCGTTGTAGGCTAACTCCTCAATGTTCTGAACCGTGTTGAAGTTTTCTTTACAGTCAGCTGAAATGCAATGAAGAAGCAGCTTATACTCTGGCTACAAAACTGTTTACATTCCCTAGGCTTTCCACTCCCCAGATGCCTGCCTCCCACTGACTGACCACTGGATAAACTTTAGTGTGCATAACTAAGGCCAGAAATGACTCAAAGGTCTTGGCTGGTGGCTGCTATTTGAGTAGTGATTTTATGCAAAGTCAGCGTACATTGGTTCTAAATTCAAACAACCATATGTCTTGTTCCGAGCCACGAGGTGCTTGGCACGGTGCTCAGCAAGATGCTGTGCTGGACAGGCAAAACATCTGTCTGGCCCAGCATAACTCACTGTAAACCCTGTATGCTGGCAGTGAAGGACAAGAAGTACCAAAGCCTTTTCTAGCTCAGATTCCTAGACTCCAAGAGGACATAGGTCACATCTGTAAGAGTACAAATTGGTTTAGAAGCTTCTGTTCCTCTGACTGAGGCTCTTATTGATGTATCTTGAGCTCCTTGTTCATGTCCCTACACTTGGCAAACACCATCTAAAATCCCCAAGAGCTCACCAGACAGAAAGGATCTGAAGCCAGCAGACCAGCCTGCTCCTCCCTGATTTCCCCCAGGCCAGATTTTTGAGCTGCAACCATGTTATTGTGTATTGGAAATGCAGTAAACTGGTGCTAGAAGTTATCAACCCCACCCAGCCATCACAATCTGACAGCCATGCTCATACCAACGTCAATGACTCTCTGCTTGGCTGTGGGCTGGCGGGAGTGCCAGTGCTTCCAGAATTTGAGCTGCTCCGTTGGTATCTTTTCGTTGTCAAAAACAATCATCACAACACTCTGTAACACAGTGAGGATATCCCATATCAGTATACACAGCAGGACAATGTTTGGTGCTCTCACTGCCCTTTCCATCCAGTGCATCCATGCACTGGCCAAGGGCAGCTTAGTGTCACTGATAATGTTTTATTGCTGGGGAACCTAAGGCAGACAGGAGAAGGGACTTGACCATGATCATACAGGCAGCCACAGAGCCAAGAGCAGAACCAAGGTGCCCTGTATGTCCCCTGCTTGCAGTGCCCATGTGTTTCCACCAACTCCAAGGCATGCAAGCATCCTGCATTGGGAAATTGTTAGCAATGCTGCAGTAGGTATTAAACTGAGACATTCTAGAAGATCTTTTCCTAGACATTCTCAGTTTCAGAAATCCTGCAAGTTTTGTGATGTCCGAAGTCTAGCCCCTAGATACCCCTCAGAGTTGGAGGACCATGTTTCTTTTGTGGGAGCTCAAGCTCAGCTTAGACTTGGGGGTGACTCTGAAGCCTGGACACACATCCCGGGATCAAGACAGGGCACTTGTTTCCAGTACTGAAATCTTCATAGAATCATAGAATGGATTGGGTTGGAAAGAACTTTAAAGTTCATCTAATTCCAATGCCTGTGCCATGGGTAGGGAACCTTCCACTAGACAAGGCTGTTCAAAGTCTCATTCAACCTGGCCACTTTTAGGGATGGAGCATCCACAACTTCTCTGGGCAACCTTCCCACCAGGGACCCCAGCCAACCATCAGCTAGGGAGGCATATTGTGCATCCCTGACCTGACTGAAAGGTTTCAATTGACAGGTAACATGCAAGCTGTTGCTGTGGATCAGAGGATTAGTTTGCTATGGGTGAATCCATCCCATTCATTACTTTAAGCCAACATGAGCCACAAAGCCATTACTCTTCATGTTCAGGTCTGTTCCCAGGCCAGCACAATTGCTGGATGTCTGATTATAGCATGTGTCAGCAAAATTGTCAGCTTGTCTCTTACCTTCACTTTATTTGAGGACAAGTGTAAACATTTGCTGTCTCCAGCTGTCCGCAGTGTGATGGGGTAGAACTGTCCTTTGTTGAGGTAGGCCATGGGAGAGTCCCCAGATTTTATGTGAATTGCTTTGGGCGACCCCAGAGTGTATTCAAAGTCACTTGTATGGAACAAAGAGAGAATGATGAGTATGATGAATAAGCACACACTGCTGTTTCACTTCAAAAGTAAAACAAATGCAAGTCTCCATCTTTACAGGCAACAGACACCGCACACATAGAAGTGTGCCCTACTCCCCATCTCACAGCTGTGGTCAAGCACCTTGCAGCACAGCACATAGTGATCCTCCCAACACCCTGGGGAGCAGCACTTTTCCAATATCCTCATTTTACCTTTTGTTTTTGTTTATGTTTAAAAAAAAAACATACATTATTGTAACCAGTATTTTTCTGTGGATGGCTACAGAACCACTGCACAGTCAAAAGCCTGAACCAAACTAAACCGAAATAGGTACTTGTGATGAGACTTTTAAAATGTCCTGAACTCAGATTACTGTCTCCAAATTCACACCCACAAGTGGCTGACCCAGGAGGAGTGTGTCCTAATGGGTCCTATAGAAACAGGAGGACCTGCAGGACACTGACATCTGCTTGTTTATCCAGGTGCTTAAAAAATGATTTAGAAGCCCAGCTTGTTGAACTCTCAGTCTCATGGACAGTAACTTTAGTCTTTACAAAAAATATCAGTAGTATTAGACAGAGGAAGGCATAACTGTTGACAGGCAAGTTTAAAAGAGGAGCCTGATTTTTCCAGAAGGCCCGCTCTTGGACATTCACCAGCACCTATGAGCATTCAAACCACGATGCTACAGCTCAAGCGTTTCTTCTGTGGGGAACCTGTGCAAGCCATCACCTGTACGCAAGCTTTCACACAGACCCTTCAGCTGCCTGGGAGTTGAAAATCATCATCTTCCTGCTTAGTCACTAACTCTTTTTCCTGCTCCCGCCTCCCCAGTGATGCCATCTCTGAAGATAGACTTGGCAACTCCTCTTATCTAGAGCCAGGAGAACCAGAGAACTTCAGTACAGGAATAAACAGCAAACAGAAAGCCTCTCGCTCATGAACACAAGCTGATGTCTGTGTGAAAATCCCCACGTCTGGCAGCTGAGTCACAGAGCCAGGTGACTCAGGAGGCAAATAAAAAGTGGGAGGTGGAATAATGTTACCTACTTGGAGATTTGATGCGATATCTAGAGCAGGAAAGCTCTGCCTGAGTGAGGGATGGAAAAGAGGATGGAATCTCTCTCATGTTTTAGGAATGAGATGCAGTGGCACCTTCTCTAATAAATGTTCGCTAACAGTGCTAAACCCTAAGTAAGAACCTAAACTTTAGATTAGGAGGAGGCTGTTTTTCACCCTTATCAACTGACATCCTCATTTTTTTGTCATTTACCCCCATTCCAAGTAGCTTGTAGAAAGATGGTGCAGCCACCTGGATCTACACAGGAACTACGGAGTCGTCCCGGAAAGGGGGTTGTAGCACCCAACAAACCCTCACATGGCAGACCTCAGTGCCACATCTTCGCTCTGGCTAAGGTGCTAAGGAGATGTGACCACAGCAGTAAAAACAGTTGGCACTGGATTTACACCAGGTTGGCCAAGAGAGTACAATCTGAACCACACTGAAAGCATGAGCTGGCACAAATCAATCTAGTAACTTGAACTTAAGACTGGGTTTGATCCCTTTTCAACAAAACATTTCAAATCCTAATCCCTGCTTCAAATTTCACACACTAAAATTCATAAACTGTTCTGTGTCTAAAAAGTCATGGAAGAGCCACTTGCTTCTAAGACACCAGGGACACACCTGCAAAACCGTGACATCTCTAAGTTTGCTATGGCCCCTGCCAAGGCTGGTTCTGGGGTGAGGAAAGGGCTGCAGTCTTTCCCCAGGAAAGGTACACAGCCAAGTGCACTGGAAACCCAGAGATCAAGGACTGGCAGTTACCTCTTAACACTGTCCGTAGCATAACTCTCAGGGCAAGGTGGCTCTGGCTGGGGTTTGAGGATATCACTGAAGAGTAGCGACTGTAGAAAAGTGGAAAAAAAAGTCAAAACTAGAATCTTTCATTGCTTTGTCGATTCACCTTCTCCAGTCATTACAACAGAGGCTTCTGATAAAACACGGAGCCTCATTTCAAAATCTATCTTACTTCTAAAATCAATGTAAACCCCCCAATAATTCAATGCAAATGGCATCAAGCTTGTAATGCAAAAGCAAAGCTCCCACTGACTCCAGCATGAACAAACCCCAAATTAGAGACAGCGTCATGCAGTACCCCCTGGGCTGCACTGACAGCATGCAACCAACAGCTCTGACCTCCTGGGGATCCTCTTTGAAAGTGCTGTCTGGCTGCCACCTCTGCTGTGTTGGGGCCACAGGGATGGTCTCGAAGAGGGAGTTCAATGAGCTGTTGTCGTATACATCCCCTGGAGGGACCATGTAGGTGTCTGGTGTGGCATCCAGCTTGCTAACGCCTGGTGGAAGCATGGCTGGTTTGTGAGGAGTAGGGATGCCTTCAAGATTTAAGCCATTCTTCTTCTGCGGCTCACAATATTCTTGGGTCATAGAAGTGTTTTCAGACAAGAGCTTCATGAGATGGGCTGAGCCATCAAAGGATGCGATCTCTGGGTCGTACTCCATTCCGTGGCAGTGCCTGGTGGAGAAAGGATCCCATCTCAAACCAGGGAAGAGGGTGGACAACCCCAGTAAGTTGTCACAGCAAGATGCAAATGCCTTGATGCACTGCTGGGAAGCAAACTGCACAGTCTAGCTGCCAGCTGACCTTGAGTCAGCAGCATACATCTCCCACTTGATACAGGAGATCTGACAGGCCCGTGGGTGATCTCTACTCACTCACACACCTCTCAGTGCAATCAACAAGAGCCAGAGGTGATCAGCAGATAAGGGATGATCACACAGAATCATAGAATATGGTTTAGACATTGGTAGGAGCTGCAGATCCAGGGCCTACATCCATCATTTCTTCATTTAGGCTATTAAACACTCAGAGCAGCAGGGAAGATACAGCAGATAACTGCTATGTGGTCTTTTCAGGGCTCATTGACAATGAATTTATTTTATTTCATTTTATTTTAAGAAAGCTGACTCGCACTAGTTCACACAACTCCAGGAACTTAGGAGACAAAACTCCCAGAGATCACGAGATGAGTGAAAATTTGCAATATTAGAAATGAGATGTATGGCTCAAGCTTCAAAGCAGAAGAGACCAAGTACAGGAGCTATCAGGTGATAAAGACATGGACAAAATTCATTCCTGTCGCACACACAAACCATGCCTTGGTACAACATTCCAAGAACTGGTCCCTTCTGCAGCAGTGACTTTGTGACCCTGCTGGCTCTGCAGCCCTTGCTCAGGTGGGAAGAGGTGGTTTATTGCCCCTGTTACCATGCTCAGAAAACAAACCAATCCCCACATTATCAACCCTCACACCTCTTGGCAGCATGAGCTTTCCCTAAGGGAAATAAAGCTGATTGAGTAGCTCCCACTCACTCTGCTTTGAGACCTTCACCTTCAGGTATATGGTGAAATCTATGTAGTTAATAAAAAAAACACATTCCACTGCTATAAATACTGTTCAGAATGCAGTGGCCTTTCAGAGAGGAGAAAACAGCTTAACTCAGCCTACTTATGAAGAAGAAATGAAGTATCATTTAAGAGGCTTATTCTGTCAAATAGTTAAAAACAGACAACCAGAAAAGGTTGCCAAAGTATACAGCATCCAGGAAGAGGAACTGAACTCATAGTGGCAAATGAGCTATTAATTTCATAGTTAATTATCTGAAAACCTCAAAGGACAAATGGGAGTCACTGGAGGAGAATCCTGGGAGACTAGAAGCAATTACAACAGAAACCCTTATCAGCCCAGTGAACAGAAGAGAACCTTGTCGTTCCCTTCTCACTGCTAATGCTTAATCCCTTTCCCCTTTCCAACTGGAACAAAATAGGAAATAAATTCTTTAAATAAATTCTTTAGCTACTGCAAATCAGTGCAACTACTCTGAATGCAGCTAGACAGATCCTCAGTTGTGTAAATGGGTGTAGCTCAATTTATACCTGCTTGGGATTTGGCCTAAAGAATTTTAATATATGTCTCAGGGTTAATAACCTCCACTGTTGTTGGTAATAACACCATGCTTTGATGTTTATTTTATGCAAGCTAAGAGACCCATCATGCATGCAAGCAGCTGCAGGAGAATTAGACTGCTATAGAGAGCAAAAGTGAAGCTAACCTCTTTCCTAGTTCATTGCGTCCCATCATACCAGACGGAAGAATCCTCTTCTCCTTTGGGACCTAGAACAAGGCAGAACAAAGAGTTTGTTTATTGTTAGATTTTATTCATGGAAAGCAGAGGCAAAATTAGCCTTGTCTGTGTGGCAAGTGAAGTCTCATAGATAAAACACTGTGTGAATAATAAACACTGGGTGAGGACACAGGAGACCTGGGCTCTCCTGCTGGTTCTGCCACGGACTCCCAAGGTAACCTTAGGCAAGCCACACCATCTTGTTCTGGGAATGACTTTCAAAAGCACCCAGCTGAATAGGAACATCAGTCTTATTGGTTTCAATTAGGTCTAAATCCTACCCACGTTTCACTAAGCCCCATCCTGCAGCAGCAATGGAAAAAATAAAGCTGCAAAGGTCTGGAAAACACATTGCTGTTTTAATTTTGTGTCTCTCAGAGCATCCCTGTTTCTTACAAGAAAGCTGTTATGTAAAAAGAACACCAGCCTGAGACTCCAGACACCCAGTTTCAGTTTTCCACCCTGTTCTGGTTTCGTTTTACAGTACGAGGCTCTTTTATGCCTCAGTTTTCCATCTGTGCACTGGGGATAATAGTGGCACTCTATGCCCGTGGGCGTTATTCAGGGATCACTGTATGAACAACAAAGAGAGTTCAAGAGGTGGGTACTCTCCTAAGGTGGCTCAGCATGTTTTACCTTCACACTTGTCCTCTGGGACAGACTCCCCCAAGACACCCAGCCCCAATAGGAACATACCATGTAGTAGTCATAGAGGAGGCTCAGGGCAGCCACGCTGTCATCATCTCCATTCACCCTCATCATCGCCTTGGTGGCTGCAGTCAGGGGATTCTCCAGGTAGGTTTTCCAGGCTTCATCTTCATTGGTGTAGGAGAACTTCTGGAAGTTCATGGTGTCATTCTTCATCAGACGCACAGACCTAAAACTAAGCCAGACAGAGAAAGCAAGGGATGAAGAATACTAATTTTCCACAGAAAATTTCCATGCCACCCAGCTGAACACATGAAGGGCTTCCCAGAGGCACTGCTGGAATGGAGAAAGGCTGCTTTCCTGGTGCTTAACTCCCAACCTCTTTGGGGTTCCTAATCCTGCCTGTAGCTATGTACAAAAATAGGCCAGAGTGCCTCTGGTGGGGCTGCGCAGAGGCAGATGTACTTCTGCATCCCTCCTCCTGCCCCAAGGATGCAAAACACCACATCAACATCTGCGACTGCTCCCCCCATACACACATGTACTGGCCAGCCAGAGCACGTGCTGTCAGGGTGGGATGTTGGTCAGTAACCTGGATGCAATGTGATCAGGAAACTTTGTAAAATTATTCTGTGAACTTTGAGCTAAAGGCCAGTGCAGACCACAAAATATCACTCAGCATTCAGAGAACTTGACTTACCCAGAAGAAACCAAGACTCATTTTTCTTTGCTCTTTATGGATTTAGAATTTAGCTCCATCCTAAGTTTTTTCGTTTGTTTGTTTTGTTTTTTTTTCAATCATTAGTAAATGATTTCACTTTGAGGGAAGTAGACAGGCAAATCACAGCACCCTCTCTTCCACTAAAAATACGTGACAGAGGTGATGCTCATGGGACTGTGTGCGCTGAGAAGCAACATACAAAAAATGTCCTGCCTCTTCTCTCTTCTGGCACTTTCTCTGGGTCTCTCCATCTTATGTTAATAAACTGCCAGGTACATAATTACCTAAATATTGGTCATCTTTCCCTTTCCTCCAGCAAATCGTTCTAGCAGGCAGCACAGAAGTGCTTCCGCACATCCCCTGGGTGCTCCGTGCTGCAGGTTCACCCCACTCAGGGGAGGCTGAGTCAGGGCTGTACTCCTGTCACGTCCATCAGCCATGTGTACACGGTGTCACCACCACAGCTCATTGCACTCGCCATAAGAAAGTAAACAAGCTTTGCAGTCAGAAATTACTTCTTCATCAAATGTAAACTTTCAGGAATGGCAAACGTTTTTTTGTTAGTGGAAGAGGCATAGAAAAATAAGAAGTAAGATGCCTTTAAATCTTCAAAGTTGCCAAGAGCAGAACATTTTCAATTACTACATTTTCTATGGGAAGGCAGAGAAAATGCACAGGAATTCAGGTAATGAGTACTGCACTTCAATGTCATTTTTATAAGGAATAAGATGTTTCCATTACCTTACTCTCCATACGTTTGTAATGAGGCCTGGGCTTGAATTTTAAGTGAATCACTTGGAGAACAATAATTTCTCTTGAAAGGAATTTGGCATCTCTGAAACTCCCAATTATTGCCAACCAGGATAGACACTGCCAGCCCATTTAGTGTGAGCCGGCAGGGTGAAGAGCCAGGTGCTCGGCAGATGCTCTGGGGCTGGAAACTGGAGGGGTGCAGACATGACAGATGCTCGTCCATCCTCCCTGACAGCCCAGCTAAGGCAGCCTGGCTCCTGCACACGCACCAATGTACCGTAGGCATACCCATAAAAGCCAGGCAGGGGCAGTTTTGGTGGTGCTCGAGAGCGCTCCTTGGCCAAGCACCGTGGCAGCCCTGCCGTGGTACACAGTGTCTCCTACCGCAGCACAGATGAGGCTGCCAACAGCTGACTGCTGCCCTTGTCACTATTTTATTAAGCTATATGCTGCTTCCACACCAAGTCCCTCCACGTACAAGCCATGCAGCAGAAGCCAGTAAGGGCTCTGCCAACGGTCCGGGGCACCCCATTCCCACTGGTTTCAATGCTCACTGGAGGCAGGGGCCTGGGCTCAGGCTGGCAGAGAGAGCAGCAGCTTCCCAGTGGCAGGTCTGTCCTCTGCCAGCTCCCATCGCGCCCCGGAATAACGGAGATGCTGAGCTCGCTCCTCTTCTCCCTCACACGCCGTGATGATGCGCTAGCACCAGTTTCACCTCATGCATGAAACTTCACCAGGTGTTTTGCAAGTTTCGTTGTCTTTAGCATTTCTCACGCAGCCCTCCCTCCCCTTCAGTGCCGCTGCTGTCTCCAAGGCGAGCAATCGGCATGACTCAGATTTCACTGCTGTCGACTTGGCGATGGGCTGTTCAGTCCTGTCTGGACAGGAATCCTCACCCATTCTCAATCCGATCTTCTCAAGGAAGAATAGGCAGCAACAGAGCTTGCTCTCAGGGTGAGACTCCACTCCTATCACTTGTAATCAACATAGATAAACACACCATGGTAGGATGTAGCAACAAAGCATTCAGGAGCTTAAAAAAGCACAGATATTACCAGGAAAAATGATTTGGAGCTTTCTTCTCCCTCACCTAAGCTCTCAACCAAGGCACTCCTTGTTCTGCAACTCCATTCTGCCTACCTGCTTTGTCCGTCTGGCGTAGCACAACCACCATAAGCACAAGCTGCTACTGCTTTAGGATTTTATCACCCGGTCTACACTTTGGAGGCAGAGGAAGATGGGTGGCGGAGCTCAAGATCACAACCACTCACAGCTGTGTCCAGTTTACGAAGAATACAAGTTTGAAAGGTGCCCTAGAAACCTACGTCTTATTTCCACATGTGACTTCTGGCTTTGCTGGGTAGCCCTGGCTATGATGCTTGCAGACATTGATACCTCATCCTTGCCCACCTCACGCCTTTGCTAGGAGAAACTGTCCCTGTAGCAGAGGTGGCACAACAGAAAACCCACCCTACCCAAAACCTATTAAAGTAAAGGCACTTTCCTAAAGCCCCAATGCATGCACTAAACTGGAGGAGACCTAAAATGTGGGCACATGTTGCTTTATGCTACTCCCATTACAGAAGCAGCAAACTCCAGCAGAAAGAAGGAACTGGAAAAGTCCCTGAAAGCCAAGGAGCCAACAGCCCAGCCAACACAGCGGCTCCTGCCATGCTCTGGCAACTGCATCGGTCCCGGTGAGCTTGCACTGATTCACCCAGCTGGGGGACCTGGACCAAGCTGACATTACGGGCATCCCATTTATTCCATTTTGTTTCCTTCATATGAGTTCATATGATACCTAATAGTCACTGAAATTAATTTGTGTAGAGCCAACTATTGTCTCAGATAGAACCCTGCAGCTGGGACAGTTCTGCAGATGAGACCCAACACAGACTCCATCCCACCTTACTTTTCCAGAGCAGACTGCTGTGACCCTATTCCAAAGGGTCAACAGGGTTAGCCAGTACCTGAAGAAAGAGGGTGATGTGAGGAGATCAGCAGATATGACGACACGTTTAGAGGCACCTTTTTGACATTCAGATGCACTTCAGTTCATGTAGCTACAGCATACCATCATGTCGGTTTGCTTCTACACCCTACCTACAACTCAGCATTAGCAATCTCTGTGAAGTAGAGATACAGGAGAGATCTGGATCCAAATCCAGATCTAAACACGTGTGAATTTTACTTTCATCACTCCCTGTGATGCTTCTTCCATGTGGTTACACCATGTTTGTCCACTGCAAACTGTCTGCTCTGTTTGGCATAACAAATGTTCCTTTGACAGGCAGTTGCCTTGGTGCAGCAGCGCAGACAAAGCACGGATCGGCTGGTGAAACACAAACACATGGGCCCAGTGGCCTCCCTTCTTGTGTGCACAGACTCACCCCGCTGGGGCCTCGGGGTCATGTGCAAAGCAGGGCATGATTTTGGGAAGGGAGCAGTCTATTTGTTTCCAAACAGTTTAGAATTTGACACAAGGTGATACCAGTCCCCTTTCCCTGCTCCATCCCACCCAATCTGTGTTTCCCCAATTTATCTGTCAAGTCTACCATAACAGTGGCCTCCTGGTTATGAATAAACACTCAGGGTTATGCTGAAACAGGAGAATATGCCCAAAGGGTCCAGGTGGGGAGATCAGCCAAGCAGGAAAGAAACACTTGTATTCCTTTTGCCTTTTGTTGGGTTTCAGTGGGTGGTTTTGCTGGCCTTTAAGCTTTGTGTTGCTTGTCTTTGTTCTCTCCCCATAACTGATTAGGTTGCAACCTAAATATTGGCCATGCCAGATGCTGATGGCTACAGGGAAACATCAAGTTGTCAAAGGAACGGGGAATCCATGGCAACCAGCAGCAGGAATTCCAAGCGGCAGAACAGAGACCCTGGCCCACAGGACTTCGGAGATATCCCAGGCCATGCACACAGGGGCTATTATTAGCCCTGGTTTTGTGCATTGCACTCGCCTCCCTAATGAGATAACCCTGATGCTCCCCAAGAGTCTCTCATCAGTAGATCCCTGCTACACCTGGGAGAGCAGGACAAAAGCAGCAGCATTCAGCACGCCTGCTTTCTCAGGGCAGAGATGTTAGCCTGTAAATCAGGCCCGCTTGCAAAGGAAGGCAACATCCCATAGAACAGCCTAGTTTCTACATCCAAACTTCTGAGCTATATTCTGATTTTTACTCTATCTTCACAAGTTTAATAGAAGCATATTTAAAGACAATGCGGCCATACAGCTATCTGCATGTGTACTGTCACAGTCGGGCAAAAATCCAGAGAGAGACAGAGCCAGGAAAGAAAAACAGAAAAACACACAGACTAACAATGAAAAATGTCGCCTAGATGCCAAGTACAATACAGTGTCGATTCACAGGTGTGAAAGGCCTAGGAGACCTCAAATCTCAGGGCCCTGACCTCCCCTGCCTACAGGCCTGAAGTGTTTTCACTGGCAACTGGGTGAAAATGCGCCCTGTGCCACCGGATTTCTTCAGGGGCATCTCACCTGCACGATCAGCCTCGGGGCAGTGCAGCACTGAGCCTGGCACCACAGCCAGATGTCTCCTAGCCATCCCTCAGCTCTGTTTCACCCACAGACAGCGGGACGGAGGGAAGGCGCCGTGTCCCGTGGGCAGACCCTGGGGGCTGAGAGCCCTGCCTGGCTCCAGGACACAGCCCCCTCCCCAGCTTGCCTGTGGAGCTGAAGCCACTTGGAACGGTTTGCAGCCTGAGCCCACAGACAAACCTCCCAGGGGCCGGTATGCCTGAGTGACTTGCAGGGAACAAACCATAAACCCTAGATCCAAGCTCAGAGTTCTTCCATTTTTCACCAGCCTAACTCCATGCTTTTGGAGCTATTTATTATCACAGGGAGGAGAAACAGAGGAACGGGAATTGACATTACAATGACTTGTCCAAGGATGCTCGGTGAAGGAACAGAACTAGACCTGAATCTCTGCTATAAACCTTGCAAGCACTGGACTGGTTCCTGCCTTGCTAGCCTGAAGGGCTCCACCAACGATTCAGCGTTGAATGATGCTGGGGGGACACCAGCTGGTATTGTTTTACCTGATATCATCCTTGAGCTATCCACCCACACAATCATATTTCACAAATGATTCGTGTTTTAGTGCCTTTCCTGCCTAACATAACAAATTACAGCACAGAATTAGTTTGCAGTTCAGGAATTGCAACTACTTTTTTTCAGAAGCTGCTTTGTGATGTCAGATGCTTCAGTTTTGAGGCGCCCGAGTTTCAGGGTGATCTGCCTTCAAAGGGAGAACACAACAAACAGGCCCTGAACAAGGGCCTCCGAGTGAACGTCTGCTGTCACCTGGCATGTCTGAAACACTGCTCTAAACTTCTACTCTTATTTGCCCTGTAGACAGATAAGGAGACACCTTGTGTGTACATGTATTCATGAACACAAACCTTCCCCTCCACCAACACCTAGCACACACACACACACTGTATTGAAGCTCCCAGTCCTTCCAACGCCATGAGAAGGCTTACACATGACAAGTCTTCATAACTTGGAGAATTGGGTGCTTCCAGTTATTGCTTTTGTTTTCAGTGCTTACGGATTTCCTTCCAGAGCTTCCACATCCAAAAACCTAGCTACTGGCTATTTTACTTTTTAATTCTCATCTGTTCACCTCACTCCAAGAGATGTAACTTTTAAGAAATAACAAATAAATACAAATCACAGCTTTACAAGACTTGGATGAAAAAACCCAATGGTAGCAATAAAGTAATATTCAATCTTTTGAGACAAAGTTTGTTTTCTCCTGCTCTTCAGGTAATCAGGTTTTAATGTAGTAAATAATTACGGGTTATTTGTACTGCAGCAGGGCCTAGGGTCCCTGACAGAGAACAGAGCCCAGTTTTACTCAAGCTTCTGTACTTCCCTCATCGCATCCTGTCAGAGAATCCTGCAGTTACACACTAAATAATGGGGCTGTCTCCTGGAGTTACATTTTCCTGTCTGATGCTCAGCACTCCAGAATGCAGTAAGAGCAGAGACTAATATTAAGCTCACCTAAAATTTGCTATTTCAGAGTTACGTGTTGAATCTCAGGCCTCCTACGTGTTCTGAGAGCCAACAGGACAGTTCAGTCCACCCATTTTAGGCTGGGGTGTGCTGGTCTCTTCCTGCTGACTGCAAACGCAGTCAGCTAACAAACTCGGCACCTGGACTGCAGCTGGCTGAAGGTGGGTGAGATGAGTTCTCCAGTGAGTTGCCCAAGAGGATACAGGAAGCGTGTGTCAGGGCAGGAGAGCTGCCACAAGCCTCACCTGACGCACCTCACTCCCCTGCCCACCTTGCCTGATGTCTGGCAGCAGACGAACCTTCTTCAGCTGCATTGTGGTCTATCTGCAGACCTGGCGAGAGGCAGCCCGGGTCGGCTCTCCCCGTTTGCTTTTCCCTTTCTTCCCATCCTGGAGGGACTTTTCAGGCTGGCCAGTTCTCACTCAGCTGGCAAGATCTCCTGTAATGTGCTTGGCCACAAGAGTATCCTCTGAACATATGTCCCCAAGGCCAGGCAAGCCTTTCACTTTGCTATTTAATCAAAAAACTTCATGCTGTGTTTTGAACAATGTTTTTGCCAAACAAGGATGATTCATTCCATTTTAGGTATAAGCCCATTAAACAATGCATTTCTTGAGAGCAACCATCACAGCTTGGATGCTTGGCAAAGACAGAATAAAGAGAAGAAACAAATACTTAATAAAGCAGGTGGCTGGCACCTGGGAGCCAAGTATCTTGGTAAATGACCCCTGCCCCTTTCCTCTGAACACTTCTGGTTATGAACACTTCAGGGACAAGGACCACTGTGGGATGAGATGTTTCACAGTGTCTAACACCCTGCTACTCTCACCCATAACCACAGCCACCAGCCAGAAAAACATAACACCTAGAGGAATAACAACAAACAAGCCATCACATTTTCTTATCTTCTGAGCCTTTGAAACTTGGGTATTAGCAACAGAGTTTCAGCCAGAACATAATCAGATGTTAACTCAGTTCCTGGTTAATGGACTTTTCGGCTGTTGCCTTCGCCATCCTTGAACACATTACACGAGGATCCAAGGCACAGATCGGGAGCGGTCTCTGCCAGTCAGCTGAACCGAAGCGCTTGCAGGTGCAAGGTCCGTGTAAGCGCATTTCCGGATAAACACTTTGCGCTGATCAACAACTCGAACGCCAGACTGGACAAGTGGGAGCAGATCCCCATCACTGTAACTGTCTTTGTTCTACAAATTTCATTGGAATTATACTGGTGTACCAATCAATTGAAAATGTGACCCAAAGCATCAAAGCAGAGATACTATGTAAATGTTGATTTATCTCTGCTTTGAGTCTAGAGTTTATTCAGAGGGCTTTTACTTCTTTGTTTTGAATTGCATAGCAGCTACTTGGTTGTTGTTTCTTTAATTTACAAATCTCTCTCTCTCTTTATACAATTAAAAAAAAAAAAAGAAAGAAAAAAACACATCTCCCTTGAAAGTGTACATTGCTTCAGCACGGTTATTCCTTGTGTGCTTTACTGCCAGGATTTTATAAAAGGGCTTTAACTTTTCATTCACCAGGAGCATAACTCAAGTTTTAATAACACACCTTATGCATGACAAAAATTTGCTTCTGGCGATCATGGTTTCGACCACAAAACCACAACTGGGAGTAACTCCTGGTTAACTCCTTCAAGCCCACGCACTGCAGCATTAGACATAAGTTCAATATAGAAGACTATGGAAATTATCAGTTAGAATATTTTATAATAGGCAAAACATCTCATTCTCTCATGCCATGCTAGTCTCTTCCCAGTCCTTTCTGTGAAATTAAAGTTGCAAAGGGAAAGATGAGAGATGGTTCTCCCTGTAATTTTGGGTGACAGCACCAGTCCACAGGGATACCACAGGTACCTGACAGTTGGCTACATCTGGGCACATGCACAGCTCAGCTTGTTGTGGGGGCTGCACAAAAGAGCCTCATTTCTGTGAGACGGACAGACAGGCACTGCTGCCCTTACCAGATCCTCTGAAACTGTCCCCAGAGCCCTTTCCTTCCACTGGTGTCCACAAAGCTGCCCCTGTATGACTTTGGCCTGGGTATTGGCCAGAGGTGTACAACGACTGCGTCAGCCGCATGGCCCAGGTGCGGGGCTGCAGCAGCTCTTCACAGCGCTCGTCTTCCCCCCAACGCTTCCTGCCCACCGAGGCATGGCACCCAAAAGCTGCCCAAACCTGGCGGCTGGGCTTTTGGTACTGCAAGGCTCCCCGCTCCCTTCTCTCCTGCCGCTGCTCCCCGGTCAGCCCTGCTTTGCGGTGAGGCCCTCAGAACCTTTGTGCTCATGATTTCTTTCTGGGAGAGCTCGCAGGTACCTGCCCCACAGTGCAGCACCAGCACACGCTGTCTGCAGGGCCCACCTGTCTGCACTCCCAGACAAATTTTCCCCAGCTGTGGACTAGTGAACTAAAGCAGCGTTTTCAGAGAGATCTGTGAATGTGTCTGAGGGCTCAATCTCGAATAACGTTGCAGAGCCTTTTACCTATGGAGGTAACCAAAGTTCCATGCAGATCTGTGCTAAGGACTGCAAGCAGATAGCAACCTCTGCATCTTTATCAGTCTCTGGCGCTGAGATCTGAATCACAAAAGTGATGCTACTCCCATCAGTTCCCCCTTTCTCATGTGAAAGGCACAGGGGTTAACAGTCCGTTAGAAAGAGAAGAGTCAAGCAACCATGTAATTCATCAGGTAACATAATGCCCCAGTCCGTAATTAGTAATACATCAATCTAATTCTGCAATGCTCTGTGTACACACAGAAACGCTCTTTAGCATTTTGAGAGTAAACCACACGGCCTGACTCTAAGTTTTAAAAACACCAACTATAAATTACCCAAAGAGTTCAAAGGTGAAAATTTAAGTCACTGATTCTTAATCGATCCAAGCATACGGATCCCAGTATTTACATAAAATAATAATCAGTGCTGCACCTTTTCAGGGCTCTCAGTTATTAAGAGATTAGCTGTCACAACACCTCCGTCAGGCTTGTAAACATGTACAGGTACGTGCTTTTCTTTCAAAATAAACCTTCTGAAGCACTGTATCTGTACCCAGATATACCCATATCTGTGTGTGTATTTTTAATAAATTTTATTATTAAGACATTTCTTGATACATTTCATACGAGGCAACATATCTAGATAGCTTTCTGAGACTAGATTGACAGCAGCATTTACTAATTTTCTAAATCATAGTTCAATATACCACCAGCCTTTAGCACATCATGTCATGCTATTACGACATTCCTTCACTTTTATTCCAGAGGTGCAAGACATGCTAGGCAAATGCATAACCATCAGTATCCAAAGTCCAAAATATTTTGGAGGTCCCAAGATAAGAGGGAAGAGTTATACAGGATCAGCAAAATGTTAAATGCTTTTCCTTGATTTCAAAAAATAAAAATAAAAAAATAAATTAAAAAAATCAAAATAAATGAATACAGTTACAGTTTGTAACAATTCTATCTATTACTTGATAGAATAATGTGAATCTATTTACTTTAACGTGATCCCCTCTCTTACGCCCTTACTTTCTCCTAAAAAAAACAAAACAACAACAACAAAAAAACCATGCTAGAAACTCATCCAAAACTGCTAAATACTTTGGAAGGTATTTTCTACAAAAAACAACAACATAGGATCACTGTAGCATATGTTAGATTTTGCTGGACTGAGGCAGAACAGAGGTGCCTCTAGACAGAAACCTAATGTGTCAAGTTTTAGTCCGGGAGAAAAAAAAAAAAAAAACAAACACCAAAAAAACAGGATCATGATTTTAAAAAAACTCTCTTAAATAACAACAATCTGAAGCAATTTCTCTTAAGAGCAGCAACAGGTTAGCGAGGAACAGAAAGCCTGAAAAAAGTTCACGTCCATTTTTTTACTTCCATTTGCAAACAGCTGGACAGACAGATTAACCGAAGGAGTCCAATTCATTCAGACCTAAAGTCCTTAACCAAGCCTGAGAAAAAGCACTCAGCCTACACACAGGGGGACCGGGTAAATAAAACAACCTCTACTTACTCGAGTTCGTTAGACATATTTCCCCACGTTTCCAAATCTTTGCAGACGGTAAATTCTGATGACTTCTCTCTGCTAGTACCTGCTAAATACAGACATTGCCTGTGAAGCGCAGTGTTTGATTTATGTCGAGGTTTCGCGTGCAGGTATTTTGCTGACAGGTAGGCTGGCGGCGTGGCGCGGATTGGCTGCGGGCACAGGTGCCGTGGGACAGGTACACCTAGACAGGTGCAGCCCGTAACCCTCTGCGTGCCGGCCTGCGAGGCTGGAGGAGGGCGGGGAAGGAGGGAAAAGCCCCCGAGGGAAAGAAGATGTGATAAAGAAAGGAGTGGATTCGGTTATTCATCTCTGTGATAATTAGTTTCAGTTTGGTGGACGTGTTCCATGTGCTGCAATGCCAAAGAGCTGTCATTTTTAGGAATCTGGGGGCTGATTTGTCCTTTGCTGTTTCTTTATATATAAATATACAGACAAAAATGCATACATATATATACAGGAATAAATTAAGGAAGAAGAAAAGCCTCTTTGTTTCCTCTCATTCCTAAATGGTAATTGTACCTACAGACTAAACTTCTCTTTGCTTTTCTCACCTTCTCTTAGCAGCTCACTCCAGGAAGTCTGTGGAGGTTTGTGTTTTTTTCCCTTAAAAATAATTTAAAATAAACAGACTGTTAGATGCCAAGACATGCAGGGAAGCCACTGACTCAGGAGATCTTTTCCATTGCAGTGGATACATATGGAGCAGGTCTGTGGGAGAACCCTTGTCCGTACCACCCGCACATGCTGTCCTGCCTTCACAGCGGACAGGAACATCGCAGTGAGGAGCCCGGACACACACCGTTTGGGAACTGTCTGCGGGAATACCACCCAGGCAATAACTCTGGAGCAACTCACCTGTAAAGGGTGAAAAGATTTATGCAATAGAACAAAACTCATCATGGATTCAAGCACTCCTGTTGGACGGTTTCTGTCATCCGTGTTGCAATGAGGAGGCAAAGGATGGGCCCAGCGGGTGACTCACGTTGACTCGATTTGGAAGGCAAGAGAGGATTTTACAAGACAAGTTGATACAAGCCTTAAAACAAAGGGAAAAAGAAAGGCTTCCACCACTCATTCTCATCCCCCATCACTCTGTCTCACTGAATCTGTCCCACTTGGTGCCCAGCACCAGCAGATGAATACAGGAGAGGAGAAAGCTTGTAAGTCTTCAGCTCCCCCAGCTTGGTGGCAAATGGCCTTCCCAGCCCGCTCAGGCAGGCGTAAGGCATGTCCGCACAGGCAGACGTGGAGAGAGCATAATAATTTGGGTACAACACCCTTCAAGCACACCTATATGGCTCCTGGCCTTACACCAGCTCCGAGCGCAGCCAGACGGACCCTGGTGCTGCTGGGGCTCGCTGTGGTCCCCGGCCCCGCCGCGCCACCCGGGCAGCCAGGGAGCGGCCGGGGCCCACTTTCTGGGAACGAAAGCCAAAGGTGTGGAGAGCACTGGTTGCCAAAGCCTTCACCAGGGGGTAGTGCGATACCCAAAAGCCAGCTGAATGAGGGCTGACCGTCAGAATCAAAGTCAATCAAAGCCAGAATCAAAAACCTTGGCAAGTTCATGACAATTGGAGCTGTAGTCCTGGGTACTTGTCCTTTACTTGGATACAGCCAGAGAGCATTCCACTGGCTCTGGGTAGTACAAAGAGGAGCAATATCCCCTTAGGGGACCTCCGGGTTTCTTCAAGCCTTTTAGAAAGATTTACCAGATTCCAGCAACAAAAGTGAAGGAGGGGAAAAGTGAGCTGAGCCAGACCAGGCAGGAGGATGGCAGGGCACGGGATTCTGACCTCCCTGAGAAAAAAACTGTGTCAAAGAAGAAAGGGAGAAATGTGTCTGACAAAGCTGACATGCTTTGCCTTAGTGAAAGGTGCCCTGTGGGCCTCAGCACCACCATGACTAGGTCAAATCCATGTCCAGATGGAAATGTTCAGGCGTTCAGACTCTGCTTTTTGCATAACAGCATGCATGATGCTGTCTGCTGCTCTGCGACAGGGGATAGGAGGAGAATGAAATCACCAGACACCTGCAGGATCCTGAAGCTAAGCCCTGTAACCAGCTGATGAAAGAGCCGGGGAGCCCTGCTCCTGCCTTGGGGGCTGTAAGCCCACCCCTGCTGCACTTGCAGCTCTCTTGCCACGGCTCAGATGGAAGCAGGTGCAAGCAGGAGTAGTCTGGGCTTACTGGGCTCCGGGTCCTGCCTGCCAGTTGGCAGTGAGGCTATGTGCCCTGTCCGGCATCTCTGTCGCTGGAGTCTGCTGGAGAAGCCACAAGGTTCCTTGGGAAGCTGGGACGGATTGGAAGAAGGGACAGTAGCACAGATTCTCCTTTGAACGAATTCACCGGGGCTCCAAAAGGACAGCTGCAACTGTCTCTCTTGGTTTTCCTGCCTCTGTTTTTAAGTGTTAAGTTTCTCCTTTCCTTTGCTGCCGCTGACCCAGAACCTCATCTTTTTCCTGCAAGGAGCTTACTGCAATGGCAGACAGGGAAACTGCCAGCTAGGCACACGCGTGCTCATTCTCGCATGCAGTCTTATTTCTTATGCAATTAGCTATGCGCCTACCCGCAGCACCAAGGCGCTCTCCCAGCCTCCGGGAGTTACGGCGCCTCGTTAAAATGGCTCACACCAAAAACGTCCCCTTTGTGTCAGCACCACACATCTGTCTGTGCGGCAACGCCGGCTGAGCTTTGCTCTCGGGTACCTTTCTGAGGCCAGGTGAAACTTCACCACCATCATTCCCACAGAGGGACCCCCACAGCCGCCCCCCAGCCAGGGTTACCCCACTGCTGGCGGAGGAGGATGGCACCGGGCAAGGGGTCAGTGCCCAGGGGGAGGCAGGGACAGGCGCCTGCCAGTTCCTGCTGGCCGGGACCACCCTTGCCTGGCCCTTGCCATCCTCTTGGGCACCATGGTGTTCTTCTGATAATGTGTGCTTCATGGCACCTGAGAGACCTCCAGGTCTGGATGCCTAGACAATCTCTTTGACTACGATTTCAGTATTTTTAATTTTTTTTTTTTTTTTAACATTTATACCCCACCCTCCAAGAGTATCTGGTGAGGGGGTGGGTTAGAAGAAGGAGACCAAGAGATACATTCTCTGTGCACAAAACCCTCCCACTTCCCTTCCACTCCCCTGTTAAATATACCTTGGAACAAAAGCTCTTTATGATGCTCTAAAAATAAAGCATGAAGCAGTCAAGACAAACTGCAAAGTTTAAAAGAGAGGGCCAAATTCTGCTCACAGCTACACCCTCTCTAAGGTAACAGGGTTGCATTTGTGTTTGGATTGTTAAATCCTCTTTAAACATCCATGGGCAAGCTGTGATTAGCTGCATTTCATCAGCAATAGATCAGCAGCTCGATGACCGAGGACAGCATCACTCACCAGGTCTCCAGTGCTTGCCCTCAGATGCCGCTGCTGCACCAGGAGCCGGCTGGGTCTGCACCTGGAGGAGCGGCCCGAGGCGCAGTGCAGCCCTGTGACATGCTACCCTGATGGTCCTATTCCACCCTCCGCCACCGATTTGCAGTGTGACCTTGGATAAGTCATTTTGCACTCCCTGTTCCCAGCCTGGCTTCTTTTCCATGTAACATGCAAGTAACCTCAAAGCAAGGGCTCTTATCCCTTGGGATACATGGCTTTTGCCACTGACAGCTGTCAAATATCCTTCCCAGTTGTCCCGTGATGTGCCAGGAATTTCAGCTGTGCTTGACCAAGTGTTATTAAAATATTTCAACAATTACTACGCAGTAAGTGGAAGCAGCCTGAAGCAGGTTAAAGTGAGCTGTTCTCCAAAGGGAGATGTGGCTGCTTCAGGTGCTTTTCCAGGAAAAACATGGCTTTCGCCATATACGTTTTTATAAACCTTTGATATCTAGACCAGACGGTGCTACCTAGTGAGGTTCCTGCCTCCTAGATCCTTTTTCTCGAGAAGCCAGAACAAAAAAACTGAACCAGAACTTCCCTGGGCTGCAAGCCTGAGTCTGGCAGGACAGCCCTTTAGCTGTTTGTACAACACAGAGCACAACAGTGGCCATGAAAAGTCACTCTGTAGTGCTATTGTCATATCAATAATGAGGAAAAGTAAAAAAAGAATTCAATTCTCTGAAGTGAGCGAGAGAGATGAACCCTTCGCTGACCCTTCCCAGCAGCTGTTTTCCAGTTAGGTGAACACCAATATCTGCAGGGTGTCTGGGAAGCTGGCTGGCCCTGCTGGGTCCCAGTACCACTGAACAATACGACCCAATGCTTGCATGTCTTTTTAACAGAGCCAGGCCAGGTTGTTATTACCTGTTGTAGCCCACGGGGCTATAGGACAATTCCTGTTGTCTTTATCTAGTTCTACCAGTTTTTACGCAGTGACAAGTTTGAGTTGCAAACAACTGACCCAACTAAGAGTCTTCAGGGCAACTACCTTCAGATTAAATAAACAAACATGACCCACAGTCTCAGCCAGCTTCTCTTAGCTTCACTTTTTCTCACTTACAGAAGGCTCTGAGCGCTTGGCAAATGCATTGCTGGGTGGCTGTGAGGGCAAAAGACCTACAGCATCTGGACAGCTGAGGCAAAGCCCTCCACCTCCACGATGGAAACGTGCTTGCTTGCTCGGCTTGTCCTGCCAGAGCTTGTCCATGCTCCCATTTTGGAGCTGACTTTCAGGGCATGCATTTAGCTGACACCTGTCAATCCAAACCCAGCTAGAAGAAATCCACAGTGGGGAATGGAAATGCCAGGTTAGTCTATGGAGTGAGGGACTTGGATGGAGATGTAGCAAGGATGCTTTCCATTTCCAGACAAATATGCTACCCTGGCTCAGGCTTCCTATGACATTCAGCTACAAAGATGTACAGGGAAGGAGTCAGGGGAAGGTTTCATAGAAGAAAAACTGTGTCTTCTTTAAAAGGGATTTCAGACTGGGTCCAAGTAAACTTTGCCTTCTTACCCCAGCATCCACCAGTGAGTACATTTTCACAGTACAGGTTCAGGAATGAAGAGACAGAAATGAAAATAACTCCCTCACACACCCCAGAAAATGAGCAATTTTAAGGCAGTCCCATAACTGCCAGGGACCTGTCTTGTGGCTTTTAACTGAGTCCTGCGCTTGGCAGGACCACAGTTCATGACAGGTTAGTGCTCAGGCTGGTCATATTGGAATCATCCAAGCCCACTGCAAATTTTAATTGTTTTTCACTTCTGTTCTGTACCCGTCCTTACGCAACCAGTCATGACACCCTGGTACAGGGGATGTTTAGGGATGGCCAGAACTGGCACACAGCAGCGGTCATCCTGCCTTTCTCCATCTCAGCATTTTGGCAGGAGCTGACTTTCCCACAATACACTGAGAAGGCAGCTGTTGAACCTGATTATTTACAGAGAAAAGGAAGAAGAAGTTGGCTCTGCAATCTTGATTTGACTCTAAAATTGTCCCTGGAGTTGGGATTCCCGTGCTTAGATCCCAGGCCTGGTTTGGAGCCACCTTCCGCTCCCGAAGCATTCAAATAAAAAGGCAAACGTGGAGGGAGGGGAAAAGTAGCGAGGCTGGGCAGGGGCTTGGTACATCAACTGTGGGAACTGAATCTCATTTCCACTGAGAAAACTGGAAACCCCTGCCAAAGGGCCTGCATGAGTCACCAAGCTATCGTCTCGCTGGCTGGTGCTGTGCAGGTAGCACAGCACGGTTCTGAGCGGCTTCATGTGGGAGAAGCACCTGGTACCTGGAGCTCTTGTTCTCAGCTATTTACAGGCAGGGAGGGATTTCCCTTTGAAAATCTCTAGCAAACAAGCCCAGTGTTGGCCCAGCTCCCTCCCCAAGGGCTCCAGCTTTGTCATGCTAACACACAGCCATCAAAGGGAAAAGATCCCCCCCTGCAAAATACGGGAGCCCACCACTGCCTGTCGGTGCTACAGCAAAGCCGGCAGTGCTGAAGCCTCCCGTAAAAATGATAGTTCTGGGCTGGCAAAAGGAAAAACATGAGCTTTCAGACTATCTTATGGTGCAAGCACAGTTCAGGGGAGCTGCTGCAGGATGCCATCTTCGTTTGACAGCACGAGTCGGTCAGTGCCTCTCTGGCTCCCCTTTGGTACCGCACACCACTTTGGTGCCCACAGGGAGAAACACCGTGGGGAAAGCTTCATGGGGGGCCTCGGGCCCAGCACCCTCAGTGCCCAGCCCCTCTCCATCCACACGGCAGCCGCATCCAGCTCTGGATGAATCTGTGACCTGGCGGGGATGAGGTAATCCCAGCCAGGTGTCCTCACCTGCCAGCACTAATGCACTGCAGTCCTTGTCCTGCTGATGCCTCTGTCAAAGGAGCAAAGGCTGCAGGGCTCCTGGGCTCCTTCTTGTCTTTCCCCATCAGAGCTACAGTATGTGAGCAGGCGCATGGCATCTTGGAGGAACCCTGAAACTTGGCTGACATGGTGGAGATAGACTCCTCGTGGCCCTGAAGACTAGGAGAGAGAAAAACAGACACCCATCTACTCCACCCTCTGGTAGTCGGCAAGCTCTCTACTTCTAGCTGGTACCTGTCTTTCATATTTGATACCAAATAAAGGCCCACTTAATTCTGACATGCTGTACCTGCTCAAATTGCTCTTTTCCTGGCTAGGCCATAATCCAACATCTAAGTTGAAAAATCTTTCCATCTTAAATGAAACCTAAACTCATATCATATCAGTGCATCTCCCTCTCAGACAACAAATCTAACCAAACCTCGTATGAATTTATTAGATCCTTTCTAAATTGGCCAGCACCTGGTAATCCACAAGCCTTCCTACACAGCAAACCCAGTGGATGAGTTTGCTTTCAGTCTGCCTCTGTAGGGGTGGGACTCCCTTCCCAGGGCAGGAGGTTGGTGGGGGATTAACAGAAAGTTCATTGCAAGGTACCAGTTGTCCCATGGAGTGGAAAAATATCAGGTAGTTTTGCAACATTTAAAGAGATGCACCAAGATCGCCTTGGGTGGCAGTTAGCACATAGGGGCTGCTGGCCCTCGGGGGCTTGGGGATTTTCCTTCCCCATAGAAGATGCCTGCTGCAAGAAGCACATACCTATTACAAAACAAACTGCCGCTTTAGCTTTTCTAAATCACTCAATGTTGTTTTACTTCAAGATCCGAGGATCAGCCTCTCTTCTAAGCTGACGCTGCTGTACTTTCCCATAAATACTACACGGCACCCAGATACCAGGCACTGATGGCCAGGTAGGCTTCTAGGGAACGGCAAATACGATTTACCTGCAAACCTCTGATGCTGGTTTGAGCAGCATCAGCACTCATCACTGATATTCAGGGAGGACCTGTTGCCATAGCTCGTATCTGAGGCAGCTGAATAGAAAGCGGGAGACCAAAGCGCTGCTGGCTGCAGATCGGTGTGCCTGAACTTTGCCTCGCACAACCTCGGTGCCTGTTCCAGCAGGAGGCCTGTCTGGGCAGTCCTGTGCTTGGACAGATGCCACCCTGGGCTCTCATGGGATTTGGAGCCATGACCGTACAGCAAGTAATTTGATGCAAGTCTTAGAAAAATTTGCCTACCCTGAGTGTCTAGTCACCCACGCAAACCACTAGTGGAGATGTGACTTATAGCAATGCATTTTTACCCCAGTTTGAAACAAGATCAAACAAACTGTACTGCGCCAGCACAAGCCATGTCTCTGCTGGAGCCGGAACTGGAACTTGTGGCCCAAACCCAAGCACAGCCGAGTCCTAGAAAGGCACAGAAAGGAAGTTACAATTTTACCTGGACCTGAGGGATTTATAGCATGACAGTGAGACCTTTCCTTGTGAGGTCCTACTGTAGCTTTAGGATTAATTGCCGCTGATGAGGTCAGTGCTTGCCGCTCTGATTTTCAGCATAGAACAAAATCATTCTAGGACAAACTAGAAAGACTCAATGTGGGCCAGTCCTGGGAGAAGCCATATTCCGAGCTCAGTGGAGAGATAAAGCTGAAGGCTGGGTTCAGATGAGGGATGCCAAATGGTAGCCTTGTATGGTAGAGCAGCCCATTAGAAAACCTACGATTTAAATGTATTTTTCCAATCTTGAATAAAAAGTCAAAAAAATGAGACTCGAGGCTCCTGTCTGGCCTACCTGCCTCTCCATTTGGGTTCTTGCACTTGCAGGGGCTCAGCAGGCAGGCAGGGGAGGGCTTGCTCCTTGCCTCAGGTCTGCCCTGCCTTTGTGCTCTGGCTGATAGGACTACTTGCGTTGCACTACTTCTCCATCTCAGCCATGCTTTGGAAGGAGCTGGGGGACCAAAGATGGGGAAGACAACCCAAGCCAAGGAGCCCTCCTTGCATTCAGCTACTTAATCCCATCACACCAGAGGATCCCAGTGGTCTGGGGAGCAGCACTGAACCTCATGTACAGGCAAAGGCCAAACGGGTCAGCACAGGGCTGCTGCGAGCCTTCCCAAAGGAGATTTTCTATGGCTTTGGACTCTGGATTTTTCTTTTCCTCCACACAAGGAAAATCTGCCCGTGGCAGAGCCTCACAAGGTGGGCTGGCATTGGTTGGCAGCTTGCAGGCAAGGGCCTCTGGAGACTGCTCCCCCTTGGCCTGAGCATGACATTTGGCTGGCGTTGGTACAGAGCCCATCCCTGCAGCATCAGATCCTCTCTCCCTGTGAACTTCTTTGTCCTACAGACCCCAGGCAGCTCCCCTGGGTAGCACGAACCCAAATCAAATTCTGGCCATTTGCTGCCTGAGGTCAAGCCATAAAACGAACAATCCAAAATTGCCCCGAAAGGCAGATGTACTAATTAGAGAAACTTTGGGTGGCAGTTCTGAGTATGATGCTTTTAATAACTGCAGGGATGTTGAGAAGCAAATAAATTATATGATGAAAGTCTACCAGGCTGCAGAACCCAGATATGTAATAAGCAAGACTGGCAACAGGACCGAAATTTTGCCCCCTGGGCTTGGCATTTCATCTGATTGCCTTTCCAGATGAGAAGGTATCTGGAGCTTCCGGTCCTGCCGACTCCTTGGCAGAAGGTGTTTCTCAACAAGCACCTGGGGAATCATCCTGGGAAGGCTGGGATTAGAGAGCCAGAACTCACTGGTATTCCGGGAAACACAGCCAAGTTTTCACCAGAAAAAGGTGACCAAGGTTTCTCTCCTGACTTTTGCACTTACAGTGTGCATATGCCATATGGAAACTTCAGATGTGCTTAATATTGCCAAAATCAAGCTGGTTGGTTAAAGCCTTCAGCTCTTCTCATTGCCCACACACAGCTTCAGGGGTCTGGACTGCTCCCGGTCTGACTGCGGCCTCCGATCTCCCCACGCACACCTCAGCGCCAGCCTCACCCACCCAGCGCTATCGCGAAGCTGGGAAAGTCTCCCACCGCTGTGCACTGATGCGCCTTTCCCTCACAACGTGGCACAGTGCAGAGGTCCCCATGAAGGCAGAGACGGGATCTGATCTGCTCCCACCCGCACGGCAGGGCCAGTGCAGCGCGGCTTCCAGCCCCAGGCTGCTCGCAGGGCTCCGCAGGGGGAGCATGCCCACATGGGGTCCCTCGAGGGTCCCATGTGGCACCGGGGACAGGACGAACAACACATGGATGGTTTGGCAGGTCCATGGCACGCGGCAAGGCTCTGCGAAACCCCTCCTGCGCTTGCTGCCCTTACCCTGCGCCCCTTGGTGCCCTGCTCTGCTTGCCCCCAAGCTCTGCTGCCCTGCAGACACCGGGCACCTCTGCCACAGCCCCGCCGTGTGCCTTGGCCAAGGTCTAACGCACCTTGCAAACGGGGGTCCCAAACTACAGGTTTATGGCCCCCCGCTACTTTGATTAGTCCCGTAGGTCATCGCAGCTTTCCTGTGGGGTGGGCCTTGCCTGAAAGCAAAGTGCCCCCCACCTCCGGACCCCGCTTCACCGGCTGGGACCAGCCGCGAATTCTGCTCCTGCTGATGGAGCGAGGCTGGCTGCAAGAGTTCACCCGGACCTCGCCCAACGCTGCCCGAGAAAGGAGGACACCAGCGGCTGCAGCACACCTCTAAGAGCTTCCATTCACTCGCAGGCTGCTACATGTCCCAAACAAGCCACACACAGTTATTTTCAGTGGCAATTAAAGGCTAGCTCTCGTTTCAAGGGCTGGACAAAGAAATTGCAGGAAGAGCTGCCCTGACCCAGCAGCCATTATGTCAATGAATATGCTGGATTGAGAGGTGCTGACGCTCACCCTGGCTCCAATTCACTTCTAATTCTCCTGGCCTGAAATCCTGCAGGAGTAACATGGGGAGCTTGTAGCCATTGCATGGAGATTTGGGAGCAGCACCTGTTCCAGAACTAATCATCCCAGCAGGAGGAAAGCTTCTCTCTGCTGGTCTCATACTATTTACATTTTTGACCCTGTCTCAGCATGATAATAGTGCACTTTGTCAATCTTGCACAAAACCTCGCTGGGCTCTGTGGCTGGTTTGTCCTAACTCCTGCATGACTCTATTATGATTTTTCAGACCTCCCATAAGGGTTAAATGACCTCACATTAGTGCTAATTTGGGACTAAATTTCCTATTCAGCACATAACAAAGCGATTGTTGTTTACCCAAGCCCCATAAAGTGACAGGGACCACACACAACCTACCTGCCCCTGACAAAAGTCCACCTCGGCCCCTCTGCATGTTGCCGTCTGGCAGGAGGAAGGAATGGGAGCGGCTGTTGGAAAATCGCCCCCCGGCTTGTGCCCAGAGCACAACAGACAGAATTAAGCACCGACAGAGGAACCTGAAGCAGCTCAGCTGTCATCCCCAGCAAGACTGCAGTGGGAAGAGACAGCGGCCACCCCTCCCGCTCCCCTGCGTGACCTAATTGCAACCCACTGAGTCACAGAGCCGCGGAACTTGGCTGCTTCATTCCTTGGCTGCTTTTCTTCTCCACAGGCTCCTTGTGAAGTGAAGTTAACTCACATTAATTTGATGCCAATAAGTGACCCTGCACAGCTAATAAATTAAATGTCTCGTTGATGCTGCTTCTGGGAAAATAAAGGTTCAGTGGAATGAGAGCGGGGCACAGGCTGGCTGCACAGCCTGTCACCACAAAGGGATCGCCGGCCTCATCCCGTCCCATCACCTCTCCATAGTTAATGACAGCGCAAAGTAGGGCAGGCTGAAAATAAGCACAAACCGTGACTGATGTTCTCAAGCACAGAGCTAGACAGCAAATTGGTGTCATGATGGGAGCAGGATGGCCGATTTTGCCCTGCTGTGGGGCAGTGAGACCAGACGCTCTGCCAGGGCTCTCTTGGTGCATCATCCCACCTCAATAGCACAGGAGGGCTGCTGTTTAGCCATATACTCACCCTCTTACCTTTGCAATTAAATAAGGTCAAAAAAAAAGAAAAAACAGAACACAAACATGTTATTGGTTGAGTGAGTAAACATTTCAGACTCTTTTGCAATCATTAATGATAGTACAAGGGGTGTGTGAACTTCCTGCACACTGTACTACAGTTCATTCTGAATTCACCAATGCAATTAGGGTGTCTTTTAAGCAAGAGCTGAAATTCGCCTAGATTGATTTAACGAGTATAATTTCCTCCTCGGAACTGCTGGAAATTAATCATCACTTCTCCAAGCTCCAGCTGGAATTCACTCTGTCAGCACAACACACAGCTATAGTGGTGGCATCTAAAGCGAAACGCATGCTGACTACCTGCTTGTTGACTTTGCTCAAGTATTTCCTATACATAGAACGGGAAATATCTCAAATATGCAGCAAAGACAACTATCCCAATATGGTGCACGCTGAATTTTTTTCTCTAGTGAAAACCATCACATAGACAACAAACCCAATTCTCTTCTTGCTCTTGCTAGTTTGTATTGAGGCAACTGTTCCAACTTAATTGGATTGACTCTAATTTGCAGTAAGTGAAAGTGACAGAAGAAATTGATGGAATATTTTTAAAATAAAATAAATACCCTTAACCAGTTACATTTCTAAGAAGCTGCATTCACACAGAAAAATGTCCATTTGTGTATGCAAATCAGGTAACTAGCCACCTAATTCCCCATTTTCATAGTTACCTGCCCAATATGGGTGTCCAGGTGTAGGATTTGGGCAGCTCAGAGAGAAGTGAATGCTGCTGAGGATGCACAGGACAGAATTATCTGGACTCCAATAAATCTCTTCTTTCCTGCCCATTTCAAATGCAATGAAAATCTACAGATGGAGTCAGACAGAGGAAAGCAAGGGATAGGGAATTTCACAGTATATAGGGACACCGCTTAAGTGAGCAGCAGCTAAAAGATTAGAATGCTCTAGAAAGAAAACTGTTTTGTTTATTAAAACAATTACTATAGCTTAAAAGGAAGAACAGTGAAGTAGGTGTGAATGAACTGCCCTTCTCAAAACTGAGGTGTGGCTGCTCCGGAGGTTTTCCCAGCATTTTGGTGTCTTTTGATGTAAACCACAGAAACTAAAGTATATGAATTAAAATCAGACCTCCTTAAAATTCACTAGTTCCAGGATTATTCTCGGGAGCTGACCCATCCCTAGACTACCCCACAGGTATACAGTCACAAAGGAACTCACATGAAAGTTTGAACAAGTCTTTGTTGACTTCTTCCAGCCAGTGTTGACCTATTTCTAGCTATCAGAAGTTTTCAACACTTTTTGACAAGAATCTCTACAAATTTTCCATTATTCTGTATTTAAAGAGTTTAAACCAACCAACAAACAGCTTCCTATTCTCAGTTACCACCTGCCGGCTCACCAGAAGTTATACAAGTCTCCTAGGAGTCTGTGGCTAAAATGAAATGATTCCCGTTCCTTTAATTGCTTCTCCAGCACATATCATACCCTTCACTCAGCTTCTTGGGAAAAGCCAGGATTTACGCTAGCATATTTTTGCTCCAGCAACAGTTAGTTCTGCCATAGAAAGCTGCATATTGGAAGTACTCTACAGGGACCATCTAATTAAAGCTAACAGCATCCCTGGGAGATATATAAACCCAGATGATTATGTCTATCAATAGCTGGGGAAAATAGAATGAAAGGTGAAGCGTCTTGCCCAAGAGTACAGCGTGAGAGAGCAGCAGAGCCGAGATAACAAGCACTATTGGTTCCTGCCACACTGTTTTCAGATTCTGGTTGGGACTAGGAAAAAAAAAGCTCCCCAAATCTTCCTCATGCTAAGTTTCTGCCTCTCTTTGGAGCGAGGGTGGATGGAAATTAAATGAAAATATCTGTTCTTAGAAGACCTCCATCCAGTTTTGCAAATAAACAGATGAGCAGCCACACAGCACACAGTGAGGGAAAAAAGATAACTAGTTGGGCACCACGATGCAGGAAGGTGTAAAAAAAAATAATAAATAAATAAAAATAAAACTTCAAGGATGGCAAAATGGATGCGTAGAGATGGAATTATGGACAATCCTAATAGGAGAAAGGGGGGTTTGAACTTCCTGTGAAAAAGAAAAACCACAAACAAGCCTGGGAGATTCTCAGAGCCATGGGGAAAGGAGAGGCGGGGTAAAACTGCACGAAGCAGGAAACTGCCACAGAAAACTTTGAGCTTTAAAAGTCTTCTCTTTTATCTAGAGAGCTTTGGGGTAAGAATGGAGCAAGAGGGAGTAATAAGCATAGGTGCTAATTGCACAGAGCATCTCCATGGAGCTTTAGATTAAAGACTCCAGTACCCCAGGGGGTAAAGGAATCTGTTGATCTTGGAGACAATATGTGGGGCAGGCAGCTGCACCCTTTGTTACTAACCTGCCTCCCTTCCCCATCTGATCATGTAAATGAGAGCTACAAATGCTGGAGTTTAAAGCATGCAACATCTGAGTTGGGATCTCTGGAGAGACCGGGACGGATTTATTTACATGTTCCGAGTTATCTCTGCAAAAGATCTAACAGGGGCCCCTTCACATTTGTAGCATCCTGATGAAAGTAAAAACATTGTACCCGAGTATTTCTATTTGTGCTTCTGGCACTGAAGACAGAAAGGACGGATTGTCTGCCTGCTTTACACCCCCTTAGCGCTAGTATTTGTTATAGTCTGCTCCTATGAAGCCCGATGTGTCTTTGGCGATGAATATGTGCGCTTTTCAGGGGAAAAACAGGCTCAGATTCACTCTGACTCGCCCGGTGTGCATCCGTGTGGCCTCAGATCTTCCCCAGGTGCCAGCCCAGCATGGCTGCGACGTGGCCTCTGGCGTGAGGCCGTGCTGCACCAGGCAGGGGATGCCCGGCCCCGGCAGGAGGCTGGGTGCCGGGTGAGGCCTCCCCACGTCCCCACCACTGGGGCCTCGGGGAGAAGGACTTATCCCCCTGCCATGCAGGTGGGAATGAAGCCGGTGCCTGGCGGCCAGGATCAGCCCAGGTGGCTGCGATCCTTGCCAGAGCCCAGAGGAAGGAGGATGGAGGACAGCCACCCCTCTGCTCTCCCCTGCCAGCAGCAAAGAGGGAAATGACAAGAAACAAAGCCTCGGGTGCTGCAGGGGCAGACGTGCTTCACCTTCACAAGATTGTCTTAAAGATTGTCAAGATTGTCACCTTCACAAGATTCACCTTCACCTTCACAAGATTGTCTTAATATTTCATGGCTATTTGCTGTTTGCTTTCACATAGACCCAGAGTCTGCAAACCTTTTATTTTGGAAAAATCAATTTCATCTGAAAAAAAATAAAAATAAAAAAAATCTCATTCTTGCTAACTGGAAAAATAAAATAAAATCTAGAACCACAGAACAAATAAAACTAATTGAGCCCCAGCATTTCTGCAGTGCACTTTTGAATGTGTAGGGCTCATTTAAAGAGCAACAACGACAGGTGGAGATACAGTCGAATTTCTTTGGCAAGTGCTGTGGAAAGACCGTTCAGGGAGCTCTCAGAGGGGCTGAGCGGCTTGCGGCGGGCGCTACAAAAGCTGCACTCTTGGCCAGCAGAGCCATGGGGACGGGCAAAGCAAGCAGCTCCTGCACTGCCCCGGAGCCGTGACTCCTCCTGTTCCCATGTGTCTCTTCTCGGCCCTGCTAATGCTAAGGCCAGCCCCAGGCAGCGAGCTCCATCCTGCGAGGCGCTGAGCACCCTCGGCCAGAGCCTGTGGGAAACAGCGGGCTCTGCGTAAAATTACAGGGCAGCACATGGCGGGCTCCTAAAGGAAATAGCTGCGTCCAGTGCATTGCAGAGCAGAGGAATTTGCAGCCACAGGAAGACAACTGAGACAAACAATGCTGACTGGGTTTCAAACTGGGGCTGGAAAATTTTATGACTGCAAATAACACTGGCAGTCATATAAGCCAAAAGAAAAAAAAAATAGGGGTAATGAAACCTCCTGCTTCAGGGCATGTGCTGGTGGCCTCTAGGGACAACAGAGGAATTTTTCTTCCCATGCACAGCATTGCTCAAGTAGCTGGGTGCATTCTGTAGGGGTTTCACCATCCGTGGAAATACCACGCATCGGCTGCTGATGGTAAAAAAAGATACTGCGCTGGACAGGTCCCTGGTTGATTTGGTAAGGATACAGAACACATAAGAAGGCAACAGCATTATAATGAAATAAAAGGGACATCAGAGATGAGTCCAGCTCTGGAACCCCAAGGAATCAACAGGGATGCTCTCCAAGGACCAGAGAGAGACAGATCAGACACAGAAAAAAGGAAAGGGGTATGCCAAACCACTGTGTTTTGACTCTGAGCTGGAGCAGACTATCCAGTGCCATTATACAGGCAAGTGAAATAATACATCAGTGGAACTGATTTTAAATTTCCACATTTGCTGGCTAAAGACTGGGCAGCAAGATCTGTGGTTCTTTCTGGGTTCCCCTTCCCCCTGAACACTGCCAATCTGTCCACGCAGAATGAAGTTTGCTGGGCATAAAGTTTGGTGGAATGTTCCAAAATGCAGTTATCTCTAGTGGGCAAAATTGTCTCCTAATCATCAGTCTAATTTGACTCAGGGCCACTTTAAATTCACTGATTATGATTTCAGTATTGTCCTCTCTCTGAAATAGTTCTAGTCCTAGTGTTTGGACACGCAAGCACACGCACAAGTGCACACATATGCAGTGTGCTCTCTGAGGATGCCTCCCAGTTCACAGTGGGAGAACGACAGTCTGCACAGTCCTGAAGTGGTACAAAGCTGAGCTTCCCAGGAATTTTATTCCCAGACCTAAATTTGTTTGATGCCACTTTGCGATGCCATTCCCAGCACCCCCATAACGAGTAGCCTGAAAACCCAGACTACAGGACTCAGGGTCTAGCAAATGGGCACAACAGCATCTTGTGCCCCATAACACTGCCAGCAGCACTGAGGGCACTCAGATACGGAGGCGTTAGGGGGTTTTATGGCCAAAGCCTGGCAGATTTCCCCCCAGGGCCCCCAGCTGTTTGCTCTGCTGGTCATCGCTCCTGTCAGGCTAGTTCAGAGCGTCTATGCCTTTACTCTTAGTGGATTAAGGGGCGGTTGAGCAGTTATTTTCTCCTGCTTTGTTGCTTGGAGATGGGCCTGCAGAGGGGAATGAGTTACCTCAGATAAATACACTAAAATGTCACTCTGGGAATTACCTGGAAACCCCAGTCTCTCCAGGAAAACAGTATGAATGGCAAAAGAAAGTGCCACTGAAGGCATCTACCATCATTCACGTGTATAGATCAGCATGGATATTATTTTTCTTCCCAGTAATTAATTTCAGTGTATTATTAATGGTAATAACTAGCAATTTCTAATGAATACGCTGGGCCTCATCGAAATTCTGGCACTTAGCTGTCACAATTAAAGTAACTGTAGTATTCCCTGATCAGCGGGCTCAGTCCTTGAGTAAAACTGCACCCAGAGCACTTACAGCCCAGAGGGAGCGAGGTGACTGCAGCGTTAACCCAGCACGCAGGAGCTCTGCCGCAGATTCCTACGGGACTTTGAGGAAAATTCTGCCTCCATCTCACCCATAATACCAATCCTGAACTGCAACAGTTTACTTGGAGGTTAGCCTGTTAAAAATACAGGGATGATTCAGATATTTAGATAACTGGATCCACAACATGGTATCTGCTGAGAAAAAAGCCAGCATCTTAGGATGGCTAAACATTGCTAAAACGTCTCCCAAAAAAGCTGACTTGGGTCAGCTTCTAGGTGAGTTAAAGTCAGCACATGCCCTTGTCATATCGGACAACAATTACACCAGCTGAGAGCTTAATCCAGACACACACAGTGACAGCAACATGAATGTTTGTCATTTCCTCTGCACAACTACGCCAATTAGAAACAAAACACTGGATTGCTACATGTGCCATTAACCTTATCATTCTCACATTACAAGCACATTATAATCAAATATAAAAACACACATATTGATTACAGCATGAATATCTTAGTCACTGTCCTGAACAAAAATAAAATCTGAAAAATTTATAATTAAAGAAAAATGTTTTTCAAATGAGAAGCAAAAATCCCACACAGACATAATCATGATGCATCCCTTGGATGTACTCTCTTGGATGGGGACTACCTTCTGTTCTCAGCTGGTCCAGCACGTAGCCCAGGAGGTCCTGGGATTACACACTACTACAATAGCAATTAAGTTTCCCATTAAGATAGACGTATCTTATTATCAAGAGATAATAGTCACCATTACTAGCAAAACATTCAAGGGCAAGTCAGTAAATTATAAATTGTTTTCTTTGATTTTACCATTTCCTTAAAAGAACATGTTTTGAGAAGGATATCAAGGCTGTAAGAGCCAAAACAGTTAAAAAGATGAGTAATTTTCAAGTCAGAGTTCAGGACGTGATGTGGCATTGAAGTACCCTTCTCTACATAGCAGAAATCCTGACGTGAAGCGAAGTGCAGAACTGCCAATTTCAAGATTTCCCAGCATGTTTAGCCAAGGCAGGATTTGCAGCAAGAGGCTTTATTCAACACAGTTCCTGCTGAGGGCAGTGGAACCAGGATTTCACAGCGTGCTTAAGCAAGGCAAGATTTGTAGAGAAAGGTGTTACCTTTACTAAACCAGCTGCTGGAGCTGAAAAAAACAGAGATGCTTTTGGGAGCAATATCCTCACGCACGCCTCTAGACGTGACTCAGAAACAACAAATTTCAAGCTACATCCAGGCCAAAAACTCTACCTTTGAGTTTAACTAGATCATTCTGATCAATTATACAAACTGAGAGAAAAAGCGGTTGATATTTGTACCAAGTTTTTGCTTGTTAGCACAAGTTCCCATGGTGCTAATAAGGCTGATGGACTTCCAGCTGAAACGACTTCAGATTCGGTTGGCTCATGGTATGGACAGAGGAGGTTCAGGGTAGCTCGCGCCCATCCCCATAAATAGGGCCCAAGCCGCGGGCACTTATTTACTTAGTCATTTCCTTGCTCTGACATGATCACAATTTACAAATCATGTAAGTAGGTGTAATGTTATCACCCAGCTATGTTTTTTCAATGAAAATTTTTGGTTCTGGACTATGACCCAACTAAATGGTTTAGAACAACAGGTGAATCTCAGGATCTTGCTGTCGTAACCTTCCTCCTCCCCATGGAGTCTCCTCCCCTTTGTTTACTGCAATTCCTTCTTGTAGTGGTTGCACTTGGGCTGAGAGATCCCGCGAGCAGCCCCAGCCAGCCTTTGTTCAGACTGCGACGCGCAAACAGCCATTTGCATGCAGTGGGAGCCTGGCCTGACCCAGGCCTCACTCAGAGCGGTGGGACCAAGATTACATACATTTACATACATGTAAATTTTGCCATTTGCTGTGCAAAAATATCCTGTCTCTGAGATACGGGAAAATATAGTTCTGACTCAGAACTGATGCTATCTTTCCAGTCAAGATTAGAGTCTAAATTGTGCAATCCAGTTTAGCTCACAGTATCAGTTGCTATGCAAAAGATGGTGTTTCATACAGAGGTGTGGTCTTCCAAGCATTGCAACAAATACAGACCACAGCTGGCTTGCCATTTAGATCCAGTACAGTTGGAAAGCACAGCCATTCAGGTCTGATCCTAAAAGAAGATGATTATTCCTCATAAATTGTGGACTGACCTTATGTCATGGTGAAATTAATCGGATTAAAAGGTTTTGAATGCCTGTAAAGAATCTGTCCCTAAAGAACAAAAAAAAAAAAAAAAAAGAAAAGGTGAAAGCATGTTTAAAAAAAAAAAAAGCCTTCTTTCCCACAGGAAACTTCCATCACTGTTGTATTTTCCCTAAGGACGTTTCTGTATCTGTCACTAAAAATTACTGCTGTCAGCCATAATGCATCAGCACAAAGCAGAGGGCTGGGCTTTGGTGGTCTGAAAGGCTATGCAAAGCACAGTTGTTTTTAACCACCATCTCACCTTAGCTCCAGTGAATGTATTTATTATGCAATAAATCCAATTTTGTCTGGAGTAAAAATGACGTTGGGTAGAAAAATTGTGTTTTTTTCACAAGTGCATGCCTGATGCCTAGTCAAGGCTGAGAGAGAGACATTTCACTTGTGTAATGCGAGCAGCTGCTGAAACAGAGGTGAGGGAACTGAATCAAAGACGCACGATAGGGAAGCAAATGTAGATGAATGCCAAAACCCTTTGAACCCCTGAAATGGCAAAACTGTCTCCCATCAGAGCCCCAAAACAAAGGCCTTAAAATTTCAGTGGCAAAGGAAACAAGCCTAAAACAGATTTCCTCCATAGTGTGAAATAACCCTCTAGAAAATTACACTACTAATAAAAAGCTATCAAAAACGTCTACTGGGAACAGTTTCTCCCTGCAGATAACTTGTCCCTCCTGATCTTAATGAATTCACTTGCAATTTTGACATGCTTTTATTACAGTGGCACTCAACACCCTATAATCCCGGCATGCTAGGTGCTGTTCAGAGATGGTCTTTGTCCCAGGGAACATGACGTAGCTCTTAAAAAGGCTGTGATAGAGGCTGCTAATTATTCATTGTTTGCACAGGGAATAAAAAAGGTTTATATGGAACTAACGTATGGGTAAGTGTAAGTATCATTAGCAGTAATTATAGTAACTGCCTCTATGATCCTCCTCTGTTATATCTGAGGCAGACTTCATTTCATAACTACAGGTTTGTCAGCTAAAAATCCTCTTTCACAACAGGCAGCCCACTGCAAGCTGCTTTCATGAATCCTGCCACTCCGGTGGAGCTGTCACGCAGCGGCGAGTGGTCGTCTTCAGGCAGAGACCAGAGGAAAGCCGCAGCACAGCTGGGTGCTACGCTCCTTCCCAAAGGTGCTCAGCAAGGGCTTTGCACGGAGAGGTCTGAGAGCAGAAACCTGTGGGTTGTCAAATCATCGCAGGGACAGCACAGTGGAAGGCCCTGACCCCCTACTTTTAATGCAGGCAAAATTCCATCTCGCTTCGAACTAGCATTCAGTGGGGGCCAGAGGTGGGCGAAAGGTCTCCTGCCCCAGCGGTTCCTGGGGTAAGGGCAGAATTAAATGGGATGAAGAGGGCATGGGCTGCCGGCAGGCACTGAGCTCTCTTGCAGCACAAGAAGCATCTGCGCTCAAGGAGATCAGGGGGAGCTTCACCACTACCCATGGCAGCGGTTTCCTCTCCATGCCTAAAGAAAGCCAGGAGAACCGTGGCTGAAGCAAATTTTGATCCCCGTTGAGAAAACGCAGTGGTGAGAGCACTCTGCTCAGCTGCGCTCGCTGCTGAACCCACGCAGCGCTCGGGGCGGGTCTGTTTGTTTGGGCCACAGGAACAGCAAACAGGAGAGGAGCGACCGCATCCTCCTCACGCCCACACGCCCATGAGTGGCCTTCTTTCTGGCTAATGAAGTGAGGATTAATTAGAGGAGGTAATGGGCTTCCACGGACAGCATTGTCAAGTGCTGCTTGCTGCTGTTTGTTGATGCAGCTAGGCATTTTGTAATCCCTCACATTGTTTAGCGGTGACTACAGGAAACAGGTAGAAAAGACACTTAGCTTTCCCGAGTTCAAGGCCCTTATACAGATCCTTTACAAATTATGGTTGGTGCTGCTTAGTACTGAGCAATACAAATGTACCATCAGTCCTTGGATATTCCCATTCATTTCCACAAGAAAGCTAATCTGTAACACATCCTTACATGGCTTGAGAAGAGGTGTCATGCAAAAAGTTAAGTCTTTATATTCTAAACAAAATCTACATGAAAAGGTATCTGCAACACTGGCAGTGGTTAGTTTGTCTGCCATCTGCCAATGGCAAAATGATGAAAAAAATCCACAAACTGATGGGTGGGAAACAACAACATTTATATTTTATATATTTTATATTTATATTTTACTCCTTCACACATGAAGAATACAGTGCACCCCAGAGCCTGGCTTGTCATTGCCCTTCATTGTGTCCAAGTTTTTGCACCCATAATAATACAGTGAGTAACGCTACTAGCCCTAAAGTGATGGTTGGCATCCATGCTGCCTCGTGGCAGCAATGCCCAAGTATTTAAGGCTCAGGCAATCCAGCCCTTGCCATTTCCACACTTTGTGTACAACTTGGCTTTGGTCTGGGCCATAAGCTAATACAGAAAAGGGTCTTCAGAAGCTTTCCCCAGCAGAACAACTTGACAAAAGACAAAGTTACTCTCCTGGGGCTGAAATAACTCTTACCTCCCTGGTCAACCCACCTGGATTTAGCATGCACTCTCCAGTCTTGTAACTCGGTCTGGAGAGTATGAACAAATATTAGGAGGTTTAAACTGCCCCATTTCTGTGCTTGGGCTAAGCAGAACTCAGGGCAGGGATCTAATGTTGTCTTTGTGTGTAGAAATCCAACACAAAAATAACTGAAACACTAACTCCTGTTTTTTCCCCTTAGGTCCTTTCAAGAAAGGTTAGCATTCACCCACCTACTGCAAATGTGGGGCCCCTTTAAAAGCTCCCCCAGGACTGTATTTGCTGCCCAGCAGGAAAGATGACGCATTAGATTTCATTTCATTTTCTCAAGACATGACATTTTTGTTGGCTCATGTAAGGGGAAAGTATCTCATGCCTTGCTAAAGATCTTCGCATGCATGAGCACACCTCAGGGCAAAGCCTGAGCCATTCCCAAGAGACGCTGTGAGAGAGATGTGCAATGGGTGGGAGACAAGGCAGACAAAGAGTCACTTCTCCCTAGTGTAAAGAGCTTGCTTGGAGGAGGTGTGCCAGGAAGGAGGGTCTCTGTTCCGTGAGCCAGACCTGTGGTGGCCACTGGCAGCCAGGCAAGGGGCGTTTGGACCTCCTCGAGGAGGTGGGCACAGTGCAGCTCGGGCTCCCCAGGCTGCAGTGCTGGGCCACGGGCCGGTTGCCACCATCACTTTCACTCCTTTATCAGCGATGTCAGCAGAGGCAAGAGCTCCACCCCACCTCTTCTGGTGCACATCCCACCCAAGCTGGCTGTAATCATAAGAAATAAGAGGGAAGAGGGAAGGCAAACTGTGCTCAGAAAGGGACACCTCTTGCTCAAAGCCACAAGAGCTCCATGAGCAGAATGCAGCTCAGGCAAACCTGAGTCTGATCCCTTTCCGCTAGACTGTGCTGCCTCTTTCTCAGTCATCAGGATACACGGCATAAACAGCTTTGTTTCTTCCCTCTCAGCACACTTCCTTGGCTCTGTCATAACCATACTGAAACATCCGTGGACTGAAGTACAGGTACAGTGCCTGTGAAGTACAGTGCCTGTACAGGTTTTCCTCAAGCCTGGTCATAAAGGTTACATGTCACCACACCTGCCTCACTTGGTAGTTAAACACTAGACACAGCCTGCACCATCCTGCAAAGAAAACTCTGTGTAAGAAACATGTATTTTTAATGCAAACAAATTCTTAGGGGCACAAAGGCTCCTGGTGAAGACACCTCCTCATTGCTGGGTACCCAGCTAATGGCACCCAGCTGCCATTAGTACTAAAGAGAAATAGCGAGCCTGGGAAGACCCATCCTCTTGGGTGGAGGCTCATCCTTGCACCAAGCCACCAGAGGAGATTTTAGGCTAATTCTCAAGGATTAAGAGCTCCTGTTTCAAATCACTAACACTGGATGTTTCCAGTTCAGCTGCAAACTCATAAAATCACTTCAGAAAGTGAAACCAGGCAACATGAGTACCACAAGAACCAGAAACACGTGCGAGTCCCACCTCAGCCTTGGCAATGCTGAGGATCTCAGTTAACTGAACTCTTGAGCAATTTTTTTGTCTCTGACCATTCCCAAATTGGTTTCTTACAACATGAAAGCCAACTGACTGACTTTCTTTCAACTTATCTGATAGAGTTAAAAGAAAACTCCCTGGCGATGCCACTGCATCACAAGACAGGCTTTGATCATCTGAAGCTGCCAACGCACCTCGAAGTGCATTAAACATACGCGACTCGGCTGACTGCATCTGTCTGTTTCCATCAAGTGTACCTGCAAGCAAGCCACCTGCTGAGAAGGGCCACTGCAAGGGAGAAATGACCTGGGTTTTGGGTTCCTGGATACTCCGTGAGGTTTGTCATAGAGAAACGTAGGAGCACTTTGTGCTGAGCACGTCACACAGCTAAGGTAAGCAAAGGCCAGATGGAAGTGCATTTCTGAGCAAGTTTTCAGCAGGAAATGACCTTTCCAATGTGGTTCTGAATGGAGAAACCTGCCAGCAGTAACAAAGTGAGAACCTTCAACAGCTCCCTCAGGGTTTGGGTGCTCATCTCAGCTCAGCAGAGGAGGTTCAGCTCCTTGGACCGCAGGCGCTACCAGTCCATGCTGGTGATCTGGAGTGCCACGCTGGGCAGTGCCATGTCAGGGATGCATCCCTCCACCCCCTGCATACATCTCCCTGTGTGCAAAGATCCTCCCAGATGAAAATGGCTCTAATGCTGCTCAGCTCAAGAACCAGAGCACAGATTTTGGACTTGGCTTTTAAAGATTCTGATTAGGAGATGAGATAGAGACAAGTGCTGGAGTAGGACACACTGCTGATGAAATGCTATGATACTTCTACACAAGCTATGTGAAGAGATTACAGAAACTTACTTTTTGGTAAAAAAAAAAAAAAAAAGTGACCCATTTCCATTAGCCTTTTGTTTCCTGCTGGTGGTTCAGAACTCTTCCCAGATCTTGTTTGGAGCACAAAACACCACAGCCAACTCACCCCCTACCCCCTGGGAATGTGATTCTGACTTTGTAGGTTATCTGGGGTGGGGTGGGGAGGAAGCAGGGGAGAGGAATGACAGGGTACAGTACAGATGATTCTCATTAATTTTGGAAGGAGTTATAAAAAGTAAGCATTAAAGTATATCCTAAATACAAGGATTCAGCTGATTGAGAACTCATCTGCTTCTATCTCTTGGGTAATCGTGAATGCACTTCTGCTGTGTCACTTCAAAGGCTCAGCACAGCTGGGAGGGTTTTCATCAAAGCTTCTGCATGTCTGGGGGAGGTTTTCCCCCCCCATGAATATACATCACTGGAGGCTCATTTTCCCAGCTTTTCCCATGCCTCTCTCTGATTGATCCTCATTTCATTCAGATGAGCTCTTCCTCTCTGGATGGCTAAAGGGCAAGAGACAGCTCTCTCCAAAGCTTTCCCACTCGCCTGGATGCCTCTCCGAAGCTTTTCCTCCCATCAGAGTGGGGGAGGGAGGGAGCTGTTCAGACAAGAGATTGAGCCTTTAAATTAAATTCTTGTCATCTGAGGGCTGGGCCTGATAGCAGCGGGGGTGGGAAGCATATTCTCCTAGTATCGGGACTCTGGCCAGATCCTCATCTGGTGTAAATGTGTTCTGGGGGACTGATCTCAGCAGACATGTCATCAAAACTACAAGTCTTAAAACACTCCCTGCTCCCTGCCCCTCTCTGCAAGGCAGCAGCTTGCTGGGTGAAACCAGCATCATCCCCTGTGAGCCCGCTCTGCAGAGTACGTGAGCTCCACAGACAAGGAACGCTGGCTGAAATTGCTCAATTCCCCTCTTTTTCAGAGGGGAGGGAGGGCTGGGCAGCTTGGTGGAATTTCAAACACTCAGCCACCCTCAGCCAGGCTGGGATTTCACAAGAGCCCAGACCCTGTGTGCACCCAGCACGTGCGAAGCGCTGGTGGCAATGTGGGCCCCTGTCCGGATCTCAGACGGGAGCTCGGCCCTCCTGGAAATTCTGGGCCCGGTGCCACTGAGTTACAGCACGTCTCCTGGCTGGTGGCCAGAGCAGAGAGCCTGAACCTCACCGTGGCTCTTCCACCCTCCGCCTGCTCACTGTGTATTCCCCTGGGCCAAAGTGACCCCAGGGACCGGCAGCGCAGGACACTGCCGGGCGATGGGAAGCACGCCTTCTTACACCGCTATAAAGCTGCCTGGTTCGAATGATGTCATGTCGCTGTTGATGTTTGTTTTGGTTTGGTTTGTTTTTAACAAAAAGATGTTACGAATCTCCTCTACAGTGACCCGTGGAAAGGTGACAGGCTCAGACATTACCTGCCTGCTGAGATCCTCGCCCGCTCCAGGGGCAGCCCTCGGCAGGCGGGTCCCTCTCGGACAGCAGCGCAGCCAGCACCAGAGCCTGCCTCGTGTCCTCACAGCCTCCTGCATGCTCTCCCTCAGCTCAGAGCCCTGCCAACACACATCCCGGACCTTTGCTGTGGAGATCTGACATGGTCCCCGAGGACGTGTCACCCTTCCAGGGACCCTTCCAATGCCAGAGTGTCTGTTGGCACCTGGAAATCCTGCCCTGCACACAGTTCCAGCCTGCAAGCCTCCCTGCACAGCAGCAGCCTCCCCGGCGAGGTATTCAAAGCCGGGTCAGTTGTGCTGGTCCTGCATGTGATTGGGACACTCCTTCCCCCCAGACAGGGATGGGGTTTTCCCGCACCAGTCCCCCGAATGGTTAATTGGATCTTGAATGCTTTATCGCTTCTTTCACTGGGGTGTGTGGTTGCATCTACTTTGACACAAGCCCCTTTCTGAATTGCAAGTTGGCAACAATAAAAGGGAGAAGTCTTTAATTAGTTATCTGGCTAATTAACTTTTACGGCACTGCATAGCTTTGGCATCCAAATACTGCAATGCAAAACACCGCAAACATTCAAACAGAGGCTGCCCTCCCCACCAGGAAGCACGGCTGCTGCCACTCGTGGTTGCAGGGGAGCATCTCGCAGAAGAGGGCACCTCTCACGGCGCCGTGCTCCTTGGACTCCCGCACATCCCCTTCTGCCCCAGCTCACCTTCTGATGGTGTTCAAGTTAAAGGCGCAGAACATACACAGCTTCCCCATGTCATATTCCCCCTCCCAGCATGTGCACTCACTCTACCCCTGGGTGAAATATACCCAAGACAAAATGTATTTCCTGCTTGAAAGGGCTACGTAGAGATAGATCCCTGCGTCCCTCTGCCAGGCAGGGGAAGAATTTCACAACCAGGGCCAATGTAGTGGCATCCTGCAGTCCTAAGCCCACAGAGAAACCCCTCAAATTAGGCAGGGTGCCATCACAGCACAGAGTAAGGAAACGCTCCCAAAGAGGGACAAGCTCTGAAGCCTGTGGGATGACCCCCAAAAGCACAGTTTGGCTCAGAGAGTACAACAGACAGGTTGCCAGAACTAAGTCTCTCTCTCTGTTGGAACATGCAGGGTCCCCACCGCTTTTCCCACGCTGATCAGTGAGAGCTAGGGGTTTCGGGAGGCACGGTGCCCCCAGGAGGTTCCCGTGTTGTTATATCTGCACCTTGTGGGCTAGCACATGTTTTACTCTGTGTGCACTGGAGTTTCGCCGTTACTGCATGTCCAGGCAAGCTCCCTAACTGCTTTCAGCATGAATAAAAACGCACTGTAAAGGGGAAAGGACAGGTTTCAAGAAACACGAGAGAAGAAGCATAAAAGTCTATTGACTCGAGTCCACTGGCTAACAGCATCATCCCACACCGCTGCCCCACTGCTCAGGGAGGCAGAAAGGATGGGAGAGGTCTGTCTGACTTCAGGCTGGGGCCCAAAATAATTTTATTGTAGTTTGGACTTTAACTGAGATCCACGTAACAGCTCTGTTGAATGTACTTGTGGCAGAAGAGTAGCACCAGGTCCAACCAAGTGAACAGGGACGAGCCGTTGCCCCTGCCTGAAGCCAGTCGCTGCGGGACGTGGGAGATCAGTGGACTGGCACCTGATGGAACTGGTGCGCTTGCTCAAGAGGCAAGTTGTTGCCTTTAACGTTACACAGCCAGCTGCCCAGGGAGGGCTGTGACAGGAGTGTTTCAGTAAAGCGGCACTGTGTTTGCACACCACAGGGCTGCAAACAAAAAGCAGGTCACAGGGAAGGTAACGACGAAGTCAGCTCAGAGCTGCAGCATGAGTAACCGCTGCTACAGAAGAGGGCAAACCCCTCTTGACGTTCCTTAAACATGCACACGAGACTCTTCTGCGTGTTCATTTGCTGTGAACAAACAAGCAAACCTTTTGGAGAGAATGATTTCACCCCGTGAGCACAGGGGTTTTGCCTTACTCAGTAGGGCTTCTCTTTGCTGAGGAAGAAAATAATCTCTGCAGATTTGCAACTGCTAGATGATAAAGCAGGTAGGATGGGCAAGATCCCTGCTACAGGAGAAGAGACGAAGGGAAAGTTGTCCCCTCCAGGTACAGACACGCACCTTACCAGCTCTCCCTGAAACAGAGGAAGACCCGTCTGAAACCAAGCATGGTTTGGGCAGCTTCCCTCCCAAGTGGTGTGGGTGAAGCCCCAGCTTTCCCCCAGATCAGCACTGGCCCATCCAGCCTGAGCTCCTGCATTCTGCTAGGGCTGCTCTGAAGTTGCCTCCTCCCTCAGTGCCACCGCGGCATCCGCTCTGCCCGACTGCAGTGCTAACGGTAACGAGGCTTACAAGGGAGGGCGGTCTGCTGACCCAGCACTACTGCTGCCTGTGCAGGTCTGAAGCAGCGCTCTCCTTAGGCAGCTCCCAAGGCCTTGCCTGACCTCCCCTAGTACCCACTGCGGTACAGCAGTCTAATGGACTAGGACACAAGTCCCGTATTTAACACAAAGGTCAGCCTACAGGGTCCAGCTGTCTTTACAGGATTACTGTACTCCCCTTACCCTGCAGGAACAGACTGTCAGGTGTATACAGCCTTTACTTGTGAGCCTTGTATCTGGAGCTGTATCTGGCTACTGCGTACGGTAAAGGCCCTGAATTCCTTTAAAAACCCTGCCCTAGAAGAAAAGAAAAAAAAAGAACATGAAATGATTCATAGCACTTGTATGGGGAACATTTTAAGGTTTTGTTTTTGCTTTTGCTTTTCAATCTAAGTCTTTTCAGACTTGGTTTAAAAAACAAATCAAGTCCATTCTCTTATTTTCTCCTGATGACAGGTTCCCCAGATGCCTGTCTGGGTCAGGGGGACACTGCTGCATTTTATTATTTGGCATTGCTCAGCCTTGTGGACTTTTTAACCTCTTAATTACCAATAGCAATTTGTTCTTTCTAAGCACAAAAAGGAAAACACTTCCTGAGCTGCACAAGTTCAGGTATCCCCAGTTCCAGGTCAGAGCTGAGCCTTCAATGAAAAGATTTTCCAGGGATGAGTGAGAAGGTTCAAGTTCACCCAACTGGCTCAATAAAGACAGGACCAGGCTTGCTGCTACATCTCCTTGCCACTGACAGTCTCTGGCTGTCACTTTACATCTCTCCTTCTCTCAGAGCCTGTGCCGTGCACCCAGTGCCAAAGCCACAGCTGCAGCCACTCGAGGGGGCTGGGGCTGTTCCCGTGCCCCGTGCTCCTGATGCTTTGAACGCCTTTGCTGCAGAGCGTCCTGCAGACCTCCCTTGCCGGGCAGAACTGCCAAAGAGCTGGATGCTGTCAGAGGGAGCGAGGTGCCGGCACCTCAGGTCCAAACTTGTCCTCTCAACATGAGAAACTCAGGACAAGGGAGAAAGTTTCCAAAACTGGAGACTTTTGAGTTGTTCAGAAATGTTCTGCCCGTCCCTGAAGTGTAGGTTTCCCTGAAGATCAGCATGTTCTCCACAAGAAATACAAGTGGTTTCCAGGGAAAACTTTGGAATGGTGTGATACCTTGCCTTCAGTTTCAGATCATGCTTTTTGTTTAGATTGGGGCTAATGAGTAGTTTCTCTTCAGACACTGTTGTGCTCATTCACTTTTCCAAAGAGGTGGTGAAAAAACTTGAAGGAAAAATTCCGCTCCTGCCCTTGGGTTGTACTTTGCTCAGATCTGAAGACAGGCCCATACCACACACCTTTGCCATCACAGATAGATCAGCTTCACCACCTCCAGAAATGAAGACATTAAGCCAAGAAAAGCAGTCTTGCACTGGTGAAGCTCTGCTAGGAAGCTCTGCAGGCGGCTTCCTAAGTCATAGACGTTACCTTCAGGCTGGCCAAATCCCAGGCCCAGGCCTCTGAACTGCGCTGGGGAAGGCACTGGTTTTTGTGTGCTGCAGTCCCCCTCTGTGAATACCGTGTACACATGCCTCTACGTTTAGGAGAAATGTGAAGAAATGCCACGTGGGACAAGGGCTGCCCCGTAAGCCACAAGCAGAGGTCGAGCAGCGAGCACAGGGGCGCGAGCTCAGCCGCAGGAGCAGAGCAGACAGGAGGCGCTGCCAGCAGCGTTTGTAGCATCACACCCTGAGCGAAGCAGAGATGTTAATAAAACAGCAGGAAAGGAAAAGACCATTTAAAGAGCTTTGAGTCTGAATGACTAAAGTCTTAGTCACCCATTTACCAAGTTCTCAGCCAAAAACTCCTTTTAAAATAATTTTTGTCTGGATCATGTTCCCTTGAGAAATTTGTCAAATCACCCAGCAAGAAGCACTGGGAAATGTCACTCAGATTGCCTGAGATTTCCAGCGTCCAGTGTGTCTGTGACAACCGCCACCTCCCCTCCCTGCCGGTAACGTTCTCTTAGCCTGAGTGCTCTCACCTAGCACAAGGCAATGACAGCTGGCAGAGAGGAATGATATTTCAGAAAGAAACAAAAACCAACTGGGGAAGACGCCACGCAGAAGCTACTTCAGAAGGCTGGTTCACATTTGAAGAAATACTGAAAACATTCACCCAGTCCTTCATGCAACGTGGTGCTGGAAATGCACAAGCACATCAGAAACGTTAGGCGTGCTGTGAGTGGTGGCAACCGTCACAAAACAGCAAGTTACTATCTGCTCCTTCCTCTAGGTTGTGGTCAAGAAATGTTCATTCTTTTTCGTGTATGGATCAGCGGTTTGGTTTCCCGTGGTGCCATTCATACCAGAAATGCCCTATTAAAATTTTTAACGTGTGGGCTTTTTCTCAGCTGGCTCAGCCGTCCTCCCAGGCTCACAGCACACAGATCTGCCAGAACCACCGCCTGGGTGGGGTAGGAGCTAGAGGAAGCAGCCGGGATGGCAGTACGCTCCGCTGCCCGCTGCCTCCAAAGGCTTCGTAAAGCCAACTCTCAGCCCAAACTGTGCCTTCCTCACAAGAGCAGGACTGCATTTCCTGCAGTGCCCCTCCTCCAGAAAGGAGCCATCCGTCAGTCTGACTCACGACATGCTGCAGGCTCGGTCTGAATCACCTGTGGCACACAGAGAGCCGGGAGGTGGCAAAACTGCGAGCGTGGCCCCGCCGCCACGGCACCGCAGCGGCGTGCAGAGGCCCACCTCCAAGCCGAGCCACCGTCCTGCCGAGCGGCAGCCCCTGCCCCAAGGCACCGGCCCTCCGTGCGAGTAGAGCAGCGGGGAAGGCAGGCACGGCGCCGAGACCTGCGGGAAGGTCGCACCAGCGGCACCGCCGAGCCCAGGCCCCTGCCGCAGGCGTCCCACCTGCCAGAGCCCCGGGCCGGGCCGGGGGCCGCCGGCCCCCCACCGAGGCCTGCCGCCTGCCAGCACCCGCGGCCGGGACAAGCCGGTGCCCACGACTCGGGGACGCTGCCGAAGACACGGGCGTGGGCGGCTGCCCGGGGGCACCGGGCAGAGCGGGGCCGCGGGGGCTCCCCGGGAGCCCTCCGGGAGCCGGCCGGGCGCGGGCACGGGGCTGGGGGGAGGCGGCAGAGGCGCGGAGCTGAGAGGCAGCGACACCTCGCGGCACGGCCCCACTCCGACACGGCCTGTCGCGACAGACAGCCCCCGTCTCAGGGCAGGCGCCCTGAGAGTCGCCCCCGGAGCCGCCCCCCGTTTGTTCGGCTGCTGCAGGGAGCGGGGGGGCCGCGCTGGGACCAGCTCTGCGGTCGTGATGCTGGAGGAAAGCAGACCTTGGACTCTCCAGACCCTTTGCCTTTGTTTTTCCTCCTAAACTAGCCAAACCCTGTAGTAAACTGAGGTGGTGTAGGTAACCTCGTGTAATCTAGATCCCAGTCAGGTTTCTGTGATGGTAGAAAAAGCATCCCCTTGCTCTGAGGACTCCTCCGGAAAGGCACAGACACCCAGGTACTGGCACGCTGTCAGCCTGATTGCTCTGGATGCTTCCTTAAGCACAAGGAGAGTCCACAACAACCAGGGACTGCTCTCCAGCTTCATTACCAAACTAGACCTGAATCACCATAAAAAGCTGCCAGTGACAAGGACCCGACTGTCTCCTCTGTCCGAAATGTGGTGTGGATGGAGGTGGAATGGCAAGGGTAAGGCAAAAACTGCAAAGGCACTCCCACTCCGCAGCTCTCCTGCAATGAATGTGCAGGGTATCTGTCCTCAGAAATCAGAAGAACAATGTTTCATCTGCACTATGCAGTATTTTGCTGTCTTAAATTTGCATTCATCCCGGTTCAGAGCAAAATCCAAACATTTCAGAATTCCCCAGGAAAGGAAAAGGAGCCAGAACCCCCCTCACTGGGCAGGAGATACTGAAAGCCGCAGGAGCCTGGATGCCCACATGCCGAAATATAACCAGGCAAGTCACCACCAGGGGAAATCCTTCAAGGTGCCAGCAGAAGCCTGCCTGGATGAAACACATTTGCAAATCTTCCTTTCCTATTGATCAGCAAATTCCTATGCAAAATGTTTCACTGGAATTTGGGAACTACCATTCTTCCACTGAGGTAAGTGGGAAACATTTCTTTATGGACTAGGTAGTTGAACAGCAAGAACACACCTCAAAATACAGGCCATAGGCAAGGACTAAATTAATGTATGCATCATGTGCACAAAACATCAACAGGAACCTGACTAAAAAAAAAAAAGAGAGAGATAAAATAAAAGTGAGAGGCTGCCAGTGTTGTAGGGTTTTGTGTGTGTGCGAGAAAGAAATTTCGTAGAAATTAAACAGAGGTAGCAAAAGAGCCAATGAACAAGAAACGTACAGTTGCAGAGGCCTGTGCAATGAAGAAACATATTTTTGGAGAAAGTTGTGATCAAAGAAACTTGTAACAGGGTCTCCTCCTATGGCTTGAATCATAGCGTGTTCGGGGAAATGAGACATTTGATTCCTTCCTGGTAAACATACAAGCTTCCACCAGTACAAACCCCAGCTCCATCAGCTGCTCTCCCACTTAGGACCCAGAACCTGACAGCCACAGGGGAGGGCATGAGGCCACCTGCTGGGCTTGGTGAGCCTCCCATCTGGGGAAGACCCAGAAAAGCCCATCTCTGTGCTGGTGTTATCTTCTGTGCAGTAACATCATTTTTCCTTTCCTTTTCTCACAGCACAGGCCTGGAGGTGGCTGTGATGAGAAGAGCACGGGAGCACTCTGGCTAACGAAACAGAGCAAGTGGTTGGGCTGCTGGTGTCCCTGCTCTCGCTGTGCACAGGATGCAACAGCACAGCTATTCCAAGCACATGCCCCTGAACACACTGTGCTCAGTGACGTAGCTCACAGCTGTACCAGGACCTCTCCTGCCGTGTTTCTGACAAGCACTGAACAAAACTGCTGTCTCCGTGACTTTGCTGGGGGAAGATGTATGAGGCTGTAACAGCAGCAACTGAGGAACTGAGCTTTGCTCCAGGAGAACTCTGGAGTTTAAAGGTGTTGTTGAAAATACAAATACCTCAAGAGTTTCATAGCTGCAAATGCCACGGCCAGCAGCCGACGGGCTCATCGATTTGGAAGTGCAGGGGCCAAGAACCATCTGTGTGTTGGCACAGGCCTGACAACTGGTCCTGATCTTGACTGATATTTTGGGGGTGATGACAAATAATTGATAAGTGATAACTGAAGTAAAACGACAGCAGCACTGGCATCCAACAAAGCACAGCCTTTATCAAAAGGGTCCTCGTCCTTTTGTTCCCCCATACCATGTATGGGGCAGATCCCTGCCCCAGTTCTGCACTTTGCTTTCCCCACTATAAAGTGGGGTAAATCTATAACTTGTAAAAAGTAGTCTTAACCTCATAACATAAATTGGGAGAAAATCCTTGGCTTCTTATAAACACAAGACTAACATAATATCACATACTACTGCTTACTGTTTTTATTATTGCTAGGTTATTATCAGATAGTTCATGCAGTAAAACCTTATTTGATTTCTATTAATATTTGATGGCCAAACAAGTAAATTCCAAAGGTCAATTTTCTTATGAAGTGCCTCACAAGAGAAGGCTAGCACTGTGTTACTTTTGCACACAGCCTGTGACGGAGAGATCAGGTAAGTTACACGGGAGGGCGTTGTACTGCAATCTTTACAACATTTTTACTTTCATTAAAAGCAGCTTCACCCCTGCTCCCTTCTTGGCTCACTGTGCAGTCCTGTACTTGGGTTGTACCAGGAAGTGAGGCTGCGTGCATCGGTGCGGTTAATTAACTACATGCTCCTCCATAAGTCGTACAACTTAATACGGGAAACAAGATGATGAAAAGGTAGCAAGAAAAGAAATATATTACAAGTGGAAAAGTTCTGCTTCAGCATGTCTGCTTGGAGGATCAGAGTCCTGGTAGCACTGTGCTTCCTGCGGCAGCCGAGAGGTACAGTACTGCTGGCTTTGTTACTTGCATTTCGCCATGCTATGGGGCTTTGCTTGTCAGAGGAAAGACATACACAGAGAATTTTTAAGCAGTGAGAGTGGGGATGATCTACATCAAGTAAAATATTCTGCTGTAAAGAAATGGCAATTTAAAATCTGTCTACAGAACGTGTCTAGTTGAAGAGTAGCGATGTATTTACCTACCGCAAACAATTACTGCCAGAAAGCTCACCGGCAAGCCTGCATGCTGCATCTTGCTGTATTTGTGGTACAGTCTGCCTTGGGAGAACTGGGACTGAGTTCTGTGACCCAGCTGTGTCTGCCTCATCTAGGGGCTCAGAGGTGGGAGCACAAGGCAGTCAGACTGGAATTTATGGGGTTGTAAGCTGGATCGTAGGAAAATCCGGTGAGACCATGGAGAAAGCTGCTAAAATTATAGAATTGGATGGGTTTCCCACACTTAGGTCCTAATTCTGAAAGCTGTTGAGATGAAGATATTTTATGAGAGATGAGGAAAACCCAACTACAACACAGACATACCTGTTTCCAAAACCAGTTTACAGTCCTAAATTAATTGAGCTGCTTAGAACAATTTTGAAACCACCTTGATCAAAAACAGGTGATATTTCCTATCCCCAGAGCCCTGCTTAATCATTCACATAATTGTCCCTTTCAATTAGGTCATATTCAGCTTTCCCCTCCTCAGAATGTTACACTACTGTCAAAAGATTTTGACATGATTTTGACATGGACTCCAGGAGAAGGATCTCCACCAGATGTGACATACACTGTGAGGTATGAAAGGTAAGTGCTTACCAAGGATGTCTCATCGAAAGTATGGCACGATGCAAACATCTCTGGATGTACATTTAGTAACAGCGTTACGATCAGTGATCTGACTGCATTCTTTCACCAAAACCAATCCTTATCTGTCTGGAAAGTGCTATGAACTCTGAGCAAGATTTGGTATCTTTCCTGCAAAACACTTCCTTCTCTTGATCTATGTATGAATTACAACAAAACAGCATGCTCAATATTGTGGTGTTTGTTTCTTCTTTTAGCCAGGAACGCATGGACAAATGGATAAAGGTTCGTCATTGTAAAAATATCCACAGTACCTCTTGCAACCTGACTTGTGTACTTCCAAACTTCTTCATTAAATTCCGTGCTCGAGTAAAAGCCGTTTCTGGAAAACTCCAGTCGCCATGGGTAGAATCCCAATTCAAGGAATACTATTTGGATGGTGAGTGCCTGTTTGGTTACAGCCTGGCTGAAAAGACACCCCAACAACAGTGCTTGCATGAGCAAATCAGTTAAACCACATACAGAAAGACAAAGAGTAAGAGGCAGCTTTATGAATACCAGATTTGAGAGTGCACAAACAACAAGCCATAATGATTTGAAAATAAATTTTGTAGCAGGTATCAGAATTTGTTTCATCAGTGTTGTAGGTAAACAAGCTGGTTTCAAGCTCTCCACAATGGAAAGACAGCACCAGTGGGGGTATATTAAATAAAATTTAAAAAAGGTATTCCTTTGCCTTCCTTCTTCCTTCATGTCCATCACAGGATATCAGCTAGAAGTTTAGATCAATCACATAAAGTATTACTTCTGTGAAATTATGATGTAAGCAAGCACTATTCTTATGTCTTGTCGATCATTTACAGTGGAACTGGCTCCCCCAGTGCTAAACGTGAACGTACAGGAGAACATACTCCATGTGAATGCCACCTTCCCTTTGGCCACCTGTGTGGAGAGTTTCTCCTGGATGTATGACTTGAACCTTTGGGAAGCTGGATCTGAAGACAAGGTCAGTAAAAGTGGCACTTCATAGATGAAGTGGAGGAATGATGCCCAGCTGAACTGAAATAGGTGCAAATTTCTAGGCAGGGAGTGACTGGATCCAGGCCCTAGAGAAACTGAAACGGTCAAAACAGAGTTAAACTAAAGCCAGAGAAGAAATGAGTGCATTACAGTCAGCATCCTTATTTTATCAGTAGCTCCCTCTCTTATTCTATTCCTATTTTTATCAGAGAAGATGTGATGGTGAGGCTACACCACAGTCAGCATAATAGCATAAACCTCACCAAATCTGAGGTTTAAAACAGCTAGTTCAGGTACTGCTAACAGTGTAGCTGTGGCAGCAAAGAGCATAACCCACTTGAAATCCCACCCAAGAAACCATAAGGCCTAGGAGAGATGCTTGCTTTTTGTAGCAAGTGCCTCTCCACACACCTAACCACTGGAGCCATGCAACATGATGAAGAGAATCGTGGGCTCAAAAAGTAAAGAAGCAGCATCTGAATAATGAGAGAACCATCTTTCTAACCGTCTGTTCTTTTTGTTTCTAAACAGAAGCAATACGAAAGTATCTTTAGGAAGAATACAGTGACTATCGACACCACTGCACTTAGAGGCACCTACTGCTTGAGTGCCAGATCCTCCTTCCAAAGCATTGGCTTCAAGTACAGCAAATTCTCCCAACCAGTGTGCATGCTTTTAAACCATAAAGGTATGTCCCAAGGAAGGATGTGTTAAGATGTCAAATGCCAGTAGGGCCAAGTCAAAGATTTCCATCAAATTTAGCTTGTCAACAACAACAACAAAGCCTTCCTGTTAAATGGATTGGTTGGATGTTCTAGTGAAAGGTAACTGCTTTCTATAGAAATGTTTTCATTAAAAAAATCCATCTCTAATGTATTTCCAGAAAATCTTGAAATATTATACTCGAGTTATGGTCACACTGAAATTTTGGGAATTTTCAAATTTCTCCTGGAAAAAAAAAAAAAAAAAGTTAATAAAGTCTCATTTTTGACCTGCTCTAAGTAAGGCACTGGCTGGTATCAACATTCATTTCTGTCTGTGACTCTGGCTTAGAGGCTGGTCTTAGGCAAATCTGTTATCCTAATCTGTAAAATAAGGCTCTTGAGCCATAACATTTTCTGAGACTTCTAAAAGAAAAGCTAAGCGTAAAAGCCTGTTATTTAAATTTACCATCACTTTAATTTGCTTAAAATGCTATCAACTGAAAAAAAACATTGCTGTGAAGATGATGCCAGAAGTGAACTACAGGTTCCAGCATCCAAAGCTCTGACCTTGGTGAAATAACCAGTTTCTCCTTAAAGATTATGGAGAAAATGAAGTTACTATTGATAGCATGCTCTGGTAAAAGATTAGACTCAGCCTGTTTATGTTGAAAGAAAAAAAGAACAAAATAACAAAGAATAAAGGAGATTATTTTCCTCTTTTTCAGCAGCGGAATGGAAGCTCCCATATTCTGCCATGATCCCCGTGTTTGTCCTCCCCGTCCTTCTGGCAAGTGCCTTCATCACCTGGCTGCTGAAACAAGATGCTAAGCACAAGAAGCTGCCTCATGCTTTGGTACGGCCCAGAGGCTGGGCTGCTGCCCGACTTGATGTCTGGCTGATTTTCGGAGGGTGGCTGGGGAGGAGTGGAAGAGCCGCACGTGTGCCGCATTTCTTGGTTCTGCATTCAGAAATACCATTATAAGACAGCTTTGATTCTGGCATGTCCTATGTCCAAACTTCTCTTTAAAAAGCACCACTAACTCTCCGATCTGTCTTGTTTCTTTCCCCTGGTAGGATTTATCTAATTTTAAAGTTGCTGGACCACCCTTTCACTGTGAGCTCAGTGAGGAGTTCCTCACGGACTCTCTGACCTGCACAGAGAAGCCAGTGTCACAAGGGAAGAAAAATAGAACATCACCAAGAAACAACCTACCATGGATGGCCTCTCTCCTGTCATCATCGTCATCAGAAGAGGAGGAGGAAGATGAAGAAGACAGCAGGACTTTCATCCCATACACTGAAATGCGTCACTTTCCAAAGAGATGTCTGAACTACCAGCCGTCCAGAACTGCTGGGCCAGAAACAGGCAGGGACTCCACATCTGGTGGTCTCTCTGTGGACAGCGGATCTGTGATGGACTTCACGGCCTTGGGTTTCTCTTTCTTTCCAGTGAGACAGAATGAAGTGGACACCTCAGGATCCCAAGGAAACGAAAAGGTATCCCTTCCTCACAGCTCCTCTTTGGGAAGAATATCCCTCACTGATGTGAGATTCCCAGGTCCCAGGGAACATGGACAGCATGATACAGACCGGGATGACTGCCTGGAAATGACCCCCCTCCAAACACCGCTGAACAGGATTTGTGCCAAACTTCCAGCTGATGAACACTGCCTGCACAGGAAGCATCACCATGTCACCACATGTCACCAGAAACCGCCAGCTGATCTGCCCGTCCAGGTCAGGGAGAAGTCACAGCTCAGTGTGGATCCCAGCATGGAACAACTCATCTGCTTTCAGACCTTACAGGTGGCAGAAGATGAAGGTATTGCAAGTGACTGTGACAGCGATCATTTTATAGAAGGGACACCTCCTGCTTCCACAGTGCTAAGTGATGTATTTGGAACTTCAAATATGGAGGGAAAGTATGATCAAAAGTTTAACTTCAAAGGCTATCAGCACACACATTACATGGGAAGAAGCTAGAGTACCGTTGAAGTTCTGTGGTGTGCCTGGAAAGTGGTAGAGAGCTCTAGATACCCAGGCAAGGATACCTAGATGAGAACAAGGACAAATAACTGTCAGTGCTGTGATTATTTATTTATTTATTTATTCGTCTGCACAGAGTTTTTTCTATTAATGTCTGGCCTATCACGGATATGGCTTTAGGAACAGAAGAGGTGTATTTTTACTGCAAGGTAACTAATGGACATTCCCCGTGCCTCTGTACAATACAGCCGTGAGACAGCATTGAAGCGATGGCACAAGGCACACTATCTGAATCCAGCCAGGGTGAGGCATGTGTGATATCTCATGGAGGTATCACACAGCTAACACACAGTGCCTTGTGCTCACTTGAGACTTCAGTGCAAGATAACTTTTACATGTGAGTTATGAAAGGCAAAAACACTTCTGAGATGGCAAAAACATAACCCTGTGTGAAACCATCAGATGGGTTCTGAAAATGCAGTGAGTTGTGCCTGCATGTTGGTTTTGAACCAGGATGAAAACACCAAATATCACACTTGCTTCTGTATAACAGCAAAACTGCACTCCTGCTTGGCTGGAAGCACCTTACAGAGACATTTAGCAACCTTTGCTTTTTATGGGATGAACAGATCTCCCTCTCAGTCTACAGAGATCACCTTCTGTATTTCAGTGGAGTGAACTGAAGTCAAAGTGAGAAATGTGCAGCATGTTTATTTATTTTGCTTTTTTATACAAATGTATATATAACTACTGATTGCCCCTGCTGTGCAGAATGAGAGCTGCTGCATGCAGAGGAAATAATATTTTCATAGATAACTCTGTTTGTGTGTGTGTGTTTATGGTTCCCAGAACTGCAAAGGGTGACTGCAGCTCATCTTGAAAAACATTATATTTGAAAGCAGGACCCCATCATGGGCGTCCCATTTCTACTGCTTTTGTCCGAGTGAAGTTCTGTGAAACTTCTTGGCCAGGTCTCCATCTGGGTCACTGAACGTCCAGGAGAGTGGCTATCTCTGTAAGCAAAGAATCAAATAGGAAGTCCACCTACAAAAGTCACAGGAGGGACAGGACCTCTCTTGACTGAGTGATACTGACTTTTGCAGAGTATTTTTCATGTGCACCCTTCAAATCCCACAGAAACATATTTTCCCATTTTTTTTCCCCAGTAAAAGGACATGGAGGAAAACAAAGCATTTAAAGAAAGAGGAAGTCACACAATAGCCATTCTCTGCATTCAGAGAGAGTTGTCTCAGATGAGGGAAGGGTGTTGATTGGGGCTATTAGTATTGACATCTTTAGAGAATCGGCAGAACAACATCAGAAAGAAGTAGAGGGTGATATGAGTTGTTGGGAACTGCTTTGAAGAGGAAAGCAAGACGTACTAATTAAGATCCCAAATTAAAATTAAAAGGGAGGTGGTAGAAAAGATTAATCAACTAGAATTCTTTTTTTCTTACCTCTTTCCCCCAGAGTATCCTTAGGTACATCCTGTACTGTAATGCCTCCTGTCAATTTAGAAAGAGATAGATCATCCAAATATAATTACCACCTATTTTCTTGTGCAATCAAGAAAACCCCCTAGGCTTTGGTTTCCAGGAAGCTCAGAAGTTGTGTAACCTCTACAAAACGATTTGGACATGCCACAGCTCTGCAAACAGGGCCCGTGACCAGTTCTTTGTCTTGCCCAGGTCTTCTCAGGATGGAAGCTGGGGAGAAGGCTGCAGGCAGGAGAGCTGTACTTGTGGGGGCAGCATTCCACTCCTACATAGCTTCTGTAACCAGGGCTTGAGACCCACTTTCCACTGGAAAGAGATGAGGGGCAGCCAGAGCTCCCTCTGCTCGAGCAATCATTCCATATCCTCCATCCTACTTAGTGGTTGTAGCTGTGTGACAAGGAAAGTTCTCCATTCTCATCAAGAGATATGATCCAGTCCTCCAAAAATCTGGCCATTGCTCATCTACTGGATAAGCACAAGAGCTGGAACCAGGTCTCCCATATCCCTGGATCAGCAGTGGCTGGGCTTCACATGGCACTCACAGAGTGGGGCTTTGCAGCCCGGGCCCAGCAGCACCTCAGGAGATAACCATCTTGGTCTGTTAAGCCTTGATTTCCTATCTTCACAAATCTCTGGCACGCAAGATTTGTCTCCTCTTTCCCAAGCTGTGTCATGTTATAAGAAGAATTCCATGGTAAATCTGCATTATGAACCTCTCAGTCTGTTTTTGTCCTTACGAACTAACTTCTGATATAGGCTCGGGCCCTACAGGTTTAAGTTTGAAAGCCAATTGTTGAATCTTAAACATAGAACCAGGCTTCTGGAGTTTTTCAGGTACTGAAAGATTCAGAAGGGTGCTTCCTGGGCTATTTAAAAGGTAACGTCTCTCGAGAAATAAGGCAGAAATAAAGCTTTAAGTGGTATTCCCAAAACAAAAGTCTGAGATGCGGTGCAATTTCCCTCACTTCTGCCCTGTGATGGGTCATCCCACAGCAGCAGCATGAGGCAGTGATAGGAGGGAAGGGAAAAACTGGAAATCATTTAGCAAGCTATATTCAGAAAATACCTTAAAAAAGAGCTGTACTTAAATAGATGTAGGCCATACTGATGGATAGGTGGGTCTTGTTTAATAAACCTGTAGCTTGTGCATTTGTGAGATGAGAAAGATAAAGCGATAGCTATGCATCAGTGGCATGGTTTGAAGCAGACAGCCCTGTTAGTATCAATGCAGAGCAGGGAATACAAACAACTTCAGGACAGAAAATCCACAAGATGAATGGGTAAACAGGAGGGGTAGTAATTTCTACCATGTTTGGCCACCATGTGAAATAGCAAAAGCAGCGTGCCTTCAGCTTCAGAAGCACGCATGGCTTGTATTTTGATAAACTTAACTGCAGGTATGATGTTCCTTCTGGGGCTCACTTGTAACAATAAGAAAAAAATCTAGGATTCAGGAGCTTTAAATAGGCTTTAGACAATGTAAGAGCACTGCTCATAAGGAATTTGTCTAATGCACAGTTGTTCTTTGTGGTTTAGGGTAGATATTTCTGTTTAAGACTTTTTAGGGCTGAAGCAATCACAAATTGAATAGTTCTCGGTGCCCAGAAGGACAGGCCAATTGGTTTTGCTCTGGGGGCATCTGAGCCTTATGCAAGGCCCAGTTAGTCCTAGGCAAAATGGAGGACTTGGGACAGGACTTCCTCGTTTTGTCAACTGTTGTGTCCATGGGATAAAGTAAGCCAGAGAAAGAGCCCAGGGAGGTTATCCAGTCTGTGTAAAGGGAATCGTTACATTATAAAATTCAAAAGCAGTGTCTCAGGGAGTTACCTAAGCTTCAAGTGCAGGTTGTATGTGTGAAGCTTTCTCCGCTTACAATGCATTAGGTAGAAAAAGCAGCATGCAACTGTACCAGTTCCTATTTTACACACATCTGGTGGTTCTAAATCCACAGCTCCTGGAGACACGCAACTAGTTTTCGCTTTTCACCAGAAAAGGAAATGCCTCTCCCTCGTCTGAGAAAAGCTTGAAAATATAACTGAACAACACCCTAAAAAAATAATAATTTAAAAAAAAAAAAAAAAAAAAAACAAGAAAGGTACAGAAAAGGAACTACATCTCTTTCTTGTCTAGATTTCTTACAAACATTTTTATCGTATGGTATTCATGATATCCAGAACAGAACTTTATATTGTAAGCAGCCACTAAAATTAACTGTAGGTCTACAACTGCCTCTGAGAAAAGCTATGAAGCAAGTGGGGACAGATATGCTCCTGCTGCAGAAAGGTGACCTCCCCCCTTCCTACGCCAAGCAAAGAACCTCTGCAGCCACCTGGCAGTGCGGAGGCCTTGGCGCACCTGAGGAGCTTGTGCTCTGCCCAGCGCAGCAGGGCTGCGTGTTAGTCAGTTGGCTCCCACCCATGCCCAGCATGAACAATAGAAGAGCTTAAAAACTAATGATCTGCCTGACTTTGATTTTAACAAAATACCCAAAGGTATTTCTTAAGGAAATAGGTGTGTTGTTTGCAGCAGTTATAAAATCATCTACGAGCACAGCACTAAATAATAACTTCCAGAGTTCCAACCAGTCAAAGCTATCCAACCAGAAAAGCAAACCCCAAAACTGAGAAACCTCAGTGAGGGCTTTTAGGCAGGAAGCTCTTTATCAGGAAAATGGTATTTGGCTCTCTTTCAAGAAAAACCCGGGGATTTTCTAAGCCTCTGGCTTGTGCACCTTTGTACAGTTAGGTGTGTATACTCAGAGGGAGTGAGGTGTTCCTGTTGTCACTCTGCTGTTTTCTCTCCTGTGCTTACACATGCGCACAGGTCTTCAGCTGGTGATCTCAGATGAGAATGCAGGCGGGATAGCAGCTCCGCAGCCTGTTACTGGGCAACAAATCCAACTCAGCCCCACAAGCAAGAATTTAGCTGTTGTAAAAGGTGATTCATCTGCACACAGGATCCACTGCCTGCTCTCCCAGCCCAGCTTGCTTAGCTATTCATGAAGAAATTTCTGATCGTCTTGGCTGTGTGTTCAGTGGTCGGTAAGTTCTGACTTCTTTCCTATCCCTGACCGCGAGTGTTTCAGTTTGGGCATGTAGTATGGGAAGCAGTTCAGTCATTTGTCCTGAAACAAGACCTAGAGAACAAGCTGTTGTTTGAGGTTGTTCAAAAGCTCTCTCCTTTTAATATTTTCAAAGTATTGTTGGTGTGCTCAGTGCTTTAAGGACTACTAGGGAGAAGAAATGATTCCCTCAATCCGAAGTGTTTGCCACTGGCTTAATGCAACCCAGATTCTACAGGAGTAAAGGATATTCACTGACTTCAGGGGATTTTGGATCAGCCCCCTGTGTCTTACGCAGATACACACAAATAGAACAGCCCTGATTTTAAAAGAGGTACGAACAAATAATATATCCCTAAAAGCCATTCAATCCTAAACCAAATGTGGCAAACCCACTCCTGGGTGAATCAAGCATAAACTTGCTATGTTTTCGAATGGCAGCTTCTCAGCAAGCAACCTTAGCGTTCATCTGCTTCTGCTTTGCTTTTCTGCGTATTTGTCTATGACCTTACACTGTAGGGAAGGTGCCTACAGAAACTTCTGAAGCAGAGGGACTTTCACACTCCGAAATATTGTGGTTCTTCCTGCCCACGCTGATTGTGCTTGTGTTACACTGGTTTGCATAACCGTGTTTTAGTATGGATAAATGTGGGAAGATGGAGATTTCCTATCTCTGATATGATCAGGGTACTGGTGACTCGGTGTTATGGTGACCAGACAGGGAAACCCACTCCCTTTGTGCTGCCTCAGGAGGAAGGCTGTGCTCAGCTAGCATTTGGACTAGATCAGAGCCTATTTCTGTGTTGGTTCCCTGCCAAAATGCCTTACCCAAAAAGACTGATAATTGGATCTGTGTCTTTCTGACTAATTCTCCTCCTGTAGAGCACAATAGGTCAAACTGCTGCCACACAGTTCTCCATGGAAGCAGCTGGAGAAAAAGCTTGGGGTAAGGATCCAGGAACTGGCATATTTTAGTCCCTGCTCTACCACAATTGTTCAGTGTGATCTTGTCCAAGTCCCCCCCAGTCTGGTCCTAAATTTTCCCATCTGTAAAATGCTGCTACTTCTACCTGTTTATCACCATTTTTTCAGCGGGGTCGCATTGATTGTGTGCGTCTGTTTACAAGCACCATAACTGGACTGTTCATTTCCAACGAGAGCAGGCTGAAGCTCCATTAGTTCAAGGAGTTTATCAGTACTGCAAAGCAAGGGTTAAAATTAATGTATAAACTACACAACTTTGAGGACGTGTCTGTAATTCAGATTTACAGAGCTCATAGATTCTGCAGGTTACTGCCTAAGTTAGAAGGTCCTGTGAATCAGCCTTGAGGCAATGTGGCACCATGTGTTCTGGTTACAGGAGGGACCCCAAAGCCTCCAGGACACTCTCCAGCAGCTGCTCATAGCCAGGTTGCTGCAGGTGGATCACGGTGGCGTTCTGCTCTACAGAGGGCATGTTTGCCAGGGCAAGGGACATTTCAGCTTTGCAAAGCTAGAGCCCATCCTCTGTGTGAAGAGGCACGCAGCTCGGTCTGCAGGGAGCCAGGAGCTGTTTGCCCTCACCCTGGCACACCCAGATCAGAGTCCACGTCTCAGGTCTGTCGAGTGTCGTTCTGCGCAGGCAGTCTCCATCCCATAAAACGTGGACCATGAGCAGCTAATGGCCGTCACATCTGCAGTGATGTGAGACTGATCTAAACACATTACTTCCCTGAGTCTGGGCAGAAGCGATGGCATTCACAGATTTAAATCTAGCCTGGAAACAGGTTATTGTTCTTAGTTTTCCAGCCATTTAACTGCTTTAAAAGAAACCTGATAAGAAAATCCTGGATTCTCTCTAAGTTTTTGAGGCCCTTCTGTAAAAATTCCTGACTTCGATTCCTTTGGGATGAGCCAACAATCTGCAAAGCCTATATGGTGATGTGTGCATGATTTGAGTTCCTGTTCTGTTGAAGCGTCTGCTCTGCAGCCCCTCTCTAGCGACCTGGAAGTGGCGTGCCTGCTTTCAGCCTGCAGAAGGGCAGGCTCCGGGGTACCTCATTGCGATCGTTCAGTACTTAAAGGGGGCTTATAAAAAAGATGGAGAGCAACTCTTTGCTCAATCAGATAATGACTGGACAAAGGGGAATGGCTTTAAACTAAAAGATGGGAGATTTAGATTAGAGATTAGGAGGAAATTCTTCACTCAGGGGGCGGTGAGGCACTGGAACAGGTTTCCCAGAGAGGTTGTGGCTGCCCCATCCCTGGAGGTGTTCAAGGCCAGGTTAGATGAGGCCCTGGGCAACCTGATCTAGTGGGTGGCATCCCTGCCTATGGCAGGGGGGTTGGAAATGGATGATCTTTGAGGTCCCTTCCAACCCGAGCCATTCTGTGTTATGATTCTCTTCACCAAATGGCTGAGCAGTGCTGGATCCATGCTCACCTGAGGGCTGAGATGCCAGAATATGCATTTTAATACCAGTTTCTTTGCTACCCTAGGCATTGCGACTACAGAGAGGTCATCATGTCTGAAACGTGCAGCATTTTCTTCTACAAACTTTGAGAACATCCTGACATGGGAAACTGAAGCAGATATTCTCCCTGGCACCGTATTTGATGTCCAGTATAAGCAGTATGTGAAGTTTGCTTCTTTTTGGAATTCTGTTGTTCTTGCAGCCACTGTTCTCAGTAGATTTTGCTGATTCTGCTGCTTGTCTTGCTTTCATGGAAATGGTTCTGCTTAGACAAGAACTCAGTAAAGGACAGGATTATTTAAACTGGTGGATGGTGCTTAGTTAAGCAAATACTTTTACACTTTGGGTTGCCCGTTTTACTCCATTACAGAGCTTTGTCTTCAGCAACTTACTTCTTTCTATTCTGCAGTTTCCTCAACTCTAAATACAGGTAATAGCAATTGCCTTCCTCCAGGTCAGTCACTAGAGCTAAAAGAAATCAGACCAGTGCTACACAATAGCTTTGTTGCATTTGGGTAGTTTGCAAAGTCAGCGGTGAATTTGCATGCAGTCATTCAGTGCCAGACCGAGCAAAGAACCCCGGAGTCACTGACCGCAGGACACTCTTGTGTATGCCTTAAAATGAGCTGCACTTCCTCAAAGCCTTATCCACACAGAAGCACCAGTGGGAATGGATTAAGGGCTGTAGGCCAGGGGAGGTTTCTCTGCCATTTCATTCCCAACCACTTGTTAATCGCAATAATTAATTTAAAAACTACTAGTAGTTGGCAAAGCAGCCTGCCTGGATCATTCCGGAGGATTGTATTGCATCTGCTATACCAATCAGACTAAAAGCTATTTTGTCCTGTCTAAGGTATGGAGAGAAAGCCTGGCTTAACAAGCGTGAGTGCCAGAACATCACACAGCCTTTCTGCAATCTCACTCATGAAACAGAAAACTTCACCGAGCACTACTACGCCAGGGTGAGGGCCACTGGCCAGAACTACTGCTCCTCCAACTGGGTGCGCTCGGAAAGATTTGAACCCAGAAAAGAGAGTACGTACCTCTGCTTAAATCTATTAAATCCTGCTTGCCGGGGATTCATCTCTAGTCTCACTGATGTTCAGAACAGTGTTTCCTCTGATTTTAGTATTGCAAGACTCTGCTTGCTAGGATGGGAGTGAAAGCTTTCCAGTCCATAAGAAGGCTTGCTGTTGGGCAAAGAGGCAAGTGAGCAAAAGGGCAGGGCCAGCCCTGAGGTCTGACGCAGACTGCAATTAGAGAAGGGGAAAAGCCAGATGTGCTAGAAGGAAGAACTGCTATTAAGACAGGCAGGAACTTAGTAAGAGACATGATGGGCAACCTAAGGACAGCCAGTAATGCAGTCATAGAAGCTAGGAAATGTGAACTCCAGCACATCGGGATAAGCAGCCAGACCAACTGATGCTCAGTGCTCCCAAACCCAAGTGAGCTGCACAACAAACACCACACCCTTTGGACGTCCTCTTGCTTGCTCTGTGTCTAAAATTTTCCCACTGTATACTTGTCAAGAATAATTCAGGGTGACATTAGCAGTCAGTGGCTATGAAGAGCCTTCAGATCTTTGCATGAAATAAGCCATGAAAGAGCCATGTAGTCGCTTTGGTCATGAAACATTCACTTTGCATTGTAGCATAAGCCTTAATGCTCCTCATGAGGTGAGCCTATTCCCCAGAGCCATTCTTTTTACTATTTTAAGCTACATGTCCTTGAAGGACTACTGAGTGCTGCTTTTAAATATCCTGTTATGGATTGGGTTAAACCTCTGTTTAAGTGTTCTGCATTGTGTATACCCTTCACTGAAGATAAGTTTTGATACACAAGACCTGAACTGCTCTAAAGACAAAATCTGAAGTAGGATGGGAGTAGGAACGTAGGTAGCAGTTAGCTGAGTGCCCTGTGGTGGGATTCCACACTCATCCCAGCACAAACGCATGAGGGAGGATGCTTCTGTGCAGCAAAGGGAACCAACACAGAAACAGTGAGAGCATGGTCCTAAGGAAAAGCCTGGGGAAGGAATTTCTAGAGACAAACACTGGCTAAAGGAGGCAGAACCTTGAGGAAAGGCATTATCACCCATTTCCTGATTTTTCCTATGGTCAACAAAATGCAGCCCAAATACTTTTTTGATTATACACAGGCATAATGATTTAGAGTCAGTATGGTGTGTGTGTATAAGATGTGTATAAAACACTCTGATAACATATTAGCTTTAATCTTAACAATTGACACTTCCTGTTCTGTCTTTTCTAGCTGTTATTGGAGCACCAGAATTAGAGTATATTCCTTACGTACGGTCCATAAAGTTTCTTATACGGCCCCCCTATACTCCGCTGAGAGGTGAGGATGGCCACCAGCTAACCATAGAGGACATTTATAGCAAATTTGGTCCTGTTGATTATCACTTAACACTATTCAACCAGCGGACACACCAAAAGGTAAAGTACAACCTCAGGCCGCTAGCCACTGACTTTTGTAAATCACATTTTGCATAAGGTGGAGAAGGACACCAGAACTGGTACACGATAGAGGAGATTTCTGATGCACAAGGAAAAGAAATTCTGTCTTTGACTTTTAGCAGACAAGAGGAACTTTAAGCATTCCTCTGAAATTTTGGAAATGGAACTAGAGTTGACCACGTTACAGTATCAGTAACAAAAAGTAAAGCCGACAATGACTGAAAAAGAAAGCGACATAGTTCAAGTGTGAATGAAATTAAATGCAAAAACTAAATGCAGTAATAGTAGAAAGGAAATTGTGTATTTAGAATTCCATATATACAGAATTATTACGGTCCTGTAGCACGTTATTAGTAACTTTAATATGCTTAATTCTGCAATCTGAGTTGAGGAAATTGTATGCATATTATCTTTCTAAAATACAGAATTTACCTTTATTTTAAATAGTGGATAAAGAATGAGCACAACAAAGAATTTGAAGTTATCAACTTGGACCCAGACACTGAATATAATGGAACAGTGTACATACACCTCCGTGAGAGAAGCAGCAAATCCCAAGTATTTTGGGTGAAAACTCTAGCAGGTGAGGCTGTTAACTCTGCTCGGCTAAAAGTCTACCTGGGATATTGGGTACACGAAAGAGACCAGTTTTTAGCCGGTGCTAAATATCATAGCCTTACTAAACATTTTGAAGCAATGCAAAGTTTCCTAATTTAAAAGTTGAGTCCTATGAGATCATTTAGACGATGCCATGCATTTTTTCCAACCCAGTGCTCTGAAGCTACATTTTCACTTTGTTCTTTTCCTCACTAACCAGACACCACATGGCTTCTCTACTGCTTTGTTGCACTCGGATTCTGTGCTGGGCTGGTGTTTGCTGCAATTAGCTACGTGATCTATAAATACATCAAGCAGCACAGTGCGCAGCCTATGTCTTTGGTAAGTGTTCTTAAGCCATTGCAGCAAAACTTTAAACTGCTCAGGACCATGTGAATGCACCTGAATAACAGTGCTAACCAAGGAGGAAGAATGCGCATGCAAGAGCATTGTCTAGGCATTCACTGCAGGCTGCTGGCAGTTTTAATTTGGTCGTCCTTACACACATAGAGAAAATTTATTGCAGGGAGTTGTAAAGTAAGACACCAAAGATGCCTGCAGATTTGAAGGATCTTGGTTATTCTAATAAATTAAGTTGTTTATATTGTCCCTAAAGGAGAGCAAGGCTTTATACTGATATGTTAGAACAGCTCTCAAAATCACAGACCCCCAAAAGTTTTCTTTCCTCTAATTTTAAACCTAAAATTTTCAGAAGTTTTTAATAATTTTGGCTTCCAGTTTTTGAGTGACTCAATGGTAATTTGATTTACAGAAGATGGGTGCTCAGAGCTTCCCCCAGATTGTTCCCCTCTAAAGCAAGTGTCAGGTTAGGCAGCTAAAACCTGAGGCATACTAAATCACCAGCTCCTTTTGAAGCCCCAGGCCACCCTACCTGTTGTTCATCTCCCTTAGCGAGCACTGGTTGTTCATGCATGTTAAATTAACTTAAGGGCAATCTATTTCCATACTCGAGGTGCTAGGCCAAAAACTGCAAAATTTTAAGAGGATTTTTTCTTCCTCATATTTTAGGATAGCACAATTGTCCTGAAGCATAGTGGGAGATGCCTGTATTCCTCTGAGGGGTCATTCCCCGTAAAAAGAAACAGGTCTTTTGTCAGCACAGCAGATGCCAGGTGGTAGTTGCTGGCTCTTACTGATATTTCTCCAAAGAAAATTTTTAAGAATCTAAAGCAAACCTTCAAAATCACAGACTTCTTGTTAATAGCTCGTGTTTGTCTATTTACTTCAACAGGACTTCAGAGGGATTTCATCATTCCAGCCTCTCACACTGACAGTGGAGCATATTATAAAGCCCGTTAATTTATCCAAACCTTCGCTTCTCATCCCTGAAGTGCAGTTAGCGCAGATCAGCCAGCATTTGGACAAAGCCCTGGAGCCACCACGACCTTTCTGCCCACCAGAAGCTACCTACCAGCACCAGGCTGATGTGCAGGCGTCCCAGCTGCCGGCTCAGCCACCCTGCCCAGCAAGCACAAGTCCTGCTTACGCTCCCCAGAGAGCCGAGCAAAGTGTCTCCAACCTCCCCCTGACCTACGGGGTGTGTGTCGATGGCACGGACCATGTCGACAAGAACAATTATCACCCAAACCAGGTGCTAAAGGAAGTTTCTCCAGATAGCTTTGCTGGTGTGAAGCTTGTAAACCAGGTGCTAGGCAAAAGCTGCAGCCACTGGAGTTATAAAGAACAGAGGCCAAACGTGGCACTGTGGGGCAGCAGTGGCATGGGAGAGCCAGCTCTCATGCAATGGAGCCCTGGGCAAACGCAGCAGCTGCTGTTGCAGACTGATGAGATGGAAAGTAAAGTGCACGTACCCCAGCTGGCGCTGTCTTTGGTGGGACAAGGAGGATGCTATAGACAGCAGACAGCAGAACTGCCGCTGTTGTTGTCTTCGGTTACGGTTGATGGGGACCAGGTTCCAGAGGACGAATCCCTGCCATCTCCATCAGCAGCTCTCCTCCTCTCAGTCAGTACTGGTAACAGCTTCCCTGGGGAGAACAACACAGAGTGGTGGATGTCATCAGGTTCAGTGTCACACCCTGAAAATAAATTTTACTTCCTAGAAACTCAAGAAACACAGAAGTTAACAGCAGTAAAGGAGCTTAGCAGCACTAAACTGAATAATGTTCTGTCCCAGGACACTATCTCAGACCGGGGCAATGGCTTTTCTCTCACTACGCTGTTCAAAGACCTGAACCTGAAAGTACTGTGGGATCAAGAAGATGAAAACACAGAATTTTATTAAGAAAAGTTAATAATATTAAAATCCAGATTCTGTTTGCTTACATAAAATAGTAACATATCCTGAAAACAGTACAACACAAATAAACATAGCTAATCTCGGATGTATTGTAATGGGGCACTGAGCTGTTCCCTCTATTGTTCTATCATGGGCTCTGGTACCTTACTAATATAATTACTCCCTGGTATGCTATGATACTGTAGCTTAGCACTTAATTAGTACATCTTCGCTCTGTGGATATTCTTCAGACTGGTTATGAATTGGACTACTTTAAAGCTGAGTTAGGATTCAAGTTCAAGTTCCAGATTCAGTTTCCTGAAATCTTGGCTAAGTTCACAATAGAAACTGTATTTGTTCTTTACCAACACCAAACAGCCAGCTCCAAAATATGCCCATGCTTTGAAGAAATTAAAGTGCAGATGTGTGCAAAGCTAAAAGAATTAAAACAATGTGGTACAGTAAAAGGAGGAAATACGTATTGGTGTTCTACCCTTGGATATATGATTCTTGCAAAGCTACTTGCATAGAATGGACTTTGCCTTTAAAGCAGTCATTGAAACTGTGGTAATAGCTCCTGATACAGCAGTTCTGAGAAACTAAATGCCCTCTATTCTGCTGTGCTCTTTAATGCTTGTAGAAAGATTAAACCTTTTTCATCTGTGCAGCAGAATGGTGCAGTCTTGGCCCAGCCCTGACGTATTTTTCAACTGCTGCTCATTTCTTTCTCATGAAATAGTCACCCATTCTCTTCTTCCCTTGAAATCCCCAGGGACAAAGCAGGGAGCCTCACACTCCACATAGACAGGAACATGAGGATTCGCACCAATCTCAGTTCAGCCCCATGAACCCTGAATGAATACTGAGTGCATTACTCACTGTAATCTACCAAGGAGACCAGGGAGGTGTTGAGCTGCTTCCTCCCATCCTTCCCTGGCAATACCAGCAAGGAACACGCTCCATGTGAATGACGGAGAGGAATCTACAACTGCAGAGGTCTCCTCTACCTCTGTTACCAGCACACCCAACTCCAGGGCTGAAATGAAGCAAAACCAACGTAAACTGACAGCCAAATTCCTTTGGGACTGCAGCTTTGCCAAAAGCAAGCTAAATGGTATTTATCTGGGGGACAGAGATGGCAATTGTTTTTCATTAAGAGGAGAGCGTAGTTCAGCCGGTTGATTTCCACTGGTGCAGTGAATAAGTGCACATGTCTGATGACCTCAGGTTTTCAGAAGAACTGAAACCATACGTAAGAATAAGTCAGGTTTTGAATAGTATGGGGAAGTACTCACTGGAAGCACCCCCTGAGCGCTGCCAGGGGAAGGCTGACCAGGAGCAAAAACTCAGCTGTTCTCACCACGAGTGCACTTAGGTGTTTTCTCAGTCTGGGGAAGCTGAGGCCAAAGGTTAAATTCCACTTTCTTGGTATGATTTTGCAAATAAACTGTAGCTTTATGAAGCAAAGGGGTTTTGATGATTCAACCCGGGATTAAAGGACTAACCGTAAGAATGCCAAACTTCATAGGTAAAGATTCAGGCCCTAACTCCAGTATCAATAACAAACAAAGCACTGTGGCCATGTCATATGAGGCCAAGAGATGAAATGTGGGATGTGGTGAAGAATGGCCATGGCACAGGGTGTAAGAGGTGTGAATACATTCGCAGCCTGGGCAGCAATGTGGAAGGACATTTCCATCGTGCTGACTTTACATCATGCCATTCAGTATTGGAGGTTTAGTGGAGTGCCGTTTGAGCTGTTTCATGTACTTCTGTCCAAAGTATACCATCAAAAATAACACAGAGAGAAACGTTGCAGTTACAGGAGTTGCAGCAGCCCAGCTCTGTTGCTTCCAGGCAGTGCGAGGCCCGGGGTACCGTCCTACCCCGCTAACTGCCCCCTGGAGAGGCGGCATTTCAAGCCCGTGATGCCAGGTCCTTTATTCAGGGTTGCCGTAGGCTACGTATCCTGTGTCAACAACATTCCCAGTGATGCTACTCAGGGAATAACCAAATGCCACAACGCCAATATTTTGGCTCATGTTGTGAAACCCTATCCTCAGTGCAGTGTCAGTATGGGCAGCACAGTGTGGAAGGGAAGGGGGCCTTAGTAGAGCATTTGAAGATGCTGCTAAAAAATACAGCATTTGTTACTTAACAGCCTTCTCAAATCTCTCTGCAGCCCCCTGCCACAGGGCCCGATCATGTCACAGCCCTTAACAAATGTGTCGTCTTGGTGCCTCAAGAGGAGACATGCAGCTAAGGCAGAGAAACCTGGGACCAGAGTTTTAGACTTAACGTAGGTGCCTAAATATGCAAAGCATCCCACAGCAGGATGTCAGTCTTTTCTTCAGGCACTTAAATACCTTAAAAGCTCCATTGCCTCTGACTATACAAGTTGATAAAGGCTGCGTATAGCAGAATGGTCTAAAGTCTCACAACCCAGCTCTTGCCTGTCCTCATCTGTTCTACCCCTAACAGCACGAGCAAGGAATGTGGTCAAGAGAGGCACTCTCTGAGCCATGGTGGAAGGAGGTGATCTCCTACAGCAATATTCTCAACTTCCTGCCATGATCATGGCTAAGTCAATATTTATCTTTTAGGCCTTGCTGTACCAAGCAGGAGGAGATTGATTCTTGTCTCATGAGTCACCTCTTGGATTTAAGAGGAAGATCATATCTTCTAAAACCGTTTCTCTTTGGAAAAAGATGTTGATGCTATTTAGCTTTACTGCAGCTGCACAAGTAAAGTGCTCATCCATCCCCCGTCAACGCATGCTGACCTTATTGCCTTCCACTTCACTGCTTTTCATAATCAAATTGATAGCCTTGTTTGTTTCAAAGTGCATCACAGCGAACAGCTATAGCAGGATCTAATTATCTCACTCTCATTTGGTGTAAGAACATTTCCAGATAAGCAGCATGATTTCAACATTGTCTCAAAGGTCATCCCATGCAAGCCATCTGTACCAACCAAGACTGCTCCTCATTCATCTTGACTTTTCCAGATAGCAGTGCTGATAGCCCTAGATAACAAAACAGAGAACTGCCTTACGACAAAGACCGTGCCTGCTCCTAGGCAGATGTCACGATGATGACAGGTGAGCGCTGCAGCTCCAGTTGTCACAAGGACATCGGCGCAGCAGGTGGCTGCTGTAACCCTAGAGCCAAGCTTTGCTCTTTGTCTTCTCAGCTAAATCTGGGAGCTGTCACTTTGCCACTCCCCAAGCCCTGCTCGTAGCTCGCCAGGGAGCTTGCACAGGGGCGAACGCATCGCTGCGGGGTGAGGCTCGCTTTTTCCCCTGTTACCTGTTTTGGCTTTGGAAGGTGTACTGGTGGAAGACTATCTGAAATCACGGGTGATTTTTTAACATGTGCTTTGAGGAAAACCTTACTGAAGGAACAAATGGGGAGCTCTGAATTCTGGAGACAGGATGAAGCAGAGTTGAGGGGCAGCTTTGAAAGCACCGGGACCCTGACAGAACAGACCTTACAGCTTGTCCTCCGGCATCACGGTGGCCAAGCAGTCCTGCTGTTGGAGATGGGGAGGTACGGTGCAGCAGAACTGCGTGAAGGAGCCTGCACCGCAGATGGACCTCGGTGCTAAGCAGTGGCCTTACGCTTGCATGTTCAGAGGATGTAAGACATCCATGTGTATCTTTTCAGATTGAGACAATGAGAGAAGTGAGACATGAAGCCAAGAGATTTTTCTAAGAAAAAGGTAATAAAGCAGTCAAAGGTTTGAAACAGCTTCCATATGAGGAAAGCATGACTGGTCTTTTCTCCTTAAAACACATAACAGAGGGTTGATATGACAAGGATGAAAGAAATCATTAATATTAAGCAGAACAGGCCATAATTACCCATTTCTTTTCATAATACCAAATTCAGGAAAGCACCCAAATGGTTATGCAATGGTTAAAAACCAATGAGAGAAAAGTGTTCCTTCATTTTGACAGCTTCGTTTATACCAAAATGTGCTCAGCTGTGCCTGCCCAGGAGCATCTGTTTACTGCTTTCTTTCGAATGTCTGAGGCAGCCACCAAATAAACTTTTCCCACAGAAGTCCTTGTTCCAGTGCCAATCCTGCTGGAGTTCAGCTTTGCTTCCTTTGGATGGTGAAGCAAACACAGGTTCTTAGAAATGGATCCTACTGATACAATCAGGGTGACTCAAAACCTTGCCAGATGTGATGTTGGGATTCATTTCCACAAAGTCTTGTGAAGGCCAGAATCATTAGACTAATTAGCAGGGATAGGTCTACTAGCAGCAATAAAGCATGGTGGGTGCTCAGCTCAGGAAAAGCTACAGGCCTCTGTCAAGAGACAGGGCGCTGGGCTGAACAGACCTTCAGCTACACCCTCTACAGCAATGTTATTTTTTTACAGATCCTCTTTACTGCCTTCTGGCCACTTGGCAAAGCCCACTGCTGGCGCACTGACCTCTCATCTGATCAGATGGAGCTGCAGAACACCTGGCTAACAAACTGGCATTGTAGCTGCAGAGCTTTACTTGCAAGCCTTTGTTTCTCCTGATATCACAGAAAATACCACCCGCTCCTCCCAGTGCTGAGAAGGGTTTATCCCGAATGCTGAAACTGCATGCCGATCATAAACACATGGAAAACTAGCAGTCTCTGTTCTTTTACCCTACTCCAGCCTCCCAGATACTGCCATGAGCAGCTGGATATGTAAGCTCACTGCTGTGGTGGCATCGAGCCCTCCTTTGCCTGTAACAAGGAACGTACAATAATCACAGCCAACCCAAACACATGAGCTGTTGTTAGCTCCGATCTAATTATACACTGACATAATTTGCCTGCAGTTGGCATTCACTAAAGTGATGTCAAAATAAATGATTTCAGTTCATTATGCAGCAATGGCAATGTTGACCCAAGGGAAAATCCTGGAGGAGGCTGAAACATTCATTATTCATTTTAGTTGCTTCACGAGTGTCTATCCTAAGGAAGCAGAGGATAATACAATGCTCTGATGCCTGAATTTTGGAGGCACCTGACTTTCCTTATATCATTTGGCAATGGCAATTATTTAACCAAACGAAAACGAGTTTGTGATTAGTTATCACTGCAGTACACGGCTCAAGCAGTGTAACCCCTGCATGGGTCTCCCCATTGTCACTGTGATGGCATGGTAGGATGCTATATTTAAGGCTCGAGGATGGGCACTCAAACATGGGGAACATTCTTTTGGGGAGAGTCATTCTTAGTGTCGTCAACAGGGAAAAGGAAACGCTCCTTTGTCCTTTCTCTTGCATGAGGACAGGCACTCTCGCTGTAGTCTTCGCAGGGTGAGTTTGTTTATCTGTAAATAAACTACTGTTTATAGCAAGATTTTTAAAGATCTTTATAGCAGCGTCAGCTATTCTGTATGATCACTTTGTTTGTATTGCACCACAGAGACAGATTGTGCTTTGTGATTGTATCTGCTTTAGAGTGTCTTTACTGTTTTTCCAGTGTTGTTCTTATGAAAATAATTTTATTTTATGTTTTCTCACAAGAGTCTATTCTGTTTTATTGGTCTGTTCAGAAAAAAAGTGCATACATTTGGACTGAAAAGTGTAGGCTTCTGTAGATCAGAACTCTGTATCTTTGGAACAAACACCAGATTACAGAGGACAGAAAAATTTCCAGGGAATAATAGAATGTAATATATATTAAACATGATTTTGGAACAGTAACTCTTCATGAACATAGAAACAGAGATCTGATGCACAGTAGTCATTCTACAGCTGCAATAGTCCTGAAGAGAGTAGTATTCTAGGAAATTAAAAAGATATTTTTTCCATTAAAAAAATACTCCATTTTCCATTTTCACTTTTTTGTATTTGCCAATGCTTTTTTTTTTCATCCAAAGTTAGCATCTACTGAGGAAATCTGTATTTTCATATGCACTTGGGAATATTTTGCATTTACCATAACTGTGCTTTTCCATAAAACTGTGCTTTTCCGTGGACAGTTTCTACACAATTTGTTTACATTAACAGAAAATCATACTCCCGGTAAAAGTTGTCAGGGGTGTATTTTTAATTGTTTTAGGGTTAGAAAACAATAAAATTAAAATGCAGTGAAACAATTGTCAAGAGAAAATTTCAACAATAGAGCATGAGCAAAGGAAGGATTTACAAGTATGTTTGAATGAATATTATTCAGCAATGATCACGTTTCCAAAGAGCCAATGTGCTTTCATAAAGTAACATAAGCTCCTAGAACTTGAAAATCTGTGCAGTTTACAGATTGGGTTGTCGGTTTCTGAACCTTTTGCAAGACATAAGGAGATACGGAGGAATACCCTGTTAAAAATCACTTCTGATTAATGCCCATTCATTATCCAGTGCCTAAAAGCAGTACACCTTATTCCCAGAAGAGGGGCTGCAGCAACAGCACGGTCCTTCAGCAGCTAATGCAGGAGGTGGAAGGCAGCCAAGAGCTGCTGTTTGCTCCCCACGTTTCACCTCCAGGAGGGGGATCTCTCTGGGCAGGCTTCTCCACTCCCTCTGGGGAGAGTCCTGCTGTTTACTGAGCAACTCCATTACAGCTACTGTTTGAAGAATGCTAGCTTTCTTCACAATTTATCAACTTTTTCCAAGACATAAGAAGAAGCAGGAGGCACTCAGAGGAGTGGATAAAGCATTATCCCATTGAAGTACTGACTGGAACTGCCAGCAGCTTAAAATACACAGATGGGATATTTGGGGTGAAGAATTGCTCTGTCTGCAAAAGATCAGTTCCAGAAAACCAACTTGGATTTTCCAGTTGTCACAGACACCAAGCAATTCCCACACAGCAGCCTGTGATGCAGCAGTGCTGCCTTATCCAACCCCTGGCACACCCAGGCAAGGTCAGAACACGGTACAACTGCAATCTGGATGTCAGGTCACAGGCTATCTGGCATCAGATACCCCTGTAATAGTTTCCAGACTGAAAATCTACTTATTTTCTAAACTTTTCCTCTGTATTTCACTATCTAATGTTCCATATCTTATTTTATCCCTGATCTTCTACGTCCCTCTGATTTCCCTTCTCACGACGCTCCTCATTTGCCTGCATGCTATATTGGGGGTCTGATCTAATGGAACACCCTGGAAGATCCAGCAGCTTTAGAGCATCAGCCTTCGGAAAACAAATCGACCCACAAAATGTTGCCTACCTACTGTTCTGTTACAGCTTCAGCTGCCTTTAAAGACTTATTAATTTGATTATCTGATTCCATTTTTCACTGAAGCGTCACAAAACAAACTTCTTTCAGAGTTTGAATACCAAAAGGTAGTATTATATGAACTTTCTTTCATGGCCCTTGAACATCAGAGCAAAGCAAGGACTTAATGGTAACTGTAAGCAATACTGTTAAGCTTTGAAAGCCACTTTATGTTTAACTCTATTCCAGCAAGAAGTTCATTTCTGGCTTCCCAGCATGGGAACCCGAACCTTTTTCCACCACAGAGAGGAGGAGCAAAAGGCGGAAAGGGAACAGAGCTTGCAAATGACCTCCACAACTAGAAAGAAAAGGTTCAAAACCAGGTAAGCCACAGAGATAGTTTGAGCAAATCCTGTCCAGACAGGACTTTCTGAAGCATTACACTCAGTACCAAACACTCACAGATTTGTTGAATTTTGAATTTATGAAATTATGGACATTTGTCTGGGTTCTTTTTATGTGTCTGCCTCTGGAAGTGAGGAAGAAGAGACTTTCAGCCTTTCGGAGTTATCCATAGCAGCTGCCCTTGCACTGACCTCCGAGATACCACAGTAAGTCAGAAATCATTATAACTCAAATACAAGCATTGTATTGCCTTTCTATAGGGGTCACAGGTTCCAACTCATTTAATTGGACTCAAAAAGACCAGGTTCCGTCAAGAGGTTCTTCCTCTAAAAACACCAGTCCTCTACAAAAATGCAGGAAACTAAATTACATTGCCTTGGTACCTGTGATGATGAGCCCTCACAAGCCAGGGCTTAAGAGAAACTATATTTCATAGGAATAAATTGAAGATACAGAGTCAGATTAATATATAATGGTAACAGATGGAACTCACCCCTCTTTCCAGAAAATCTTGGCAGTGATCCTGCTGTCCATCCTTCTGTGAGGGCTGAACAACCTACATAGTGAACAACACCCCTCTTCTCTTTAATCCTTCTGCCGATTCCCCATACGGGATTAAAAGTGGTCAAATAGTGGATTCCCTTCTTGAGTCATTAGAGTGTTATCTCTCATGGTAGCACTGTTGGCTTCTATGACACACGATTGTCTGTCATCATACCCCATTCTAAGTAAAAACTGATGTTTCTGTCCTTAATACTTGCTTAGATTTAAACAAAACTATGTACTATAAAACAACACAAAAAGACCAAAACAAAATATAAAGCATTATCCTAAAATTTGTTGGCTTTTAATATACTCTATTGCAGAGATTACAAGCTAAGAAGAAAAGCTGCCATCCTAGAGCTTGAGCAGAGGGGGCAAAAGAGGGTTCGGTTTGGAAATGAGATGGAAAAGCTGGAAAAGGAGGTTATTAGGAACTGCAGACTGCTGCGTGTGAGAGCTGACCGGAAGGCCCTTCGGAGGAAGGTCAGATCAGATGTCTCTATTGGTAGCAGAAAAACCAACGGGGTTGTAATTGCCAACACGATGTAGCATTCTGGAGAAGATGCTAAACAGGTGTTGGGACAACCTCAATACCATCAGCAATAAGGACAAGGCCCTATACTCCTGCCCCTGAAGTGTTATTGTACATGTCCCTTGTGTAAAAGAGTTTGTATAATTGGAAAATAATCCCTTTCCATTGCCTTTATTTAGTCTATCTTTGTCACAGGCTGTAGAGAAGGCACAGATGGAGAAGGACTACATCGAGCTGCGTTCTGGGCGCCCACCTATGTTCTGGATCCCCCTCCGGGTACACGCTGTCTGGGAGAGGATGGAAGTGATGCTGGCGTGCACAGTCCTGGCTTCGCCACCACCACAGGTTACCTGGTATGTCCGCCGATACCAACAACTCGTCCTGCCCACGTGGCTGACAAAGTGTGTGCATTTCAGAGGGCAGCCAGAGGAGTAACATCTGGGTCCTGATAGAAAGGAGGAAGGGAGAGCTTAAGAATCACAGAAAACACATTCAGTTTAGGTCCCTTCTTCAGTTCAACTGTTAGGACTGGTAAAGACGTGAGGTATTTAGTGGGCCCTGAAGACAGTCGGCAGTCCTACTGGGCTCCTTTGGGATGGGACTGATGCTCACATTGATCTCCCTCCTTCCCCTGGTGCTCGGAAACCAGAATCTCCTGCCAGCACTAATTCACTCTGCACACACACACACCAGCAAGTCTTGGCTACCTTGGATACCACACAAGTTTTGGCTTTGATGCCATCAGTCCTACAATTTGTGAAAAACAAACCAACTCTTTTACTTACTCAGCCCTGGTTATTTATTAGCACGCAGGAGAGGAAGCGTTATGTACCAGGCCTGACTGCAGCGATTGCCATTAATAACAGAAGGACAGAAATAAATGAAAGATTGCCTCAGAAAACAATCCGTAGAGTGTTCTTTGATCAGTTTGTTTAAGTGATTGACCATTCCTCCCACGGAAGCTTTGAAGCACGCAAACATTTGGATTACTACTGACTTCGCAGGCAGCCAACTCTGTACTCTCAGAGCCCCCGTGTCCTTCCAGAATTACCCCTCTAAATTTCTCAAAGAGCAAAGAGAATAAGAACCTCCCGCAGCTCCCCAGCAAACCAAAGGAAGCAAGAGATACCTGCTCCAGGTGCCTCACCCGACGTGCAAAGCAGGGAGCACAAGGAGGAAGCAAGACGCCAGCGCCGATGGGTGCGAGGTTCGCTGCGGGGCTGCTCGGGCCTGGCGTGGATGCGAGCACTGAAAGAGAGAGCTGCGAGCAGCTGCCTAAGCACCCGTCTACTCCTCTGTATCTCTGTTGTGTTTGATATCGCTAATTTTAAAATAAGGTGTTAATTTTACCAGCCAGTCTCTTCGTCCCTTCCTCAGCACCTTTGTGTCACCTTTGTGTTCAACTAGGTATAAAAACGGAATCCCTATCGATCTTCGCCTAGCCCCAGCAGGAAAATACAAGATAAAAAACAAGTTTGGGATGTTGACCCTGCACATCAGCAGGTAATGTATATACTCTCGTCTGTGAGGTGTTTCTTTTCAGTTGAGTAAGACCTGCTCTCCTGAAACATCCAGTTTGTGTATGCTAAACAAAAAGGATAATTCTTCTGGCATCTGACCCTGCTTGACTTTAGTGTGTTGTATTTGAGCTAAGCCGCTGCTATTAGTGAGTGATATCAATGGTTCAGAAGGTTTAATTTTTTTTTTTTTTTTACAAAAATCTTACAGCCTTATTAATTTTTACTCCTTTTTTTAGGCATGGCCAGAACATTGTCATTAAGGGTAGTGCCCTGCACATTAGGAGCACTTCACAAGCAAACATACCAATGTGAATTGCTACATTGATCAATTGATCAAGGTAATCAAAATGACATTAGCTCAACAACCCTGTGAGCTATACAGGTGATAAATATTCCTGCATATCTTCACTGGAGCTTAGTGTTCTACAGGTCTTTTGCTTGCTCCTAATGTGAAATCTTCTGCTCGTGTGTATTAAAAAACAAACAAACAAAACAAAAAAACATACAAAAAACAAAGTATAAGAAATATCTGCAATCAGAAGGAAAAACACTTTCTTGATGAAAAGCAACTATCTGCTTCTAACTTTTGTCCTGTAAAGTATGAATAATGACTGAAACCTAAAATGAAGGGGAAATATTTTTTCAGATGCTCCATGGAAGACTCTGCTGAATATAGTGTTGAAATTAAGAATCAGTACGGCGAGGCTTACTCATTTGCTACAGTGCTTGTCAGGAGTAAGTAGAAAATGTTTCCTTAGTTCTAAATTTTCAAATCCTTGAGACTCTTCAAAATAGTTTCAATGCTATACATTATATCAAAAAAAAAAAAAAAGGCACTCTGGAAAAACAGAGAAAGAAGTGAGAACTCTGTCAATAAGCTAGGAAAATTCCTCTAATTTATTAGTGAGGGAAAAGCATAGCTGAATAAACTAATTTTTAGCAACCGCCAACCAATATGTAATGGCTGTTAAAACAGCTTCCCTTTTCAGTCACTTTTGGTCTCAGGCAAAATCTTTCAGATTCCATGTGGACACAGCTGTCTTTCTACTGCGCTGAAATTGTACTGAATTTAGATACTTATTTTTTCTGGACTGATGTAAAACAGCCAAACATACACAATGCCTACAATACATAACAGGATTAGAAGGAGTCTCTTGCATTTCTAAAGTTAAGAAAGAAATTGGTTAACATTTGCTGTGACTTTCATGGGGATCTCTTGGTGCAATATTGCATGGAATACCGTACCCCTCTCTCAAATCAGTAATCACCAGGAGCAAATACAGTAACTGGCATAGACTGTCTGGAGTCTGGCACAAGCCAAATTCAGACGTGGTGAAAAAAGTAAACCACCACTACTTAAAAATGGAAGTTATATCAAGCTTTAAGAAATATGCAATGAAGTCTCACAGGATCTTAGTTTAGCTGCTCATACTTCCTCTCTCTATATAAACACATATAGATAACAATTTTGTCATTTTAAAAAAAAAAGACCTACAGAATTGCAGACAACTAAATGCCTACAGTGGGACTGAGAGGCCAGGGAGCAATTTAAATGGTAACAGATGGTGACAGGAGGTGAAGAGGTTTGCTTTGGAGACCTCACAGGTCATGCTAAGACAGGTGTCTGGCTGAATGAACTGCAAAGCCAGCTCAACTATTTTTTTCAGACAGAAGGGGTCTTTTTTGGTTTAGATAGTGTATTTGTTGGTGGTGCTGTAATACATTCTTGGCTCTGTTATGGGTTATGTTATTATCATCCTTACTCTTCGCATGCTGTATTTCGATCACATCTGAATACCATTTGGAGATGCATATACACACAGAAGAATGTGTCTCAAGAATTTTATTTTAAAATGTGCTGATATCATTGAGTGGAAGATAAACACTGGCATGAAATTTCCTAAGGGTATTTCCTTCTTGTCTTATAGAATATTATGGGAAAGAGTCGGGATTTGATTCAGAAATATACAGAAGTAAGTAAACAGCTGTTACTATTATTGCTTTGACTTTTATATCCTGAAGCAAGCTGGTTTTTCTGAGCTATAGTTTTTCCTATTAGCTTGACTGCATATGAAAAGTGCAAGGCTCAGATACCACTCTTAGTATAATAAAAAAAGCTACAAGGAAGAAGACTCTGTGAAGTCTCGCTCATGCTGAATTTTGTTTTAATTTCATAGGATCCCTTATTGCCAGAGAGGCAGATTTTGCCTTTTCAATGAAACCCTTATTTTCAAGAGAGAAGGAGCCATTCACCCTCTCCTGTTACTTCTCCTCTGATTTACTTGAACACCAACGAGACATTGCCTGGTTCAGAGATGGTTTGTATTCAATAGCTAAGCTCATATAAGCTTGTATACATATACACATCTGAATATACCATTTAATTTCACAGCTGTGATCTAATGTTTACAGAAGAGAATTAGAATTCTGGATTCACGAGCTGCTCTCAGCTCTTCTCAAGCAATAGGTGCTATTATTTAATTGGCATGCTTTCCTCACTTGTAAAAGGATGACAGCACTACAATGGTTTGGAGGTAATGACTTATTTCTGCTTGTAAGAATAGTTTAAGAACCATAGTTCTATACAGTGGTAGCTCAAAGTGTTTGCTGTTAAGTCACTGAAAAGACGGAGAAAAAAACACCTTCTGGCTATCCTTTGTTGTTCTGCTGCCAGACAAGGATGTCCATCTTAGCCAGACTGGTAAATCTTTGTGTGCTATTAAGTTTTGGAAAGCTGAGGCAACATATTAAGATGCCTCTTACCATTGCAGAGCTTATACCATAATCAGCCACAAAAATAACAGGACCTACTGAGTTTTAGTGATCTGAGGAGAATTTGGCTATAGTTTGTATTTCTGAGCAATTCCGGATTTGATAAATATGTGCAAAGTGCACAGCACGTGCCATCCTGCTTTGCTGGTTTTGAGGGCCACTCAGGCAGAAGATCCTGCAGGCTACATGGTAATGCATTCTCAGGCAGAGCTGGTAAAATATTTGGCAGACCTCAGAGCATCCAGTTACCTGGCGTGAAGAACACCTTTTACTCACTAATTTGTTTAAAGCTCCATTTTATTTACTCTTTATTGCTTTGATTACAAGCTCTTCAGGATAAGGTCCACGCTTTTTGCACTGTGTTTTGTGTACAAAGAGAACACAGAGGGATAGCCACAAAGTAGGATCAGAGTCCAGGACTGTATCTCAGAGGCACAACGATCATAGTAGCAGAATTGTCTCGCAGACCCCTTTTCTTGCTCTGTTTTGTTGTTATTTTTGGTTTTGTTTTTACATTTGGAAATACAGTGATCCTCACTCCACCAGTTCAGGTGGAGATCCTTTAACCCTCTTCATGCTTCACAGGTGAGTTGCTGCAGAACTCAGAATGTCAGAAATTAAAGTACCAAGACCGGGAAGCTTCTCTGACAGTGTCATGTGCTCACAAAGAAGACGAGGGATTTTACACTATCCGCGTCCCCTCACTGGATGGATATAAGGAGCAGACCACTTACGTGTTTGTTAGAGGTATTACCAGGATGCTGTCCTACTTAGAACAAGAAGCTCCTTTCCTCATATCTTGGCATAAAGGAATTCACAGCCTCATTCTCAAGAAAACGTGTCTCAATTATGTGCATGGGTACAACTAACAGGATGTCCAAATCCTGTTTTCAATTGTGATTAAGGTTCTAGAATATATGACTTGCATTACTGAGATGTAGGCCTTTGCACACTTAAAATCAAGTTACTGAGTACAAGTTTTAGTTCAGAGAAGAAAAAACCTTAACCACTGTAACTTGCTGTTTCTATAGATGCTGCAGCAGAAACAGCTGGTGCACCCGGATCCCCACTCAATGTGAAATGCCATGACATAAATAAAGATTGCTTGATTCTTTCTTGGGTAGCACCCAGTGATAATGGAGGAAGCCCAATCCTTGGATATTTTATTGAAAGGTCTGTATGTTGGCCATCTCAGAGCAAGAAAGCTCATCATTATGTTGTGGACAAAACCCGAAGGAACTCCACGGGCTGTGTTCCTTTCCAGGTGTGTTGCCGGGTCAGAGGACTGGGTCCCATGCAATGACAAGCCTGTGAAAACCTGCCGATACCCGGTCCTGGGCCTCGCTGAAGGACAGACATACCAGTTCCGAGTAAAGGCTGTCAATAAAGCAGGCATCAGTCATCCTTCGAAAACCAGTGCTCCAGTTACAACGTATGACCCCAGCAAGGACAAGAGAGTGACGGGTATGTACTGAAACCAGGAAAATGTGCTCTGTAAGTACAATGCGAGGCTGCAGGTATAAACGAATGCAGTTTGTCCAGCTTCTCCTCATTCTCACAAACATCATTGCAACATACTGCCGTGCTGTGCATTTGCTGAACCCACCTCAGTGCTATTCTGAAACAGAGAAGATCAACCACACGGGACATTTCATTAAATGTGTGATGAAATGTATACAACTATTTATATAATTAAATTACACAGTTCTGATCTCTGTCTTTTCTGACAAGCTCCAAGCATTTTGACACAGTTCTGTATCTCTTACTGGATAACACTGTCCTGTTAACATTGCAGTTATTCCATATGATGAAGGCAGGAAGATAGAAATTTTCAAGGATGACCTAGAAGGTACGTTCAAATTTATACTGAGCCATTGTCTCAGAGAGAAATGATTGTTATAGAACAACGAGATCAGTACTAACATGACTCAGGATATGGGAAAACATAACTGCAAGCTGCACAAGGAATGGAAACTACCCTCTCTAATGTCTAATCTAAATCTCCCCTCTTTTAGTTTAAAACCATTCCCCCTCATCCAGTCACTATCTGACTGAGCAAAGTCTCTTCATCTATACTAAAAAATCTTACTTTACAGTGGGAAAACATAATCTGTTTTAAAAGAACACTTTTCTGCTACATTATAACTAAAGCATATTCTATTCTGACTTCCCATAGGACACATTAAAATTCCTTTGCCACCCACCAATGTTCATGCAAGTGAGGTCAGAGAAGATTATGTGGCTTTGGCCTGGGATGAACCAGACCCAAGAGGCAGAGAGCCACTGAATTACTACGTGGAAAAGGTAAGAAAATAATATCACATAGAAGGGAAACTGCTGCTACTCCTGAACAGAACTGTTTATTTCTCATATGGCCTATAGCACAGGCCAATATTTATTGACCATGAATAACTGCTGGTGGATGCTTAGAGTAGTCAGTGAAAATAATTTAAGTCACTGCTTCTAAGGGAGAGGTTTCCTCCCATCTTAAAAAAAAAAAAAAACAATCATGTTTTTCCTGAAAACCTTGGCACAAAGTAGAAGAAGGGAGGCAAAGGAGCTGAATCGCCCTACTCCCTTGAAAACGTGGTCAGTCCCTTACTGGAGTGAGACACCCTGAAAGGCTGCTCTAAGGGGAAGCTGCTTCTGCTTCGCCAGCACTGCTCACTGCGCAGGGAACTGCAGAACCAAGTCAGCAATGACTTTCTCGGCCTCTCTCCAGCTCCACAGCTTACTAGAGCCATGATCCTGACTCTGACACCAACTTACATAGCAACAATTAGCAAAGAATAAATTAGTGAGTTTTACACCATACAGTGGTAGTGGAGTTTTAACAGGAAGAGTGTTCCTGCCTTATGGGCCCCTAGGAGGGGAAGAGCCATGAAGAACTGCACAGTAGTTCACTTTACTGCTCCCCTCTAAGCCCCTTTGCTAGTTAATTAGTATCTCCTACCAATTTCCTTCTATATGTACTCGTTTCCCACCTGCTGTACCATTTTTGTTGCAAAGGGGCCCTCTGTTGCCATGGAAGAAAAGTTTAAGTTTATCAAGAAGAAGTGTATCATCTATATTTTGTTTTTGTTTTTTTTTTTTGGTTGGTTGGTTGGTTTATTATTTTGCTATGAAGATTGACTTTGTTATTCCTCAGGAGGGTTTTAAGCTTTCACAAGTTGTAAATCATCACCTTTTTCTTTACAGTCGATTGTAGGCAGCAACTCCTGGCAAATGGTTAATCTGGATATGCCAGTTAATTCCCCAAGATTTGCACTCTTTGATCTTGTTAAGGGAAAATCATACCGCTTCCGCGTGCGATCTGTTAACAAGTACGGAATCAGTGAGCCATCCCTGCCCAGTGAACCCATAACTGCTGGAGCAAAACTGGGTAATTATTTCACTAATATGCACTACACTAATGACATGGAAAAGGTGATGTACTATGAAATTAATGTGTGGGTTCCCCCTACCCCCATCCTGCTTCCTTTAAACTTCATGTTATATTATTACACAGCAGTTGCTTTGATATCAGGAAATCTCTTAATGCCTTAAATCCTTGTTTAATTACTTTGCAGTTGGTCAGTGCAGTGTAAATCTAACCAAGCAATATGGGAGAATTACATTTAATTAAGGGACAGTTGAAGCCTGTGATTAATCCAAGTATTCTTCCAGCACTCTAAAAAAAAAAAAAAAAAAAGAGGCCTCACAGGCCCATGTCACAAGGAACGATACAGCTGTGCTTGCTGAAGGAACCTGTCTCGGGGGCTTCAGAGTAAGGAGCAGTCCCTGAAGGGCTGATTTGTTCTGTTTTCTTCCCAGGAATGACATGACAACAGTAAGAGATGCAAAGACCCATGCACATGTTTCCGTTACACAGAGAGGACTAGCTCTTTCTCTTATATATCCTCATATTAAAGCTGCACTAGTGTTCATTAATGCTGTCCTTTTTTGTCAAGAGTGAAGCAGGTCCCATTTCACAGCAGAGTCACATAAGAGTTAATATATGAGTCTCATTTCTCCTCTGCTTCAGAGGTTACATAGGTGTACGTGCAGAAATCTATGGGCCGTAAGGCAAAGAAGTATAAGGAGTCATAAACCCAAACATAAACATTTAGGCTGTAGACCAGGACAATGTCTATGGTATTTTGCTCTAATTTGAAAGTGTAGCTCTGGAAAAGGTGAATAAATAATACAGCTCAACTCACTTATGAAAACCTTTGAATTTATAAGTTTTTAAGAATACAACTATTTTTCTGTTTTCATTTTTTCTTTTGCAGCTACTCTGCCACCACCTTCTCAGGTTTTAGCTTTCAGAGACACCAAGACATCTGTTGTTTTGCAGTGGGATAAGTTAAAGGATGGTCTGGAGCCTCTTGGCTACTACATATATTGTCGGGAAACTGGGACAGAAGGATGGCAAACCGTCAATAATAAGCCTGTGACATGTAATGAGTGAGTTCAGCTATTATACTGCACTGAGAGAAGACAGGGTGCCAGCTTGGATTCCTGTGTATGGCCGGAGTCATATTTCAGATAAAAAAAGAACTTCCTTCTCTGCATACACAGGCATGCACACACGCAAACGCCACGTCCTCTTTTAGCATTAAGTATTGCTCACATGCTGAAATGCCCAGTCTTACTTTTACATCCAAAGCCAGACTGACAGCAAGGTCTGTGTGTATCTTCAGGCTCTACGTCTGCAGAAGACAGACCTTGTGGCATGACCAGCAGAACCACATTCCATTTTTTTGCTTCCTTTCCAGAGAGTAAGTTGGTGTCACTCACACACAGGATTCAGAAAACCTCTGTAACTGTGGGGGCCACATGTCAACAAAAAAGTCCATTAGAAGTCCTATTTATTCTACTGGCAGTGCCAGACAGCAGCATGACACCTCTTGGTATCTAATCTATACTTACTGTCCGATTTATTGGTAGCCATTTTACGTGGCACAGTGCTCTTTAATCTGTAACGGCAAATAATGGTTTTGCAAGGAACATTGCCTTATTAAAATATACTGCTGTCTGTTCAGAGGACTGTTTACCTGTACTCTGAAGAGTCAGACACAAACATAATTATTTTCTCTCCTAGATTTACTGTTCCTGGGCTGCAGCCTGGAAAGGAGTATGTCTTTTGTGTGAAATCTGTCAGTGAGGCAGGACTAAGCGACAGCTCACCAGAGACGGATCCTATTGTTGTCAGGCCAGCTATTGGTAAATAGTATATACATGCACATACACACAAAAAATAAACCCCTCCAAGATGTATCTATCATACAAAGCTATTATGACACACAGTGGTAATAACAGTGAGCAGATAAGCAAACAAAAGCAAGAGGGAACGGATTTTCTTGCACCCCACTGGTTCTGTTACTAATTATACATGTCAGGGGTGGGCAAAGTTAATTAGCATTTTGGCAAAGGAGTGTGTTAATGCTTACAGTATTCATTTGGTACTGGTACAAGTGAATGTTTTAAGTGCACTGTTATGCTGGTATCTTGAAATCAGCAATGTGAATTTCTCCAAAGCAATTACAAAGACCTGCCCACCACGTTAAGACAGTAGCCGACCCTCAGCCTTCACCTTTATACCAACTCACTCTGTCCATCTTTTCTAACAGACAAAACATAAAGCAACATGCAAGAAACACCCTGAAACATTTCCGTGACTTTTCTTGTGGCATCTGAAAAAGAATCCACTCACTTCTAAATCCTTTCATGCTGTAAAAGTGGTATTAAAGGGCCTTAATATAAATAGCATCACATCTGATCTGCACACACAGGGCTTTCCTCACCCTGGTTTGTCCAATACGTACACCTCCTTCCCTAGTCCCCAGAGCCCAAGCCCGCACTGAACACCGCTGTCCTTCCCCCCTCCCTTTGCTGCGCAGCTCGGCCGTCTGCGCCCCGCGGGTTTGTTCTGCTGAGCTGCAGGGAAGAGCGACATGACCATCGGCTGGAAGCCCCCGAAGCGCCGAGGAGGAACAAAGCTTCTGGGCTACTTCCTAGATCAGCACGATACGTCTGAACTCGACTGGCATGAAGTCAATATTCAGCCAATTCCCCAACGAGTTTACACGGTATTAATTTCAGATATAATACTGTCCTTCCTTACATGTAGTGGGAACCATAGCTCCAACACGAGATGAGCTGCTTCTCCTCTACTTCCTCTAGTCCAGAACTTACCTCATGCCTCATAAGACTGCTACCATGCAAGGCCATGCCAATAATCTCTTTGTGCTTCTGAACCCAAAGGTTGGCAACCTCAAGGAAGGTCACCTCTATGAATTCCGGGCTTGTGCAGTGAACATGGCTGGTGTTGGGGAAGTGTCTGAACCCAGCGACGCGTTCAAGTGTGAGGAATGGACAATGCCAGAACCAGGTACCTCTCACAAAAAGAACAGGCAGAAAAGTATTACCAGGTACACCAGTTATCTTCTCACTCTTCTGTGACTCCAAGGGACTTCTGAAGACTAAACCTGTACAAGGCTGGGTCCCAGTGTACAGATGCACACAAACACTTCTGGGGACCTTCTGATTCAGATGTAGCATATTATTTCTGCATTACACACATCTAGCATCAAGGTATTTTTAATAATATTGTTTCCAGAGAATGAATAATCTGGATCAAATACCTTAACATCTTTGTATACTACACCAGAGCACATAACATCAAACCAGCTGATGTATGCTTTTTTTTTTTCCTAGAACCTATGGTTCTAGAGCCTCAACGGTTGAATAGCATAGAAAGCACCACCAGTGGGCCCACTCTTCACTTGTTAACAGAAAGCTCTGCTTTCTGATCTCAAACTCAAATGATGTGCACCTGCTTGCATTTTTAATGTTATTGCTTGACAGCACACTCTTCTCCGGACAGGCCCTCCTTATGATGTGAAGTTCACAGAAGTAAGAGACTCGTCTCTGATGCTACACTGGCAAGCCCCGCTGTACACAGGCGCAGGTCCAGTTACAGGGTACTACGTGGATGTGTGTGAGGAAGGGTCAGAGGAATGGAAGCAAATAAACAAGCAGTCCGTAGCCACCACTCACATGAAGGTCTGTATGTGCACTTACTATCCAAATGTCGCTTCTCATTCAGCCTTATGTTAATTCCTGTCACTGGTTCCTACAGGTTTCAGATCTAGAGACAGGGAAATGCTTTATTTTCCGAGTAAGAGCACTGAACAAGGCTGGAATTGGGCCCCCTTCACTCCCCTCGGATCCTGTGGTGGCTAAAACCAAGCCTGGTATGAAACTAAAGTGGTGAGATTTTAAATATTAGCTACATGTTCCATAGCAAGAAAAAGCCTGAGTCAAAATAAAGATTAGCAAATTAATCTGCCCAAATGAATTTACTCTAGCTGTACACTCTCTAGCCTTTAAGCCAGATGTCCAGACGTTACCTGTTTCGGTAAGGAATGTTTTGCAGTGTTATATTTTTTCCTTTGATTGCTTACTTTTGTCATACAGGCACAAATGAAATTGAACTTGGGGTTGATGAAGAGGGTCTCATTTATATGGCTTTTGAAGCTCCTGAGAAGAATGACTCTTCTGAATTTATCTGGTCAAAGGACTATGAAGGACCACCAGATGCTGACAGAGTTCGGACTGAAGAGAAGGGCAATAAGTGAGTACATTATGCACACTGAGAAAATGAATTGTGGACTGTGGAATAAAGAATGCCTTAAACACAGAGAAAAATGTGAGGGCAAATGTTTCCCTCTCCTCCCAATATACAAGTAAACTGTTGAACTTTTGCAAATCTCCCCCTCCCTTTTGCAAATCTCTTCCCAGCTCTGCTGCCTATGGAATGGGGCAGGCAGGGAAATGGTCAGGTCACAGAAGGGAAACAACATCCCTTATATTGTTAATGTTTTTGCCTTGCTTCTCAGTGTCACATATATGTGATGTTCTAGATGTATCAAATGTATTGTATTCTCTTACAAAAAGCATAAATTTTAAAAAATATATTTCTTTTCTATTATTACTTTGAAGATCTAAGCTTATACTGACAGACCCATCAGAAAAGGACTTGGGAGTATATTCAGTGGAGGTCACAGATGTAGATGAAGATATCTCTGCCAGCTGCACTTTAACGAAAGAAGGTAAAAACTAATTATTAACAAACACCAAAATCTAATGTGCCATAATTTTCTAGTATGAGATGTTTGGAGGAAAGCTTCTCCTAAAGGAATAGAAAGTGACTGATGTCACTTAATGATAGGGGTATCATTAGAAAGATGTTTCTCATTCCCTGAAGGCCAAAGGGCAGTTTCTTTTCCAGTCCCCTACAAAAAGATACCACGGTCCTGGAAGGTCATTTTTCCATTAGAGTTCAGATTTCACACACAGCTACACTATCACAGTTATTTAAAACTTTAAAATATTTCTCAAGTTGATAGAACCAACATTCTGTTTGGACATAAGTAAGAATTGTCTTCACCACCACTTCAGGCCCTCCCTGCTATGAAATGTCTTGTACTTATTATCTTCTTCCTGACGTAAACAAAGCTCATTGACAAATTAAGTCCAATTGATATAATGATTTTGATTTGGCCTCGTTGTACTAATCTCAATGATTTCTTTTTCTTTGCATTTCAGACCTGGACAAGTTACTGAAACGTAGCCATGAAATCAGGAACCCGTGTAAGTTGAACCAGGCTGAGGCCACTACCATATATATAGATTCTGAAAGAGGAACTCTGGCATAATCCTGGCTGAGCCAAGTTCTGTGGTTTATATATGAATTCCCCTTGGCGGTTCTCTTTGTTTTCCAGTGATAAAGCTGATATCTGGGTGGAACATTGATGTCCTGGAGAAGGGAGAAGTGCGGCTGTGGCTGGAGGTTGAAAAGCTGTCACCAAACGCAGAACTGCATTTAATCTTCAATGAGAAGGAGCTTACAAGTACTCCAGTACGTTTGGGTATTTTTAATTCTGACTTACTTTCCCCTTGCTGAACAGGGAAATAGACCAACTGGGCACGTCCCACACTTTCTAAATTACCATCAGACATTTTGATGTGTGTTTTTGGGAGGGTCTGTGCCTTGATTTCCCACTGTGCATAAGCAGAAAGCCAACTGTCTGATTCTCAAGCTGTCCGGCCTTAGCACCATACACAGCCACAGGACTGACGCTCAGTTAAAGACAGGGCAGTCCTCCTCAGTGCTATGGCCAGCAGAAACCTCAGTGGTAAGACGCAGAGAACACCTCCTTAGCCAGCGTTCCTCCCACTGTGAGAAGCTGCCTCTGTCAACCGTGCTGCAGCAGACTTCCCTTTTACACATGGATTTTCCAGCAAACCCATCCATGTCCCATTCATCTGATACTAGATGCACCTGTGCAGGACCAAGAGCTTTCTCTTAGTGAACCATCTGAACTCATTTAAGAGGATGGTAAAGAAATATACCATCTCCGACAATGAGGCAGGATATTTTCTCTTCTACTTTAACAAGCAAAGCTGCAAGGTATCCACCCTCTCTCTTTGAACTGCATACGGATAATGAATTCTAAGAGCAGATGAAAGTGATTTATTTCTCTGGAAATAACACTGCATCACATGTTACAATACACTCCTACCTTCTGATATATTTTAAAAAAAGAGTTCTAGCCTCTTCCTTGTCTTCCATATCAAGTTAATATTTTAACATTTAAAAAGCATTTGGAATGACAGGAGCAGAGTGGACAACAGTTGAGAATGAAGAACGACGTAAATCATGTGCCTGTCAGTTAAAACACAGCATAGCAATGCCAAGATAACAAAAAAGCCAAACAAAACAAAAAAACACCGCAGATACAACAAAGGGCTAGGAGCACTCCAAAGAATTTCAGAGCCTTTATTGCAATGGTTCCTGGTTTTGGGGGGAGGGCTGTTTTTTTAAAGCAATGTGTAGTTAATTTACTGAAGACTTTTTTCTATTATAAGAACTGCCTTTTCTACACTGGAGAACTGACATAGTAATGCGTGATTACAAAGTGTTTGCCAAGCTCTTTGTAACAATAATATTTGCCTAGAGCAAACAATGAGGTGAGGCATAACGATGGTATTTACATTTAAGGTATTTACATGTAAGTGTCTGGCAGGTTTCGGGGTGTGTGTGTAAAAGATTCAGTAGTGGTTGCACGGTGTCAGAGGGTGGCAATATTACTTATAATTGCCCAAATATGTGATTAGTTTCATTATACTAAAAATCGTAGAGATCCTGGCAAGTTGAAAAGTCTGTAATACACAACAAGAAAGAATGCATTGTGTTGTGTGGTTTTAACAGAAACTTTCTCCCAGAGAAAAGTTCTGCTGCCTGCAATTCTGCTATGCCTAAATGCACAAACAAAGAATAGATGAATTACAGAATACAGAATACCAGAGTGCATTGGCCTCATTATACCTGTAGGATGAGGGAAATACATGAGGATACATACATAATGGGACTGTCTGATGTCTGAGTGTCTTGTGAAAGATGTTGAGCCAGGATCTAGCCTTGGAACTGTTCCTCTGTGGAAAAGCTATTTAATTTATCGTATTTGCTTTGTTTTACACAGACACATAAAATAAACTTTGTCAAAGGAAAAGGTCTGGTAGAACTGATAATCCAGAATTTCTGTGATGATGATAAAGGGATCTACACAGCCCAGCTGCAAGATGGAAAAGCTAAAAATCAATTCACCCTAGTTCTTTTGGATGAACGTAAGTGGAAATTCAGTATCAAATATAGACTGCCATGCCGAGTGGAAATTTTTCAAGGCACTTAAGGACCTCAAGTATTTCTGACAGCTATACTGGCACACTGGGAATGTGGAGAACAAATTTTAGCATACATTGAAAGTCCATGAACTGCGTAAGAAATAATCTGTATTTCTCTTTAACATAAATTGAAGCTTTTGGTCTTACAAATAGGGTCCCTGATGATAAAAATGATCTGCTAAAGTAAAACATCTAGTGAATCTAGTTTAGTTATTGTTTCCAAATGTTTTACATTATTATCTTGTTATGTCAAACTGTCTGTATCTTGGCAGCAAACTGTATGGCAAGTATTATGATACGTACCTATTTATTTCAGGACAGGATCAGGTTGAAAATTCAGTGTATTTAACAGCTGGTCAGTTGCATCAAACTGAATGCAATAAAGAAACTAGTGTCGATTGTCCTGAAGGCAAGTCCAAGCAACAAAGAAAGATAAACATGAAACATGCGGGGTCCTTGTACGTGCTAGTACAAGGAGGCTCTTTAATAAATTAAAAATAGGAAGCAACAAGATTAGCATTCAAATACTTCCCCACGTACTGTCTATCTCCATTTTCTGTTCCTGCAAGCAGTTTGATGATTTCAAGCAACCTTACAAAGCTTCCACATTCTGTGAACAGAAAGTGTCTGTACAAATGTCACGTCCACTTGACTCCCTGTACAACCAGCAGAGAGAAACAGACTCTTGTGGGGTGATCCAGCACATGTTAAGTTCAGAATACAAAATGAGCTTGACTTGTGCTCTGTAAGTGCACATTTTTCTTTACTGATGATGAAAGAAGTAGAAAAACCTCATGTTACATACAGTTGTCTAAAAGTGAGGTAAATTTTATCCTCTCTGCCTTCCTTTGTGTTTCCTACTTTTAAAACATTTTAATTTCAGGGTTTCTAGCCTATATTTTTGTATGGTCAAAAGTCCTATTTGATTTCCTAAATGCATAATGCTCAGGTCTCCAAAGACCCTTCTGTGTTCATGACAATAAATATCACATACTCAGCAACCAGTACAATCAAAAAAAAGATGGTGCTGGTCTGTTCAAGGTTCTCAGTGGGGCCAGAGGTAACTGATGCACTAGAGATACCTTATAAACATGTATCACAGCTCTTATGATAACACCCTTTGCAACCAGAAATCTCTAGTGTTATAGTAAGAAACAGGTTCTTTTGTTGACTTTGACTATTACTGTTCTTACAGGTTTTGCTAAAGTTGCAGAGGAGGCTGATGCAAAACGGAGAGAATGGAAGAAAAAGCAGGGTAAGATAAGCTGAAGGTTAATGACTTACCAGAGCTGTGCCAACAGGATGGCAAAACCTGAGCAAAGCCATATTACTGAGTGCTCTAAACACTTTTCTTTATCATCTTCTTTAAGTGTATTATTTAAGCTGATTAATACACGGGGATAAAATTCTTTATTTTCAGATACTCTGCTCCAACTCTTGAAAAACAAAATATTTTCTTAAAATTAGTTTTAGCCATGCTAGCCACAATACTCAGTATAGGTTCTCTGAGCCGGTACTGTAACACAGAACATTTCTTATTTTTGTAAATTGTCCAGTCTGAATATATATATTGTAATTAATACCCATTCACTTTCCTTGTAGAAAACAAGGTTCTCTAGACATGTTTAAAAAGATCCATGCGTCCCACTTTCACTTTATCCCCCATCTTACATTCATGGATAAGAAAGTTTATAAAACAGTTTCAGAGGAAAAAAATATTACAGTTGGAAAGCCGATCATCCCCTTCTAACTGGGATACAAGTATCCACCACCACCAACTGCCCTACCAGAGAGGGCTATGGGTGCAGCTGTCTGTCTTCAGAGATGACCAGTATAAGTTTAAGCTGTGTATAAAGCAACTTGCCCCTCAGTTTGCCCCTACAGGAATATTCAGGAAGAAAATTAGAAAGTATACAGCTTGTTTATTCTGTTGCACTTCGCTCAGAAAATCTCTCATCTCCCACACTGACTTCATGCAAAGTAGTCATTAAGTAAAGGACTGCTTAGGCATCAACACTAACATCATTTTAAGGTATGATTCCTCAACAAACATAAGATCTGTTGCCTTAGGACATTACAAGAGCAGCAAAAATTGTGTGCTGTGAACTGTGGTGCCTGATGCATGCAAAACTAAAAAGCATGAAACGCTCCCAACGAGCAGCACTGCTGGGATTCACCACTAGAGGGGGGCATTTCTGTAGCTAATTAGGAGCTGTGGAACTGTACAGCAAAAAACACTTATTTTCTTTTATAGGCCCATATTTTATAGAGAATTTGAGATGGAAGGTTACCGAGAGCTGTGAAGTACTCCTTACCTGCAAGGTACATACATCTATGTGATGCAACTGCACAGCCTGAATTCCTTTAGCATTAAATTTTAGATGTGAAATTTAAGGGATGGGAACAAACAATGCTCCTTTAAATGGTTATTTGCAGACCAACGAAGGGTAAGAGATAGTATATCTTGGACAGAATTTTCAATAAAGAAGGAAGTTTCCAGAATTCTACACCAATCCTGTAATGCAAGTGACGTTTTGCATTAGGGCATATTGGCATTCAGAAATAAAATACGCTTGGGAACCTGACTTCTAAACCTTGACTTTAAACAGGCAACGAACCTGAGAAAGGACACCAGCTTCCAGTGGTTCTTCAATAAGAAAACACGAACAGGTGGCGTGTTTGATCCACAGACTGGGATAGGAACTCTTCGTGTTAAAAAGGTGAAAAACATAAAAGCAGAGGCATTGGAAGTCATGTCAACGTGCAAACACAGGGTTATCTTGCACTTAACATTCAATTTGTGTTTTGGGTAGTGCCCGCTAAATGAAAGAAGAATTAATGCTATAGCCAGCTGAATTAGAAATTAGATGTTTTTAGCAGTGAGTGCCTGTTAAAAGTTTAACGAGTTCTGAGAGTGGCTAAAAAGGAAGTGTGGGCTCTGCAGGTTTTCTGAGCAAGATTGGTTGCCCATTCTGGAGACAAACTTTAGTCAAAAAAAAAAGTTACTGTGCTCATTACTGAAATGACTGAATGAAATTTAAGGCGTAACCTGCAGAGAAGGCCAGACACGCTGAGCTAATGCCCACTGTAGTCTTAACTCTGCCTCAGGGGAGTACAGCTGAGGAAAGGGAGCTTGGTGGTGCAGAGTTTTAGTGCGATCTCTGCATGGCTAACTTGAATCCCGCTTTCTTCTTTTGCCATCCTTTCTGATCAGTCCAACCTCAGTCCAGGGAAGATGAAAATCTCAGCTCTCTGCCTTTTCCAAATCCTGCCTTATTTCAATGATATGTGAAAATTCTATTGTCCTTTTTTGTTGTTGTTTTGTCCTGTTTTATTATTATATATGTACATATGTATTTGCCAGATAACCAAAGCAGATGAAGGCCAATACAAAGCACTTGTTTCAGATGACCGAGGAGAAGACTACACCCAACTTGATCTCACAAAAGGATGTAAGAGAACCTTGTATATGGCAATATTACACATTCACACATCTGCCTGGATTCATTTTGGATTTAAAAACAAATTTCATAACTTGCTACCATGTTTTTAACTGCACACATTGAGTGCTAAGGAAGATAGAAGCATCTAAATACAGTAAAAAATGCTCAGCATCTAAAAATAAATGAATTGGTGACAAAACCCCCATACCCGGTAAGCTGTGCAACAGAAAAAGACAATGAATAACTGATATATTCTAAACATAATGAAATTAAGTTAGTAGATCTGATGTGATTTGCTAAGTACTGTATAGTTAGTTAAATACCGCTATGTCTTTGCAGCCTTTGAAGACCTTCTCAAGGAGCTGTGCAGGATCAGCGGTATGTCCCTTTCTCCTCAGCTGATACAGTAATTACAGAAGGGGGAAAAGATGGGGTGCCACAATCAGAGCAAACAGCTCACGAGGTCAATATTTACCACCTCAAGTACAACACGGCCTATTTCATATTTCTTTGGCATCAAAAGCACCTTTAAACTGTCAGTGGGGATGGTCAGTATGTGTGCCCAGGGACATAAAACGCTCTGCACTCACAAATTATTCCTGTGACCCTTACGTGCCAGCAGCCTGCTCCTTGTCACAGCACTTGCTATGTGAATTTGAGCAAGTTGCACTGTTTTTATCCATGTGATGTGTATTTTGGGTCTCCAGAAGAGGTGTTGACATTTTTCTACTCTGTTGGCTAAAAGACTCAAGACTCCATGGGGCAAAATTCAATGCCACGTTCAGCTAGTCACAGTCTCCAGAGAGAAATTGCTTGGGATTTTGTTTGCATAGCATGTAAAATTACACAGATATTCTTGGACATTCGCCTCAATTTCAGTCTTTCAATTATACTATCAGCTCTTTCTGCTTCACCTCTGAAAATTCAGCCTACTGAAGAAGGCATCAAAATCTACACGGACGTGAAGTACTACACAGACTACATGAAAACAACCTGGTATCACAAGTAAGTCCCCAAAAGACATTTTCAAGGCGTCTGGGGGTACTGTTGCTTATACATCATAAAAATGTTGCTTGTCTATCATAAAAATTAAGCATCTTAGGCCTGAATCCTTATTTTTTAAGGCAATGGGAGATTTATCAGGGTAAAGATGGAAAACCACAATTCTCTCTGAATCCTGAATCATGTCCGGGAATTCCAAAATAAACAAGTCATGCTATTTTTATCTTAGCACTGCAGAAATATTTACAAGCGGTCATCTTTACTAGAATAATAATTTAAAGTACTGCTCAGTTACAGCCACCTTGGTTACAAACAGGAAAGGAAGCTGTCATTTTTTCCCAAGTTCTTTATGTCTACTATCTTATACTTCTGTAAACCATATTACCCCACTCTGAGTAACAAATATTCCCAAACATTACAAGATTCTTTCCAAACATGAGCTAATTTAGCCGCATAACATCTTAGTAAAATAGAGAAATGCCTTTTTATTACACACCTCGTACAGACATACACAAGGAGGCCAATTTTTAATTATGTTTAAAGGCTGAATGCGTATGATGCCTACATCCTATTTAATCTCGTACATAAGAATCAGGAGGTCTTTTGTAGAGTTTGTAGAGCTTTGGCAAACTGCCTAAACACAGAGATGGATGCCCAGTGAGATTTTCAAATGAGTGAGTCCATAACTCTCCATGAAATGAGCAGTGAGGTCCTGACTCCCACCTTCTTGTTCTAACCGGTTTAGGACTAACAGAAAGTTAGCACTCTATGCAGCTCTGCTAAATAGTATTGAAATTATGTAATTTGTTTGCTTAGTATTGGTAGAAGAAAGTGGAAAGTCGTGACAGACTGAAAGCTGGGAGCACAATGAATCAGATCTGGCTTCACATCCTGAACCCCACAGATGCAGATAAGGGAAAATACGACCTGGAGTTATTTGATGGGAATGACACTCACAAGCTGTCAACGGACTTGTCTGGGCAAGGTAAGCTAAGTCAACAGCACTGCCATGGGAATCAGATCCACCTGAGCTGCTTTCCAAGCTTCCTTCAAACCGCTGGCAGCAATTCCTCTCTCTAGTGTTTGGGCTGGAGGTTTGGTTCCATGACAACATGCTACGAAACCGGGTTCAGAACGACAATGAACTGCCCATAAAAGTCAAAGGAAACCTGAGGAGAGGAGAAGGGAGCAGCAGAAGGGACCGAAGTCTTTAGGGCACCTTGCTGCCAGAGCATAAGGTGCTGCTGGGGGAAGGATGAGTGGGAGGACAGCTGCTCCCGGGACATGCCCCCGAGGCTGCCAGAGCTTACGAGCAGCATCCTGGAAAATAGAACATTGCTTCATGTTTACAAAGGCTTTTCCAAACAGTTCAAAGGATTCTTTTCCTTCTGAGGAAAGGGAATATTAGGCTCCACTAATTTCAGTACTTTATAAGTATATTCTTATTTCCATAAGGCATATATAATGTATAAGTGATAGTTAATTATATGTAGCTGTGCATACAAATACCTGTATTTCCAAACCCGATGCATTACATTAAACCTAAGTCAAAAGAAATAAACAGCAACTTTCCTTAAAAACATTTCATTCCTTGCAGCCTTTGAAGATGCCCTGGCTGAGCACAGAAGGCTAAAGTAAGTTTCTGCCTAACTATTTTCACAGCCAAACTAATCTATTTCAGGTGTCATATTCTATATTGAGAATATAATACCTAATAAATAAAACCACTACAATTTTCTCTCTCTCTCTTCACTTTCAGAGAAGCAGCAGTAGCAGAAAAGTGTAAGTAAATGAATTTCCTTCCTTCTGCCAAACACAGCCAAGTGGTACACTGATAAGTAAAACTAAAAGGTCGTATTTGCTTATTCCCAGGTCGTGCCAGAGTTGTTCAAGGTCTGCCAGATGTTGCCACCATCATGGAGGACAAGGTAATATTGAGTAACTGTTCGTGTAACTGGGCCTTGCACAGACACGAGAATGACTGCTGGGAGAACACTACTGGTGTCTCCCTCCTGTACGGTTCCAGGAGCTTTTCAGAACTACCGCTGAAGGAGCGAAGTGGTACCCTCTGTGACACTTGTGTCAGTCCCATTTATTGCTGATGTGCTTTCAAATGTGCATGTGCTTCTGCACTTACACGTGCTTTCCCTGGCACAGAATCTTCTGTCAGGTTACAGGTGTAACAGATGCTTCCTAGGTCTGTTTCCCAGTCAGATCCTTTCTGTTGTCTTCCCATAAAATACAATTAGACTAGGGGCTAAGTGCTGATCCTGATCTTTCCCATCATATAAACTTGATGCTTACATTTCTGGGTCACATTCCCCTTTACTACTACACAGGCAAAATAAATAGCAAGTCTGTAAAGTAATTGCAAATTCACCATGTGTCTATTTAAGTGCCACTTCATGGTGTAAGAAAGTTGTAAAAAGACAGCAGCACAAATATTAGTCAGGCCCTGTGAAATTAGTCAGGTTAATCCTGATTGTACTGGAAGATATCAGGAAAAGGAAATGGACAGTCCTGGAATCTCACCTACTAAAAACCTAGAAGAATTTGCTAAGTGCTTAAAATGCCTCATGTCATTTCTGACACTTTATTACCAAGGTTGTGAAAGTGACTCCAAGTCACTATTCTAAGAATTTTCTAGTTCCATAGAAGCTGCACAGAACAGCAATAAAATTTAATTAAGGACCACAATTTCCTATAGCCACAAACTAGACAGCCAAATAAATGCAATTGCAAAGTAACAACTTTAAAAATAATCATTTTTTAAATAATAGTTATCTTTCAGGAGTCATCACTCTCAGTTTATAAAACAAAGACCTGAGATAAAAGTATGTGTGCTATTTGATGAACACATAACATGACATATAATGAACAATACAGTCAATAAGCAACCTTTGTGGATTTGTCCTGATCTTGATTTTTATTTTTCTTAATCTCACATCAACTGAATTTCTTTGCTCAATTACGTGTTCGTAATCTCTCTGTTTTACAATAGACCCTGTGCTTAACTTGCTGTGTATCTGGAGATCCTTACCCAGAAATCACTTGGTTCAAAAACGAGAAGGTTATCGTCTTTAAAGATCGTTACAAAATGGATGTGAAGGGGACAGTTGTCACAATTACCATAGAGAAAGTCTGCAATGAAGACACAGGAAAATACAGCATCTATGTCAAGAACAAATATGGCTCTGAAACAGGGCAGGTTACTATCAGTGTCTATAAGCATGGAGAGATACCAGTAGGAACAGAAGAAAAGTCCCAGGTGGAAACTGTAATGAGAAAGCCTAAATGAATTAGGCAACTATATCGCATTGAATTTAAAAGGAATTTAACTCCTTTGGATTCATTTCAATGTCTCCACCCTAAAATTCAGTCTCATATCTCTATTTTTATTTCAGTATTATTTTAGTATTTTTATTTTGGTGGTTGCTAGAAAACAATTCTCACTTGTGTGTGGGTGCATGCACACACTTGCATGCTCACTTTACAGAGAAACTCTTTCCTGGCAAATTATGTTGTGTGGGAAATACCAGAGGATTCACGTGCATGAGAACCAGGCTTTTAGTAGAGGGTTTTTTGTTCTTGTTTTTATATATTTTTTTTTGTATTAAATCCTCATGTGTTAATGATTATCTTGTAGCTTAGAAATGTTTGTCTATATTATTAAACTTATAACCAGAGTGACACCTTAGCACTGTCTTCAAGTACATCCATTTTGAAATGAGTTAGAAGTGAAGAATTTTCCCAAGTACTGTGTGAATCAAGGTCTTGAAGTATTCGCCTTCACAAACTTAAGCCATACGGGAAGAAAACAAGGCCCGGTGCTTCACAGAGGAACACGTTCAGCTTCTCTCCATACTGACACGCAGTAATATGCTTACACAAGAGCACTGAGTGAAAGTCCACAAAGTTGGACCCAGATCCTTCCATCCTACAGCACAGCTATATTCTTTAGAATAAAACAATTTTTATGCTTATTAGTTATGTTGGACTGTTATGAATGTAGAAAAAAGTGTGGGCTCTCAAATGCTCTAAAGCTATACCTACACTCCCAGCTTCTACCAGTGAAACCATGGCTGGGAGAGAGAAAGAGTGATTGTATTCCTGACAGAGCCGTACAGCTACAGTCATTTATTCAGCAAAAGAGCATTTTATCTTGCTTCACAAAGTACTATAAACTGTCCTAACAGTAACAGTATTTTTCCCAGTTATTTGAGACACTCTGCTGTTCCAGTGCCTACATACATAAGCACTGCAATCCTGTAGAGGATCATATAACCAAAGGTAGTTATATTTCACACACCACTTAAAATTAAATTAGATTTATATAACTTTTATTATTAAATCTAATAGCAGTAGAAATGAGACCTTGGCTAATTGTCTAGATTCATCCTATGGTGAATGAAGAAAAGCAGGCCCTTCTGATCATTAACAGCAGACGGCACAACTAACATTGCTCTATGGTAACACAGATGAATCATGTCCTAGAATAACTCCAATTACAAACACCTGCATTTCACATCCATGTAAGTTACATCCCACTAATACATACAGCCTTATTCATTACCAGAACCTCATCCTTGCTACCTAAGCAGCAAGGTATTATTCTATGTCCTATGCAATTCCAAAATGGGCATTTTTGATTTAAAAATAACAATAATAATAACATAATCAGAATTTAAAAAATAATAATAATAAAGAAAAGCTTGAGTGTGATCCAGACTCTGGCGGGGACAGCATTGTCACTGGTATTACAGAGTAAGGCACCTTATAGACACATGAACTCCATCGTAAGTGTGTGTGTGCAAGAAGCATTTCTTTTTGGGTTACTTAGTATCATGGTTAGCTACCCAAAGAAAAGAGTGGTCTTTAGAGGAGGATGAAGAGAGATGACTAGAAAAGCTTTACCTAAATCTTTGATTTCACAGAATCATTCAGTTTGGAAGGGACCTCTGGCGGTCACCTTGTCCAACCCCCCTGCTCAAGCATGATCAGCTAGAACAGATAGCCTGTTTTTTTGGGTTTTTGTTTTTTTGGTATGAATAATGAACTTTTTTAAAGCCAGAGATTAGGATGTGTACACGACCAGTCCTTGAAGAAAAGGAACGTTACACTTGCTTGCACATGGTTGGCCTGCACGAATCAGGAATTTTCCAGATTCATGAGAAACGAGTTATTTATTGACCTTCTTGTTAACTATCCTGAACTAAACATCGCTGGGAGAAGAATAGGTTAATTTATGTACATTTTAATAAAGAAATATTACTCTTCAGTCAAAATGGCTGATATGTTTTTGAAAAAGCAAACAAAAAATAGATAAAATGTTTAAGAGAAATGTCTTCTTGAAACCAAGAAAAGGTTGATTAATCAGAATTAGAGCACAAGTTTTCTCAACTCAGAGCCTCATATGCTGTCTGCTAATCAGAATTAGAGGTAAAATAGGCTTGAACATAACCATTTCCTACGCTATGGGCATCTGGCTCTTTGAGTCTGAATTTTTATTTGCTAAAAAAAAAAAATAATAATGTTAATTTGTAAGAAAAAGATAAGAATTGTTTTCCTGTTCAAACAGAAGAATTACTGACCTGTATAGAGTAACAAAAGTTAACTTAGAAAGGTCAGCTACCCCTGGGATACAGGCTCTATTTGAATTAAGCAATATAATTGCAAGACACACAATCTAGTGAATGCCTTCCAAAATCAACAACCATTCTTGCACAGACAGCAAGGAATATCACTCACTGTCTATAATGACTGAAGAATTCTTGGTGCAATCGGTGAGAAGAAAAGTAACGCATTCCAGTTACTCATTTAATTTCAGTCTCCAAGCAATGTTCCATATTTTATTTTACCTTTAATTTTCTATGTATGTAATGACTATTAAAAAACCCCTACATTTAATACAGATTTAGATGCACGTTACTGACATCTACTGGACAAAGTCATAACTGACTGTCCCACTCCAAGGAGACTCCCTGCCATCGAGTGATTAGAGGACCATAATTTTGGAAGAAATAGTTGTGGGTTTTATTCCCACCTTGTAAGTTCCAAGTGCCTGTAGTACAGAATATTGTGATGATTAGGAGGTTCCTACCATACGACAGTAGTTACCTCATATCTATTTTAAATTATGCCATTTTATCTGAAGAATTCTATCTAAAGCACAGAAAATGCATTTAATTTAGAAGCTGTCAACAAAAAGAAAACAAATTAATCGATGCAACACTTTACAACAATTATGAATAATTACCTGAGTTCAATGACCCACAATAAACAGTACATCCCAAAAGAGTCGGTCAAGGTAGGACTTTGTAGAAAGCAGAATGAACTAGAGGTTATGATCATTAAGAACAAATAAACGATTAATAATTGTTACTTCACTGTTAATAATTAGCTGATCATCTCACAGTTTGGGCTGGCCTTACCCTTTCCATAAATAGCATCTGGGTGACCAGGGGGAGCCCTCATTTTCCTGTTAGCATCACTGCCCTCACACTGCGTTACATCTTCCATAATGGCATTCAGTGGAACCTGGCAGGTCTATGCTCAAGAGAACTATGAAGAGTTTCTGAAAGCTCTTGGTAAGTGTCAAGTTATTTCTGAAATAATTTCCTTGATTTGCAACACATGCTTTGTATGACATCTTTTATTACAGTATTTCTATGTGGTTTTGTTTGTTTGTTTGTTTGCTTTTCTTTTGTTTGTGTGACAAACTACTCCCTGTCAGGTAAGTCTATTATATCTGATTTGAAATTGAAAAGAAGCAATCTTAACACGAGTCCCTCAGTAAAAAAGAGGTATATCAGAAATTGACTTATTTTGGTTAAGACATAATTTTACAAATACATTTAACTAGAATCAATTTGTCAATGACATACAGATTTCCAATGTGCTTTAGTAGAGGGGGCACTTTCCCTAGCATTACTGATTAATGTATGTGATAGCTGTTTCATAATCTATAAAGAATTTACTTTGTAGTTATGATTTAATAGGTGCCAGCATTAATAAAAATGCACTTACCCTCTTGACAGTCTTGGCAAAAGATTCACGTGTTTTTAAAAGTACGAGATATTTAGTAGAAAAAACTCAGATACAGTTGACAAGCCTAGCTCTGCAGTATGATGCCTAAACCAACCCATTTCCTGCTGAAGATGACACCTTCAAGTCATGCTAGGTAGTTTGAGGTCACCTGCACTGTTGCAGCTCCAACCAGACAGATAACTGTCATCTCCAGCCTCCCTGGAAAGAGGTGAGGGAAACTGAGTAACATATATGGTGTTAGTCACAGAGAAATGTCGTCTTGTGACGAGCCATTACTGAAAGAAACAAAACATTGTCACACAGTATTAATCATTATAGTATCTAAACCTGCACAGACTAGATGGAATGGAACAGTATGTCCATCGAGAAGTGAGGAATCCAAAACGGGATTTGCCTTTTACCTTGGACATCGTTTTCTGTCATTGGTTTGTACCCTCTGCATCTTGATCAGAGAAAAGAATTGGCTATTTCATATCAATGCACTATGTCATAACAGAAAAAGTAACTTTTTTGCCTTTTTTCACAGCACTGTCAGAAGAACTTATCAAAGTCGCTAGAGATATTAAGCCTGTTGTTGAAATACAGCAAAAAGGAGACGACTTTGTGGTGACATCAAAAACACCCAAGCAATCTGTAACTAACTCATTTACACTTGGAAAAGAAGCTGATATTACTACTATGGACGGCAAAAAGCTAAAGGTAACAAATTTCAGGAACAAGTGCATCTGTATTCATCTTTATACTTCACTCTCTGTGCATGAGTAAAACCTGTTTGTACCACTTCCATTAGCAAAAAAATAGAACATATCCATACATCTATCATTTCAACAAACAGAAGTGTTTCTTCTAAAACTCTTATTAAAATATGGTGATCTCCTGCTTAAATTAGCAGACGTAATTACGAAGCATCGGTATCATCTGCATTTATTTCCTGTCTATGTCTAATTGAATTTCATTAAATCTTCAATTTTTTGTTTTCTATCTGCTTCAACAGTGTACTGTGAACCTAGTAAATGGGAAGCTTGTGTGCAAATCAGATAAATTCTCTCATGAGCAAGAAGTTAAAGGAAATGAAATGGTGGAGGTGAGTGTTAGAAAATAACGGTGTATTAAATGAATGCTGAAGGGAAAACATTCTGTGTTGATTAGCTCTTAAGCATGGGCTCAATACATTTTAAAAAAAAATGCTGGCTCCCAAACTGCTTTATTACTTGCAGAATTCCTTGCAGATGCTTTTGTTAATTATTATCCTGGGAACAATTCTAAGCACTGGAGAGTGAATGGCTTTAGCTGGGGAGCATTAGGTAGAAAGACTCCTTATAAATTCCTGTAGATGACAATACATTTGGTCCACCTACATTTCTTCAAAGTCCTTTAGTAAGTTCCAGATGATTTATCACTGACAAAGAGATTTTATCTACAGAGTTAAGCTCACCAAATTTCTAAAAAGGTCTGCTTGGGTAAAGACTACTACCAGAATGCCAGCTGACTACGTTAAAGTTATGTCTTTTGGACATGCAACTTCCTAAGATCAATTTGAGTATCTCAAACTACTTTTCTAAAACTAAGCAAAACACACAGCAAAAAAACACATTACTGTTTGGGATAGTGGATTTCTATTATGGGAAGCCTGTCTTTCTTGTAGTATATATGATAACACTTAAGACAGTGATGAAATGTGTAAAAAGAAAAAAAAAAAAGGCAACCAAGCACATTCCTTGGTATGGATGTTATACATGTATTTATAGGCAGGCACTGTAACTCCTACTAGGCTCTGTAGAATATTCTTATGGAATAAGATGGATTTATAAATGAAATACAGAAACTTCTAGTCACTTAGCTATAAATGGACATCCTAACATCCTGAAGCCCAAATGAAAAACAAGTTACGTGTGTTTATCCTCTACAGACTATAACTTTTGGTGGAGTAACGCTTGTCAGAAGAAGCAAGAGAGTTTAAACACCGATCATCTTCCTCGTGACACCTTTACATACCTAAAATAAAGTGCACTTTCCACAAGGTGTGATCTTTGCTATCTGAAGGAATAGTACAGAAAACAGTTACGATTTCTTCTGTCCTTTTACATACAAATCACTTCCCGTTACTGTAAGACCGAGCACACTTCCAGCCCCCTTCTGTACCCGCAGTGCCAGAGGTCTGCCTGCCGGGCGGCCGAACCGGGGCCTAGCTGGGGAGCGGTCATTTATCGCTGTATCGCTGGCAAGGGACAGAAGCTGATATAAACGTTTCTTCATTCCTTACATACTTAATGAACGTATTCAGTTTTAATTCCTGTGTTTAATAAGGTGTGGTGTTCTACTAAAAACTGTTTTCTCTATATCCTGTTCAGCAAAGAGCAATTAGGTGCTTGTTTAGCTGATCTGCACAGTGCGTAACAAGAAGAGGAACAACATTTTAAAAGCTAAGAAGTATTTAACAGTTGTGACAGCAAAGACTGCTCTCAAACTGATACAGAGAACAGATCGGTTAAACAAAGCTGAGGCGCTCCATGAGCAGGGGGAAAGCCACGTTCCTCGCCTCACAACACACCCCAATATCCCCGATTCTCAACCCAAATGCAGGCGGACTGGGGTGGGGGGTGGGGGCTGGGGCTGTCCCCTCAGGGCGGGAGGGGCGGGGCGGGGCGGAGCCGTCTCCTCAGAGAGGGGCGTGGCCATCTCATCGGGGCGGGGCCGTCTCGTAGGGGCGGGGCCGCAGCGCCCGCCCCGCCGCCGCCGCCACCGCCGCCACCAGGCCCGCGCGCGCGCTTCCCCCCCTTTGGGCGGGAAAAGCCAGCCGCCGCCGGGGCGGAGCGAGGCGCATGCGCGGGCCGGGAGGGGCCGCTCCCGCTCTGGCCGCGGCCGAAGGCGGGCGGCGCCGCTCCGCGCGTGCGCGCGCGCGCCCGGCGGGCCGAGGCGGCATGCGCAGTGCGGGCGGGGCCGCTTTTGGCGCCGGCGGCCCCTTCCCCCGCGCGGCGCGCCTCGCGCCGAGCTCTCGCCGGAAGCCCCGCGGGAAGTCTCGCGAGAGGCGGGCGGGCGGGCGGCGGCGGCGCTGCGTGCAGCTCGGAGGGGTCTCCTCAGCCGCTCGGCTCCCCGCAGCGCCAGGGCCCTGCCGCTCGCCGCCCCGCGCCGCGCCGCCGCCGCCGCCATGTCGCGCTACCTGCGGCCCCCCAACACCTCGCTCTTCGTGCGGAACGTGGCCGACGACACCCGGTGAGTGGGGGCGGGCGCGGGGCCGCGCAGGCTGCGGCGGGCTCGCTAGGCCGCGGGGCGGAACGGGAGGGAATGGGGGGGGTCCGGCCGCCCGCCCGCCCCGCGCCGCGTGCGTCCCCCGCGCCCCCCGGAGCCGCCGCCGAGGGAACAAAGCTCGGAGCGGGTCTCCGGCGGCGGGGGGAGGCCTCGCAGCGCCCCGCCGGACGGCGGCGGCCCCGTGCGGGTGTCCCCGGGCTCCCCGCGGGGCCGCTGCCGTTACCGCGGCGATCGGCGCCGCTCGCGGCCCGCCTCCTGCCGCGGCACGCGACGCGCGGCGGCACGGAACGAGCGGTTCGTGCCCGCGGGGTTGTGGCGGGGGGGAACGCCGCAAGGCCGGCACCCGCGCGGCGGCTTGGCGCGGTGACTTTTAATGGATTTAAACGGTTAAAAAGCCCGTACCGCGGAGGTTCGTTGGTTGCTTGGCCATCTCTAGTAAAGCGCTCGGTCTCGCTGTTCGCTCCTGCAGTTTATCGTCTCCCCTTCGCGTGTGTTACCGCGCGGGAGGCATCTGCAGAGCGCGGCAGTCCCGAGTGGGTGCTCGAGTTAGAGCCCGGTTCGTGCTCTGGCTATAGAACTAGCGTGGAGGATCCCGCAAGGTCTCCTTGCGTAAAATGAGAGCCCGAGTTCTCAAACTTGCTGCCTGGGCAGCTTGCGACAAATGTGTTTGGCAAATAACAACGGTGTAGGAATAACGGAAGGAACTAGGAATCTTATTATGATTAAAAATATAAATAGCTTCAAATTAAAAGTGGTATTTCTTGGACCAGTTTTCTGTCAATGCCAGTAGAACTTTTCCTCATAGGAAGAGTCGGGGGAGAAGTCTTTCACACTTTTTTAAAAACAACGTGCTTCCCATTTAGGCTTTAAGCTCGCGGTTAAATGGTGAGTTCTTTTTAGAGATGGTCTCGTGAGATCCTGAAGTTGGTTGTTTTAGTTGTCTTCTGCTGTCATTGACTATGAACAGCGTGGATTTTTTCCTAACAGATGAGAAAGAGGAATATCAGGAACTCTTCCATGTCACATAAATAAAATAATCAGTCTTTCTCATACAGATTATTGTCCTAAAATGACACAGGAATAGATACGTAAAGAAGCTGAAGTAACTAAGAAACCTTCCCGTTGAAGAGACAGTAGTTACTTCAAGTACAGTTACTGATCTGGTGAAGGGTTTTGCACTCCACTCTCTAAAGCCACATCTTCGGAACAGCTGGCCTCAGGGCATGAATGGTTGCTCACTCGGTTCTGTTCTATTTGATGTGGTTGTGAGTATTGATAATCCTATGGAAATAACTTTGTGTGACTGAATTATTTTTAAGCTTTTTCTCTGGATGTTACAACTAATGTTTACATGCTGTAAAATCCATGTTAATAGGTTATGCGATGCTTAACTCTTAGATCCTTCTTTTGACTTTCTGTCCATCTTTGCACTGAATTGGCTAATGTCTGTCACTTCTCATCTCCGTTTGCATTTGTATTACTGAGTTATGCTGAACACAGGTTTGAAAATAACAGGGTCACCTTAAGCATCCTGAGGCTTGACAGTGTTTTAGGAAAGCCCGGTGTATTGCTTAACAATGAATGACTAAAACACTTTTTTCTTTTTTTTTTTTCCCCCAGAAAATATTTTTACATGTGTTCTGTACCAGGAGCTTCCGAAAAGATGGGTGGTCATACTGAGTGTAGATTTTTTTACTTATTTAGGGGATGTTTCTTAATGCCTTTAGTAGTGAGAAAACATATAAGATATTTGTGATATTCTAGGTCTGAAGACTTGCGCCGTGAGTTTGGTCGTTATGGGCCAATAGTTGATGTATACGTTCCACTTGACTTCTACACTCGTCGTCCCAGAGGATTTGCTTATGTTCAATATCCTTTCTTCAGATGGCTGATTAGTGAGGGGTGTTGAAGTTTGAAATTCAAGTTTGTGTAAGAGGTAACAAATCTAAATGAAAAAGCAGTTTACTTCTGTGTTGTATCTGATAAGTGTCTTCTGTTGTGGTGTTTCGTTATTTTTGAAGATTAACTTATCTACAATTTTGTTTGCCTTTTTGCAAAACTTAAGTCCAGTAATATAAAAGCTTGCTTATGTCTCTGAAATTGATATTATATGATTTAAATGAAAATTTATCACTGATTCAAAATTGTCTACCAAGTTTTTATTATAACTGGTATGTAAGTAAACTTGTGCGTAGCAAACTGTGGCTAGTATTCATTGTTAATTTAACAAATGGGAACTGAAATCAATCAAAAGCAGATTGTATAAAAAAAATGAGGTGAACTTCTTTCTCTAATATTGTCCCCTAATTTACTGTCCTCTGTTGTTGCCTCAGAGTGTAAAGCTGTACAGTAATGGCGACCCCAAAGAGAAAGCATGAAAGAACCTTTAGAGTAGAGTTCAACAATTGAGGCAAGTAGACAAGCCAAAGACCTCTTAAGGATCAGGCTTGAAGAGAAGGGACAGTTTGGGAAAAGAAAAAATAAAGAAAAGCTGGAAGAAGGACAAGCCATAATGGGAGACAAAGCTTCGCTTTATCTACAAAAGGGGGAAAAGGTTGTTTTTCAAAGTTAAAGATAAAGCCATCTGTCATTTTTGGCCAAGCATCTCATGACAAGTCCTTCTGACAAGCCCTTAAAGAGTTAAAGGTCAAGATGAAGTTGAATGGTGGCCAAGATTAAAGGAGTCATACCTGATGTATCCTACAGAATAACAGTTTTTCTTCTGTTTGTCACGTAAGCAGTAATTTGATGAATGATTCTGGTTTAGTCCATTGACAAAACCTGTAATATTTCTCTTGTGGGTGCTATTGTAACTGTGGTCTTGACTGAAAATGCGTTCGTTCTTGGTTTATCCAGATGCGTGTACCTACAGCGTACAGTTTGTGTTCTGCACGGATGATGCTGATAATGAACGGAGTTGCTGTGAGGAGGAAGGCAATTCATTCTTCCAGACCACGTTGCTAGAAGTTGTGTGAATTGAAGTAGTGATCAATCGCACAGATTAAAATTAGTAATGATTGTGTTACTGAACTTTGGACCCGATTGGTAGAGTAGTTGGTAGTTCTATTATATGCTTTTTTCTCAGGTTGCTGAAAGTCTGTATATACGTCCTTGGTATTACATAATTTGAACTTAAAAATCAACTGGTGGCTAAAAAGGAAAGCTTCCTCACAATTCTAAAACGAATAGATGTATATCGTTTTTGTTTTTTTTACTGTTAGCATGCCTAACAATTTAAGAACTATTCTTTTCCATAAAGTCGATGTAGTGCAGAGAACTGAATAACCATTAACAAATAATGTATCTTGAGAAGGATTCTCTTTTTTTTCCTTACAAGTGGGTATTGCATAGCAATTGCTTGCTGATGGATAAGTTCATGGCCATATTGTGAGGGTTTTCTTATTGTAGTTCTCAGTAGTTGGTGGCTAATTTAAAAATTGCTACAGTGTGGGCTAGTATGAACAAAATAACCAGAAATAATGGGCTGTAAAACTAGAAAATAACTGGTTTTTTTTTTGAATACCAAATCTGTAAACTACTCAAATTCCCAAGTACCTTAACACTCACCACATTTGAAGATGTCCGCGATGCAGAAGATGCTCTCCATAATTTGGACCGAAAATGGATTTGTGGTCGACAAATAGAAATCCAGTTTGCGCAGGGTGATCGGAAGAGTAAGTGCCTCCTCGCGTGTATTTCATCAGATTGTTTAGTGCCAGATGACATTACACATGTTAGTAATTGTTGTGAAAAGTTTTTACTTGCACGTAAATAGTATGTAGATGGTTTTGCTTTTTATTCAATAACTGTTATCATAGAATCATAAGATGGTTTGGATTTAAAAGGACCTTATTAACGTCTTTCGTTTTAATTAAAAACAGATAACTAAGTACAGCAGTTGACGCAGTATGATTCTTGCTAGCTGAAAATACTTAAGAACTCTCTGTGCGGCTTTGTCAAGCTATTTTGCAGGAACACACTGTCAAAAACTTTCCCTGTCAAAATGAGTAGCTCAATTTTAATGTATTGTAATGTTTATATTGTGTTGAAGTGTGTTCGTGATTCTTTGACGTTTCCCAGTGCAGTCCAGTTTCCAGGATTGAGGTAACATCTTCATTTTCATTTGGCTTCAGGATATTAAAAAAAAAAAAGACAAGGTATCTCATTTCAACTTGGAAAAGAAGTCTTATTTTCTGAACAGTTAATTGTAAAGACAGTTTACATCTTTTATCTGTTATTCATGTATGTATTCTTAATATAGAGATAGATACATATATAAAAACAAAACACACTTTTGGTAAACATAACAGATACTCATTGGTCTAAAACAGGACTATAATATTCATGTTCAGCTTGGGAATAAGAGTGCCTTAAAGATCTTTCAGTTAAAACTATCAAAGTAGCCCTTGAACATGCCATTTTAACTTTTGTTGAACTCAATGGAAATCATGCTCTGAAGAACAAACTTCTGTCCTATATGTAAACACTGGGATTTCTTTTAAGTTTCTGAACAAAAAAATAATTAAATCTATTTTCGTGTTGTCAACTGGCACAGTTAAACCGTAAAAAATTTAGCTGGTAGTACAGGTAGGGTTTATTACAGCATGATGTATTTAAAATACATTGACTGTGGCTTTTGCAATTGAGTGAAAATCAGATTTAATACAAACGAAAGATAGCTGTGCTGCTTTGAGAAAATAGAAGACTTCTAATTTAATTCTAATTATTTTAATATTCAAGCTACGGAGTGAATGTGCATTGTTGTATAGGGAAGAGGGCTACTTTTAGAATCTAACTCCTTTGTGTGGCATCGATTGCTGCCTCTGTATAAATTGTCTTTAAATAATTAAAGAAGGCTGGATCAAGTGTAATCCATGGCATTGTCTAATCAAAAAATGGGTGTTTAATTCACTGTTGGCTGCCACTTCTTAGGAAAACTCAGGAATGTTAGAATATTTCAGTTATGGGCTTGGTTTGTCAGGTGGCCTGTCAGTCAACCTCCAGGTGGCCTCAAATCACTTTAGTCAAGTCTGTGTTTGGGTTGTGTGGAGCATTACTCGTTTCTCACTGTTTTCTGATGTTTTTGGTTCTGGTTTGAGTTAGGCTGTTGTCTTGGGTTTGTTTGTTTTTCCCCTCCTAGATTGATAATACTCTCAAAGCTGCAGTGTTTTAAAGCAGCAAAATGCAAGTGGTATACAGCATTCTCACCTGTTTTTTTTCCTGTTCCTTTTATAAGCATCTTTGCTAGAGACGTGAATGAGGATTTTTACTAAACATAAAACATACATGAATAGCATTAGTACTGTTGCTAAAGGGAAGATAGGTACTTTAACTTAAGATTTTAAATGTTAATATTTCTTACAGCACCAAATCAAATGAAAGCCAAGGAAGGGAGAAACCTATACAGTTCTTCTCGTTACGATGACTATGACAGATATAGGCGATCTAGAAGTCGGAGTTACGAAAGGAGACGATCTAGAAGTCGTTCTTTTGATTACAGCTATAGAAGATCGTATAGTCCCAGAAAGTAAGTGTAGTGTGTGTTTAGCTTCAACTGAACAGCAGTCTGTTGGAGGAGAAACAACACACTGAATATTTAATCATTAAAATTTTTATATTCTTTTTCTGTATTCCCTTTGTAAATTGCTTGTGGGAGTTATATACTTTATATACTTGCATGCTACATCGAATCAGAATTATTGAATGAAATGATTCTCTGCTTCATTGAAGAATAACTAAAAGCAAATGCACATTTCAAAAAATATATATTAATCACTTGCATGCATACATACATAGGTATTTGTCACCGTTTACTTTTTCTGATATACCTTTCTAGCAGTAGACCTACTGGAAGACCTCGTCGTAGCAGAAGCCATTCGGACAATGATAGGTAAAATAATTTTTACACCATTTAAATTGAAAACTAGAGCACTGTATTCCTTTAACTGTAGGTTTAAAAAAAAAATTTCTCCTGCAAAAAATGGTAAACAATTTTTAATGTACTAGATGCCTAAGAATAGTGTTTTTACATTCAAATCTCCTCTCTCCCCTTTATTCTGATAGGTTCAAACACCGCAATCGATCTTTTTCAAGATCTAAGTCCAATTCAAGATCACGATCCAAGTCACAGCCCAAGAAAGAAATGAAGGCTAAATCACGGTCTAGGTCTGCATCTCACACCAAATCTAGAGGCACCTCTAAAACAGATTCTAAAACACACTATAAGTCCAGCTCAAGATATGAAAAGGAGTCGAGAAAAAAAGAACCAGCTAGATCCAAATCACAGTCAAGATCACATTCTAGATCTAGGTCAAAATCCAGATCAAGGTCTTGGACTAGTCCCAAGTCCAGTGGCCACTAACCGTATCCATGTTGGTTTTAGGCATGTAAGATTCATTTACACGCAGTTCAGTTTACTTAAATTATCAGGAATATGATGTTGCAACAGTGCTAAAACAACAACAACAACAACAAACTTTCTTTGTCAGTTTTCCCTGTAGCAGACAATGGTTAAAATTGAAACAGTGTTGAGAAGCCACTGAGACAGAGGGGGAGAGAGAGAGGGGGAGAGAGAGAGAGAGAGAGAGAGAATGTCCTCTTGGTTACATGTTATGGGCAGCTACTGAATTGATTGTGGTGTCTCTATGTATATTTTTGTAAAGATTTGCATTTTTAATGCTTAGATATTGGTGATGACTTGATCGTAATTTGCAACATTGTCCTATTGAAAATGTCATACCCGTAGAAATTGGTACCAGTTTGTGCTGAACAGTTAAACCAACTGTTTAACTTGTTCTTTAATGCTGAACTTTGTGATAAAATGGAAAACTGGACAGCTGTAGTGCAACACTGCTGTGAAATGCAGACTGGTAATTTTATGTTTCCATTGTTCAAAGGCAGGTTTCTAAGTTCTCCATGCCCAGTGACACAAGTAGGTTGGTAAATGGAGCTCTGTGGAGAGAGATATTTGAAATTTCTCTTTAACCCTGCCATCTGGAGAGATGGTACTAACATTGCATATACTACACAAGGAGAGAGTTAGTCTTGGAAGCTCATTCAGAGAGTTGTGCAGTGTTGTGACTTCTCAGCATAGAGGCTTCACTGCTTTTGGCCTTGCTGCTAAGTGGGGGGCGGGGGGGGGGAGAAAACACCTCGAAATGGAAAATTAAATTCAGATTTCAGCAAATGACAGAGCAACTAAATATTAGGTTGTGTGTACATTTTAAGCAGTTTTTGTATCTATTCTAAATTTTAGTGAGCAGTTAACCATGAAATTGCTTAGTTTTCCTGCTGTTAGATACAAGTAGATTGTTTCAAGTTGTGTGTGTACAGTATATAAGAACTAAACTTTTATGCCAATGACTCCTGTGGTTAGTTGGTGTATTCATAGGTATAAAACTGTAGCCATCTCTCTTCTTGAGTAACAAAGGCTTGCTTCTACACATCAAAAAAGTATTTAGTCAAGCAAGTCTAAATCACTTCTTCCTCAGAACGAATAGTGAACTGGTTACAAGGTTTCGTTTTACTTAAGAACAAGTGTTTAAGGTTGGATATGAACAAGAGCTGCATCTAGATATTTAGTTTCACTAATACAGTATATTTAGTAAATTGAATGTGAAAAATAACAAAACCAGTGTGTAATCTTACCAGTATTTCTCTAGAAGGCAAAATATTTTGTTATGAAAGTGGCTTTTGGCATTTTTTTCTATTTACCTTCAAAAGCCAGCATCAAACACCTAGTGTTCTGTGCTGTCTGTGTAGTAGCATATAATGACATTGATTTTTAAAAAGTTCCTTTTTAGAGAAATGTTTTAGGGTTTGGTTCTAGTGTGTTCAGCAGGGCCTTTGAAGAAATGCAGATGGCTTTTAAATATTAGCAGTGGAACGTGCTTAGGGAATTGATTCTAGGAACCTTTGTACGTTTGATAGTATTTCTAACTTTTTTCTTTACTGTTTGCAGTTTAATGTTCATGTTCTGCTATGCAATCATTTATATGCACGTTCCTTTAATTTTGTAGACTTTCCTGGATGTATAGTTTAAAAACAGCATAAAGTCTATTTAAAACTGTAGCAGTAGTGTGCAGCTCTAGCAGAGGAAAGTTGTGGGATTAAACTTTGTATTTCCTTTCTTATAGAGGCTTCTAAAAAGGTATTTTTATATGTTCTTTTTAACGAATATTGTGTACTACCTTTAAAACATCAATGTTTTGATCAAAATAACTAAAGACCCAGCTTATTTTCTGCTTGCTGTAAATTTAGCAAACATGCTGTAATAAAAAAATGAAGGAAATACTGATCCACTGGAATTATTGTAGCTTTAGAATTTGACTCCAGAGCATGGTTAGGCATAGAGCTATGCATCCCTTACGGAGTAAAATCCTTACTATGGTATTTCAGTAAAGTCAGGAATTTGTCTGATGTCTGAATAAATATTTCATATTTTTAAAGGGGTATTAGACAAAATAAGAACGATAAGCAAATGTTTCAGTCTAATATATTGACATTTCTTTTCCCATTAACTTCCATTGTTGCTGGATGAACTTCCCTATGGTTATAATTCAGATATTAACAGACAGGTTATGAATTATTAAAAATTAATGTTTGAAGATTCATTTAGAATCAAGTTTCTAGTAACAGCTCATCATTTTACATGTTGCCTAAAAAAGTGCCAGCAATGGTTCTCTAGCAAGTTGTAAAACTTTGACATTTAGAATTAGAGCTGCCTCCTGGCACTTGTGGTATGTACAGCTAGTCCTTTTTGATCCACTGAATAAAACAATTCTGAGGAACACTTAAATGCTTTCGTAAGCCCACACTTACATTTCCGATGCTGAGCTGTGACTTTCTTGTAGCTGTGCATAAAAATGTCGTATAACAGCAGAAAACCCACACTTTTTAAGCTTCTGTAAATGAATACAGTCTTCAGAACTAAAATTCTACTTAGAAGTGGTCCACCTATCTTCTGGGAGTGTGTGGTAATGTTTTAGTCAGCAACCTGCAGGGATTGCTGCAATTAGGGTTCCCACGTTAGTCCAGCCAGAACTACCGCTGGATCAGTGGGGAGGAAGAACATCTTTGTGGTCCAGACTGAGGTTCTAATTTGTGACTGAAGAGTAATAGTGACATACCTTAACTATTGTGTCAGCATGTCCTTATATTGTGTGCCTCAACATTTGTGTATAGCACAGTTTATTTTTTTTTTTGTTTTAAAAATCCAATTCATTGCAAGTATAATGTAGTATCTGACAGTTCTGATGGTTCTTTCTTTCTCTCCCAGAGGTAGGACTAAACTTTGACTTGACTTGTGTATATGAACAAGCCAGAAAAGCCGAACACAAACCCACGATGTTTCAAGAGTGCATGAATAAAGATGTTGTCCTAGTTCTTGCTCCCATGGAAAAATTGTGAAGAAGCTGTTCTGTGGGCCTTTCAGTTGGGGACGAGTTAGCAGGATGTGGCCAAAAGGGCAGGGAATGTTTACGCATTCACGCAAGTCAAGCCACAGCCCATCTAGATAACATCTCCCTTCCTTGATGCAGGTATCCTGTGCCTGCTCTAAAAAAGCAGTAGCCTGTCTTGTGCAAGCTACCTGCAGGTTATGCACAGCTGGAATGCAAGAACATAAGCAGGCTACAAAAGATCATGTATAGGCATCTTTCTTTTGGAGTCTCAAGAATGGTGGGAATTATGTTTTTCTGTGGTAAACTAGATTTTGTCATTCCTGCAAAATTTGTAGAATTGAAGTAGTATGTAAAAATTCTGCTGAAAGTAATGACTGTGCTCCAAAATATCTGCAGCATATTGATTTATCTCAGCAGTAATAGAAGGCTCTATTGGAACTTCTTTTTCACCAAAAGTCCATGCACCCAACGGATAATTAAAAATCTTAAATTTAGTGGTTAAGTAGCTGGGTGTTCAAATTAGGGACTATGATAGACTGGTCTCTGAAAGCTAAATGTTATCCTTTCTATGTCTTTTAAAGATGTTTAAATGTACAGTATAATGGCTTTATTCAAAGTGGAAATTTTCAATTTAAATGTTATTTTGAGCTCTGCTCTTGGAAAAGAGCTTTTTTTTTTTTTTTCCTTAATGTTTAATCTGGGGTAACAGCTTGAAGTATGTTCAGAGAAGGGTAATTGGACTGATATACATTGCAGCACTGCTACATAATTTTTGGCAGGAATGTTGCAGATAGCATTTTTGAAATACAAAGGAATAAATTCACACATTTTTAGGACATAATCACCCATTAATAATCGCTGGTTTTCTCCATTTATCTTGTAACTTGCTTAAGAAGTTTGTAGTCCATTGCTATAATAATTGTCTACAGATGCTCTTACTGATGAGACTAATGTAGGAAGGGAAGACTATGTACCCTGTAGTGTGTTTGATCAAAAGATGCTGTTTTATTCATACACATCCTTTCTTCTTGAGTTTTGTGTTCCATCTGTGCAAATAACCCTGTGAATTGGGAATAAAATGTACAAGTTTTGACTATATCTTGAGAGCACCTTCTGACTTAATTAATACAGCTGTAGTCTGTTGCAGATTGTCAACCAAGCACTGAAATAACCAAGGATGTTTCCTCTAGCTCAGAGCACTTGAGCCAGTGACTTATCAGAGGCAGCAGAGCACGACTGCAGCTGTACTCAGCTATACTTCAGTTGCACTCACTCAGACTAGCTCCTTTTGCTCCCAAGTGCAGCTTTCCTGGGCATGGCCTGGCAGCCCTGTAACAGGTGGTGGGGGTTTTCCTGAATGCCATTATCATTAATTCTCAAGCCTGTTGTTTATCAGTCACTGGCAAGAATGGATGAGAGGACTGTCAGTGAAGAAACCTCCTTCATTGTTAAGTAACTTCCAGGTTCTTCTGACATTCGTAGCCTAAAGAGACGCATGGAATGCTCACCTGGGTTTCTAAGGTTGCTGATGCTTTTTGCAATCCTGGCTGGTTTGGGGCCTCTTACCAATAAGAGTGGAGGCATTTGGTACATTAATTGGTATTCTTAAATGTCAGTGCTTTATAGAACTCTTTGAATGCCAGAATACTGCAACCCCATTTCTCCACTACCACCTGAAAATAATTAAATGCTTGGGGGGATGGGGGAGGAAGAATTTATTTAATTTTGTTACCAATTTGTACATACACAGTAATTGACAATTTGAAATAGAGTATACACGATTGTAACTGGGATACAGCTCTTACACTGGTGAAGGTCCAGGTCACAAAGTTTTAAGACTGCCAATGAAAGAATAGATTTGTAAACATTCACCTAGCTGCCAATGCATTTTGAATGCATAGGAAGAGATCTTAAGTAACACTTCACAATCTGCAGAACTCCCTTTCAAACTAAACCACTTTTTCAGTACTGGATTAGTGCAGAACCTCAGACCGTCACAGTTCAGATTATTTCTATTACAGGATCGACTGAATTGTAACGGCACTGAAATCTGCATGTTGACATCTGAACTTCACAAATTTTAGTAAATACTGTTACAAAATGTTGTAGCATTAAGTTTAGAAACAAACAGTTTAACAGTACTTCATTAAGCACCCAAATTGCCCTTTGCATTTCTTGTGAAACATCCAGATTATAAGCACCTTACTGCATGTGATCACTTAACCTGCACCTCTCCTACACATTCAAAAATCAGTATCTTAAAAGTGAGCTTTTTTTAAATTTTACTACAAAATTCTAAATAAGCCTCTTTAGCACTGAGTTACTTTAAAAATGAGCTCACGACAAAGTAAAACATATGCATTCACTGTGCATCAAGTGAAGGAATCTCCTTTTATGGTTTGTATTTCTTTTTAACAAAATATCTTTTTTTAAAATCAGGCCATGTACTCAGCATGGTCATCTTACATTCAGCAGTTTTATACTAAAAATACTTCTGTGCAGGAAAGCCCAGCATAAATTTACATATGCTACAACGTTTTACACTTATTTACATGGCTCTTTTTTTTTTCCCTATGAGAACATTTTATACCTGCCACAAGATACTGCAACTTAAAGCAATTGTTACAGGACAACCAATTGAAGACTCGCTTAAGAATTGCTCCAGCTTTTTGACAATTAGAAAATGATACAGAAGTGTATTTTAGAACTTATCAGTGCAATCAGAATAAAAAGGATTTTTTGGACTTTTTTTTTGGCAGTCATCTGGCAATGCAAAGTATGTTATTAATTGGCACAGTCTGACTTGAGATTCCAATAAAGTATAGCTACAGCTGGAGAGAGACTGAAATACATTTCCTTGTGTTCTTCCATCTTTTCAAGAACATGTATGAGTTTCCTAGATCTAAATTTCAGTCACAGGCTTGAGTGTCAAATAAAGCTCACAGGTATTAAAGAACGATAATCACTAGTACTAGCAATAATTATTTTCACTAGTACCTAGGTAAAAATTCCCCTCTGCTAGGAAATTCTGCTCTGCAGTTTTAACAAGCAAATTTGACACTTTGCCATACAGCAAAGTACCTGACTAAAGCTTTCAGTGCATTTCTTTTCAGTTAATGCTGCATTAAATTAGGTAAAACCTGGTTTTCTAATGCCCTACACAAAAAGGAGTCATAATTCCAATTTTGAGAGAGAGTCCCATCTACAGTAAACATAGTAAATGGTGACAGCTCAGGATTTGGTTAAAGTGATTCTAGGGAAAATGCCTATTCCAGAGCACTTGACTTTTGAGGTAAAACACTAGGGGAGTGTAAATTTCCCTACCCAGTCCCTTCTCTTGCAACTGACTAACTACACATAGCAAGAACATCTAGTTCTGTATACCTGTGCATCTACATTTACGAATAACTATTCTCAAATGTGAAACCCTGTAAATTTAAATAACTTTAAATAACTTTAAAATATGAAGAATTCCATCTCAAGCCTGGACTTTAAGTAATGTTTTAAGCTGAAATGTCATTATTTCTTTATCAGAAGGTTTAAAAGAAACAGGTACCCAGTGGCTTGGTGGCTTGGGAAGAACACTTGGTGAGGGTGGCTCACTAAACTTTGCTCCAGCATAGTTTAGATTGGTTTGAGGTGTGAAAAACAGGTTACCATTTGATAAATTAGGACTCCAATTTTGATTATTGGGGAAATGAGCATTGTTCTTTCCCCCTTTCTGCATGGCCTGCCATGCACCAGATGATGAATTGCATCCATGTCCTCTTTCTTTCTTCATATAGTTCATCTTCATCTGTGAATTCTGGTCTTTACTCTTCTGCCTGTTTTTAAGTTGCTGATGGTTCTTGCTAATATTTCTAGGCTGGGGAGCTGGAATGTTGAATCTCTCTCCACCACCCATCTTCAACTTAAATGTCACCTGTAAAAAAGCAGGGAAAAGTTTGGATTTTTGTTTTTCAAAACTGAAAAATTTGAAGAAAACAGAAGAATTACAGTGTAGCAGATCTTCCTAGTGGAAGACAGTGAGTGGCTACAATGGCTTGTCTTGACAATTCTGCTGCTAATGGCTGACCAGCACATCATGAATCAATTCAACCTTCGGGAACTCCATGTACACTAGTTCCCTTCGGCAACAGTCGCAGTCTACCTGGTTATGAAAACGCTGGTCCTCCAGACGGCCCAGCTACTGAACATACCGCTGCTTTTCTCCACAGCAAGAGATGCTACTAGGAGAACGTGAAAGATAAATGTTGCTCACAAAACACAGCACCAGATGTAAGGCACTAGTATTTAATCCTGAAGACATTCAAACCAAGCTTTTGTCACACCTGAAGGTCTGGATGAAGTCTGCACTGATAAAGCCACTCCCCAGTCTTCCTGGTAAGTCCAAAAGAGACTGTGATGACTCCTGATACTCTTCAGGCATTACACAGCAACTCACAGCAAGGTAGGGGTGAAATCCACTTCCCAAACAACTGTTTTTGGAGGGAGATGGGGGCAGGAGGGTAGAAGGTAGCGTACAGAGACAGACTTGAGCATACTTGGGGAAGACAGATTGAAAACTCAAAGTGAATTGAAAACAAGCTCAAATGGAAAGCAGCCGTTCAGAACTGGACTTCTAAAGCAGACAGACAGATACTATCACACATGGCACCTTCATGCTGACTCTCTTACAATATACTATTTCCTCCAAGCCCCACTTACCTTTCAGTGGCCTTCTCAGATTCCACACCCTCCAACTCTTGCTCCCTTTCTTGCTTCCAAGCCTGAAAAAGTAGGTGGTGCCTTTTACTAGACTCCTTCCTTTGGCTAGGAATAGACGTTTTCATGGGATGATCTGCTGTATTCAGCCAGGTAGCCGAGCCCAACATCGGATTCTCGGCACTGAAGCTCCAAGGGGAGAAGTCCAACTGCATAAATGAGAAAGGAGTCTGATGTCAGATTAGGAGAAAATTGTTTTCCCTTGTGAATGTTATCAAAAGTAGCTGAAATTCACAGAATTAAGTCAGTTACATCTTAGTTGTTAAAGCTGACAATATACTTCAAACCTTTGTGTTTTTTTAAACCACGGTAGTGTTCATCTATTTACATTAACTTCATCATCATACTTTGCATCCCCCAGAGAACAGCATTTTCATCATGCTCTAGGTATCTGCTAATAAATAATTAAGAAGAGGCAAGCAAGAACTTTACCCTTTTCCTGATTGGGGAGGGGGAGGAGGGGAGTCAAATACAGCACAAAACACTTTGGGATGAAACCCTAGGGAGCTGGCACTTCAGTATCGTTCGAGTGGGAAGGAGCCCTCCCCGAACACTCGCCCCCGGCTCCGCGGGCAGGCACAGCGCAGAGCCCGGCCCGCCCGGCGAGCCGCCCGCAGCCCCGAAGCCTCTTCCAGCTCTCACAGCGGAGCTCCCCTGCTGATCCCTGGGCTGTTTTTTCTCCTTTTGTTACGGAACCGACTCCCCGTCAGCTCTGACGTTACCTCCCGTTCAGGCCGCGGCTCGTCCTCTCCCGCACGCACCGCACCCCCCGCCGCCCCCCCGCCGTGCCGCCACCTGGGGCCTCGGGCAGCCCAGCGGGAAGCGGGCACCTCCCCCCCCGCTCCCCCCGCACCGCTAAACCCGCGGGCCGTCGGTCCCGGCGCTCACCGAGCTGCTGCCACCGCCCGCCGCCCCCGCCCGGCCCCGGCCCCGCGGCGCACACAACATGGCGGCGGCAGCGCCCGGCCCGCCGCGCCGCTCCTCCCTTACCGACTTCTGTCCGTCTCGTCCGCCCGCGCGCACACCCGCGGGCCTCTCGGAACCGACCCCGCCGCTCGCCTGCCGCCACGTCCCGTCACGTCCCGCCGCCCCCCCCCCGCACAGCACCGCTCCGCCGCTCCTCGCTCAGCCACACAAAATGGCGGCCACGGCCCTGCGCGGCACGGCGCCTCGCCTTCCTCCCCCCGCCCCTCCCGCGCCAGCCAATGGGAGCGCGCGGCGTGCCCCCTCAGCCAATGCGGGCCCCGCCCCGCCCGTTGCCGGGACGACGGGGGCAGACTGGGCGCCGGGCGGGGCGGCGCCCGCGTTTGAATCCCCCCGCCGCGGGGCAGGTCGGGAGCGCGGCCCCGGCCCGCTGAGGGCTCCTCACGGGGCGGCCCCGGGGCGGCCCCACAACGCCCCCGGCTGCGAGCGGGGCCCCGGGGGTTCACCGCACACCCCCGGGCAGGGGGCTGAAGCTGTGCTTCCCTGCACGCCTTCCCCAGACCCTCAGAAGGAGTTGGGGGATTTTCAGTGTCAAAAGCAGCGAAACCCGTGAAAAAAAGCTCACGCGGGGGCGTTACACGCGGGGACCCGGGCTGGGTTCGGCCCTGCGGAATCTCTCTCTGATGTTAACGCCTCTCCCCGCGTTGACATGGCCGGGCTCCTTCATTGCAGCCGAGGAGCGCTGTGCCCGCCTTCCCTTCGCTGCAGCCTTAGTAAAACAAAGCCTGCCTCGCTGTAAGGCACAACATGTGGTGACATAGCCGAGCCCAGACCTTTGTTCACACTCTTGGATCTAACCACGGGCACCTGTGTGCCAGAGCAGCTCGGTGGAAATACCCACTGATGGGCGCTTCAGGAAGCAAGCAGCACAGATGAATCATTTGTTAAGTCAACAGTGAACCATTGCCCCAGCTTTATTCCACAGGTGACAAGCTTCCGGTGGCATTTGGTTTTAAAAGTGCCATAAAAAGTAAAGATCTTGGGGTTACGAAGTGTCCCGTGACACATTTGAAACTAGTTACATGTCTCCATTGGTATCACCTGAGGCAAACCTTAACCAGGGTTACAATCTAAGGGGTTTGTTTGTTTGTTTGTTTTTTCATGTGGGAATTGTTGGTTTTGTCTTTTCTGAAAAATCCACATGAAAATATTAAATATAGGGTAACATTTAGAATATCCTTTATTCTATTTTGGCAGAGGACCTTTGGTTCTCAAAGCAATCCACAGGAACTACATGGGTATTTGAATTTCTCCAGAGTAACTAGTGAGAGAGGTAAAAGGCAAGCAGCCCAACAATTTAATGAAACTTTTTACGCTAATAGCTTGAAGCTCCTCGTAAGTTTTTAAGGAAAACAGAGGCAGGATACCTAAAGATACTTTCTATATAAACTTAAATGGATGTGACTTAAGTCCTTGTCCAGCACTACCCGAGCTGCATTGTCTCCAGAGCCGGAGGTTCTTCCTCTGCGCCGCTGAAACCAGCACCTGAGCTCCTGTCTCCTTCGTGCAGCTGCCCTGCACAGCTGCGTGCGCGCGCACAGCACCACAGGCTCAGCACCCTGAGCAACAGCACTGCAGACACAAACTGCTCGCTGAAGCCCTGAGTTTCAGTGCCCAGGGGGATTACAAAGTCTGCTCTGAAGCAGCTTCATTGCGGCTTGATGTCAGAGCTTTGTACAGGCACATCCAGGCGTGACTCCCGAGTCACACCCGTCAGGCTCGCTGTTCCGACAGCTCCCTCCTGAAATCCACACCAGCAGTGAGTCACAAAGGCCTGTAGAGGCCTCAGCCCAGTTAAATCAATATACCTCTCACGTCCTATCAGCAGGAAAAGCACTGTCACCCTCAGCCCACCTCACAACACACACAGAGGTGGTTCTCAGGACAGGCTCTGCTTGCAGGGCCTGAGCAGACAAGCCACACTTCACTCATGTGAGCCACAACACACAGAAGACAGTAAGTTGTTTTTTCCCCTAAGCATTTCCTCTAGGGGTGCAGTACAAAGCGACCCCATCTCTCTGACTGACACCTTATCAGTGCTAGTGCTGCCTCTACCCCCAGCCATGAGCCACTCTTCGTTTTTCACATTTGGCACGTACCAAAGTCAGAGAAATAAAAACTTGCGGTGCTCCCACAGAGCCCAGCCAAGCTTCCTGCAGGTGCCAACTTCCCCATCACACAAGCTGTGTCCTGCCAGCCGCCCCAGCTGCTGCTCTCCGCAGACAGAAGCTGCTGCTGAGCCAGACCCAGCTCACAAGTGCTCTCCCCTGCTGCCCGCGCGCCTTTTCGTGGAGCCTCTGCTCAGAACCAAGGCAGCACCAGGGCACGCGGAGGGCCCGTGCGGTGCCCACCAGCCGGACACCTCTGGGCAGAGGGTGCAGGCAAACAAAACGCTCTGGGGATGGCGAGGAGTGGGAAGCTCGCTGTGGAACAGCAATTCAACTCCCTTTAAGTCACCGTGAAGAACGCTGTACAACCCTAAGCGGTCTCTTGCACTGGGCCAGCTACACCCCCACCCCCCCCCGGCTGCTGTACCTGTGCGTGTGCCCCCATGGCTCTGCCTCGGGGCGTCCTGCGCCCCCCGACCGCCTGGGTTCACGAGCCCAGAGCCGCTCCAAGGAGCCCTCTGCGTTTCGCTGGCGCTTTGCAGCCCCCTGCGTGCTGCCGGGGACCGAAAGGGAAGGGGGCCGGGGGGGGCCGGGGCTCCCCGCTCCGCCGGGCGGGGGCAGCCGAGCACCGCGGAGCGCGCCCGGGGCTGCGGGGGGGGGGGGGCGGGGGCGGCCGGGGCCGGAGCTCGCCCTGCGCAGCCGGGGGGGGTCCGGGGGGTCCGCCGGGGGTCCGCGGGCCGTGACGGCGCGGCGGAGCCCGGTTCCTTGCCCGGACGTTTGGAAGGAGACAATCCTCTTGGTGCACGTCCCGCGGGCCTTAGCACGGAGCGTGCAGCAGTGGCTGTGTGCGCCCAGGGGTGGGATCGTGGCTGCTGGTGGGGCCCGGCCTGCGCGCACGGCGGCTTCCCAAGCCTGCCCTTAGCCCTGCACACCGATAGGTACACCACATTTTCCATGTCTGCTTCTCAGCTCTCGTCCTTCCCCTCCTCTTCCACTTTCCCTCAGAAATCAGGAAAAGATCCCGAAAGTCTCTCGCCTCAGCCACTGCATGTGCACGGAGGATTCGGGGGGGCTGAGGAAACGCTTCCAGCGAGCCAAGGGCAGGGTGGCTGCGAGGTGCTGCCAGCCAGAGGCAGAACACGAGACCCAGAGGGGAAGTGGGGAAGGAAAGAAGCACACTTACACCAAAAGAACGTGAGAGAGAGCAAGAAACCAGATAAACGATTTGCACTGATGGATTTGCAGCCCGGGGGAATCATACAGAATGGTACCGAGGAGCCCAGATGAAACCAGAAGCGATGTGACAGGAGGGGGAAGCAGGCACCGTCCGCAGCTGCACGAGCTGCCCTGGGAGCCCGAGGGTGGGAAGCCCCCGACCGTCCGCAGCCGAAGCGTAGGCGTGAGAAGGTGAGTGGCTGCACTCGCTGCCCCAAGGGACATCCTGCAGCCAAGGATCCTCTTTCTCACGGTAAAAGGCATCATCGTACCTGGGAGCCCACAGTGCTGACGCACGCACGCAGTCTGGGGAGGCTCTGCCACCGAGGGTTTGTCGGGGAGATTCCCGCTGATACTCGGGATGAACTGCAATGCCATGTGTAACACAGAGTGGGAAAATGTTGTGTTTCGGATGAATGCTTTCTTAACAGGAACAAAAAAGGTAAGTGTTTAAATAGCAGATTGCAGACTGGCTCTTTGCAGCTGGTTTTAGGAAATACTAACGTTGGATATGCCAGAGGTTTGCCTCACAAACGTGAGTCTGGCACCGAGCTCCCAGGCTGAGCACTCTGCGCTGGCTGATGGTTGTGGCTCCGCATGCGGTGGTTTCAGTGGAGCAGCAGCAGCAGTTTTGCCATGCTTTGTACCTGCACTGGCATTTGTGTCATTGCTCTGCAGCCGTGCACCTGTGTGCTTTGAACGCTGACACTCTGCACAGTCACACGTGAACAAATCGTGACTCTGAAAACAAATAAAGCAAATAGTCCTCGGTGCGGCACCTGTGCCAGAGAGTTCCTAGCATCAGGGAGGTAACCACGGGCATTGCTCAGTGTGGGCAGAGGGACAAGCTGGGATGAACAGCTATTTCCAAAACAATGCCAAAACTTCTCCTGCAACTAAAACAAGAAATTGTATACAAGCAAAAATATTTGTAAAGCAAACAATATCTTGCTTTTTCAGCAAGTGAAATGTGAAAGAAATTCATTACATTTTTTTTCAGATAAATCACTTCACTTGTTCATATGATGTGATTGCTGCATTTTGTTGCAAAGACCAAATCTCTCAGAAATACTGGTGATGGAAAATTCAAGGCCAGCACTTTCAGAGTGCTGCAGGAACATTGCGCTGTCTGGTTGCAGCAGGAAAATTTAATTTTACATTATCTAAGCAACCAGTAAGTTATCTTATTTATCACAAGGATTCTGAGATGTCTCTGTAAATGAAGAAACCATCCCAAGTGGGATCAGAAACTGTGCTGCTGTGTGCAACGCAGTGGAAGTCTGACAGCTGAAATCAGTCACAGCAAAGCACTGGAATGGAAAAGGACTTTTTCATTTGTAGATTTAATTTCCACTGAAGCCAGTGGAGTTATTAGGCTGCAGCGAGTGGGCTAACAATCAGATCTAGCAGGGGGAGGTTTCTCTGCTGCTTCTGGAGAGACTTGGCAGTCAGTGATGCGGCCCCAGAAATCTGCCACATTCCCACATGCCTTATCTGCATTTTATTCCTGATAGCTGGGCTTCTTGTTCATTCAGCGTGCTGCCTCTGTGTGCTGCCTCCTGGGACTCTGCTGCTGCTGCTGGCATTGGCTGGGGCTTTCTCCATCGCTCTACTGTGGCAGAATATTCCCCATCCTGGGAGATCCTGCTGGCAGGAGACACTTGGCTCTTCTGGGAGGGGAGTTTGTCCTCTGGGAGCAGGGGCGCAGGAAATCCCCACAGCCTCTGGCTGTGAAGGAGGGATTGGGGCTGAGCTGGAAGGTCAGCACCGCAGGCAGGGTCTCTGGCAGGGATGCCAGCAGTGCCTGGGCTGTAATTCCCGGGGAAGGGGAGCTGCTGCCCTGCAGAAGGGGGTGTCCTCCCTGGAAGTGGGACTGGGACCTGCCCCACAAAGCTCTCCCCTGGGATCCAGCCCCGGGTTGGCTTTTTCCCAGAAGCTGAAGCATGCAGGAGGTAGTGGGCATGAAGAAACTAATGGTTGAACACAGGAGCCCATCTGAGAACAGAAGGATGTCTCCTGGGCAGGAAAAAGCAGTTTTGTGGCCAAAAAGAAGGGTCAGACCGTGCAAGGAGACGGGCTCTCAGCCCCACCTGTGTTCTCAGGTTGTGGAGCCTCTGCGAACGAGCAGACCTTGTGCTGGAGCAAAGCCCTGTGCTCTCCCTCGCAGACACAGGAGCTGAAGAAAGACTGGGGGGAGCTCAGACAAAACTGCAAAGAGACTCGTCCTTGTCATTCAGCCTGAAACACAACAGATGTGGGAAGAGGAGGTCTGGGCTGCCGGGCTGGTTGCTACGAGCCCAGCACAGTAACTGCATTTTGAACCTAAGGGCTTATCTGAATTATGTCAACTTAATGGAAGAGCTGTACCAGAACAGTCAGTGCAGGAGTTGTTTTGCCGTTATAACCAAATTCCCTCCCTAAGCGACGTACCACAAGGGACAGCATTTTGCTCACCTTCCATCTCTTGCCTACTGTTCATTTGTTTCCAGGCTCCTCGGTATGTTCTTTGGACATTGAATAAAGGCAGATACTGGGAATTTAGGGTAGTCCTGGGAATGCTGGCTGCAATGAATGGATGTCACGGTGATGCTGGAGTCTGCTTAATTAAGAGATGTCTTGGTTTGGATGCTAGGGTTTGGCCGGGGGAGTTTTGGGTACTCGAGGAGGCAGCTGCTGCCCCAGTGGCCCCTGGTGAGCCCCAAGATACGTCACAGTCCCTCCGGCTGCACAGTCCATCTCTCTGGTGGTCAGGTTTAACACCAGCAGTTACTAATTACTGCTGCGCTTGCAATGTTTCTGTGAAGAGCTGCAGGAAGCAGGAGCGCTAGGGTTGGAGTGCAACATCTCTGCTCCCGTGTGATTGCCCCATGGCAGGGCCTGACGTAAGCACGGGGAGGCTTGCTGCAACGCTAAGCGACATTTCAAAGTCCAGGACCCCTCTGGTCCGACGTGCCAAGAAATGCACATCAGGATTGAAATGTTCCAGCTGCAATGTGCAACCGAACGCCCTGCAGCCGCTGATGCCCAAGCCCCGACGTGCGGGGCTGGGCTCTTCTGAGCAGCCTCGCAGGCTGCGGGGTGTCTGCAGCACAGGAACAGTGGTGGCGGTCAGGGACCGGCTAACCAACGGGAAGGAAGTAGCAAAGACAAACAACGTACCTGTCACTCTAATATGTTGCAGTCAGGGTTTTCCAGCACGTTGGTCATTTGCTGGTTGTTGTAGCCTCCAAGGACGCTGCCATCACTGCTGAATCTCGGACACCACACGGAGAAACCACAGTCGGTCGGTTACCGGTGCCTGGAGCCCGGCAGCTGCTGTCCCACGGCCTGCCTGCGCTGGCTCGTGCTGTTTGGACATTTTCCCTTCTGAAAGAGAGCTGAGGGCGGGCAGTGATGGTGGCTTTTCTGTTTTGGGAGAAGGGGGACACTGCCAGCTCAGTGCTTTCCTCCAGCAGTGGAAAATCCTGGCCCCTTTGCGTGGATTTGGGATCCTGGGTGCTGGAAGCCAGACGGGTGCTGTTGGGGTTTCTGTCCCGTGGGCTTTTACACCAGTGGGGTACGAGCTGGCAGTGCATCAGGATACAGCACCCCACTTTGCTAATCAGGCAGCGTTAGTGTATCCCATAGCCGCCTCCTTGCCTGCTCTCTAACCCACTTGGGGTGCCCTCGTTCCCCTGTTGTGTGAGGCAGCGGGCAGTGTCCCTTGTCCTCCTCCAGCCTGGCCCTGTCCCGGCCACAGCCCAGCACCACCGGGAGCCCCTTCCCGTGCTTCCAGCCCCGAGCCCTGGAGCCTTGCTCAGAGCCAGCCCGGGGCACGGGCAGGTCTCAGCACCACCGCTTCCCTCGTGCGGTGAGGAGACAGATGCGGTGCCCAGAGCCGTGGCAGCTGGACCCAGCAGGACAAAGCCTGGATCTCAGCTGGGAAAGGCTGGAAGTCGTATCCCACATTTGGTCTGTGGACCTGAAAGTAGGTTGCACCAGGCTCTTCTTCTGCATAAAGGGAGGGGGCTGAGCTTACTGCTCGTTGTGCTCCTGTAGGTGTTGTCCCTCACCTTCCCCTTGGTCTTTTTCAGAGCACCTGAAGTGCAGAAGGAAGCTGGAACGCTCCCTGCAAGCTCCTGGCTCCAGTTCGCTACTATGGATATCTGTAAAACATATGAAAATGCCTCCAAATGTAGTGCGAACAGCAAGCTCATGGAGTGCTTCATGGTCCTCAGCACCCAAGCACAGAAGATAAGCATTGCCACACTTTGTGGCCTCTTTGGGACGCTGTGCATCTTTGAGAACTCTGTGGTGCTGTACCTGATCTTCTCCTCCCCTGGGACCAGGAGGAAGCCTTCCTACATCTTTATCAGCAGCCTGGCCTTGGCTGACCTCCTGGCCAGCATCATCTTTGTCGGCAGTTTTGTTAACTTCCACGTCTTTAATGAAACCGATTCCTCTAAAGAATTGTTCCTGCTGAAGCTGGGAGGGGTGAACACGTCCTTCACAGCCTCCCTGAGCAGCTTGCTGCTGACAGCTGTGGACCGTTACGTCTCTATCAGCCGGCCCTCCGAATACAAGCTCCTTGTGACGAGGAAGAGAGCGTGGGCAGCCCTGGGGGTGCTCTGGGCGATGTGTGTGACCACTGCCTCCCTGCCCATCCTGGGCTGGAACTGCTGCACGCTCAACTCAACCTGCTCCGAGCTGTTCCCCTTTGTGGATGACAACTACCTGTCCAGCTGGGTCTGCCTCGTCATGGTCCTGCTAGGGTGTATTGTCTACGCCTACACACACGTGCTGTGGAGGGCTCACCAGCACGTGGCGTACATGGGGAAGCACCAGGCGCAGGTGGGAAAGCAAAACACCAGGATGAGAATGGATGTCATGCTGGCCAAGACCCTCGTCATGGTGCTGACCGTCCTTGTGCTGTGCTGGTCTCCGGTCCTCACTCTCATGATCTACAGCATCTTTGCCAAGCTTACCAATCACCTGCGCAAGGTGTTTGCCTTCTGCAGCGTTCTCTGTCTGCTCAATTCCATGGTGAACCCCATCATTTACGCCCTGCGGAGCAAGGAGCTGTTCTCCTCCCTGAGGGCGGTCTTTTTCCGGGTCAAGAGGCGGCTGAGGGGCACGGACGACAGCCCAGAAGCAGACAGTGCCCACAAGTCCTCCGTGGTAGAGACCGTCTGCGAGGATGAGGTGCGCGTAACATAGGCAGGCAGCAGTGGAAGTCTGAGCTCAGGCTGGTGGGAGCCTCTGGATCATTTTTCTTTTGGATTGCTTTTATTTTCTCTTCTTATGGAGGTCCTGGGAGGTGTCTGGCATGGACCCAGCTCCCGCTGATGTTATTCTGGGACGCTGGGACATAAAGTGCCCAGACTTGCCCGGACTGCTAGTCCGCGGGCTGCCAAGACACCGGTGCCACGTTACGGTGAGAGAGCTGCGAGGCAGTGGGTAATGCCGTACCCCAAAACAGCAAATCCAGGTGTTTTGTGGCAGCTCATCCTGCCTGGCCTCCAATCTGTCCACCAGTAACCTCCTAACCCATTTTTCTTACATTCAGTGAAATCTCCCTTAAAATATAACTGTATTCAAGTGAAACACTCTGCAGACCTCCAGGTTCTCCAGCGGTCCCCAGCCACCACAAACACCTCTGTAAACACCCCCGCAGGCACCAGCAGGGTTATTTATACAAGCGCCGTCAGCAGAGCGCTCGCAGCACGTCGCTGTGTAGCAGCAGAGCAGCTATTAAACCGGCCTTGTGTGCCGTGCCGGGGCGCTCCGTGGTAGCAGCATGGTGACAAGAGGTGACAAAAGGCCTTCGTGTCCCGGCAAAGGCGGGAGGGAACAGCGGGAGCGGTGCCGGGGCTGCCTCGCCATAAACCCTGGGGATTATGGACTGTGTCGTCGAAAATCGTGAGACCGATGGGATGCTGCAGGCACCACGTTTCTTTCAGCAAGCTTACAGAAACCCAACCTGTGCCACGCAGACAGCGTTGGCTGTTGTGTGATTAAACATCCAAACCGTGCTCGAGCCTTGTCCTCTGTAACCTCCGGCCCGCAGTCCCCAGGGGAGGCTCACACCCCAGGGGGCACGGCCGCCCCCGGCACGAGGAGCTCGGGAGACGCTTTGGCCACTTCCACAAGGCGCAGCCCCGGCCGCGGAACCGCCGGGGGAGCGGCGCGGGGCCCGGGCCCTTCGCCAGCGCCCCGAGGGCCGCGGGGCCGCCACCGGGCAGGGCCCAAACGCGGGGCCCTTGGGCTCCGCCCGGCTCCCCCGGCACGGGACGGGGCGCGGCAGCCACGGGGGCGAGGGGCTCACGGACCAGCGGTCGGGCCGGAGGAGGGGGCGCGCTGAGGGGGCCGCGGCGGGGCCGGGCCGGGCCGTGCGGGCAGGGGAAGGGACGGCAAGGGAAGGGAAGGGAAGGGGGAAGGGAAGGGAAGGGAAGGGAAGGGAAGGGAAGGGAAGGGAAGGGAAGGGGGAAGGGAAGGCAGCCGCCACCCCGCGGCCGGCCGCAGCCTCGAACCCGCGTCCCCGGGCAACCATGGCGGCGGCCGCGTGACGTCAGGCGGCGGCATGGCGGCGGGCCCGCTGCTGTGGCTGGCGGCGGCGCTGGGGGCGGCGGCGGCGGCGCCGCGCTACGGCCCCGACTGGGGCAGCCTGGACGCGCGGCCGCTGCCGGCCTGGTTCGACCGGGCCAAGGTGGGGGTGTTCGTGCACTGGGGCGTCTTCTCCGTGCCGGCCTGGGGCTCCGAGTGGTTCTGGTGGCACTGGCAGGGCGAGCGCCGCGCCGACTACGAGCGCTTCGTGCGGGAGCGCTACCCGCCCGCCACCGCCTACGCCGACTTCGCGCCCCGCTTCACGGCCCACGACTTCCAGCCCCGCGAGTGGGCACGGCTCTTCCAGCGGGCCGGCGCCAGGTCAGCGCCGGGCTCGGCTGGGGGTCCCTGAGGGGATGGGGCTGGGACCCCTGAGGGGATGGGGCCGGGTCTCGGGGTCCCTGAGGGGATGGGGGTCCCTGAGGAGACGGAGGCTGCGTCTGAACACCCTGAGGGGACAGGGGGCCCAGAGCAGCACCTGGAGGTCCCGGACAGGTCATGCCCAGAGTGCTGAGGGGTTGGCCGCTCTGACTTCCTAAGTCTCGTTGTTCATCCTTTTCCAGCATTACAATCCATTTAAAACATCTACTGTTCTCGTTGTTTCCCCTAAATTTTAAGGGCAATGAAAGGGACTTCTAAAGAGGACTCCTCACAGTATGGTTATTCCGTCCCTTGCATGTATAGGTATCAGATTTGCCAGTGAGGCTTGGAAATGTCTTAGCTAATTACTTGGTCATCTTGATCAGGTGCCATTTCCCCGCAGGTACGTGGTGCTGACCACGAAGCATCATGAAGGCTTCACCAACTGGGGGTCACCCGTGTCCTGGAACTGGAATTCTGTGGATATGGGGCCCCACCGTGACCTTGTAGGAGAGCTGGGACAAGCCCTCAGGGAGAGGTACAGCCAAGCTTTGCTGTTCTTGTTGTCTGTCTGCGTTGAATTCTCATGGCTGTTCTCAGCAAATAGTGGAAAATGATATGTTTAATATGAAAATAGTAGTGCTTGCAAAGTCATGAAACTGTGAAATAATAATGCCAATAATTATTATTACTGCCACTGTATAATATATCTGCCACTGATTCTCAGTCATTACTACCAGACTAACTCTTTCCTCTCTGTTTTCTATTCTTCAGCAACATACGCTATGGACTATATCATTCTCTGTTAGAGTGGTTTAATCCACTCTACCTAGCTGACAAAGAAAGTGGCTTCAAGACCCAGAACTTCGTTTTGAAGAAGACAATGCCAGAACTTTATGATCTTGTCCTAAAGTAAGAGCTGCCACCAGTCAGGATTCAAGAGCATTTCCTGGTTTCCATTTTGTAGAGAAAGTTGCAAAGTGGATGCAGAGAAGATTGTTGACAAATGTTAATTTTTGCCAAGGCAAATCTATTTATTTAGCAGCAATAATTTGAGGTAATTAGAAAAGGGGTTCGCATTTGCTCTTTGGGCAGTCTGACTTTTACAGTAAGGTAGGGGCAAATTTTTGTGCAAGAGAAATGCCCGTTAATACTACCTTTTTGCAGAGTAGGTTTGAAAGTGGAGCAAGCTATTTATTAGAGTAGGAGAGCGATTTCACTGTGAATTTACATCCTTGCTTTGCTTCCCCATGTTGATTAGAATACCCAGCTTGGACACCTGTTGCTCACAGTACCCATTGTCCCAAGTAAAGAACGTGCCTCATAATTGCCTTTGAGATGCAATCTTCTCGCTTTGGAAGAATTGCATCCTATACTTTGAGCTGTGATCATCTCTCTTTGCTGCTGCAAGAACTTCACTTAAAGCTTTTTCCGAAGCAGGAAGTGATAGCATGAACCTCCCGGTAATGGCAGACAATAGGAAGTGAAAGCAGACTCCAGAGGCAAGAAACACAGTGCTGTGACATGCTTCCTTTGGGGTAGGAGCAAATAAGCCGTTCTGAAATAATGTTCATCTCTTTGTCAGGTATAAACCAGATTTGATTTGGTCGGATGGAGACTGGGAAGCTCCGGACTCGTACTGGAATTCTACCTCTTTCCTTGCCTGGCTTTATAATGATAGTCCTGTCAAGGTACTTCTTTCAGCTATCCGTCATGGCCTGTGGTATTCTATAGGTATGGAAGGTCTGGCAGCAGTGAGATATGAATGCGATCAGAAACCTTCTTGACAGGTGCCAAACATGTTTTATTCTTTCACCAAAAATAGAAAGTCCAGACTGACTTTTCCAAGAGAAACCTCTTGGAAACCTGAGGCAGAAAACACAAGCCTTTTCCTTTACAGCATGTGTGGAAGGCTCAGAGACCAGGAACCTTGTTCCCTTGATTTCTGCTTGACTGAATAGAGAGACGTTCTTCCAGAGAGGTATTCAGACTTTTCTGGAGGATCCTCTCTCTCTCTCTCTCTCTCTTGATTACGTATGCACGTGTATGTGTTAAGTACTTAGGCTCCTAGCTTAGATGCCTAAAGTAAGTTGGGAGGGATAAAGGAAAGCTGAAACGTCCAAGACAAAACGTTCTTCCTGCTGAGTTATGTTTCTTTTTTCTAGGACACTGTTGTTGTGAATGACCGTTGGTGTAATAACTGCTCTTGCCATCATGGAGGCTACTACAATTGTGCTGACAAATACAGACCAGGGACCTTGCCAGCTCACAAATGGGAGATGTGCTCCTCCATTGACAAGCTTTCCTGGGGCTATCGAAGCAACATGCACATTGATGAGTTAATGGATGAAGCAAGTATCATCGAGGTAAGAAACCTGAAATCAAAATCACGGGTGTAGGGAAGTTACTGAGAATTACAGATTTCCTTCATCCTGTTACTCACAGAAAGAGTTGTCATGTGTTTCGTACAAGCAGGTGGAGATAAAGGAATGTTTGAGGAGGACAAAGCACTCCTCAGGTTTCTTTGTTGTCAGAAGTGAAGATAATTCAGTTTGTTACCTTTGTTTATCTGCCGCAGGAGCTAGTGCAAACTGTGAGTTTTGGAGGCAACTACCTTCTCAATGTGGGCCCTACAAAGGAAGGAGTGATTGTTCCCATCTTCCAAGAAAGGCTTCTGGCCCTTGGGAGGTGGCTGGACACTAACGGGGAGGCAATTTATGAATCAAAGCCATGGAGAGTACAGATGGAGGACACAGGGACTGTCTGGTAAGGACTCCATTGTTCAGTACCATCCTGCAGCTGCTCCAGCTCGGGTTAAAGAAGCTGGGGTTTCTTTATTGGTCATTAAACTTGGTACTTGCTGAAGCATTGCCACCAGGTGCAGATGGCTTTTAGGTAACGTCCTACAACTGGAGTGCTCACTTACTGCCCCAGGGCGTTATCTAAGAAATATCCTGCTGGAAAGAAGAGAATAAAGATCAGGGCTTCAGCTGTCTTACATGATTTTAAAAAACAATTGTTCCCTTAAAAAAAAATCCTACGCTGTTGCTGTCAGGACTGTTTAAGTAGTGGTCGTGGCTAGTTTGAATTGCACAAATGTAGTTAGTTTAAATGAATGTAGTCTGTAAATGTAGTGATATTTGCTTTTAGGTTGTTATATAATAGTACTGCGTACTGTTACCCAACTGTTACACTTGCTGAGAAGAGCACAGTGAGCGAATCAAGAGCCAGAAGTGCTACAAAACAGAGCTGTTGGTTCTAAGTGTGCTCAAGCATGTTCAGCCTCGAAATGCAGAGCAATGACAAGATCAGTGTACGACAGCGTATCTGCTCTGTTGACCTCAGTCTGATGAAAGGACAGATGACATTCGCTTTTAGGAAACGTGCGTGGACTTTGTTTAGGTTTCATCAGCCAGGGCTTACTGGCTAAATGGTGGGTTCAAAGCGACTGATTTTGGAACTAGGGGAAAGTAGGTGACCCCTGTATGGTGCCAGTAGGTGAGCTGGTGTTCTCGTGCTGTCTGGAAAGGTCAGGCTTGTGTGGATCTCTCTCCTGTGGGCTTTTCACCTAGCTGAACTCTTGCTCTCTTAGGTACACTTCTAAAGGACCAGTTGTCTATGCCATTTTTCTGATCTGGCCTCAGGACAACGTGCTGCAGCTGTCCTCACCCACCCCATCCCCGGCCACGCAAGTAAGGAACCTGAAGAAAAAAGAGAGAATGCACTTTGAGAGCCCATCTTGGGAAGGCATGGGGTGGGAAGGCCCAACCCGACTTCATTTGGAAACTGGGGAGAACACGGCAGTTGGCATCACTTACTTCTTGCTCTGGGATGGCTTCACCCAGAGTCTTGCAGCATCCCAGGTTCAGGTTTTGTCACTGTTCAACACAGAGCAGTGGGTAGGACTGGGCAGGAGAGGCTTGTGGTCTGCCATAGAACAGGTAGGAACACGTCTCCCCTTTTGTTCCTGTTGACCCAGGGAGGTGAGGTCAGTAACAAGCCTCACACATAGAAGGGATCACGGGTATTACATCCCCAATTCAGATCAGGTACACTGACCCGCTAGTTGTAAGTGTAAGTGACGCAAATGCTGGGGTGCCCTTTGCTCTGAACAAACAGAGGTGAAGCCTCTCAGGTAAAAAAAAAAAACAAAACAAAACAACACAACACCTAAAACCAAACAAACTACAGTCAAAGGTTTGGCCCCAAAATACCCTTCGCGTTGCCTTTGTACACAGTGAGCGATGGGTGGAAACGTGCAGGACTGCTTTTAACGTGTGGGGAATGTTATGCAGAGACTGAAACGTGTGCTGGGTGTACCGGGGTGACCGAATGGGGAGCGCCTGTGGAAGCCACAGCTGAGCGTTTCCCCTGCCCTTTTTTGCAGGTGTCGATGTTGGGTTTTGCAGGGACTCTGGAGTGGCAGAAGGCCCCGGGTAAGGGACTGCTGGTAACTCTGCCACCCGTGCCTCCATCTCCCGTGCCTGCGCAGCCTGGCTGGGCTCTCAGGCTTGAGGGTGTGAACTGACAGCCCTGGCCTGACAGCAGCTGCCCCCCCGGCCTGTCTTTTGTATTAAGTCTAAGATGATTTTTCATTCACTGTTGAATAAATCGCTTTTCTCTCGAGAGAGTTTCTCGTCTGCCCGCTCTGTCTGTCCGTCGGTCTGTAAGTCGCTGTCTGTCCGGGCTGCCCGCTGCGGCGCGCTGCTGGCGGGGCACGGCCCGCGGGGAACAGCGGGGCCCGCTGGGTTGACGCCGAGCTCCTTGGCAGCTGCTGGGGCTCCGCCGCCGTGCTCGCGTGGGGCGAGGCCGCGCTCGGTGCCGGTGGGGACCGGCAGTGACCGCTCCGCAGGGGCCGGGCCGGGCCGGGGCTGCGGAGGGCGGGCGCGGGGTGGGGTGGGCGCAGCGGGGCCGCTGCCCGGGGGGCGGGGGGGGGGGGCGGGGGGGCCGGGGCCGTGCAAACACGGGGCTGTTTGCTCAGCGCCGCCGGCACCGGGGCCGCCTATAAAGGGGCGGCTGCGGGCGGCGGGGGCAGACCGGGAGCGGCCCGGCCGGACCCCGAGCGCGCGGCGGGAGCAGCCCGGCCACAGCCCGAGCGCAGAGCGGCCGCAGCCGGTCCCCGTCGCCGTTCCCGGTGCAGCCCGCCCGCTGCCGCTCCCGCCCCGCCGATGCCGCGCTGCGCCGCGCTGCCGCCGCCCCGCGAGGCCGCCCGGGGCCAGGTACGGGCGGGGGGGGGCGGGGGGGGGGGGGCGGCTGCCCGCCGCCGTCACGTGACCGCCGGGCCCCCCGCTCTGGGGCACGTGACGGCGCGGTCACGTGGGGGGCGGCAACCATGGCGGCGGCGCGGAGGCTGCTGCCGCGCTGGGCGGGATCGCTGCGGCCGGTGAGGGGCGGGGGGGGCCCGGGGAGCGGGAACTGGGACGGGGACCGGGGACAGGGACCGAGGACCGGGAGGGGGACGGGGATAGGGACAGGGACGGGGGACCGGGACGGGAACCGGCCCCGCCCCGCTCCCCTGACGCCCGCCCGTCTCTGCCCCCAGATCAGCGCCGCGGCCGCCGGCGCCCTCCCGCCCCGCGTGAAGGTGGTGGAGGTGGGGCCGCGCGACGGGCTGCAGAACGAGCAGGTAGGGCGGGCACCGGCACCGGCACCGGCACCGGGCGGGCAGGCGGAGGGCCGGGCGCGGGGCCGACCCCCCCCCCCCCGTCGTGCGTCTCGTTTGCCCGCAGAGCATCGTGCCGACGCCCGTGAAGATCGGGCTGATCGACATGCTGTCCGGGACGGGGCTGCAGGTCATCGAGGCCACCAGCTTCGTGTCGCCGCGGTGGGTGCCCCAGGTCAGTGCTCCGGGGGGTCCCGGCGTGGGTCTGGGGGGACGACGGGCCGGCGAGCAGACCGACCCCCCCCCCCCCCCAGCCCTCGGCACCGCGTCTGTAGCGAGCGAGGCGCAGAAAAGCCAAACGACGGCGCTTCTGCTGCTGTGGCCCTTCCCTCCGCACCCGGGGGAGCGGCGCGGGCTCACGCGCAGCTGGCGGCGCACGCGGTGACTCCGGCTCGGCCGGTGACCGACCTTTGGTCCGTCCAGGTGCGCGGTGCTGGGGGCTCTCTAGAGGCCAGTTTCCCCCCGTTCTGCGTATCGCTGTTCCCATTCGTAAAAAATGAATTTTAGGAAATGTTTTATAACTTGTGGAAGTGGATGACAAGCGTGTCGACACCCTTAGAAATCTGTCCGCGTTCCCTTTGCAGATGGCCGACCACACTGAAGTCATGCAGGGGATCAATAAGTTGCCTGGTGTTAGTTATCCCGTGCTGACCCCGAATCTGAAAGGATTTCAGGCAGCGGTAAGAGATCGCAGTGTTAGTGCTGGCAGCGTCCTGTGCGCAGGGCTGCCTGTGAAGGAACGTTTCAGCTGTGGTGAAGGGTGGGAAGCGCCCCTTGCATTCTGGTAGGCAGCAGTTTCATCTTACAGTTCCTTGAAAAAGGAATTGCTCTGCTGGGGAGCTAGAAACCTGATGTTTATGTCAGAGAACACCTCAGTATGCTTTCTTTAATCGTAAAAACTTGTCCGTTCTTTTAATGGGCAATGATGCTCTCAGGCCCATCTGCATGTCCCACAGCCCTCATGACTGCATCCAGCACTTGTGGCTTCATTGTCACGTCTGTAACTTTCTGTTTGTTCTGAAGATAAACCAGGATGCCTCGTGTTTTTGCTTTAGAATGAACTGAGGAAAGAACTAGGTCATCTGGGGAAGAACTGGGAGGAAAAACTTTTTCTATAAAAGGGGAGAACTGCAGTCCTGGTTGTGCTGGTCATTTCCCTTGAAAGATAAATCATCTCACTTTAATTAATGCTTTCTGTTGGCAGGTGGCAGCGGGGGCCAAGGAAGTGTCCATCTTTGGAGCAGCGTCAGAGCTCTTCACCAAGAAGAACATCAACTGCTCCATAGAGGAGAGCCTGGAGAGGTTCAGCGAAGTGATGAGTGCCGCGCGAGCAGCCAGCATTCCCGTCCGGGGGTGAGGAGTTCTGCTGTGAGCTCAGCACCGAGCAGCTCACGGGGGAAATGTGGCTGCTCGAGGTTCTCCCTTTGGAGCACAGCCCCCACAGCACCGGGGAGGGAAATTTCTTTTAAATTTCACTGTTTGGGGGCAGTGTCTCTACCTGGTTGGGTGCAAGCAGATGTGAGCTCTGTGCGTTGGGAAGCTTTAGTTCGGAAACAACACCACGCTGGTAGAGTTGGAGGTGTTGGCTCGGTGCAAACTCTGGACAGCCCATGACAGTTTACACTCCACGTGGATTCACCCGTCATGTATCTGTTACATCTTCAGCTTTATCAAATAATCTGAAGTAATGCTGGCTTCTTGGCAGACGTGCCACATTGAAGTGTTCAGATAGATATAAAACCTAACGGTCTGATGTGCTCTCGTCTTAGCAAACTTTTCATTTTCATGGACAAAGTAATTGTAGAATAAATATGTATTTTAAAAAAAAAGAATTCTTCCATTGCATAGAGAATGCAAAATGCTTCACAGTGTGTGCAGCAAATGGCTTGTACAATCTCGCTTCAATTCTCTGGTTAAAAGTTACCTTATTTTTTTAACTACAGGTATGTTTCCTGTGTCCTTGGATGTCCCTATGAAGGGAAGATTTCTGCAGCTAAAGTTGCAGAGGTGAGTTGATAAATATAACCAGAATTTCTGTGAGGTTTTTGACTCCGTTATAAAGACGTGAATGGGACCCTGGGGGCTGGAGAATGCATTGAGCCATTTAACCAAACATGGGGAGAAAGCCGTAAACTCCCCCAAGTCGATCTGCCGCCACACATAAGGAAGGGTGGTCTGGCTGATGTGGATGGGGGAACTCAGGGAGGTGGGTGGACCTGGAGTTTTCTGTTCCCAGAGGAATCTCATGGGGAGCATGCTCTGCTTCCTGTACAGTGGGCATCCAGCTTTGGGGAAAGTCATGACAAAGCTGCCTGCTCAGTGCGTGTCTTGGCTTTCGGACAGGTCTCCAAGAAGATGTACTCGATGGGATGCTACGAGATCTCCCTCGGTGACACCATTGGCATCGGGACCCCAGGGAGCATGAGGGAGATGCTGACGGCAGTCATGAAGGAGGTGCCAGTTGGGGCTCTTGCTGTCCACTGCCACGATACCTATGGGCAAGCTCTTGCCAACATCTTGGTAGCACTTCAGGTAAGATTCTTACTTTGCAGCATTGCATGCTTCCTCAGGATTCTTCTGTGCTTGCTTGTGAACCAGAGGATTCAGGAGCAGGATCGTGATTTGCCCTTTAATTAGGGGAAGTTTACTGAGAATGGTTTTGCCTGCAGATGGGTGTGAGCGTGGTTGATGCTTCTGTTGCTGGCCTTGGAGGCTGCCCCTATGCCAAAGGAGCATCCGGAAACGTTGCTACAGAGGACTTGGTGTACATGCTGAACGGCCTGGGCATCCACACGGTAAGCGAGAGCCTCTCGCGTGGCGGCTGTTGGGGCTGGAGCCGGGGTTGCAGAGCCTGGCCCGGAGAGCCCCAGTGCAGGAGGTGCAGGCTCTGGGCCCGCTGTGCCACGGCAGTCCCACCCACACGGGGAGCGCGTCCTGGCCCTCTTCCAGCGCTGTGCGATCTGACCACTGCTATCAGAATCACACCGAGGGCCTCGTCTCGGCACCCTGCAGCCTCCCTCGGCCCCTGCTGCTCTGTCCCAGTGGTGCCAGTCCTTACTGGGCAGCTTCACGGGGCAGCACTGGCACCAACGCCTCTGGTATCTTCTGTTCCCTGAAGGGTGTGGACCTGCAGAAGCTGATGGACACCGGTACGTTTATTTGCAACGCGCTGAACAGAAGAACCAACTCCAAGGTGTCCCAGGCCTCCTGCAGGCTGTGATACCGGATCAGGCGTGTCCCTGGGTCACACAGAAAGCGAGGGTGTGGAGCCGGCCGGGCTTCCCTTCTGTGCTGCTGCCTCTCCTCCTCAGTGTGCCTTTCAGACTCAGAGCTTGAGAGGAAACTCATCCGCTCGAATCTGTGAAGAAACGAACAACCTGGGACCGCTTCACTGCTCCCTGAGCACGCCGGGCGTGTGCCTGGGAGGGGAGAGGACAGAGGGGGGAGGGAGAGGGGGATGTGCCCCCCCTCCGCGGGGAGAGGGGAGCCCCGGCCCCGGGCAGCCTCCCGGTGCCTCAGGAGCGAGCCGCCGAGCAGCAGGCGGTGCTGAGGCGCCACCGGGCCCGGCCCTGCCGGCAGCAGCAGGACCTCCCGGGGGGGCCCCGGGCCTGCCGCGGGGGGCTGGGGCTGTGTCTGGTGCAGGACCCCGCTGGCTGCGGGCAGCGATCAGCGCGGTATTTATCTCAATAAAGTTACGGCACCGTGAGGGGAACGGCTCCGCTGCTCTGGGGGGGGGCGGGGGGGAGGGGGGGGGCGGGGGGGGGGCGGCCCCGGGGCTCCCCGGCCTTTACCGGCCCCGGCCTCCAGGGGGCGCTGCGAGGTCCCGGGCCGGTCCCGCCACGCATGCGCCCTGCCGCCGCGCGGCCGCCCCGTAGCGGCGGTGCCACGTTGCCATGGAGAGCGGGGGGGGGGGGCGGGAGGAGCGGCCGGGCCTTAAAGGGGCCGCGCCCGGCACCGGACCGGGACCGGCGGGGGGGGGGAAGGCGGCCGGGACGGACCCTGCCCTGTCCCCGGGGGGCTCCCGGGGGCCGGGGCGGCGGCTGCGGGGGGCCGGCTCCGGGTCCGAGTCCGGTTCCGAGTCCGGTTCCGGGCAGCGCTGTGGGCGGCCCCGCTCTGTCCCCGCCCCCGCGCGGTCCCTGCCGGGTGGGGACGTGGCGGCCCCGCCTCAGGCCCTGCCCCGCGCCGCGGCCATGGCGGAGCAGGTCCTGGTCACCGGCGGCGCCGGCTACATCGGCAGCCACTGCGTGCTGCAGCTGGCCGAGGCGGGGTACGCGCCCGTCGTGGTGGACAACCTGCACAACGCCATCCGAGGTGCGGCGCGGCCCGGGGGGGAAGGAGCCGGCACCCCCCGGCCACCCCCGGTACCCCCCGGTATCCCCCGGTACCTCCCCGGTACCTCCCGGCACCTCCCGGTATCCCCCGGTACCCCTCCGGCCCCGGTACCTGCCCCCGTTACCCCCCCATCCCCCTTTTACCCCCCCCCCCGTTACCTCACCCCCTTCCCGTTACCCCCCCGGTACCCCCCCATGTTATCTCCTCTCCCCGTTACCCCCCCGTTACCCCCCGTTACCTCCCGCCGCCCCCCAGGCCCGGACGCGCTCCCCGAGAGCCTGCGCCGCGTGCAGCTCCTCGCCCGGCGCCCCATCGCCTTCCACGAGCTCGATGTCACCGACGGGGCCGCGCTGCGGGAGCTCTTCGGCAAGGTGCGGCCGGGGCTCGGGGGGCTGCGGGGGGACGGCTCCGGGGGCTGCGGGCACCTGACGGCCCCCGGGGCTGGGGGGGGAGGCTCCGGGGGGGGGGCACCGGGCGGCCGCTGCCTCGGGAGGGGGCTTCGTCCCGGCGGGGCAGGGCAGGGCAGGGCAGGGCAGGGCAGAGCCCTCCTCGCGTTACGCAGCCACGGGCCGCAGCGGGAGCCCCCCCCCCGCGACACCCGGGGGCTGCCCCGCGGCCCTCAGGCGTTGCCTTCCCCCTCGCCCCCCCCAGCACCGCTTCTCGGCCGTGGTGCACTTCGCGGGGCTGAAGGCCGTGGGCGAGTCCGTGCAGCAGCCCCTGGAGTACTACCGGGTGAACCTCACCGGGACCATCCGCCTGCTGGAGGTGAGCTGAGGGGCGCTGCCCCCCCCCCCCCCCCTGCCGCGGTGCTCCCCGGGCCAGCGCCGTGCGGTGCCCGCCGAGGGCAGAGCCACGTGGCTGAGCGGGGCGCGGAGCTGGCTGCCTCAGCAGCGGCTGGTGCCCGCCCCGCAGACCATGAAAGCCCACGGCGTGAAGAACATCGTGTTCAGCAGCTCCGCCACCGTCTACGGGGACCCCAAGTACCTGCCGCTGGATGAGAACCACCCGGTCGGAGGCTGCACCAACCCCTACGGCAAATCCAAGTACTTCATCGAGGAGATGATCCGAGATCTCTGCAAGGCAGAGAAAGTGAGGAGCTCCTGCAAGGAGCCTGGGGCTGGGACCTGGGGGGTTTGCACCCCAAAGGGGGCTGGGGCTGGGGCTGCCCAGCAGCGCTGCAGAGAACTGCAGCCCCGTCTGTGCGCTTCCCTAGGACTGGAACGCCGTTCTCCTGCGCTACTTCAACCCTATCGGTGCCCACGAGTCCGGCATGATTGGAGAAGATCCTCAGGGCATCCCAAACAACCTCATGCCCTACGTGGCGCAGGTACTGCCCGGCTGCTGCCCTGGGGGCCCTGCGGGCTTGCGGTGCCTGCGTGGCGCGGGCTGACCGCGCTCTCGCGGGCTTGTCCCTCTGTGCAGGTGGCAGTGGGGCGCCGGGAGTTCCTGAGCGTGTTTGGGAACGACTACGAGACGATCGACGGAACCGGTGCGTTGCTGCAGGAGGGGGAGCAGAGAAATCCCCTCCCACCGGCAGCCAGCGCAGCTCGAGCCCGGCGGCCGGGCAGGGCTTTGCGCTCACCGTCTGTCCCGGCAGGTGTCAGGGATTACATCCACGTCGTGGATTTGGCCAAGGGCCATATCGCCGCTCTGAAGAAGCTCAAGGAGAACTGCGGCTGCAAGGTACCGAGAGCGGGGCTGGGCCTGGGCTGGGCGCTCAGCCCCGGGCGGGACGAGGGGGGGCCTGGCCCTCCTGCCCTCGCGGAGGGAGCTGATGCGCCTCCCTCGTCCTCCTGCCAGATCTACAACCTCGGCACTGGCACCGGCTACTCGGTCCTGCAGATGGTCCGTGCCATGGAGAAAGCCTCAGGGAGGGAGGTAGGAGCTGACCGCAGCCTGCGGGGCTGTGAGCACGGGGCTGGCAGCTCCTGTGGGGCTCCCTCACCACCCCCAGCCCCCCTGCCTGCATCAGTGCCCCCCAGGGAGCCCCCAGCCCCCACGGTGCTGCTTTCCTGCAGATCAAGTACAAGATCACTGGCCGGCGGGAGGGAGATGTGGCCTCTTGCTACGCCAACCCCGAGCTAGCTGAGCGCGAGCTGGGCTGGAAAGCTGCCTTCGGCCTGGACAAGATGTGTAAGAGCCCCCCTCCCTCCCCGCCCCCCCACTGCGCTGTGCCCCCCCCCCCCATCTCTCACTGCCTCTCTCCCCCGGTGCAGGCGAGGACCTGTGGCGGTGGCAGCTGCAGAACCCCACAGGCTTCAGCAAGAACTGAGCCCTGCCCCGGGGCTCGCCCGCCAGCCGAGGCTGCGCCCAGCCTGGGTGCGGGTCCTGCCCCCCCCCGCCCGGGGCAGGAGCAGCTGCGGGCTCCCCCCTCCTCCTCCTCCCAGGTCCTCAGCATCTCACGGAGCAGCGCCACCAGGACGAGGCAGCCAGGGCCCAGCCTCGGCACTCAGGGCACCAAATCCCCCCGTGGAAAGGCCCGGGGGCTCTTGCGAGCCCCAGCAAGGAGGAGGTGCTGGGCTGGGAGCTGCAGCCATGGCCGAGGCTGCTCCTGGGCCCTCCCAAGTGCCCCAGAAAGCCGCCTCCGTTGTTCAAAGGGGTGAGTCTCGTTGAGGAAGCTGCCCCTTCCCTGCTGCCTCAGTCCCGGGGAGGCTTCTGGGCCCCGAGGGCAAGAGGTGAGGGCAGGGCCGTGCTGCCCAGCACCTCTGCCGTGGCCTCGGGCCCCAGGTGTCCCTCTGTCTGCCCCAGGGGGCCACCACAGGGCCTTCCCTCCAGCCCCGGGCACAGGGCCCTGCTGGCTGCCAGGGGCCTCCCCCGCCTCCTTCCGCCCTCCCCAGGGGTGTTGGGGACCAGGTCTCGCCTCCCGTGTGTTCTGGTGGGGCCGGAGGAGCCCCTGCCCAGGGCTGGGGGGGGCTCAGGTGTCTGCTTCTGCTTCTGTGGGGCCTGAGCAGCCGCTTCTGTAATCACGCTGCCAAAGGCTGCCCAGGAGAAGGCTCTGCTCCGCTGCCAAATCCGGATCCTATTTATTACGGCAGCGACACCGGCTGCGTTAGGCAGAGGCTGCGGCCAGCCCGGTGCGCTGTCCCTTAGATTGATAACTTATGTTAAATTATGACTCGAGCTTTTGATTTGTTTCTAAATAAACGTTCTTACTTTCTACGTGGCAGCTCCATGCTGCTTTCCCTGCGCCAGGGCTGCTGCGCCCCACGAGGCAGCGCGGGGAACGGGGGAGCTGCGGGAGAGGCACCGACGGGGTGCGAGGGACAAAGGGCACCAGGGCCGCGCTGGGAGAGGTTTATGGTTTATTTAACCTTGTGGCTGACTCTGTGGAACATACGCACAAAAAACCCCAAACGTTTACAAGGAAGACGAGGAGGGGAGGGAGGAAAAAAAAAAAAAGGGGGGGGGAGGGTGGGGGGGGCCAGGAGAGGAGAAGAAAGCTGCGGTGACGAATGGAGAGAAGCCGCTCGCCCTCCCGCGGTCCCAGCACGGCCCCAGTCGGTGCCGCTCGTGCTGCAGCGGGGCCACTGGGGCCTCCCAGCCGGTGCCCACGGGCCGGCTGCCCGCGGGGAGCTGCGGTCCCGGCCCCGGCAGCCCCCGGCCGCCCACCCACCCCGGTTGGGGGCACAGCAGCTTTACACGGAGAAAGCAGAAGAGGCAGCAGCACCGAACCCCAAGCACGGGGAAGAGCCGGGCTCCCCCCGCTGCCAGCAGCAGCTTTGCTGGTTTAAGACTTCCCCAAGGAAACGAAGAAAGCCCAAAACAACCCAGGAAACCGAGGGTGGGTCCGACAGAGCCGGCTCTCCGGAGAGCGGGTTATTGCTTTGCACGTCCCGGGCGGGGAGGGCAGGGCCGGACCCCCCGCAGCCCTCGCCCCCCCCGGGAGGTGCCTGCCCCCAGCCCCGGGGTGCCGAGGGGCTCTGCGGGGTGAGGGCAGGACAGGGCCCGGACATCGCCCCACAGAGCCAGCGGGCACGGGAGAGCCGCAGCCCTCAGCCCAGAGGGGCTTGAGGCTTTTGGTTTTTTAAAAGACATTTCCAGCTCCGGCCCCGCGCGGCCCCGCAGTGCCGTGGGCTCAGCCCAGGGAGGAGAGGCAAGAAGAAGGGCAGCGCCGCTCAACAGCGAGTGCCCTCGGCCCTGCGGGAGGGGAGCAGGCAGCCGGGAGCCCCCCGGGAGCCCCCCATGGCTACCAAGGCCCCGTGCCGCAGCCACTGCTGGTGCAGCCGGTGCCGCAGCGCTCCCGGCCGGGGAGAGGCAAAGCCTGGGCTGCCGCTTCCAGCCAGCTGGGTGAAGGGGCCTGGCCCGGCCCCGGGCGGCCTCTGATTGTACGCGGGAAGCCAGCGGGGCCCCTAGCCTCCGCCCGGGCACGGGGCAGCGCTGAGGCCCCGTGCGGCCCCGCAGGAGGGGAACGGCGGCTCCCGGGCGGTGCTGGTGAGGTGAGGGCTGGGAGCGCAGCCGCTCCCTCCCGCCCGCCGGCCGGGGCCAGGAGCAGGGCCCCGGGGCCAGGAGCCCTTCCCTCGCCTCCCTCTCCCCCGCCCCAAGCCAGCCCGGGTCCAAAGGGAAGGAGAAGTAGCAGCAAGAGAGACGTTACGGACCTGGCCAGCGGGCGCGGAGCTGGGACAAGGGAGAGGGAGACGCCTCTGGGCCCCCCGCGGGGCTGAGGAGAAGATTGTAAAAGCAACGAGAGGAGAAGGAAGGAGGTGATTATCTGGAGGAGGGCTGCAGGGGCGCGGGGCGAGCCCGGGGCAGTGTGCGTGTGCGACAGGGCCGGGGCCGGAGCCCCGCAGACGCCTCTCTGCCAGCCTCCGGCAGCGCCAGCCCGGAGCAAAGCCTCTCCCTGGGCCTCGAGGCGTCGGCAGGAGAGTCCCGGGTTCCTGAGCTCTGACCGAAAACCCGCGAGTCACCTGAGCGAGGCCGAGGGCAGAGGAGGAGCCCCAGGGGGTGCCCGGCCCTGCCCCGTGCCCCCGCTGCTCCTCCCGCCGCGGGGGGCGCGTCCCACCCCTAACACTGTTACAAAAGAAAACAAATAACAAAAATCTCGCCCGCCCCCCGCCCGGCCCATACGCTGCAGTGCCTGAACGGGAAACCGAGGGGAGGGTGACCCCCCCCCCCAAAACCGCTCAGAGCGAGAGGAGGAGAAGGAAGGCCACCCGGAGCCGCGCCTCACAGAGCTCCGACCTCAGCTCCGAGGGCGGCGGGGAGGGACGGGCACCCCCAGCCGCAGCCGGGCGGCACGAGGAGAGGGGACGAGGCGGGGGCCGGGCGGTGAGGGGGGGGCCATGGCTTCCGTGTGCAGCGGACGGGTCACGGGGGAAAGAGCGGCGGCGGCGGCGACCTCGGCGTCCTTCCCTGCGACAGTCTCGAGCGGCTCTGCCTAGATCCGGGGCAGCAGCTTCTCGATGAACTCCTTCACCGCCAGCATCTCCTGCGAGCGCAGAGCCTGGTGTGCGGGGCTGCCCAGGGCGTTGGGCTCAGCAGGCCCCTACGCGGGTCCGAGCCTCCGCACGCCCCCCGCAGCCCCGTCCCCTCCGCCCGCCCGCGGCACTGACCTGGGGGCAGGAGCTGTGCATCACGCCGGGGTAGGTTTTGAACTGGACCTTGGCGGGGGTGACGACGGATTTCAGCTTCTCGGCAGTGAGGGCCCCGAAGCGCACGGGGATCATGGGGTCCATCTCCCCGTGGCACTGCAGGATGGCGATGTCCTTGTTCACGCCGTTGCTCGCCGCCTGCCGCCAGGGAGGGAGGGAGGAGGGGGGGGTGAAGCCCCCGCCGCGGGCAGCTCGTGCCTCCAGCAGCCCCAGGCTCCCCGCAGCGGAGACCCGAGGGGAACCCCCACCCCAAAACTGCCTGCAGAGCGAGGGCGGCGGCGCGGGTACCTGCGGGAAGGCTTTGTGCAGCGGGAGCCAGCAGCTGAGCGCCACGATGCCGGCCAGCTGGTGCTGGCAGGTAAGCGCCGTGTACAGCGAGAGGGCGCCGCCCTGCAGCGGGAGGAAGGCGTTAGCGCCACGAGTCCCCGGGGCTTCGGGAAGGGAGGAGGAGGGGGCCGAGCCCGCGCCCCGCAGCCCCGCTCACCTGCGAGAAGCCCCCCAGGATGATCCGGTTGGGTGGGATCCCGTTCTTCATCTCGTGCTCGATAATTGCTTTAACTGGACAAGGACAGAGAAACGGGTTGGTGAAACGGGGGAGCTGCCGAGGGACACCCCCAGGGCCTGGGGTGGGCGCAGGGCACAGGAGGGGCAGCCACGAGAGGTCCCAGGGGGGGACGGGGGGGGCAGGGAGAGGTCCCTGGCTGCAGCCAGGCTGGAACCACGGGACAGCAGAAAGGGGAGGCAGAAGGAACAGAGCCACTGCTGCCCTGGAGAGGGAGAGACACCCAACAGCTCCGTGCTTCCCCTCCCCAAAGCCTCTTACTGTTTTCTGCAGCTTTCTTGATCCCAGCTTCATCCTCAGGTGCGTCCGGAGTCAAGCCCATCAGGTCAAACCTGGGAGGAGCAGCAGAGTCAGCCCCAAACCCGTCCGCCGGCGTGCGGGGAGGAGGGAGCTGGGAGCTCTGCCCTTCCCAGCTCCTGCAGGAGGCTGGGTTTTGGCAAATTCCCAAAATACCCCCAAAGGGTCCCTCCCGCTCTGGGAGACCCCCCCCCAGCACCCAAAGCACTGACCAGGAGGGCATGACCATCTTCATGTTGAGGGTTACGGGGATCCGGGGCCTGCAGAGACAAAAGTTGGGGGGCTCAGATCAAACGTCAGAGAAACGAACGGGAGCAGGGGGCAGGGTCCGGCCCCCGGCTGCGGGATGTCTGCCCCAGGGCCCTGCGGCAGGCTGGGGCTGCAGGGCGACCCCAGGGAGCACCCGCAGGTCCAAGCCGGGGCACCCGGGCCTCCCGAGCCCGTCGCCAAGCACTTACGCGTGAGGGCAGATGTATTTCACATAGGGGAGGCGGATGGAGGAGAGAGCATCGGCCCAGCTGTGCCTGGGGAGAAGAGAGAAGAGAAAGGAGACCAGGGCTTGCCTGAGCACTTCGGAGGACACTGGCGACAGCGAGGGATCTCCCCCAGGACAGCTTTTCTCCAAGGCTGCCGACGCCCAGCCCTGATGCTGCTGTCGTGGCTCCCACCCCCCCGCCCCAACAGCCTGGAGCCCCCAGGAGCCCCCAGCCCAGATCTCAGCAGCCGGAGGCAGAGGGGCTGCCATCGGCGAGGGAAGAGGGGGAGAGAACCCCCCGCGCAGGGAGCAGCCTTTTGTTCCTGGCAGCTCGCAGCCCTCCCAGGGACGGGGAACACCACCGTGTTATCTGCTTGTCCTAACGAGCACAGAAAGTCAAACCCGCGGGGGGCTGCCGGCGTCATAAATATCGAAGCTGAGCGCAGACAGCCGCCGGCCAGAGGATCCCCATTAGGGTGGATCAGCTCATTAGGGATCGGCTGGGCTGCGGAGGCTGAGATCAGAGCCCCAGACACGGCCCCGAGCTGCCCCCGCAGCGCCGGCTGGGCCCCGGCCCGCCCTCAGCACGCCGCACGCCACAGCTCCGGCAGCACTTACCCCGTGTCTCCCAGGCCGTGTAAGAAAATGACCTGTGGAATTAAGCAGAAAAACAAAAGAATTAGCTGGTGCGATGGCCGGCGTGCCGGGAGAGAGGCGGGGGTGCTGCAGGGATGTGGCAAAAGGCCACGCAGTCACTAATTAGCAGAGACTCAGGCAGCAATTAGCCGGAGCTGATGACACGTCTGGGCAGCTCTGAGCGTTACGGACGGGCGGAACAGGCACAGCAGCAGCACCGGCAGTGCCATCAGCGCCGTGCCCCTGGCTGCCCAGCAGCAGAGCCACCCAAAACCCCACAGAACCCACCCTGCGCTGCTCCCAGTGCCTGCTGCTTCTGTGCTGGGCCAGGCCCCAGAGCCAAAGCGCCCAGCCCGGAGGACGGCCGCTCCTTCCCCCAGAGACCTCGCTGGCCCCGCGCCCCCTTTCAGCAGAGGCCGGAGGAGCCAGGCACCAAGGGCTCAGCACACGGCCCCCCCGGCACCCCGTGGGAGCAGCCCCCGACCTGCCCCACGCAGCCCCTTACCGCGGCAGTCTCCCGCTCTGCCCCTGAGACGGTCACGGCGTCGGCGAGGAGGGGGACAGACATGTTGTTACCGCACATACACCGAGACAGACTCCGACACTGGCACCTGCGGGACGGAGGCGCGGAGGTAAGGCGGGGAAACACCCCCCAGAGCTGCCGGGGGCGCCCCGGGACAGCCCCGCCGTGCCCAGAGCCCCCAAACGCTCCCCGCGCCGCAGCTCCGGGGCCGCGTGGGGGGCGGGCGGGCGGGATCCGGCGGCGTCGGGAGCGTTAAAATCGGCTCCGGGCACCTCAGAGCCGGAGCCGTGCCCGGGACGGCAGCGGGGGGCCGGGGGGGCGGCCACAGGTCCCAGCCGCGAGGAGCCCGACCCGCGTCCGCCGCGGGGGGAGCCCCAGCCCAGGGCAGGGCCGGCCGCTGCCTCCCGGGGCGCGGCGAGCAGCGGAGCCCCCGCTCCCGGCCGGTCCCACCCGGGCCCCGGCCCCGCTGCCCCCCCCGGGCCCCGGCCCCCGCCCGACCCCGCTCCCTGCCCCCGCCCGGGCCGGGTCCCGCTCCGCAGCCGCCGCCCGGCTCCCCGGGGCGGGCAGGGCACGGCCCGGCCAGGGGGGTTCGGCTCCGATCCCGCGGGCGGCTCCGGGCCCCAGCCCTGCCTTACCGGGGGCGGGCGCGGGGCTGCCCCGGGTGCCCGCAGCGCCCGGCACCGGCAGGGGGCAGCCCCGGGGGGGCCCGGCCGCCTCCCGGGAGGCACCGCCGGGGGCCCGGCCCGGCCCGGGGCAGCTCGGCACCTCCCGGCCCCGCTCGGGGCGCCCCGGGCCTGGGGGGGGCGGGGGGCAGCGCCGCTCCCCGGGCCCGCCGCCCCCGCCGCGCCCCCCGAGCCGGCCTCCCCCGGCCCGGCCCGGCCCCCCCCCGCTGCCCCCGCCCCGCACCTCGGCCCGGGCCCGCCGCGCTCCCGGCTCGCCGCCGCGCTCCCACCGGAACTTCCGCCCGCGGGTGGCGGCCGGGGCTGCGCGGCGGAAGTGACGCAGCCCCCCGGGGCGGCCATCTCAGCCACCGCGCCCCGCCCCCGGCCGGAACCGGGCACGGCAGCTCCCGGAGCGCGGCCCCGGCTCCCCCCCCGGCGCCCCCCGCAGCCCCCGGCCCCCTCCGGTCGCCCCCGGCCCCGCCGCGCGCGGGAGACGAGGCCACAGCGGCGGCTCCGAGCCCGGTCCTTTATTGGCAGCGAGGAGGGGCCGGCGCCGGGGGGGGGGGGGGGGGGGGGGGGGGGGGCTCACACCGGGGCCGGTACCGGGCCGCAGCCCCCCCCGGCGCCCCCGCCCGTCCCGCCCGTGCCGTGCAGGCGCCGCGCAGCCCCGGCGGCGCTAGGAGATGAAGTGCGTCTGCGGGGTGTGCTGCTGCAGCCGGTGCTCGGCCGGGTTGGGCGCCGCCTCGTAGCTGCAGATGGTCACCTCGTGCCGGGCGGCCTGCGGGGACAGGGCAGGGCAGGGCGGAACCGAGCGGCGCCGAACGGGCCTGACACGGCCCCGAGAGCTGCCCCGCGCCCCCCCTCACCCGCTGCCCACCCCCAGCCTTCCCCCCTCGGCGTGCCGCCCACCTCCTCCTCAGCTGAGCCCAGCCTGAGCTGTGAGCCAAAGCTCTCCGTACCCCAGTAACCCAGTTAAAGCTCTCCGTACCCCAGTAACCCAGTCCTGCTCAGCTTTGCCCTGCTCAGACCTACCTCTGTCCACTCTCCCTTGAGGCCTATATAAAATATCTTTGTTGTCTCTGCTCCGAAGTTCTTCGGGAAGTGGATGGAGAGATGGTTAACGCTGGAGAAACGGGCAACTCTGCAAGGAAAAACACCCTGAAGACGGTTCTGCGTACAGGCTGCCGCCCCAGAGGCAGGGCAGTGGCGCTGTCCTGCGTTACCGCCTCCTGGCCCCAGCTGGGTGCTGCACATCGCTCCTACCCCATCCAAGTCAGACCTGGGGACAAACGAGTGAGGGGGCAGGAGGAGCAGCTTCCCTCGTCCCTGCGGTGAGCAGCCATCACCCCGGCCAGCAATGAGCTGTCACTGGGGCCAGGACACCGGGGCAGTTCTGCTCCCCACAGAGCCTGGGCCATGAGCAGCAGGCACCCCGTGCTCTGGGGAGGATCTGTCACGTTTGGGGACCACAGCTCTCACCTGACAAGGGCAGGACAGAGCCAGGGGAGACAAATTCTATGATAGGCAGCAGTGAGCTGCAAGGGAGGGAACTGCCCCCACTGACACTTTGCTAAAGCCCAGCGGCACCTCAGCAGGCTGAAAGGGGGCAGCTCCTCCGCTCAGGAAAGGCAACACCTGCATGCCCGACGCCGTACTTGGTGGGGTACTCCAGCTCGCCCGTGGGGTCCCGGTTCAGGCTGAACATCTGGTCCGGTTCCCTGGCTGCATCATCGAAGGACATGTGAGGAATGTTCTTGAACCTGGGAAGAGAGGAAGGAAACCTGGGAAGTTATTAAGTGCACATCAACTAATTGGTTTCCTCCCCATTCATTAGCACTACCTGGATTCTTCTCAACAATAACACGCTGGACTTGCTTTGCCTACTACAGGAGAAATTACCAACGCCACCACAATGCATCATCATGTTCCAGAACACTCAACACCCTGACGAACTACCAAGCTAGAGAGCAAGGAACAAAGCTGAGGAGATGCAGATGTCAGCACACACGGGTACGTGAAGGAACCCAGGCTCTGGTACAAGGGGAAGCAGGGGAGTGGCCGCCCTGCTACAAGGCTGGGTACCGATTCCTGCTCCTCGGCTGGTAACAAGTTACAGCCGAGCGCAGCGCTGGCATTTTTGGTCGATACAAAGGAGTAAAACAGACCAACACCAGGCCCAGGAGCCCCTTGTTCTCTTTCCATGTGCAAAACAAGCCCTGACGGCGCTTCGCATCCATGTTTGTGGCACAGTGAGGGCAACGTTGACTTCATAACGGTGGCTTCCCCCCCCCCAAGCAAGAACTGCATACTCAATACTCTTCCATAAGGGAAAAAAAAAGCAGCAGTAAGGAGCCCTCCCCTGCCGGAGCTAACGCAGGCGGCACGGACGAGCAGAGCAGGAGGGCTGGGCAGAGCCCCGCAGGCCTCACCTGGGGGCAGGCCGTTCCCACGTCCCTCCCTCCTCCTGCAGCGTGACCCTTCCCTTCCCCGGCCCATTCCCCCTTCTGCAGCCCTTTAAGCCGGCAGCAGGCCGGTCCCTTCGGGGCACGCAGGCAGCGCTGTGACTGTGGATTTCTAATGGAACTCGGCGCTGCGTTTCTCAAGCGACGGTCAGCGAGCGGCCGGGGCCGCCCCGTGCGGGTCCCGGCTTCTTTCTGCCGGGCCCGGGCCCGAGCCGCACAGCCCTGCTGAGCCACCCGGGGCGGGGGGCCCCGTCGCAGCGCCCCCGGTACTCACAGCCTCATCTCCGCCGGGTGCGAGCCGTCGTCCTCGCCCATGACGATGACGCCCTTCAGCTTGACGCTGCCCGTGAACCTGCGGGGAGACGCACGGCGCTGCCCCCCCGTGCCCGCCCCGCCCCGCCCCGGCCCCGCAGCCGGGCCCGCACTCACGGCACGTTGAAGAGCAGCTCCGCGTCCTCGTCGCTCTCCACGAACTGCGGGGAGAGGAGCGGGGCGGGGGGGGGGGGGGCTCGCACCGGGACCCCGAGCACGGCTCAGCCCGGGACCCCCCGCCCGGCCCGGCCCGGCCCGGCCGCACCTTCCCGCGGTCGCCGCGCTCCTCCCAGGCGCGGAAGACGAGGGCTCCGCTGCCGTCGCGGCGCTCGTTGAGGCAGTGCAGGCGCTGCCGGTCGATCCGCAGGTGCAGCCCCCAGGCCGCGCCCCGCTCCCCGCCGCCCCCCGCCCCGCAGCAGCAGCAGCGCCCGGGGCCGTGCGCGGGACCCTGCGCCATGGCCGCGCCCCGCCCACACCAGGCCCCGCCCACACCAAGCCCCGCCCACAGCCCCGACAACAAGCACGCCCCGCCCACCAAGCCCCGCCCACAACAAGCCCCGCCCCCGAGGTACGCCCGCCCCCGAGCCCCGCCCACCCGCAAGCCACGCCCACCCTTCCACAAGCCCCGCCCACCCGAAGCGCAGCACCGCCCCCAAGCCCCGCCCACCGCAAGCCCGCCCACTCTCCCTTCCAAGCCCACCCCCCCGCCCACTTCCCCTTCCACGCCCCGCCCACCCCCGAAGCCCCGCCCCGGGCTCGGGGCTGGCTCAGCTCCGGGCCCCGCCGCCCCCCCCCCCCCCCCGCCCCCCCCCCCCCCCCCTCGCCGGGCACAGCAAGGGGGGGGCTCAGCACCCCCGGCCCTGTGGCCCCCGCCCGGTGCTGGGCCCCCGCCGCTGCCCCAAGGAGGCGCGGACGCGGCAGGGGGGGGCAGAAGGCGGGGTCCTGGCGGCTAACGGCAGCCCCAGCCCCGCACGGCGCTGCCCAGCGCTACGCCGGGAGATGAACGCGGCCGGGACCGCGGCCGGCCCACGGCACCGGGCTGGGAGCGCTGCTCCGGGACCGTCAGGGAAGGGCGGAGCGGGGAAACAGCGGGGGGCTGGAACCGGGGCACCGCGAACGGAAGCGCGCGGGATTTGGGCCGAAGCCGCCCCGCGAGGACACCGCGGCGAGGGCTCCCCGCTCCGCACCCCCCGCAGGGGGGGCAGCTCGGGGGGGCGGCGGCAGAGCCCCTCGGGGGCTGCCCCCAGCCTCCGCTACCCGCCCCTTTGGCACCCGGACAGCGAGGTCCTAGGGGAAGGAGCACGGCTTGTACCGGGAGAGCCCCTCCCGTTCCCGAGCCCTACCGGAGGCCGGCTCCCGCAGCGCACAGCCCGGGCCCGACCAGCCCCAGCCCCCCTGAGCTCCCCCAGGGCGCAAGCCGCCAGCAGGACGCCCACCGACACGGCCTCACGGTTCCCCGGGTGGCTCCGGCTCCCCGCTCTGCTGCAGCCCCAGCGCGTCCCGACTCTGCCCCTCGGTGCGCGGCCGTGCCCCCTCGGCAGCCCCAGCGGCGGGGCCGCACCCCCCGCCCGTCCTTCCAGAGCTCCAGCCCCTCGGGCACCAAGTACCACCGACCGCCTGCGCCTCCTGCCGTGAAGCCCGCGCGCAGTAAAAGCAGGACACGTCCCCTTATTCACTTCCATCCAACCCCCGTCAAGTGGTTTTAGGTTCAAAGACTAAAATCCTCGCTTCTTCCAAAGAGCGGGCAGAGGAAAAGGTACGGGGACAGTACAGGATTTAAGCACCAGCTTCCAAACTGAAAATAAATCCTTCCCAGTCCCACACAGAAAACAAGATAAATTTATTCCTTCTTTCCATTAAAAGAGGCAAACAATGCCTTCATTAATATTTTAAAAACATTTTCAATTCCAGAGGCAGACAAAGTCCACTCCCTCAAAATTAAAAAAGTTAAAATGTTCATTGGTGCGCTGTAAGATTTCTCCCCACACCCTTCAAGGTTTTATTCCCAGTAGCCAGCAGAAGACGACAGCAGCAGAGAAAGAGACCCCAGGGGCTCTTTGCACCCCTGCACAACAACGTAAGCGTCTGTACGAGATCTATAGTACCAGCAGAGAGAAGGTCGAGAGCTAAGAGTTTATTAAGATATACGATTAGAGAGCAAAGCCTCGGGACTTGATGCGCTTGCTGAAGGAGCGATGAGCAGAAGGGCCACCAGTGCCACCTGTCCCAGAGAGCCCAGGTGGGACTTCGGGCCCTGCAGGTACGAGGCCACGGGGAAAGGCTCCCCGGGCCAACCGGCGTCCACCCGGCCGGGTTCCTGCCCTCTGGTCAGACAGGCTGGCCCTTGGACTGGAACGGGAGGGGGGAGACTACTGGGAGCAACATAAATAGTACCGGTGGGCTAGAGGGGCAGAGGATTAATTAAAACCTTTTCATAATTTATTAAGAGGTTAAATAGTAAATAGTCTCTGGATCTCCCACTCTCAGCAGGTGCCAAGACTTCACATTTTCTCATGTCTGGAGATTCTGTACACCCTTCTTTCGACAGAAGACAAGGCCAGAAACAGGATGTCAGGGAGAAGGGAAGTGGGCTTGACACAGAGGAAGGGACAAGAATAAAAGATAAAATACTGTGCTGTCATCTTGTGCAGATCGAAGCCTCTCCCAGCAGCTGCAGCCTCCGCAGAGTTCAAGGGACCTGGGCTGTTCGGGTACCTGCTTCCCCTTCAGTGCCACTTCCCCACGAGAGGGAATTTCCCAGCTCTGCGCTGCAAACTTATCTCCGAGAGAATCTATTTTTGAAAGCTTTGATAGTCTTTGCCATCATGGGTGCAATTTCTGCAAAAGAGAAGAAAAAGAAAACGTTCAAGCAGCGAGCAGCCTGGAGCTGCAGCCCCGGCGAAGCAGACGTGAGGCGCGCACAGGTGCGCGCTGACTGCAGCCCATCTTGTTTTCGGGTCTCAGACACAGGAGGGCCCACGCTGCTTTCTGCACTGCAGCAACAGATCTTTGGTTCAGCTCGCTGCTGCCTTCCCCGAGGAGCTGCACTACAGTTTCCTTATTACAAACAGCTGGATGGATACAGAAAGCACAGGGGAAAATGCAGGCTCTTGGCCTCGCTGGTACCTTAGGGACAGGCCGATACAGCCATCGGGGGCAAGCAGGTGAGTCAGACAGACACACGGGAGCAACGGCTTCCTTACGTGCTGCTAGAGAGCCCAAAAGCAAACCCGAGCCTCCACACCCTGACTCCAGCTGTTTCCCTACGCTGCTTCTTGTGAAAGAAGTTTGAACAGACTTTACCACCCTGCTCCTGCTCGTGGAGAGGAGAGGCCCCCAACATCAACCCCCAGGCACCGCCTGCATTTCTCTCGCAGCAGCAGATTCGTGCACGCCTAAGGGAGGAGCTACAGGAGACCACGGACGTCCTGTGCCTGGTACTTACTCTTCACTGGTGGTTTCCTGGGGTCGTAGGAGGAGAAGGTGCTACCTGACGATGGGACAGAATGGGCACTGCTGGTGCTGGGCCCATCGTAGGACTGCTCCTCGCTCACACGAGCGTGGCTTTTGCCAGATGCGTAGAAGACTGGTTTTATTCTGAAACACGGAGACAGGACATATTTCAGTGGAGGTGTTCCTGTGATTTGATGCAGCCGTTCAGACATGAGCCACACTGCTAACAGCAGCACGGCTGCTATCACGCGGAGCCAGCACCAACCAGGACCTCAACCCTTCCCAGCAAGAAAGAGGCCGTTACAGTCACAAGCTTCGCTGCAGAAGGATGTCCCAAATACACAATTTCCTTTCTTGCCAAGATGCAGGGGTTCAGGGGGAAGCTGGCAGGAGCCCAGAGGAGAAAAGGCCCCGAACAGTAAGTGCTACTGAGAAACACTCACTTGGTCTTCTCCGGCAGAAGGGCCCCTCCAGTTCCAAACTTCTCCTGTCGTCTCCGTACGTCCCGAGGTGGCTTCACTGCGGAGTTCACAAAGGCCATTTTGGCCACTCTACCTACAGGCGCCCAGAAGGAAACAGTGCTTAGATCCAGCCTGACATAAAGGAGGCTCTTCACTATTTGTCATTGCAGCAAGCTCCCAGCACTTTTCCCCAGCTCGTTCATCCCAAAGCTCAGGTGAGAGCCTCTTCCCTGAGCTCTGCACCTCTTGCAGTCACAACGCCTGCTGTGACGAGTCAGGCTGAGGAGGCCAGTCGTTCTCATTTTGCTCACCAAAACAAGGAGGAATGCTTCCCCCACCCTGCGGTTCTCCGACCCCAGCATGAATTAGCAGCTCTAGAACAGGAGGTGCCTCTGAATTTGTCCTTGCTGTAAAACACTGCCCTGCCTAGCCTGCACTGACCACACCATGGAGGAGCTCTAGAGCCTGCTAAGCCTTTAAGCAAGGGCCACCACATGGAGAACAAGAGTTAAGCAACTCCTCAACTGGACTAGATTCAAAGCAGCCGCTCTGCAAGACCTTCCCCACAACAAGACTCCCCTAGGCAGCATTCCCAGCCACCCGTCTGTTCCCCAGGCCGTTTAGCCCCACGCCACCTTTGGGCTTGTTGGCGTGAGCTGAGCCGATGTTCCGTGCTAACATGAGCAGCCGCTGCTCTCGTGCGTCGTGAAGCCGGAGGTACATCTCCCGCCAGGACTCAAATTCTTCTGGCTTCTCATTCTTGAAGTCTCGGAGACAGTGATTGTGCCACAGCTGATCCGTATCCTCAATTAGAACCTGAAACAAACCCACAGGTAACCTGGGATCCTTCCTGACGCCTGCAGCTCCCCGTCCCCTGGCACAGCCATCCCTCCCTCTCCCTCAGCACCAGCTGTCTCCAGCGCCGCTGGAACACGGCAGCAGGCGAGAGGGCTTGGGGCCAGCCCACAGCAAGAGGCGGCAGATGGCAAATCTGGGAACTTGCGACTCGAGCAAGAGAATTCACACTTCTCATGTTGTTCTTTGCCATTCTGCTACTGCAGACGAGGACAGAACAGCACGTCCACGTGTCAGCATCCCTTCCCCAGGGCAAGGCACTCACGTGATTGCATTCCTCGATGCGATACAGTTGCTCTGGGGTGCATCTCTCCAACACTGGCTCCAGCACTGAGAAAGGGACGCCACCCACTTCATAGATCGCTAGAGAGAAGCAAGATGCACACAGTATTTATCCCGCTCCTTCCTTGCCAAGGAAAGGGCTTGATACCCTGAAATGCAGTAGAAAAAACAGCAATGCTGCATGCTACCACCCAGTACGAGGGGAGGGAGAAAGGAGCTGTAGGCGTGATACACACACGAGTCACCGGGACTTCGGTGGGGAGAGAGGGCAGCGTGTGTGCAGGGCAGAGTGACGAACACAGAGCAGGAACGGTACTTACAGTCGATGTTGTTACTGAGGACTCTGATGCACTGCTCGTGCAAAGTCATCATCTTTGGGAGGTAGGCGGTTTTGGAGCCCGAATACACTTGCATCTTTGAATTCAACCGTCGACCCGTAAAGCCTGCCTCACTCTCTTCGACCGGCGAGGACACTGCTGTAAGAAGCAAGACTTGGAGTAAGGAAGGCACAGAGAAACAGAGATCCCACCCCGATGAACGGCACGGGAGACACAAGCCAGAGTCAGCCAGAAGCAGACTAATGGACCAAACAAACTAAAGGACCAAGTCTTCTCTAGGAGACCTGCCACCTGCCACCCATTTCAGGAAGAGCAAGTCCAAAGCCCCGGGAAGGGCCAGCAAGTGATCTTCCTCGGAAATGAGGAAAAGCACACGGGAAAGAAATCACCAGTGTTTGAGAGGCATTCGGACAATGCCCTCATTAATGCCCTAACTCTGGTTAGCCCTGGGGTGCTCAGGCGGTGGGACCAGATGACCTGTGAAGGCCCCTCTCACTTAAGTGTTTGACTGTATTGCAGCCCAGGCTCCGGGCATCAGGCAGGGCACTGGCCTCCAACAGCAAGAGCTGAGCCCAGCTGGTACCCACTCCCGCTGCCTCCTGTGAGCAGTGCCTGCGGCCCGTTTCAAACCCGTCTTCCTGCCCGACATACCTTTCCTTTTCGTCTGGGAGCAGGTGATGGACTCGATTGAGGGAAGAGGGCGGTAGTTGGCCTGGATCGGGGGCAGCGGGATGTCTGGCAACGTTGGCACCACATCTATGAGTATCTGGAAGGAGAGGATGTACATGCAGCTAAGACGAGAATGTCAGACCTTGCCAGCGCACAACAGCACTGAGCTGCACTTCGTTTGGCATCCCAAATGAGCCACACAGCGCTGGTCAGCTGGCACCAGGGAACAGCCCGGGTAGGCTGCGCTTCTGCCACATCGCCGTGACTGCCGGGGCCGTCCACACATCAAGCCAAAATTCAGGATCTGAATCACTCGGCACCCTCTGGTAAGAGCCGTCCACAACTTCAACCTGTTGAATTCAGCACTAAAGGACTCTGACGAGAGCCCCGGTCAGATTAACGAGGCAAAGGTTAAAAAAAAAAAACAACACAGAAGAGAAGGCTGGCAAAAACATCCTGACCCAAGCACTCACTCACCTGTCCAGTCTCTCTTCTTCCTCCTCCTCTCCTGCAAAAGATTCAGTAGTGGAGGAGGAGAGGGGAACCTCACGCACTGGGGGAAAATCTAGAACCTCTGTATTAAATGCTTGTTAGAATGAACGGCAAAGGAGGATTTTAAAATGCTGCTAAGATTAAAAAAAACACTTTTGGAGGAGTAAAGCGTTTCAAAGTTGAGTAAAAAGGTTAAGTAGTAATGGTTTTACACTTTAACCCGTACTTATATACACAGCTTTGGCATCCACGAGGCAACAAACACATACAGAAACATTACTTATTTGTCGAGTTCTCACAAAAGGTCAGGCTTCTAGAATGAGCTGCATTGTAACACCAATTCTCCCGTTTCTTCAGACCAACAGATTAAGTTAACAAAACTGCAGTACTGATAAAGGTAACAAAAACTGACAATTTTAGAGACCGTAAGGACTTAGATTCAGGAACCTTGCTAGCACGCAGATGCGTTACACAATGGGCAGGACTCGAAGCTGACTCACAACCAAAGACATTCCCCATTTTAAACAAGCACTTCACATCCAACATCTTTTCTTATATTCAGCTGAAGGTGGTCTCTTACTCTTCCCCCCTTTGACTAAGCGAGGTTTTGGTTATTGCATTCCTTTCCTGCTCCCCCTCCATTCCCCGTTCCCGCACGTTTCCACCCGACAGCACAACGCGATGCCCACCAGGCTGCTCTGAGCACAGGGCGTGCGAGGCACAGCTCCGGCAGGAACCAGGAGTCACAGGCCCGGGTACCAGGGAGACACCGCAGGCACAGCCCGATGCACGACGCAGCCCAGCACCTCCGGGGGGAAATAACAAGCCCCGGACGGCAGAGGACCAAGGACAGCCGACCCCACCTCTTTCATTCGCTTTTGGATCCTTCAAAGTCTTACCCTATTTGGTTTAGGAGGCTCTGGCTGTTTCTTCTCTGCCTTCTTCTCACTCGTCCGTTTGTGGCTTGGACTCTTCCGACTCGAGCTTGAGCTCTTGGTACTGGCTTTGGATCCATTCTGTTTGCTGTGCCCTTGGTCTTTCTCCCCAGCTGGCACGGAGGGTTTGGCCACTTTCTTTTTCTTTTTCTGGGGCTGGTCATAACTGAGGTATGACTCAAAGGACATCGTAGGTTGTTCAAACTCATCCTCCACTTCCCCTTCCCCAAAACTTGAGGAAAAGCCCACAGATTTTTTGTCCACCTCAGAGGCTTTGTGCTTCCCCTCAGAAGTTTTTAAGCTCCCAGAAATCCCCTTCTCTTTAACCCTGTTTGAGGAGTCACTCTCAGCTTTCCGTTTCTCCCGCTCCCTGCTCGACGTCTCCAGGCCTGGCTTGGACTTTTCCAATTTGCTTTTGTCAGCGTCCCGATGTTTTCGCTTCTTCACGTGGTTGTCCGGAGACTCTTCCAAGTGCGGCTGCACGTGTAGCTTCTCCTTTCTGGAGGAGCTGCTTTCTCGGCTCTTCTCCTTCTTGGTGCCATCCGACATCCTCTGCTTCTCCTTGCTGCATCCTGCCACGGGGCTTTCTCGGAGGTGCTCTTTAAAAGAAGTCTTGTGCGACCTTTCTGGGCTGAAGGCAGAGGTCCTGTCCTCCACTCTGCCGTCAAGTCGCTGCTTCTCTTTGTGAGAAGCCTTGTGCTCTTTGTTCCGACTCACATTCCCTTTGTCGTGGAACTCACCAGGGTTCCTCTCTCGGCTTCCCCCACGCTTCTCCTGAAAACCATGGCCTTTACCAGGTTTCTGATGAAATACTGCGGGTTCTTCCTGCTCCTCGGAGGCGTAAGGGTCTGTGTACATGTCCTGAGGGCTCTCACTTGGCTCAGGTGACACAGCTTGTCCATAGTCTGAGTACTCTTGATCTGAAGAGAGCGCTGGGGAAGATCTGCTCCACCCCTTATCCTCTTGGCTGCTATAGTCATAAGTCTCATGGGCCCTCTCAGGCCCAGAATACCTTTTGGACTTCTTTTCCCTGTGATCTGGGCTATAGGACTGGCTGCAGGAAGGCTGGAAAGGCTCTGAATAGTCCCGGTCATGCTCCTCATCCTCTCTGGGGGAAGGTTCTCGTTGTTTTTTCCTTGAGCTGTTCCTCTCGTAGTCACGGTCTTCAGAATCAAGGTTATTTCTAAAAGGATGAGGAAACGAATGAGTTAGACGAAGTTCTCGGTGTGAACAAAAAGAGCTACACCCCGCAGACAGCATGGGTGTGAATCTCTTACAGAGGACTAAAATTGTGTTTGGTACTTTTGTGGCAGGAATATTACTAATTGTCCCTGTCACGGCAGTGCTCAGGGATTTGGGAACTACACGTCTGGTGCAGGAGTTGATGAAGCACTTTTATTAGGACTAGAGGCAAGCAGAGACAAACGTGTACGGGACCTCTCAGCACCCACACAGCCCTGGCTGTACAGCATGCACAGAGAACACGGCCTCCAGTTCACCAGTTAAAGCCTGCAGGGATACTGGAGCCATCGAAGTCATCGTGATTAACTGGATCGTTATCACCCACACTTAAATGATCTCACTGCTGGATTCAGCACAGCTTTGTTACCGCAACGTGGCTGCTAGCCTCGGCTTTCAGTTTCCACGGGATTTGGGCACACAGAAGCCTTCTTTCAAAGCGAGCCGCTGCCTTGACTTGGGCCTGGAACTCCCTCTCCTTGGCATCACACAACGGGAAGCGAGCCGACGGCACCTCCTGCTCTAGTAAGGCCCTTTCTTGGCATCCGCCGTTAATCTCTCCATCAAACTGCAGTTGTGTGAGATTTGGCCCCTGCCTTGACTCTGAACTGCAGCCGTCAGCAACCCAGCGCCCTGTGGCTGGCGCGGGCAGGAAGTTTACTCCAAACCAAGGCAAAAGTGCCACGCAGAGTTAGCACACTTGCACTACAAGTTTTTCCAGAGCCTTCTCTTCTTTCCACGGTCAGAGTAATTTATAACCTCCACTGCAAAGACTTAACGAAGCTTACCCATCGAGACAACCGAGCGGGCTCACCTACCTGTCTGCCTCCTGGGAGACCGGCACCAGCTTCTTCCACCTGGCCACGAGGTTCTTTGCGAAGTCTCCTACCAGCTCGTGTTTCCGCAAGCCGTTCACTGTCTTCCCCACGCCTGTCTCCTTCAGGAGAGAGTCAAGATACAAATTCACCTTGGCAAAACCCATTCTCACCTCTGCTGAGCTTCCTACCAAGCGCTCCCTGTCACTGCGAGGCAGAAATGAGCTTCCCTGATCTAACAGCACAGGTACCACACCCGACACATTACGGCTTCAGCAGACATTGTATAGTTTACTAGAGTTCTGCAAAGAAAACAAATCTGCCTTAATCAAATGTTAAGTATTTAGTTTAATAAGCTAAGTTCCCATTTCCCATAACTATTTGAAGACATTAATACTTCCAGGGGTTAGCAGCCCCTATTGGTGACTGGGGTGGCATGGATTTAGGAACTCCTCTGACCCCATACCCTGATCGAGCGTGAAGCTTTTGGAAGAACTGAGAATAAAGCGCTGCCCTCCATGGCTGCCCGCTTGTTTTGTGCCTGGAATTTCTAGAACCTGATCAGAAGCTGGTCTGTGACACCGCTTTGTAGCAGGTGGCTTAGGCAGCACGTCCTGCTCCAGGGAAAGCAGCATTTCTCCGGCACGCCGTTACTGGCACTCGACAGACACGATGAAAGCGCGAGAGATTTCACAGCTCTTACCACGAGAATATCAACTGTGATGGGCAACTCCGAGAGCCTCTTCAGGCTTTTCAGCAGCTGCAGAGACAAGAAGGAAAGCGTTCAGGCTCGTCACACTGAACCACGTACTGTGGTTAGAAAGGAATAGAACCCTGCGCTGCGTGGGAGCTCGTCAGAAAGACCCAAGCAGCAGACAGCTGGCACCTTGCTCCAGACCAAGCCCCCCAGGAGCTGAACACAATGGCCAACCGTAAAGAAATTGTCTCTTCACCTGTGAGAGCCTCTGAGAGCCTTAAACCACACTCAGATACGAACCCTTTCTATACAGAGGATGGCATCCTAACTGCGACTCGCAGCATCGGGACCAGAGGCACCACACAACGTCACCCTCAGAACGGCGCTGAGAATGACGTCCCTTGACAAAGGGAGGGGGAAAGTGAAACAGGTGAGACACCTTCCTGAAGCCGTGCAAACTAGGCAAGGTTTCCAGATGCTCTTGAAGATCTCAGGAACCCCCAGCTCCTCTGCAGACGCTCCCTGGGCCGGTGCTGCCGGCAGCCCCTCCGCTCTCAGCTGCTCTGTCCGGAGGCCGCCGATCCCTTCCAGCCCCGCTCTTTTCCCTTCCCCGAGCCCCGGTGCCGAACGCCAGCTCCCGTTCAGGAGGCCCTGCCTGCCCACACGCTGCTCCGCACACCAGGCACGCTGCTGCTGCCTCTGCCCCCGGCGGCTCGAGGCGTCGCCTCCCCGAGACACCCGCAGACTGTTTGGTCACGGGGCACAACGGCGCGCACCCAGCAGCACCGCGCTGCCCCTCGCTGCCCCCCGCGTTATTCCCCACACGGCTGCAGCCACAGCCCAGCCCCGTCAGCACCCCCGGCCCTGCGGCACCCACGCAGCCGGGCTTTGTTCCGCGCCGTACAGAGGGCCGCCCCAGCCACGGCTCCTCTCTAACGCGCCGCACTCACGCTCAGATCAGCGCCGTCAGCCTAACAATTCCCATCACCCACACGTAGAGCAGGCAGGGATCAAAGAAATTGGGGTTTCCTTCCTTTGGAAGGAAATAAGTGTGTTTTACGAATCCCTCCCGGCACCAGCGCAGGGACACGAACGTGCGCACGAAGCACTCGCTGGAAGGCAAGGGGCATGAGGGGAGAGGAGGGATGGACGGAGCTCGTACTAGCCAGAAGGGAGCAAAATGGGTGTTAAAACACCAGCTCCTCTGCAGCCAGTTACCTTCCTGGAGAGGCTGCTCACAGAAATCCCACCACGAGAGCACGTGCCAAGGGAGAACTCCCGTTACCCTTAGTGCCACCCCAACCATTTCCTAGCTACACCTCACCAGAACGCCTCAAACCGCTCTTTTTGGTCTTTGGTTATTTGTTGTCTTTGGGGCTGAGCTCCAAAAGAAAAGCGCTGTTCTCAGCTGGGCTGATCTCAGGACTTCGTATAGCCCGGGGAAATTGCCGTGGTCTGAGGCCAGGGGACCCGTGCGTCTGACCCAGAACACTTCTGTCGGGAACTGGCTTATTCCACGTCCCCTGCAGTCAGTGGCTGGAAACATCCGCGCACCTCCGAGCAGGAGATGGCTTCCTGAGGGGCCAGCGCACACAGGCCGCTGCCTACGTGTCGCTGCTGAGCCCTTACACCTGCACGTTCACCAGCAGCGTTAACACAGCTCGGAGCCCAGCAGAACTCTCAGCCAGGTTGTAAACCTCCAAGCGCTGCCGCCAGGAAACAAGGCGCTTTGTTATCTGCGCCGCCAGCAGGGCACTTATCTAACACCCGAGATACCCGAACTGCACTCGCTGACACCGTCCAGCGGGAACCCAGCCCGGCAGCACCAGGTAGGAACATTTCTGGGAGCTGCGCTCACCCAGCACAGGAAATCCCCGCTTTGCTCGTGAGCTGCGGACCTCAGGGGCACACGCAAGAGGCCCTCAAAGCGGGACGGCTCCGAGCAGTGCGGATGGCGGAGCACTGACCTGCCTGCCCCATGGGGACAGCCTGGCACAGCACACGGTGCCTGCGGCTGAAGTCAGGCCAAACCTGGTAGCTCGTCTCGGGAATAACAGATCCCACAGGTGGGAGACAAAACACGGCCCGTAGCTTACCAACACCAGATCAGACACACACAAGAAGGCTCTTCTAAATCACCCCAGCGCAGGGTGAAGTTTCAGTCAATGAGCTAGAAGACCGAAGCCATAAAACCTCAGTTAATTCCAGCCCTGATAAAGTTTTAAGGTAGGCAGATTGTTTTCTTTTTCTACTAGAAGCTCGGCAGACCGTTACGATTCTGACAACACACGCTGATAGCAAATCAGCGCAGCGCAGCCTGGTCCCATCCTCCCCATCACGGCGCTCTCCTGCTCGTGCCGCCTCTCTCTCTCTCCCCCCAGAAGAGCAGTCCTGCTGCAGAGTTTGTACCTCCCCTGCTGGGGGGAAAAACCACCACCAAAAATAAAAACAAAGAACCAAGAAGACCATTTCCAAACCATTACAACAGCGCCCAGTTTCATTTTTGCAGTTCTGTACAGAAATTTTCACCTAAAAATAACAATCGGCACCTTTCAGCCAGCCAACACAGAGCTCCACACAACGCCGGGCAAGCGTCGTTCTCTCACGGCACTGCTGGAGCGTTTCGGAAGGACAGGCCAGGGAGGCCGGGCTGCGAGCGGTGCCCTAACGCGGGGGCAGCGCCCCGAGGAGCCGCGGGTTTGTCCCGCTGGCCCAGGAGAGCGGTGCCTGCCGCAGAGGGCGAAGGGAACTTACGGCGGGGAAGCAGAAGCCGCTGCGTGACAGGGGAAGCTGCCCACCAGACACGGACTGGAAACGCCACCGCTTCCACGGCTGTCGTTGGAAAGTAACGGCCATCAGACAGCAGAGCTCCCGGGCCCTTCCTCCCGGGGAAGGAGAAGGCTCGGGACCGGGACCGCCACCACAGCCGGTCACAGCGGGCTGGCGCTGAGCCCCGGCCCCCGCAGAGCTGCCGGGGGGCAGCAGAGGAAGGGACAGCGACCGGCACGGGGTGACCGGGGGGCGGCCAGCCCGGCCCCACGGCTCCCAGGGCCCGAGGGGCGGCCGCAGCGCGCCGGGACCGGGAGCGAGACCCCGGGAGGGGCCCCCCGGCACCCCCGGCTCCGTTCCGGGCCGCGGGGCCCCGGCAGCTCCGCCTGCTCCGCCCGGGCGGGGGGCGCGGGGCCGGCCGGGGCCTCGGGGACACGGCGCTGCCCCCCCGCCGGGGCTCGGCCCCGCTCCGGGAGGGGGCTGCGGGCCCGGGCCGCCGCCACACGCGGCCCCCGACCCCGACCCGCCCCGGCCGGGGCTCGGCCCCGCCACCCACCGCCGGCCCCCCCGGGGCAGCGCCTGCCGTCCCCCGCCAGCCCCGGCCCGCCCGCCTCCCCCCGCCCCGCCGCCGCCGTCGTCACCTTCTTGGGCTCGGAGCTGCCCGCGAGCCGCGACTGCAGCCGGCCCACGACTTCCAGCACCGACTCCGCCATTTTTACTGCTGGACGGGCCGCGGCGGCGGAAGCGGCTTCACCGCCCGCTCGCCACACGGCGCTTCCCGGCCGCCGCCGCCATCTTGGGTGCGGGCGGGAAGCGGAAGTCGCGCCGCGCTGCCCTGCCGGCGGCGGCCATAGCGGGTGAGGGCAGCGCCTCGCCGGCGCCATCTTGGGGCCTGGCGCGGCGCCGCTGCCGCCGCCATGTTGAGTGCTGGCAGGCGGCCGGGGCGGGCCCGGCCCCGCCTCCCCCGGAACGCCGCGGGGCGGGGGCACGGGGCCGGGGGCTGGGGGGGGGCCGGTGCTGGCTGCGCTCCCCCGCAAGGCTCCCGCGGAGCTACGGGATCCAGGGGAGCCGCTCTGGGGGCAGGAAGCGGGGCTCGTCTCAGAACGGGGGCAGCCCGGGGGGCAGGAGGGAGGGGGCAGGAGCTCGGCGCAGCCCGGCCGCAGCCGCCGCCCAAGCCCCCGCTTCACGGGGCCGAGCCTCCCGGGACGGCACCCGCTGCGCGGCCCCCCGGGCTCCTGCGGCGCCGCAGCTTCGCTTAAAGACGCGACTGTTGGCTTCATCTCCGAGTCACCCCGGCACTCAGCGCGCAGGCCCCAGGCAGCGCCACGCCACGGGGACGGTTCAGGGGCCCGCGGCTTTTCTCCTGACCCCCCCCGGTTTCCGTGCGGCACCGGGAGGGCGCAGGGGCTGCAGGCAGCTCTGTTCTCCCCGCTCCCTCTGCTCAGCCCGGCCAGGGCAGCCCTGCCCCACCTCAGCACCCCATCCTCTTCCCTGCGAGCGACTTTTACCAAATTTTCTTCCTTCTCCACGGTTTTGTTGAAGTCTCTAAACGCCTGGAAGAACACACAGCGCCCCCCTTCCTCTTTGCCCAGTGCTAAATAGGAGCAGATTACTCAGTTCCAGGAAACCCGATCTTTATGGCCAAGCATAACAAACAGCACCCAGACACGAGACAGCAGCAACAGCTATTTCTGGCCCGCAGCAGACTTGTTACCCCATGCACTGGAGGAGCTGAGGTCACTGCCGAGCTTCAGACCAGAGCTTCAAACTGGGATTTGGGAACATTCAAAAACTGGATGTATTTTTTTGTTGTTGATTGTCCCCCCTTTTACCTTTCTAGGAAGATTTCTCTGTATTGCTCGTGCTCTTGGGCAGCACAGAAGCAGAGACTACATCCAGTGTAAGCCCGACAATCGCTCCTTGGGAACTCTCTTCAAGCACACAGCACCGCAGTCCCTGTCATGGCAGTCCCTGCCTTCCTGCTGCCTTTTCAGTGCAAGTCCCAGCAGCTTCCCAGGTCAGGAAGAGCCCCACAAAGCGCACAACAGAACTCTGGGAGTTATAAAACTTTATTTGCTTTTTGGTAACAGGAGCTGTTCATTTGCCAGGAAGGATGATGCCATCGTACTGTGAGAAAAGGAGAAAGAGCCAAGTGAGCCAGGTAGAGGTACAGCACCCCGGGGAAAAAACTGCGTCACCACCCTCATCCCAAGCCAGCCAGCCACGACATTCAACACCAGCTCTCCCCACTGAGCTAACTGCCACACTGTGAACCTCCCAGGGGGTCTTTGTTCACAAAAGCACCGAACTCCACTCATGAACTCCACTCACCGGGCCAGCCAAACAAGAAGCCCCACCCTTCAGAGGCGGATCTGACCAGAATTAACTCATCCCTTTTACAGCTCCTATCTGGCCCCTGAAGGCGAGCTCTGGCAGCTCGCAGAACCAAGCGTGAGGAGGGGAAAAAGCCGCTCAGCAGGAGCAGCCGGGGGTTCCCCCTCTGCAGGGCAGGACCAGTGTAGGTCCGAGCAGAGTGGCTGATAAAGAGCTACCAGACAGCCTGCTCACCCTTTCCACCTCTTAAAAAAAAAAAAAACAAAACAAAAACAAACAAACAAAAAAAAAAACCACCAGAGGCCCATTTCCACGAATCTCAACCTTTTGGCATTTCCCACTCCTGATCCTGTCTGCGTCAGGGAGAGCTATGGGCAGCCAAACCCACGCACGGGTTTTGTTTGGATTGCTCCATCCACCAAGCCTGGCGGCTGAGCCAGGAGCGTGCTGCGTAAGCACAGCGAGCCCTGCCTCGTCACCGGTGAGCCGGGCACAGTCACCCCTCCGGTAACCGCAGGGGAGCTGTACGCCGGAGCCGGCACTTACAGCCAGCCTGCGTGAGCAGCTGCCCCAGTTACCACACCAAGGGGCACCAACAGCGCTCGTGCCCGAATGGAGCTTCTGCTGCGCTGGGGAAATCCACACCGGTGCGTTAAGCAGAGACCAACGTCTCCCCCTGCCCAGGGACTTGTTCCACTCCTCCCACAGGAGGACGCATTTTGCTGACACTTGCTCGGATCTCCTGGGATGACAGCCACGAGGCTGGGCCTTACCTTCTGCTGAAACCAGCGCATGGCTTCTTCCTTCCCGATTCTGTGCTTGGCTCCGATGTTGCCGGTTCTGCGCTTCTTGTCAGCGATGCTGAAACCAGGCCTGCCCAGCACCTGCCAGGAGAGCAGACCAGCAGCACTATTTCATTCTGGCATTTACTTACTTCATTAAAACGAGCACATTTCTAGGAAGGAAGTCCAGAACTTCCAAACCAGCGACATCTTCCCCTCTGAGTCACATTCAGACTTAAAAGAATTATCTTCACCAGCCTCAATGTGAACTGACATCTACGTAACTCGGAGCAGGCAGCTGAACCGATGGGACAGCTCCTGGGCTGGACAACTCTGCACACACAGACTCAGAGGAACCAACGTGAGCGTGGCAGATGCAGTGCTCCACACCCAGAGGCCTCAGCTCTCGACAAAAGGTACACTGGAAGCAGCGCTAACGCGCACAGAACAGCTCCCCTCTGTTCCGCAGTGCTGCGGGGCAGAGCAGGAGGAGAGCTAAACGTGCCCGCCACCACCGCTGTCTGCCCACCAGCACCTCGTGAAGAGCCGGAGCTCGCCAGCAGCGCAGGGACGCAGCCCGTCCTTCAGCCTCCGTTCCCGCAGTCCCCCACACTGCTGCTTTTTCCCCCCTAACTTCCTAGCAGTTTTTCCTCGGTGTTATCACAGGAATACCAGTGACAGCAAAAGTATTTCTCTCTGAAGACGCTTTCTGAGACACCACGTATCAGGGGGCTTACGGCAGCCCCGTGAGCCCGTTCAGGCATGGATTTTGTTGACATCTTTCCATCTTCCAGCAGCGTTAACGAGCCAACTTTCAGCCTAGGTTCCTTCGACAGCTTTCACACAAACCCAGTGAATACAACGGAGTGGGGGAATACGCACCACGTAGAAGTCCAAGCCGTAGATACCAATACTTGGATCGTATTTGATCCCCAAATCGATGTGCTCCTGTATTCCAAAGCCAAAATTCCCAGTGTCTGAGAAGTTGTTTTTTCTCAACTCATATTCTCGCACCTGAAACACGTGTTATCGGTCAGCGTTTCGTTATCGACTGCAGACACAAGTCCTGCACGTTCTAACTGCTACCAGACCCACAACTTGCCTACATGCTGTTAAGCCTTGAGCCCCAAAACTTTTATCCCCAAAATTTTTATCCCACAGCCTGCTCAGGAAGCACAGCAGCAAATAACAGAGTCTCCAAAGATAACAGCAACCGCGCCAACTAACTCTTAAATAAGGAAGGGACAACGGCCAAGCAGAGAAACAGTACAAAGGCAGCAGCCTGGGTATCAGAGATGCCACCCCAACCCTTAAATCCATGACTGACCTGTAACCAGATTAGCTACAGCATTTCAAAGCCTCTTTTCAGCTGATAACAGTTTAAGTTTTGTTCTTTCACAAGTCAAAGACCCGGACCAAGTCTCACCTTTAACCCCTTCTCCAAAATCTCCTCTGCTTTGGCCCCACGAACCGTGCAATGAACGGCAATCTTCTCGTTTCTCCTGATGCCAAAGGATCTCACAGTGTATCGTGCTGCAGGCAGCAAGAACGACACTTAGAGGCTACTCAGAGAACATCCACCTGGGGACTCAGAGCTTGCTTACAGAGACCTGGGAAATTGCTTAGAAGCAAGAAGAACCGCGACAACGGCAGGTTCTCTGTGACGAGAGCAGAGCTGCCGCCACACCCGGCCTGACAGAAGCAGCCACCAGCTCCACAGGCCCCCGACTCGCCCCAGCAGGCCTCGGAGCGCCGAGGGGCAGCGCTGCCCTCGCCGGCTCTGCCCTGGGGGGCCGCAGCATCACCTCCCCGCCAGGGCAGCACCCCCGGGCCCCGCAGCGCTCACCCTTGGAGAAGACGGGGGTCTGCCCCGTGAGCTGCTCCAGCACCTTGGCGGCGCGGGTGAGGCGGTCGCCGCTCTCCCCGACGCAGATGTTGAGGCACAGCTTGCGGATGCGCAGCTCGCGCATGGGGTTCTCCTTCTCACCCTGGTCTTGCTGCGGAGAAACGGCGCGGGGCTGAGGCCGGGCACCGGGGGGCGGCCCGAGGCTCGCCCCGCGCCCCGGCACGGCTCGGCCGGCCGCTCACCGACACCGCCCCCGGCGCCGCGGCCTAGCCACGGCGGCCGGCCCCGCAGGGCGCCCCGCCGGCCCTTCCCTCCCCGCGAGCTCCCCCCGGCCCCCTCCGCTCCCTCCCGCGCGGGCGGCGGCGCGGACGGGCCCCGCCGAGGGCGGATGGCGGCGGATGAAGGCTGCCGGCCCGGCCCGGCCCGCGGCGGCCGCTACTCACCGCCATGGCGGAGGCGGGGAAGAGGCGGGCCCCGCCCCGCCGCGGGGCCTTATGGGGCGGCAGCGCCCCCTGGCGGCCGGAGGCCGGCCCTGCCCCGCCCCCCGGGCACGTTGCCTGGCAACCGCGCGCCCCCGCGGCCATTTCGTGAGGCGGGGACGCGCCCCGCGGGGGGGCCTGAGGGGGTCCCGCCGGGTTCCGGGGGCGCTTTGTGCCCCCCCCCAGCAGCCCCGCGGGGCCGCCGGCTCGTCAGGACGGGGCACCGGGCACCACCACCCCCAACAGGGCACCCACACACAAGCAGCCGGTCTCGTTGTGGAGAAGACTTGTTGTGTGGCCGTGCGGAGGCCGTGACAAAGCACCGACAACCCCGTCCCGTGCCCCCGCCGCCCCCCGATCCCTCTCGTCCGCCCCACACCAGCTCTGCTCCCCCGCAGCCCCGCCGCGGGCAGCTCTCACGGCGCAGCGGGCTCCTCTCGAGCCCAGCCCTGGACGGTCCCGCTGCCAAAGGCCACGTAGAAGATGAGGCCAAAAACGTTGAGGGCTGCGGCCACGAAGAAGGCGTTCCTCCAGCCCTCCTGGAGATCCTGGGGGAGTCCAAACAGGCCACGATGCCGTCATCCCCCCGTTACCTCCCCGTAGCGATCACCCGACTGCTGCCACCCAGACCCCCGGCACCAAGCTCAGCTCTGTCCCCTCCTTGCCACCGATACCAACAGCTGCTCAAGGCATACGCCAGACCCGCTCACTGGAGATACTCTTCCTGCCTTGGCAGCTTTGGAAACAACGTGTGCTGGGCTGAATTTAGGAAGCGTTCCTGCTTGGCGCAGAGCTCTTCCCTCGCCCCTCTCCCTCACCCCTCTCCATCTCTAAGCACACCCAGATGGGGCCATGTGGGGCTCTTCCACCCTCCTGACTCATCCCCGGATCCCCAGAACGGGGGCTCTGGTTTGCAGGGTGCTACGTGGCACGCGTGTGTTGTGAGGGGGCTGGCTGGGACTAAAATCTGATTCACTGCAAAGAAAGCAATCTGTTTCTGAGAGCAAAGCTGTGCTTTCTTCCAGGAATATGCTTGTGGTTTGTGGCCCCAAATTACCTGGCTGACGAGAAGTCCCACTGCAGTAGGTGCAATAATTCCTGCGATTATGCCAAAGGTATTTGTGACTCCTAGCAGGAAGCCTGCGTATCTGGAGGGAGGAAGCAAAGATTTCCTGAGCAGGGCAGAGTATAAACTGTCTGAAGAGAGGAGCAGGTGCTGCCAGCCCCTTCCCTGCAGTGAACAAGGCCAGAGATCCTCAGCCAGAAGAAACATCTTTAAACTCATCTGCATGAACAGTGCCTGTCACGCTGAGCAACACTAGCGTCTTCCTTGCAAGACTGGGGGAATTTAAAGCCTTTATTTTACTCCCTAGCTTACAAAGTGACTAGCTGCAGGAGATGAGGGAAGCGAGGAGGAGTTGCAGAAGCTTTGGGGGACTGGGAACAGGAAGAACACAAAGCCAGGGAGGGGACAAAGGACAGACCCGTTTACCTGGGGGCTATATCGATGTGGTTAATGTTGATGCCTGCCCCTGTCATGCTGATTATCGTCAACGCCAGCGTTAGAAGTACCACAGCAGCCGTGGAACTGCTGCCGATGTAAGGCACAACCACCAGGAAGACGGAGGGGAGCAGCATCCCTTGAGAGAAGGGAACGTGTCTTACTATGTGCCACACGGGCGTGTTGGGAAGGCTGCACAGCAGATGAAAGCCTGTTCTCACCCAGCGCTGAGAAGAGCTTCCTGACAGCTGCTGTTCCGAGCACTCACCGGGCCAGGAGGAAATCAGCCAGCAGCCCAGCCAGGATGTGCCCCAGCCCGTTCCCAATGTAGGGCAGGGAGGAAAGGAGCCCGTTCTGCAGAGCAGGGAACGAGGCACTCTCACTTCCATGGCACCAAGTGACGCAGCCAGGGGCTCGGAGGCTGCAGCACCGCTGGTCCCAGAGCCACTGGTCCTCAGGAAGAAACATCCCTGAGGAAACTCTGTATTCCCAGCCTAGAGAGCAACCAAGCCCCATCGCTGCTGCAGAGACCAGCCTCAGGGCAGCACTCACCTCTCTGAGGTCGAAGTGGAGGACGTTGCTCATGAACGTGGGCATGGAGGTGAGCAGCATGTAGAACAACCAGTCTGTGCAGAAGCAGGCAACGGCAATCGCCCAAACAGGCAGCGACTTGGCCATGGCCCCAAGCGGGAGGGAGCGGCCATGAGAGCTGCCCTGGAAGGACAGCCATCAGTCAGGGCTTCTCCTTCTCCCATCCCCTAGAGGGCTGCCCAGGCTCTCTCGGCCTCTCCACCTGCTGCTAAGGCCGGGACCAGCTCTGGCTGCTGTGTAAGAAGCCCAGCAGAACCACAGCAGTCCCCTTACCAGTGTCCGCAGCGTTCCCAAAGGGTTTGCGTGTACCTGGTGAGCCAGCGACGACACGATGTACTCCCGCTCCCCAGCGCTGATCCACGGGTGACTCGCGGGGTCCTCATACACGAAGAGGAACCAGCAGAGGCACCAGGCGCAGCCCACGCCACCTGCAGAAAGTGGGGCTCTCAGTGGGTACGATGCAGCAGAGCTGAGCGCCGGCGGGGGGAGGCTGGTGTTAGTGAAACGGAGTGCAAAGGATGGAAAGGGACAAACTCCCCCAAACCCACTGCTCGTGGTGGAAGGGGCTGGCTCAATGGCATGACAGGGTCAGCACGTTCCCTTACAGTACCCCAGCAAAAAGGGCTTCATCATCCTGGCCTGGCAGGTGAGAGGGGAGCCCGGAGTTGTGTGGGAGTTCAAAGGGAGGAGCTGGTCCTGCAGGGCTCTGGGGGGGAACCGCTGGGAGCTCTGCCAGCAAATGCTCTGCTGCGGGGCTGGAAGAGGGACACGGTGGGTCACTGCTCACCAAAGATGTAGAACACAAGAGGCCAGCCCAGGCTCTGGCAGATGATTCCAGCCACGAGAAGAGCAGAGAAAGTTCCAAAAGTGCATCCTAGGGATCAGACACCGAAAAAGTTGTTTTAAAGGGACTTTGGTACCCAACCACCAAGGACCGACTTGGAAAGAAGGGGGTGAGGGAAGGGCCTGTGCTCACTGAATCGGCAGTTGGGAACATCCTCACGCCTTACCAGCATCAGCGATATTCATGAGCCTGCTGCGTTCCAGCGGAGGAGCCCATTTTGCCCAGAGCGTGTACTGAGCTGGAAATATCACCCCCTGCAACAGAAAATGGGGAGCGTGGAGGGAAGGGATGCAGGGAGCAGCAGCCAGGGCCGACTAGAGCAGCGACTGACCTGAGCCAAGCCCAGCAGCGCCTGTAACCCCACGAGGACACCCACGCCGAGCTCCGCAGCTCGCGGCACGAGGAGGGTGAGGGCGGAGGAGAGCAGGAGCCCGCTGCCCAGGACCAGCTTCCCCCCGAGGAGCCCCGCACCATACCCGCCCAGCGCCTGCGTGAGGCCATAGCCGTAGAAGAAGGAGCTGAGGACGATCCCTTGGGTCTCAGCGCTCCAGTTGTACACGGGGGCCTGGTGGGGACGGGGAGCAGAGTCGGCCAGGGCTCTCATTTCCTGGCTCAGACTGCACCAGGAGGGGAGAAGCAAGCAGGAAACGCGGCCCTAAGGACAACGAACTGAGCGCTCCGCTCCTCACCCCCCCCATCCTTGAGGCTTTCCTCGGCTGCTTCCGAGCCTGCCCTAAGAAGCACGGCCGGGATGCGGCGCTGGGTTACGGGTGATCCCTGTCCGCCCCCGCTCCCACCTGAGGCAGCCGCGGGCCGGGAGTGATGTGGTTGCCGCTTGGGGGGCTGCCGCCGGTGATGGCGATGATGGCGATGCTGAGGGCGGCCCGCAGCGCATACGCCACGAGCAGGGCGCCGTGAGCCAGCAGGGCCAGGGCGCAGCGAGCCGAGCACGGCCCTGCGGGGAGGCGGCCTCAGGAGGGGGTCCGGGGGTCCGGGGCAGCCCCGAGCCCCGCGGCGCCCCCGGGCCCCGCACCCCCCGCCGGCCCCTTCCCCCCGGGGGCTGCCGGGGCACCGGCCGTACCGGAGCTGGGGGCCGGCGGCCGGGGGAGCAGGGGGGCGGCCTCGTGCGGGGCCTCTGCGCTGCCCGCCGCCCGCTCCATGCTCCCGGCGCTCCGGGCTCCGCGCCCCCGGGCGGGGCGGGGGGGGGGCGGGGGGGGGGCTGCCACGTGCTGCCGCCTCTGGCCCCGCCCACCAGCACAGGCCACGCCCCCGATCCGCTCAGGCCCCGCCCACTCACTCGAACCACGCCCCGTTCTCCAAAGCCCCGCCCACCGCGGCGGGCCACGCCCCCCTCCTGCTCGGCTCCCGCCCGCCTCCGCGTGACCGGCGCGGCGCGCGTGTCACGTGACCATTCAAGATGGCGACGCTCCGCGCGGCGGTGCCGCTGCTGCTGTGGCTGGGCCTGGGCCCGGGCCTGGGCCGCGCGGCCCCGCCCGTGGTGCTGTGGCACGGCATGGGTGGGTGGCTGGGCGCGGGGCGGCAGCGGGGCGACTCGCGGGGGGCCGCCGGGCCGTGCCGTGCCGTGACGCTGCGCCGTTGCCTTGCAGGAGACAGCTGCTGCAACCCGCGCAGCATGGGCTACATCCGCGCCGTGCTGCAGCGCCGCCTGCCCGGCACCTACGTGCTGGCCCTGCGCCTCGGCGCCTCGCCCCTGCAGGTAGCGGCGGCCGCGGGGTTGGGGGGGGGGGGGGGGGGGGGGAGGTGCAGGCGTTAACGCGGTCCGGGGTGCCGCGGGGCGCCCCCGGTAGTTGTTGGTAGCTGGTTACCCCCGGTAATTGCTGGTAATTGGTTACCTCCGGTAATTGGTTACCTCACGAGGTAACTGGCCGGACGGGCAGGAGCCAACAGCATTGAGGTAACACCTGTAGGAAAGAGGTGGGGAAAACAACCCCCTCGTCTGAACTGGGTCAATGTGCGCAGCCACTGCTGGGCGCTGATCGGGACCGTCCCAGGCAGTACGGGACGCGGGGGGACGCCCCGCCGTCCTGGTTAAAGCCTCATCCCGCCGTCCCTTCTGATTCCAGAGGACGCACTCGCTGTATGGCTTCAGTGCAACAGACACAGGCTGCTCCTGCGCCTTTATGTTCTTGTCCGTTCTGCGTACCCCTACGAAATTTCTTCAAATTGTCAGAATAACGAGCAACGTACGTTATTTTCTGGGACCTGGAAAGGGCAGGTGGAGGTCAATTTGTACATACGTGTATAAAATATACAAAACCTGAAGGAACTGAAATTGGGAAGAAGGCTGGGGAAGCGGCACTATTCTCTATGAGGCAGTTTGGCAGGCAGAGTAGGAAGAAAGCTGCGCTGATGGGAATCCTCAGAGCCTGAATTTCGTTTCCGTCATCTCGTGAAGGTTAAGGTCTCTTTCACAAGTGGAGCTTTTAGTGCTCAGTTTGCAGAAACGAAAATAACGTAAGCCATGGTAAAGGTACCAGTTGTGCTTCCTAATCTGGCTGTCAGGACGTGGAGAACAGCTTCTTCATGAACGCGAACGACCAAGTGAGAGAGGTGTGCAGCCAGCTCGCCAAGGACCCGCACCTGAAAGGAGGCTACAACGCAATCGGCTTCTCCCAAGGGGGGCAGTTCCTGTAAGTTGACATTTCTGTTCCGCTTCCAGTGATTTTTTTGGGGGGTTGATTTTGATTTTAAATTCTCCTGAAGTACTAAGCAGATGTAAACAGACAAATCCCTTCCTAAAGGTGGGAGCACTCCAAATGAGGCGAGACTCCAGAAGGAGACCCCAGTCTCCTCTCCCAGCACGGCGCGATTCTCTAGGCAAACATCACCCGGGTGCCTGAGCCCACGCTGCAGCAAGCTGAGCAGTGTTCGTGGCCGGGGTGCTCGCGGCGCTAACTCAGCTCCTCCTCCTTTCTCCACAGGAGGGCGGTAGCCCAGAGGTGTCCTTCTCCTCCCATGTTCAATCTGATCTCCGTTGGGGGGCAGCACCAAGGTAGCGTCCTCTTACCCTGTCTGGTGGAGGGCGGGGGGCTCTTGTCGGCAGGAGGAGGGAGGTTTTTGACCTCTTCCTGAAAAACAGCAGGCTTCTCCGGAATCAAGCTGTCCCTTTGTTCTCTAAACACGGTGGCCTGCTTTGGCTCAGTCGTTACCTTCTGGCTTGACTGGCACTGAGAAGGGACGTGTGTAAGTAGAAGACTTCTCAGGAGAGCTCTTACGTACCTTGGAAGCACCTGGGATGAGTTGTTTCTGGAGAAGAAGCGTCTGAGTACACAGTGAAGCCTTTGTGACACTAAACCTTCTGGGTCACGGGGTATTTTAAAATTGGCACGTGAAAGGCTGAAGCCCCAAGGAAAGAGAGGTGCTCTTTGCAGTAGACCGAAGAGGCGCTATGAAGCGTAATTTAGGGAGCGTACAGCTAAGGGCAGCTGGCAATAGGTTTCAGATGGTCTACCCCAGGAAGTTCCGTGGCCTGGGTCTATTTCTTTGTAGTGTCGGGGGGGGGGGGGGGGGGGGGGGGGAATTGCAGGGAACCACCCTGAGACCTCCAGAGAGCGCGTGAGGCGAGCTGGAGAACGTTCTGCTCGCCTGCATGCCCCCATCCTCCAGAGCAATAACCTCAGCTCAAGAAGATCGTCCACTACCTTTGTGTTGGTTAGTGCCCGGGGCAGGAGGGCTGCCTAACGAGATTGGGGAATTAATGGCCTCCTGATCCCCGGGTAATTCCTGCCACCCCTCCGTAAGAGGCTGGTTCTTTACCAGCCGGAGGGATTAAGGGATTGCAGCTTGGCTCACCGGGTTGTTACATGATGGCTCCGTCCCCCAGGCGTGTACGGCTTTCCGCGCTGCCCTGGGGAGAGCTCCCATATCTGTGACTGGATCCGGAAGACTCTGGATCTGGGCGCCTACACGCAAGCTGTTCAAGAGCAGTGAGTACACTCGTCAGGCTGCAGAGGCGTGAGAAGCTGCGGGTTTCTGGCCTGATCTCTGGTTTCTCTTCTCCAGTTTGGTGCAAGCAGAGTATTGGCACGATCCTTTGAGGGAGGAGGACTACAGGAAGAACAGCATCTTCCTGGCCGACATAAACCAGGAGAGGGTACGGAGCTGGCCGGTGCATAAATCCCAGCAGGACAGCAGCAGCAGTGAGCTCCTTTGCGTTCTCCATGGCAGTACCTTTGCTGGAGTTCAAAGGGAGCATTTTTTGCCCTGCACCCCAGGAGCGTACGAAATGTTTGCCCTGGCAGATTTGTGATGGAGGCTTGGCCACGCCAGAGCAGCTCCTGTGTCCCTGTGCCCTGTGGAAGGACGCGCCAAGTGTGCGGCCCACCTGTCACCTTTCCCCTGGCGACTCCTCTCCCTGCCCTGGAAGGCAGCAGAGGACCGGCCCCTTTGTACAGCCTGGAGAGGAGGCTGAATGCCACGAGCACAGCGAAGGCAGAGCACAGGAAAGCACCTTCCTGCCTCCGAGGCTGGTGCAGGCCGGGGCTTCCTTCGCTGGTGCAGCGCGAGTTGGAGCGGGCAGTCTCCCAGCCGCCGTCCCTCCCGGTGGCCGTTCCGTGACCGGGGTCTTTCTTTGTTGCTTTCACCCAGGGCATCAATGAGACGTACAAGAAAAACCTGATGGCTTTGAAAAAGTTTGTGATGGTGAAATTTCTCAACGACACGATGGTTGACCCTCCGATCTCTGAGGTGAGGCAGGCAGGGCAGGTGCTCCTTTCAGGCGGTGTTTTGGGTCTTGCTTGCTCAGTTGTGGTTTGTCCTTCGGTGGCAGAGCTTTTCTGAGGAGCAGGCTGAGCGCGGAGGCGTGCTGTTGTGCCGCCTGCAGCAGCACGTCTCCGGAATCGGTCAGTAAGTCCGTCTGCCTTCCGGGAGCCCTTCGGTAACTGTTCCCTTGTGTTTCCTCTGGCAGTGGTTTGGGTATTACAAAAGCGGCCAAGCCAAGGAGACGGTTCCACTGAGGGAGACCCCGCTGTACACAGAGGTACGTTCTGCTGGGGGCTGAGGGGGCTCTGCAGTTCCCACTCAATTCCATAAGCACGGTGTCCCCAGGGCCTTCAGGAGCTCTGAAACCCCCAGTCCTGCTCCACTCACATTTCCGCTGATCCTGGGGCATGGCCTCCCCTTGCCAGGAGCTGTTTCCCTCCAGGCCGGTCCCTGGCAGTGGGACGTTACGGTGGTGGTTTCACGCCTGGCTCACAATCCTTTTCCACATGTGTTTAATGAACTTTGATTTACAACAAGGCTTGAAAAAGAAGCAGAAGTGACTTTTTCCTCTCTGTGAGGAGAAACTTTGATTAAGCTCAGAGGTGGAAGCTGCTCTAGCCCGCCAGCCCCTTGTGCCGCAGCCACGGTCTGTGACCAGCAGCACTGCTCTTGGGTGGGCTCCCCAGCTGTCACCGGGCTGCAGCAGCCCTCGGGATGCTCTCAGCACACTTCTCTTTTCAGGACCGCCTCGGGCTGCAGGAGATGGACAAAGCAGGAAAGCTGGTGTTCCTGGGGGTGGAAGGGGATCACCTGCAGTTCTCAGAGGAGTGGTTCTGTACCACCATCCTCCCCTTCCTCCAGTGAGGCACCCTGGGGGGGCTCCCCGTAGTTAATGCAGCTGCTACTGTGCAAGAGTACTTCGTGTACAAGCCTGCAGGGAAGCTGGGGAAGGGGTGGGGTGGGGGGGTGGGTGGGGAAATTAATCTCAGTGCTTCTACAGGGTGCAGCGGTAGCACCTGCTGCACTGCAACAAGAGACGGCTGTGACCACGCTCCGACAGGGGTGGGCTGAGCCCTGCACTGCTGCTGAAGCGCTCCGTCCCCCTGCTGGGCTCAGAGCGGTGGTTGTGCTGGGCAGTTGGTGACGGTGAAATAACTGAGCTGCTTGAGAGGTTTAAGTCACACTCAGCCCCCGTTGCCTGTTCCTCTCCAGAAGCACTGGCAGCATTAACCAAAATCACTAGTGCAGGAACGCAGCGTCTCCTAAGGGGATAAGCGAATAGACTTAGCGTGGCCATATGCAGGGGAGAGAGAGAGAGTAGTCTTGCTGTCAGGCTGGGGAAAGAGACCGCATTTAGGAGGTTCTGGGGAAAAGGGCGTTTTAAATTAAGTGGGTATTAACAGCTTGAACCATTTTCAACTAATGGCTTGTTTTATGCACTTTTGTACAACTGAAATCAATAAAGACCTTTACATCTAACCACCTAACACAACAGAGGTGCAATTTGACAACTACTGCTCGGTTGATTCAAAGAGAGCTGAGGAAAGGCTGGGCTCCCCCCGGGGGAGGTCATCTTCAGAGCAACCTAGGCAGGGCCAGGCAGCACGGGGCATCCTGTCCCACCGGAGTTCTCTTGTGCCTCCAAGAAGAACAAACAGGAGACGCTGTAATGAGCAAGTTGGCATTAATTTTATTCTATCTTCTGTATAATCTTAAGTACATAAGAAAGGTTTTTATTTTTCACAAGCCTCAGGAGAAGACAAGTACAAGTCACAGGACAGTCTTAAAATAAAAAAATTGCATATTTTTTTGTAAGTTTTGTCCTAGAGAAAAAGAACATTGACACTTTACCGAGGAAATGCATTTACGATATGCTTATGCCACCCGAGGCATTGGAAAAATGAAGGTCAAAGCACGTGCAGCTCCCTTTACGGGTCAATACAGTACTGAGGTGTAGATCCATCACTCTGCTCCAGGGCCCTGGAACAGAGGCTGCAAGCTTCCACCAATGTAAAGAGCCAAGCAAGGGGGAAGGGGAGGTCGAGGAGATTCACGCAATGGTGACTGATTGCAGATGAGGAAGAGAGTGATGAACCAACTTGATCCAACCTGGGTATCAATAATACTGCACTACTGACCTGGAATGAAGGAGACCCTTCCCCTGCAGGAGGGGACAGGTTCAGAACCGTCCTGGAGCACTGAACCTGAGTTCAGCTGCTCCGAGCAGGAAGCCCTGGGGTAAAGATTCCCTTGAGAGGATGGAGGGCTCATGGGAAGAGGTTAGAGCTCAGCTCCAAGCTACCAGCCAGACTGCCGGGGGGGGAAACTGCAGCGACTCCACCGCAGTCTTCCTGTGGCACGGGTTAATAAAAAGCCTCCTGTCATGGCACAGTCAGAAACGCACTGAGCTAGTAGGAATGATGAAAGGAAAATCAAGGTAGAATGCTATGGCCCAAGTCCTCAGCCTTTGGTCCAACAAAGCCATTCCCATGTCCTGTAATGCCACTGATTAGTACGTAGGGCTGGAATAAGCAGCTCCCAGGAACTTCAGACATTTGCAATGGCAACTGTGTGCTTCTGGACCCCAACAGACAACAGTATTTGTTAAAAAGGGGACAACACTCCTCTCTCACGTGAACAGTTTGCTTAAAGGCAATACAAAAATTAAAACAAAACCCGAACAACACTCTGAAAGCCAACCGCCAGTACTGGCTGTGAAGTTCACCCAAAATCTGACACGATCAATTGGTGCAGTTAGATCAGACAAGGGGAGGGGGAAAAATACACCTTCCTGCTAATAGATGTGGACAATAACTGACCCGCCACCTATACCACATCCCAGCCAGAGGTATTTCAGTGACGGCAGGTAGCTGTGTCTCTCGGGTAGAAGAGAAGCAGTTTGAGAGCAGAAAGGTACAAGAAATCTAAGAGAATCATCTGAAAGCAGATTTGTCCCACAGCAGGGCCAGGGGAGGGCGTGAGCCTTGGAGCTGTTCTGCTTAGCCAGCAATTTCCGTCACAGTGGTAACCAGCTTCTGACCGTTCCACACCGTCTTGAACTGTTCTGGGACAGGGAATTCAGTCTGGAGGGTAAAAACAGAAATCTGTGGTCATACATCTCCGTTTGCGACTGAAACTAGTAGCTAGTATCACTGCTTTAGGCACTTGTTTTCTTAAGTCTCCGGTACGTCCCCTCCGGCACCAACAAACGCTTCCTGTTCTGCCCCCCAGAGATCTTGAGGAAGAGGAAACTCTCACCAAACAGCAAGCGTCTCAGTGTACAGACAGACAACTTGATTTGCCGATTTTAGCCTCCAATCATCATTCACAACCCCCAAGTCTAGGATTAAAATGGCGAGTCTAGAATTGTACCTCCAGACCTCACTGCGACTGTGATATTCCCTGCGGGTCTCAAAATCAGAATCACGCCTTCCCCCTCCTCTTGCAGACCTCCACACGGAGCGCAAAAATAACACTTACAAAGTCACCGCCCTCCGTGGGAATAAGCACATTCATCTCTGATGACTTGGCACTGACGATTTCGCAGTCTAGGGAGTTCTTGCTCAGGTACACGTGGCAGCCGTCTGTTTTGTTGATGGAGATTGTTGGCACTTTACCCATTACCTAGCCGCGAACAAAGCAGCAGTTAGAGGAGCATCAGCGGGAAGTGGGAAGCCACATTTTTCTTTTTGCACTGGTTTTTAAGGCAAGAGGTCTGACTCCAGTTCCCCACCACAGTCACACTGAACTCAAGTACTCACACTTCTGGCAAGAATCCAGGGTTATTTCTTGATTTGGTCTTTTAAGAACAAAACCAAAGGAAAGGCTGGGCAAGCTGCCCATCCCAAATCAGACACCAAAACTGGAATCAGAATACATTCATTCTCCTGCTCGCCTCCTACTTTGGCAGCCGGATCCTGCTGCCTGCCTCACAGAGACTGATCTTTTATTTAGATCCCTGAAGCAGCTCACTGAGACAAATTTCAGCCCTCTTCCCGAGGGCCGGGCAGGCTCAGCTGCAGAGCAGTAGGACAGAAGGCGTTTCATGAGCCTTCTCCACAGGTGCATATTCCCGTTCTGGAAACTCAGCTACTGAGAGCAGCAGATGCTACCGGAGCCCTGTTGTGCAGTGCAGCATCACACCCCAGGCAGAGAGCAGGACGCAGACGCTCACCTGAACTTTAACGTCCCTGCTGTTTATGATCTCTACGATGCCCACCACGTCGTCAAACACCAGACCTAGCTTCTTACAGTTATCTGCAAAGACAAGACAGAGCAGCTCACAAAAAGGTTGTGGAGATTCAGCCTTCTGCAAACAGACCAGCACGCAGAAGCAGTTTTCAGGGTTGCTCTACTTACCAAGGGTGATGGAGTTGATCTTGCCTTTGATTTGGAGTGTACTATTTGTGCACTTGAAAACGTAAGCTACTTGCTTCAGTTCTGTATCGCTGATTACCAGGTTAGTGGCATTCTCCTGGTTTTCCTGAAAAGGAGAGGAAAACGCGCTTTATTTTTAGAACAGAGACCAATTCATCCATAAGCACAGCAGGGTAGTGGAGCCCCTTTAAAAGGGAATTAATTGCATGCAGCACCGGGCTAATGGATCTTACAAGAAAGGTCTTGTGGAGACCCCTTCCCTGCTGTAAGCTCCCATCCCTCCAACCCACACATACTGATGCCAGGCACTCACCACTCTCCACTTTTTGCCCTCTAATTCTAGTATTGCAGGTTGCTTTGGAGAGGTTTTTTGGGAAGGATTAGCACTACAGGCTGGTTTGGGAGCAGTGAAAGGTTTGGGTCCACTTCTTATAGGACCTCCTTGGTTCTTCAGTGCTGGGTTCTTGTGGGTCTTCATGTCATCTGAAACATGTCTTAAGCCTGCAAAAGAAATCAAGCCTGAGCTCCAGCTCTCCACTGACAGCGCAGGTTCCCAAACACCAGACATCAGTAATCAGCATGATGACGTTTCTCAGAATGCAGATAAATTCTTGAGTTTGGGCCTAAACTGAGCCCAGCCACGAGTGACAAGTCAAAGAGGGAGCCAGAAACACTGAAGCAGCGTTCATGAGGACGTTCGGTGGAACCAGAAGGCCCCCTCCTGCTGTTCCACTCCGCAGCTGGAAGAAGCCTTGAGCCAAGCAGCTCACCTTTGTGCCACATCTGTCCTGGTCCGCCAGCCAGGGGGGGATGTTTGTGCAGATATGAGTAGGTGTGAAACTGCACCTTTGGTACTTGAGGCAGGACAGGTATGCAACCGAAGAGCCCCCCGCCCTCCATCCTAAAGAGCAATTAATCTCTTGCCCCCCTCGACAGAGGAGGCTGAGAACACCAACTCAGACGGGCTCCCTTTGTCCTTGCGAATTGCCTCAGGGCTGCTCCTGGCTCCCAGCCTCACGCTCAGACCAGACGGTCTTTTGTTTGTGAGCCTACTTCCCAGAAGCAGGGATGTTCAGGGACAGCAGCAAAACAAGGATCCAAAACGCCAGCCTGGTCGGACCCGCAGCACAGCGGCATTCTCCTCGTGGCTGCCCTGCCCTGCCCTGCCCGCCGCGCCACTCACCAGACGTGATGCCTTCCCCCCGGTTGATCTGGGCGAAGAGCGCCGAGCGGGAGGCAGAGTCATCGCTGCTGGAGCCCGTGGGGGCAGGAGCAGGAGGGGGAGGAGGGCCCGGGGGGGGCGGTGCAGCCCCTGCGGGGGGAGCGGATGGCGCTTTAGCCCCTTCTGTTGCTACAGGACCCTGTAAGAGGCCAGCAAGAGGAAAGGCCATTGCACAAGCTCCACGTCTGCTGCAATAATCACGCAATACCCGCCCGAGAAGTCCCTGCAGATGCAGCCAGCACTTACTGTTTTGCTCCAGGTCAGCCCCGTGGTGTGATACTCTTTGATATAGGCCTGCAGCTCTGTCCAGATACTCAGGTAAGCTTTCACCCAGTCCACTTGCTTTTTATCTCTAGGATACAAGGAGATCATGAGGAGGCAGCAGGCGCATTTACCATCAAAACCCACGGATTATAGAGAGATCTTTACATCCCTCCCTCTCTCGGACTGCGGGCAGGACTCAGCTGGACTAGCACAGCCGTCTCACACCTGAGCACCGAGTTCTAGCTTCAGGATTAATCTTGCACCTGCAGGCAGGGGGCCAGAGGCCTGCTCTGTTCTGTAGCGTATTTTAATTGAGGGGTCTGGTAATCCTAACGAGACCCGTTCCTGAGACAAAGCTCACCGCCCTGGGGAGCAGTTCAGCCACCAGACGATGCTGAGGCAAGAACAGCAATCCACCTGCTACTGGAGATTCCAGCTGCAACACGAACGCAAGGAATCTTAACCCTAAGGATCAGGAGAGAACAGCTGACTGAGGCTTTATAAATACACCCTGCCTTTAAAGCAAGAGGAATTAATTAAAGACCAAGGCAGCTGCGGTCAGATACTGCAGTGAACCCCGTGCACCCCGTTAGCTGTGTTCAGCGATGTCTGTAAGAGAAAAGGTGAACTTACACATCCTTGTACTCCTTAAGGATCCGGTTAGTATAAAACATGGCAGCATCAGTCATTTCTTTTACGTAAGGACCAGGCTTCGGAGCCTAAAGAAGAAAGAACACGTTGGCACGAAGCAGCTGAGGGGGCTGCCTCACCAGGGAGCCAGACTCTTCCCACCCGCCCAAGGAAACCAGCTCCCAGAGCAGTCCTTACCATGGCCACCCAGCCCAGGGCTGGGATGCTCTCGCTGACTGCCGATAAGTGATTGAACAGTTTGCTACCACGGTTCTTCTCCCTGAAATTCTGCACCACTTGGATTTGCTCCGAAATCGGTTTCAGAAGTGCCGAGAAGACATTCTGCACAACAAGGGGGACAACAATTAAGAACATCAGTGCTGCTTTGGAGCAGCTGCACGTACATGGGCAGCCCTGCCGGGATGACGGTCATTCAGAGGAAGACTCCAACTGGCCCAAGTTGCTGCTACAGCTCCTGCCCAGGCCTGGCCCTCCCCAGGAGCCGAGCGTGGTCCCACGGCCCAGCTCCTCCAGGGCTGAAGTCATAGCTCCCAGCTGGGTTGGTACTATGGGAGTACGCCAAGAACTGTGACTCATGTGCGATCCAAGAAACACTGACAAAGCTCGTTAGTAACAAGGACAGAAATAGCATTTGCCTTCCCTGTATTCTTTTGTTCTAAGACAGTTTGTCAAATTTCTCCTCTCCTTCATAAACCCTTAGGGCAGGGGGGTGCTACGCAGGCAGTTTGAGACCCACAGCCTGCGTTACACTCAGAGTCACAGGAGAGTCTCAACAAACCTATCAAGCTGGACTTCAGGATCCAAATTACTTCTCAAGTCGATCCAAGCCTTTAATACTTGAACGATAAGAATTGTTTATGTGCTGTTCACTCAGAATGATGAATGCAAGTGCTTAGAAGTCTTCCAAGGGCAAACAACTACGCATTTCCAGAGATGCCTTTTAGGCGACTTTTCTTTCCTTTAAGATCAGGAAGTGTCCTTGCGGTGGCAGCAGTGAGGGACAAATTTGGGCAAAACTTGCTTTTCAAGCTTTGACTTCCTTTTTGCTATCCGTCGTGCTGTTCACATGAAAACACAGAGGTCCCAAGGACCACTGGCCAGGCTACACTTTAAGAAGCTCCAGCCTAGCACCACCATCAAGTAACCAAGAAGCCATGAGTGAGCCAGACAATAACTGCAAAGAAAAGCAAGGTGGGATCCTGCTGCTCATGGAGAAACAGTTCCCAGCAGGGAAAAGCCAACGCACGCAGAATCAGAGTCTCAGTCACACATCCTGCTGAGGTGGCAGCCTAGGGCACAGCATTAAATTACTTGCTGAGGACAAATCAGTCCTACAAGTCTGGCTATTGTTCAGACACCACTCAAGAGAGACAGGCGTCTGTTCTGCCTTAGGAGCTTCATGCCTGAAGGTCTGTGAGTGCCACAGAATGAGAAGCACACTACACAGGCTCCTGTCTGCTTTGCATCTTAGGGAGCAGCGATTGCGCAGCGCTGGTGCCAGGAGGAACGTGAGAGGGACAGAAGCTGCGAGATGATGTTCACAAGCTGCTCTGACAGACACAGAGCGCTCGTGCTTTAATGGCTGGGAAATGCCAGTTCTGCAGCTCTGAGAACCAGCCTCTGGAATCCTGCCCAGCACTGGACGAGCACCCACAGCGGTTCACACCTTCAGCAAGTGCCGCCGCACGGATCCAAGCATCTCCAGTCCTCCTCTGGTTCCTCTTTTGGAGCAACCGGAACGTCCCAGATTACCCTCAAACTGCAGCCATGCCCCGCTCCCAGGTAGGGGCACCCAGGTTCCCTGACGAGGCGATTTCCCAGACTTACCTCCGCTGGCTGCTGATGCTGCGATGCCATCACCAGCACAGACCTCTCGCTCACCAAGCCTGCGTGAACCATCTCAGCCTGAGAACAAAGAGAAACGTGACAGAGCTTCCCTTGTACCCAGCCTAACACCAACAGTCTTTCGAGCTCCTGCTGCCCCTCGCTCCTCGACCACAAGGAAGCAGTTGTGCCAATCCCAAGCCCTGGGAAGCCCGCTGGGCAGATAACGTTAGCTACCTAGGGGTGCAAAGAGCTGCCACAATTATCTCCCCACACACAGATCACGTTGCTAGGCCAGATCGTCCTTCTGGCCTCCGGATTTCTGGTAGCGAAGGCACGTCTGATCTGTGTTCCAGTCTGACAGCAGCACATCTTGGAGACACCTCTCCTCAGGGAGCGCTAACGGGAATGCAGCAGCTGTGGCTGGGCAGCGCACAGGCCGCCCACGAGCACGCGCCAAAGTCTGTAAGGAGAGAGCTGGGTGCCCGACTCCCAGAGATCTCAGAGGGAGGCGATTCACAGCGTGCACGGGTGGCAATCTGCTGGAGGTTACCTGGGCATCTGTCCCAAATCCTTGCGGGTTATTAACATCCGAATCCTTACGCATTAACATCCGACAACACAGCGCTAAAGGAACGCAAACACTGACGGCAAACCCGGCCCTGAACAGCCCCGGGGGACAAGCAGCTGTTCGGGACGGAGGAAGAAGAAAGCGATTCCTTACGTGCTTCTGCACATCCCCGCCAACTTCTTTGCTGATCTTCATGTACTCAGCCACCGGGCCGGCCAGAAGGGCATCGAACGCCTGCACGTACTGAGCCACTCCTGCAGGGAAGGACGCAGAGTGTGGGCACCACCGCCATGCCCCCCGAGGGGGGCAGTGGGCACCCCGACGTGCAGTGAGCGCAGGCAGGGGAAGCGCTGCACCCGCAGGAAGTTCTCCTCTCAGCCAGCGCGCGAGTGCAGCGGGGCTGCGGTTGCTATCTCCTGCCAAACTCGCTTCCCCTGCGCACGGGCAGCCCCTGCAGCAGCCCCGCAGAGCCTGCCGGGTGCTGGGCCCGCGGCGCCTTACCCTTGGAGGAGCCATCCCCACACATGCCGGGGCCTTGGCACACCGTCTCCAGGCGCTCCACAGCCTTCTCCAGCCGCTCCACCAGCCTCTCCATGTCCGCTCCGTCCACGACCTGCACACACACAACGCATTCGCGTCTTCCGGCAGCAGGAGAGCCGCGTGCCAAGCGTTGGAGCGTTGGTCAGCTGTCCGGTACCAGCCCTCCCAGCTCCAGAAGAGATTCTCCCCGGCCCTGAGCCCCGGTGACGTACCCTGGCGCTGGCAGGGCTGTTTGGATACGAGCAGCCATGCACACGGCTGTTTTATATCGCCACAGGCGCTCTTTAAAGGCCACATCCTCTCTGTCCCGCCGCACGGCTCGTTACCCTTATAAGGATGTCAGAGCTCACATCTCCCAGCCTCCTGTTGACACTGCTCAGTAAAACAAAGGTCTGCACCGCGCCTCGCCGCAGCTGCTCACTGGCCAAAGTCCCGTTTATGACCGTGCAGCAAATCAAACGCGAGCGCTCCGCTGGGAGGAGCCCGGGGCTCTGCAGGGCCGGAGTGGTTTCATTCTGCAAAGGCGCCCACGGGGACCTCCCAGAGCCCCGAACGCCTCCACGGGGCGTTTGCAGCCCCGGCACCGCTGCAAGGCACCTGGCACGCACCGCGACAGGCTGCCCCCGCAGCGACGTGCCCTGCTCGGACTCCCTGCCACCGGCTTTGGGATCTGAACCGCCCCGGAAAGCTGCTTCGGCACGAGTCATTTGAAGCTTCTCATCTGGACGAGTCTTGAGCACAACAGAAACTTCCCATTTAGTCCCGCTGCAGACCCAGCGCCGAGGAGCGTGACGGGTCACCCTCCGAGCACACTAACGCCCAGGGAACGCAGGGAGGGAACAGCAGCTCACCAACTGCATCCTATCTTATCGCCACCCGTTGCGATTAGGGCCTGAGCCCGGCCTCCTCCCCGCTGCAGCAGCCTGCCAAAGCTCAGAGCCCTGCCCGAAGGAGATGAGAAGGCTCTTCCCAGCGCGCCCCAAAGGGCGGGCAGGGTTTATGCCTGCCCTCACGAGCTGAGAGCAGCTCTCCCTCAGAAGCTGAGCCCGCGGCTCTCACTGCTGCTTGGCTTCCGCTCCCAAGCCCCCTCAGCCCTGCCCCACAGCCTGCGTTTTCGCCCGGCTTCCCGAGGACGCGGGGCAGGCCGGCGTTAGGCACGAGCAGCACTGGCGGCACCGCACAAACGCAGCCGTTCCCAGCCCGGCCTGCCCACGCCAGCGGCGAGGCTCCGGGGGGAAGGCGGCGGTTTCCTGCCCTGCGGAGCTGGGCAGCGGTGGCTGGGCTGGGCGGCTTCCAGATGCTGCGAGTTCAGAGGGGCTGAACCTGTGGGCGGTCGCCCGCGTAATCAGCAGCAACGAATGCGTTTTTTTTTTTTTTTTTTTTTTTTTACTCCACACAGTGCAGAAACCCTGACCACAGGATCGTCAGTGCTCTGCTGCAGCAAGGGACGCATCCAGAACGGGGCTCACGTCCACACATGGGAGCGCAGCCAAGAGCGGGGCTCTACCCCCCCGCCCCGCGCTCGCTAAAGGAAGCGTTTTGTCCCCAAAAAGCCACCCGTTGGGGAAGCTCTCGCGTGCCCCGGGAGCGCAGCAGGACACCGGGCGGTCCCCAGGCGCATGGGGATGGAGAGCGGGCCCGCGGGGCGCACAAAGCTGCTGTTGTGCTCCGCTGATCCCCACCGCGTCCCGCGCCAGGCTCTAATCTGATCAGCCCCGGTACTGGCCTCCCGCTGCACGCCGGGCGGGGATTACCGACCAGAAAGCCCCGCCAGAGAGCGGCTCCCCGGAGCAGCGAGGCAGGCCGCTGTGAGAACAGCCCCGGGCCTGGCTGCGGGATCGAAGCCTTTAAAAGAGGAAGCGTTCCTCCAGACCCAGGCTCCTTCCCCCCCCCCCCCAACCCCCCGCGTCCTTCCTGGGCCTCTGGGGGGGGTTTCCCTGGCGGAAGCCGTGAGCCCACGGCCGGGTAAGCCTGCCACTGCCCGGGGAATTCGGTTCAATTTAACGGGCAACACCAGGACGACGTGACGGGTAAGCCATTTGGTAAATCGGCAACAGAGGCAGGGCTACGTGCAGGCAATGTCGGGTCCTGCAGCAGGCAGCTAAACCCAGCCCCTCCTCACCAAACCCTGACTCACCCTTCCTGCGCTCTTTGCTCTGCTCACGCAGCTCTTTCTACCTACAAACCCAGCCCGGACGAAATAAAGAGGTTTTCTGTAGGTGTCCAGGCGAGAGCCTCGCTAACGCTGCCAGCCTGAGTCTGCAACCCAGAGACTAACGCTGAGCAAAAAAAAAAAACACAAAGTGTGCTCAGGCAGTACCTGGGCAGCGTTTTGTCCACCCAACACCTCAAATGCAGAGTGATCTGTCAGCAAGAACCTAACCTCACGGGCCTCGGTGGTGTGCACGCGGCGGGATCTCGTTTGCATCCCCCGCAGAGGAAGCCGCGGCACACAGCTCGCCTCCGAGTTCCGCGTTCTCAGGGGGGAGGAGAGGAGGGGGCCGCAGGAAGGCCTTCGGGCCGTGCAGCAGGGCCGCGGCCCCCGGCAGCAGCATGCCGTTGGCACGGAGCCCTCCCCTCGGGACGCGAGGCAGGATTTAAAGCTGGCTCCCGTTTAAGTCCCGCCGAACGCCCGTTCCCAGCGGCAGCGGCAGGCTCGCAGCAGACGCCCCCCACACAGCGAGCACCCTGCCCGCTGCCCCGCACCTCCCCCGGGCCGGGCAGCGGCTGCGGGCACCCCGTGCGGCAGCGGGCTCCCAGCCGGCCGCTCTGCGCGGGTCGGGGCAGCGGGGGGGGGGGGGGGCAGTTGGTGCTGCCGGTAGAGGCACGGACGGCCCCGGGCACGGGGGGCTCCTGGCAGGGGCTCGCAGGAGGCCGGCCCCAGAGCAGAGCAGCGCAGCGGCGAGCCCGCAGGGAAGGGGCCCGTTAAATTCGCCCGGTGCAGCCCCGGAGCCGAGCCGGGCCCCGGGGCTGCCGCTGCCGCCCGCACCGACCCCGTCCGGCCCCGAGGGGCGGCCCCCAGCGGCTCCGTCCCCCGGCACCCCCCTGCCGCCGCCCGGCTCCCCGCGGAGGGCGCTGCCGGAGGCGAGGCGGGGCCCAGCCGCCGACCCCGGCCCCGGGACCAGGAGGGGCCGCGCCGAGCCCCGGCGGCCGCAGCCCGGAGCCGCCCGGAGCCCCCCGGGCCCCGCCGCCCCCCGGACACGGCCCGGGGACCCGCCCTGCTCCGCACCCGCCGCCGAGGGCTGCCCAGGGCCCTGCGCGCGGCGGCCCTGCGCGCGGCCGCCCCGGGCCGGACCCCGCGGCCGGGCCCCCCCGCTCCGCCCCACCCTGCCCCCCCCCCCGCTCACCTCCCGCCGCTGCCGCTCCGCCGCCGCCGCCCAGCACCCCCCAACGCCCCGCCGCTTCCGGCCCCCGCCCCGCGCGCCGGAAGTGCGCACGGCCCGGCGCGGCGCGAGCGGAGGGGCGGGGCCTCGGCAGTACGCGCCTTGTGATTGGCGGGTGGGTGGCGAGGGGGCGTGGCCGGGGCGGGGATTCGATTTGGGGGCGTGGCCTCGGTTTTAGGGGCGTGGCCTCGGTTTGGGGGGCGGGGCCTCGGGGCGGCGGCGGAGGCAGGGCCCGGCCCGGCCCGCGGGGGGCGCTCGCGGCCGCCTCCCGCCGCCGGCCCCGCTCACGGCCGGCCCCGAGCCCTGCCCCGGCCCCGGCGGGCACTGCCCGAGGCCCGTCCCGCGCCCGGTGCGAGCGGCCGGGGGACACGGGCACGGTGACCCCGGGAGGCCGCACCGGCACCGCCCGCGCCCCGTCCCCTCTACGCCTGCGGCTCCGTAGCCCCGCCGAGGCCCCGCCGCGGCCGCCCTGTGCCCGGTTCTGTGCCCGCAGCCCGGACCGCGCCCGCCCGCCCGTCGGCCGCCCCCTCCCGAGCCCGGTGCCCCGCGCCCAGCCGGGCAGCACGGCGCCGCCCAGCCCCCGGAGCCCCCCGGGGGTCCCAGCGCTGCCCACCCGGGGCTCGGGGGTGGGGCTCGCAGCCGGCCCGGAGGCCCCGGGGGAGGCACGGGTTGTGTGGACAACCCCTGCCAGACCCCATCGGTCCCCCCGGTGCGGCGGGGAGCGGCTCCGGCCCGTGCCCACCCCCGGTTCCATCCATTTCTGCACCCGCTGCGTGGAGCTGCTGCCCCCCAGCCACCTCCGGCCTCCTCCTCTGATTTCCCGGAGCCACCGTACACCAGCCCCGGGGCACGGCTCACGCGGCCGGCACCGGGCACAGCCACGACCGCCACAGGGAGTACGTGTCCCTCGGCACCACGAGGAGCCTGGGTGAAGCCTCAGCACCGCTCCCGGAGGCCGGCCGAAGGTGCGGGCAGCATCTCCCCGTGTGGCGCTGCCCGGGCGCGCTGCCCGTGCCCGAGGGTTTCTTCATGCCTGGAGCGAAAGCCCTCGGTAATCACGACTGCAAGACGTGGGCTTTGCCTCGGGGCTGGAGCTCTGCCCAGGGCTCAGCGCTATCAACTCCCATGGTGACTTTTTCCTCCCCATCTATTTTCTTAAAAGCCCCAAATAGAAGAGGTGTGCTCAGCTAGGAATGTCTGGGCCCAGGTTCAAGCTCAGTATGCTTTTAGTCCTTTCAGCTGGCTGCAAAAATATTAAAAAAAAAAAAATCGTGAACAGAAACTCCTTATGAACCCCACAGAGACAGAAAATGGGAGGCAAAGAATGGCATGTCCCTGCTTTCTGTCAAAACACTTTGAAAAGAAAAGCAGCGGCGATTTTTCAAACGCTGGGGGATGGTGGCACCGAGCACCCCCGGGCAGCAGCCGTGCCAAGGAGCAGCTCAGCTCCTCACACACCCGACTGGGGCCAGGGCACTCGCGAGGCCCTGGAGCTCTGTGCGGGGCCGGGGCGCTGCCGCCCCCCTCCCGCAGCCGGGGAGCTCCCCGGGCTCCCGCCCACCTGCTGCTGCGGCCCTGGCACTGGCTACGAGCTCCATGCCCGGGGAGCTGGGAGCGCCCAGGGCACGGCCAACGTTGCCTCCCCAGTTCTGGGGGACCCGTCCCATCCAGCTCCTTGCCCTGGCCCAGGCCTCGGTGGCACCGGGACCCATTTCAGCACTCCCAGCTCTGTCGCCCTTGTTGTCTTTTACAACCCCAGCTCCATTCCAGTACCTAGAAGTGGAAGGAAACACGAGCCACGATCCCCAGGGCCCTGCAGAGGGACTTGGGTGCTGACCCCACTCGTTCCCTGTTGGTGACGAACCCTTAAAGGCAACAGCCCCAGCGCCCAGCGCCGTGCCGTGGGGACAGGGCAGAGCCGCCCTCGCCCAGCCCTGCTGCGCCCTTCCCTGCCCCTGCTGCTGGAGGAGCACAGAGCGCCGCTGAGGGGAAGGCAGGGCTGGGATTTCTGCTTGGGAGAGGGGAATGTGAGAGCAAGGTATAAATACCCACAAAGATCAGTGCCCGGGGAGGAAGTGTTGGGTGTCACCCGCAGGCCCTGCTCCCCGCTCCCCAGCTGCTTCCAGCCCCAGGTTCCCAGTCCCCGCAGCCAGCACTTTCATGTCATTCCTCCCTCCGCCCCCCTTCCCTCTTGAAAGAGGGAAAATAATAGGGCCTTTGTTGGGCTGCTGCAGCCAGGCACCACGCAAGGAGCCGCAGGGGGGCAAGGGGCTGCAGGGCACAGCCTCCGGCCCCGATCACGGCGTTCCCGGGCCTTGGGCTGGGGGCGGCCGGCCCCATCCCCGCACAGGGACCCAGGTCGGGCTGACATCCCTGGAAAAACAGCCAAACAATTCCCCGCAGCAGGACTGCGGCCTTCCCCCCCCTTTTATGTAAATCAATATTAACAGCCCCTCGAGTTCAGTTTCTGCACAGACATATACAAATAGGAAACAGTTTAATATTTACATCATTAAGTTAATTAAGCTCCATAAAAAAAAACAAAAGCACAGTTTTCTAAATTAGTGTCATATGTACAGACAGCAGAGGTGAGCCCACGTCCTCGGCGCGGTCACACCGACAGTGTAATGTACACCAACCATCCCCCGGCCGCAGGCCCCGCTCCGTGCCCCCGGGACCAGCACCGTTCCGTGGGACCAGCACCGTCCCGTGGCGGCAGGGGAGCCCCCCGGGGTCACTGTGTAATGTACACTACCGGCGCTCTGCGGGTCTGGGCCCAGACGGGCGCAGAGCTGGTGGGGGTGCGGGTGCCCCGCGTGGCTCCAGCGGCGGCCCAGCCCCGTCACACGATGCTGGCCAGCTCTGTGTTGTCCGACTCGGAGCTGCTGTTGCTCTCCTCCCTGGGGAGAAAGCGTAGGGAAGGGGGCGTGAAGCAAGGCCTGCTGCTGCCTCACGGTCATGGTCCCGTGCAGTCCTTTAGCGAGCGGGGCGGGCGGCCCGCTGATCCGAGCCCTTCACGCCACCTCTTTGGAGGCCAGGATTGGAAGAGGCAGCCCTGCTCACCCTGCCGCCCACGGCTCCCGGAGGATTCCCGACCGGTCTGGGCCTGATCCTGCCCCCACACGCCCCGTGCGGGCCCGGTCCCAAAGCTGCCGCTCACCTCAGGTCCTGCAGGGCTTTCTTGTTTTCCCTCCGCTTCTCCTCGTCGATGGGGTACAGCTTGAAGAGGAGCAGGCCCAGCAGGATCAGGCCCACGGGCACAGCCGACACCAGCATCTTCAGGGTGAAGTTCACCTCGTTGGGCTGGGAGCAGCCCCGGGTCTGGTACCCTGCGAAGCTGTGCACAAAGGGGCCTTTAGGCAGAAGGCAGGGCTTGCAGGAGGCAGCCTGCTCCCTGCAGGGAGCTCCGTGGGATTTAAACACCCCCGACACACACACACACACACACACACCCCCTCGGGGAGCGGGGACCCCTGGGTGGGGGCACGAGACCGGCCTCCCTGCCCCTCGGCACAAGAACTCACTCTAGGCTGAGCGTGGAGATGCCCAGGGAGACCCCCGAGGTGAACTTGGTGAAGAAGACGTAGAAGGAGAAGAAGATGGCTTCGTGGCCGCGGGAGTCGGGGTGCTGCAGCTTGAAGTCGTCTATGACATCTGGGAGCATGGACCTGTGCAGAGAGCGGGGTGGTGAGCACAGCGCACCTCCCGTCCCTGCTGGGAGCATCTCCCTCCAAGATATCCCCGCTGGGGCTGAAACCATCCCCAAATCCCCCCGAGGACTGGGGAGCACCCTGCCCCGCTCCTGGCACAGGGCGGCACCAGGACCCGCGCTCACCAGGGCAGGAGGAAGGTGGCCGCCACGCTGATCCCCGCCGCCACGGCCACGATGTAGGTGACGATGAGGTTACTGTCCAGGACAACCACCACGATGAGGAAGGGGATGGCAGACTGCAGGGGGGACAGAACCCAGGTTGGCCTCCACGGCACCCGGCCTAGGCACAGCCGGGGAGCAGCGGTGCTGCCAGAGCCCCGCAGCCACCTCCACCAGCCTCAGCCCCATCCGTGACAGCACAGGACAAGGGACAGGCACTGGGACGGGGTGGCCGCAGCCTCTGCCCAGCTCTGATCCCCTCCCGGGAGGGTCGCAGCGCTGCTCGCCCACGGGGAGAGGCCGCAGCCGCGCTGGAGGGCGCCCACTCACCGAGATGCCCACGTAGACAGCAGTCTTCTTCCCAAAGCGGGTGAGGAACCACTGCCAGAAGGGGATGGTCAAGGTGGCCGAGAGCTACAGGAAGAGGGGCCATGGGGTCACCCGCTGGCCTGGCTACCCCCAGTGGCCCCAGGGGGCCCACCCTCGCCCAGCGCCCGGGGTTTCCAGGTGCTGGCACGTGGCTGCACCGTCTGCTCCGTGCTCACCCCATCCCTCGCCTGCCCCACTCAGGGGAAGGAGAGCCGGGTATTGGCACGGGCGCGAGGCCAGCACTGGCCCACAGGGACAGGCGAGGGCTCGGCCGATCCCGGGCGTGGGAAGGGGCCTGATCCGGCCACTGCTGCGTGCACGGCGTGGCCAGGAGCCAGGTCCTGCAGGGCTCTGGCACCTCGCACCTCCCCACCCCACAGGGCCGGGAGGGTGGAAAGGGCTCCCGAGGAGCTGCTGTGCCCCATCCTGGCAGCCAGCACCGAGCTCCTTTTCTCAGGGGGGGAAGGGAGATAAGTGGCCAAATTCGGACAAAAGGCCCCCACGGCTCCTGTTCTCCCCATCTCTGGCCGCCTTTATGTGGGAACAAAGGCGTTGCTGTTCCTGCCAGCCAGCCCAGCCTTCGCAGGACACTCGGCGGCTCCTTCTCCCTCCCCTGCTCCCGGGGGACCTTCGGTCACTGTCCCCGCAGCCCCCAGCCTCCCTCCCCGTGCCGTACGCACCATGATGACCAGGAGAATGTTCTGGAACTCGTTGCGGAAGCCCAGGGTGTAGGTGCAGAAGAGGGCGAAGTTGCCCTCCAGCAGCTGCAAAGGAGGCGCACAGCGGTCAGGGGGAGGCCCCCGCGGCCCCGAGCAGAGCCCAGCAGCCATTCCCCCCCCACGTCCCCGGCCCACCGGGCTCCCCCGGCCCCTGCAGCCCCGCGGCGCTCACCATGAAGGCCAGCGAGGTGAAGAGGAAGCCGGTGATGAGCTTGATGTAGGCACCATGGTTCATCACCAGCTTCAGCCCCCGGAAGAAGGAGACGGGCTCGTCCAACTGCAGCTCGGAGGACTCTGGGGAGCGGAGCAAGCCACCGTTAGACCCACGGGCACAGCACCCTGGGGTGCACGGGGGGCAGCACCCCAAGCCTGCTGCAGAGCACCCCACATGGCTGAGTTCCCAGCAATGTGGGAAAGGACCCCCTGCCCTCACGCAGGGTCCCTCAGCCCCAGGGGGACGTGGGTGGCCCGGCTGATTTGCCCAGGACAAGCAGCGCCGGGCGCAGAGCAGAGGCACGGCAGGACAACGTTCCGGACTTTGGACACCACCTCACTCGGGGATGCCCCAGTTGGCACCAGCGACCTTGGCCAGCTGAAGCTGTGCAAGATAATGTTTATCTGCCAGCACAGAGAGCTAAGTCCTCGGGGCCGTGCTGGAACACGCTGGGGATGCTCTGAGCTCCTGCCAGCAGCGCTGCTACTCTGCAGAGCCTTCCCCAGGTCTCCTGCCCAGACCTCTGCGCTGCCTGTCCCCCCCCGCCCCGGGGCTGAGGGACCCTGGATGAGAGGCTCCAGAGGCTCCAGGCTCTGCTTCTCTTGCCGGGTTAGTGCAGCAGCCCTCCTCCAGGAGCCCCGTGCACCTCCGCACCCCTCCAGCCTCACCTCTCTTCTCCCGCACGCCCACCGACAGGATGACGGCGCAGAGGATGTAGAGCGCCCCGATGACCCCCGCGGCGACCATGTAGGCGTTCCTCTGCGCAAGAAGGGGAGCGGTGAGGGAGGAGGGAGGGCTCGTCCCGGCAGCCAGCGCTGCCCGGGAGCACGGCAGGGCCCAGCGAGGCCCCTGGGCTCACCATGTCCGTCAGCGACCCGGTGTAGTGCGTCATGTTCACGTCCCCCATGGAGGCCGAGGCGTTGCTCTCACTGACGAAGAGGGGGCTCTGGATGCAGGGGGTGACCACCTTGCCCACGATCTGGCCCTGGATGGCGGTGCCCAGCACGGTGCCCAGCACTTCCACCGTCATGCCTGGGGGGAGGCAGCGGGACTGAGCACAGGGCTCCGAGCTCCCCCGGTTGCCCCCCCACCTCCCCCCATTCGCTGCCCCGTGCCAGCGGGGCCGAGCCAGCACAGCGCTCCTGCAGCTCCATCCAAACCTGAGGGAAAGGCCCCGCGTGTGCAGGGAGGGAGAGCAGCTGCTGGGAAACTGAGGCAGGGAGGTGAAGCGTGCCAGGGCCTGGCCACAGCTCCCCCTCTGCTACGGGGCAGAGCAGCAGGAAAGTCTCAGGGGCTCGGGGCTGCCGTCCCCTGCTCCGGGCCCTCGGCTGCGAGCGGGACCCCCCCACTGCGGGGGGAGCTGGGACAGGGGAGCGGGGAGGGCTGGGACCAGCCCTGGATGATGGTGGTCCCCACAGACCTCAGGGTCTCAGGGTGCGATAGGTGAGCCCTGCCAGCTCCTGGACGAGGACAGCCCCCAGCAGCTGCCCCCCGGACACGGCGAGGAAGGGAAGGAAATGCTTACGGTAAGCGGTGGCCGAGTCCCGCTCGCTCTGCTCCCTGCTGATGAACATGGTCAGCGCCGAGTAGGGCACGTGGAAGCACTGCAGCGGCACGGGGAGAACTGGCTTAGGGCAGGACCGGGGGGTACCGCGCGGCTCAGGGGGGCAGGGGGTGTCCGCTGCGTGCCCCGTCCGCTCCGGCAGGCGCAGAGCCCAACTCACCGTCACGAGGGTCTGGAAGAGGCAGTAGAAGACGAGGTACCACATCACCTGGCCCCTGGAGATGTCCGGCACGAACCAGATGAGGAAGTAGGAGATGACAGCAAACGGCGTGGAAAAGATGATCCTTGGGGAGGACACAGCGTCAGCCTCACGAGCTCGCGGCCAACCCACCGGCCCAGCTCCCCCTGCTGCCGCACCGACAGTGGGGCTCGGGCACCTGATTTTGGGGGTCCCCGAGCTGCCTCAGGCGGGTCCCCCGGCTCTAACCCATGGTAGGAGGTGGGTGCGGGTGCCACGGGGGTGACGCAGCCCCGGCTGCAGGCAGCATCTGGGGTCTCACGGGCTGGGAGGGGAAAGGGCTGACTCAGACTTCCAGGGAAGAGCTGTTTCTGCCAGGGCAGCCGTCCCCGCCTCAGTGGAAGGGATCAGCGTGCTCCTGCCCTCGGCTTCCAGCCTGGCCCCGGCCCTCCCCGCAGGCAGCGCCGCCGCGTGCTCAGCGGGACGGAATCGCCTCCCTGCTGCCGGCAGGGCTGGGGAGCGGCCAGGCACCGCGCGGCTGCCGGCCCTGAGCCCTCATCCCCGCGTCACCCCAGTCCCCCAGCAGGGCTGCGGCGAGCCCGGCCAGCAGCAGGCAGGCTGCCTCCCCTCCTGCCTCCAGCCCTGCGTGCTCGGGGACACGGGGCGCAAAGTGCGACTGGGGCTCGGAGGGGATTGCTCAAGCACCGGGCTTTTGGCAGCCCTGGCGGGGCAGCCAGCGGGGGGACGGCAGCAGGAAGCCGCCCGGAGCACCCCGGAGCCCTCGTCCCGCTGCTGCCCCGATGGGAAAGGCTCGGGGAAAGCAGCCGGGTCCCCTGGTGCTGGGGTGGGAGGAATTTCTCCTACTGAGGAACTGAAGCCAAGGCTTGAGGCCGCGTCCAGATCGGTTTAGGAGGCTGGTTTTGCTCGCGGATTTGCAGGCACGCTGTGCCCCACAAAGTGCTGAACGGAGGCTGTGTCCAAGAATTAAGCCAGCAGAACCAGATGCGGGACAGGGCTGCACAAGGTCAGGGCTCTCCCTCAGCTGCTCTGCAGTGAGGGTACAGGGAGATCTTTCCACCCTGCTGACGTACAGGACGCAAAATTTAAATTTAAAGCTGCAGAGGGGGGGGTGCAAAACCAAATCTCCATGGATGGAGAGCAGGCAGTCGCGCCGCACAGGACCCAACAGGACCCAACACATGCACATTTTTCCGCACGCACGTCACCCCGGGGGGGGAGGACAGGGGCGAAGCAGCCCCAGCCACTCCTCTCCCGCGCAGACGTGGAGCTGGGGAAGCTCTCCGTGAGTCACCGCGGCCCCGCACGCGGGAACCACGTCACGCCTGCCACGGTGCCAGCGCGCGCACGGGTGTGCGAGCCCCCACGGGACCTCCTGGCGCGCCCCCAGCGCCGGGACGAGGGTGCTGAGCCCCGGCTGAGCCCCGGCAGGCGCGGGGGCGAGTGACTGCGAGTTACCCCTGGCCGGGCACGGCGGTTAAGCGGCTCGGAGGAGGCAGCCCCGGTGCGTTCGCCCGCTCATTGGCCGCGGCGCGATGGCGTGTTCCTTTGTGCCGCTCGCACGCCCCTTCCTGGAGCTTAACCGTTTGTAAACGGGCTCTGCCCGGAGCAGGGGGGTCAGAGCCGACTGGGAACTCTGAGGTCACGTCCACGTCAGGGGAAAGTTTGGTCACCAGGAAGCCCAGGGGGGGTCGGGGAGCGGGAAAAGGCTCCGGGAGTGCGGCAGGGGAGGGCACAGCCAGCGGATGAGCTGCCGGAAGGAAACGTGATGAAAAAGAGCTTCTAAAGAAAGCTGGAGGGCAGGGAGGCGATCTAAGCTCACTCTCCATCTTGAGCAGCCCCATGCCTTGAGACAGAGCCACCAGCACCCGGCTGGGGCTCAGCCTCACCGGGCAGGCGCTTCGCAGCCCAGCCGGACGTCGGGCAGCAAACCCGCACTGGGTCACACCGAGGGTTCGGGGACAGGCAGCAGCCTCCGAGGCCATCACACAGCCACATCCCGCAGTGCCACGCTCCTGGGTTCATACACAGGGAAACTGAGGCAGGGCTGCAGCCGGGGCGGCCCCGTCCCCACGTGGCTGGGGGACCCCAACCCCGCCTGGCTGGGGCAGCTCAGCCCCATCCAGGTCGGCCTCAGCTGCTCGCCCCGAGCCACGACCACCACCTGCACGCTCCTCGCCCAGCACTGCCGAGGGGCCCCGGTGCCCGATGGAGGAAGGCTCTGGCTAATTTTAACGAGGCGAGGGCCGTTTGGAGGAATGCGGCAGCTCCGTCCCCACCCCCTCCTTGAGATTAGGGAGCGCAGAGCCGCGGCGAGCGCGGCTATCCTGCGCGCCCTGCCAGCACGCCCAGCCTCGCGCTAATCTCCAGCCCCAGACCCCACCGCCCGTGCGGCTGGAGGGAAGCTATTTCGGGCCATGCGTGTAGCCTGCCTTGAACAACAGCCGGCACCGCTGCCCGGAGCTATTCCTGGGAGCCCTGGAAGCAGAGGGTATAATCTGCGGGGGTAAGGGCTCTAATTGCACCCCCCGTGCCCGCCCCCTTCGCTGCACTGTATCTCAGCAATCCCGCAGGCGTTATTTCGGCGTGGGACAGGCCGACGGGTCCGCACTTGGGTGTTAGTGCCCTGCAGCCCTTTTCCTGGGGACCGCAACTCTCGCTGCCCCGCACAGGGCAGGTGTTCGGGGACGTCCTGCCTCGTCCCGTGCACAATCCCTTTGGGACTCTGTGAACACCCCCAGCCGCTCTGACCCCCCCTTAGCCCCCTGTTCGCTCCCAGCGGCGGTGGGAGCACCCATGTGCAGGCACGGGGCCGGACAGCTGCTGTTCCTGCTGGAGCCACGTCCTCGTGACCATCAGCTGGTGCCCCAGCACCCCACGTCGGCACACTCACCCCTGTCCCTCCTCCCCACGGCCACAATGCCACCTGCACTGCTGGCAACGTGTCCCTGACACCGGGCAGGGGCTGGTGGCTGCCACGTGAGCCAAGCCCAGTGCCCGAGCGCGGCACCGGGGCAGCTCTTGGGGGCCAGAGCGGCTCCAGGCGGAGCAGAGCAGAGGAAAGCCCAGCACAGCTCATACGGGGCCGGGAGGAATAACAGTGCACAGCAACCCCCCACTGCTGGCAGCACCCCAGGCTTTGTGGGGCACTTGGCCCCCCCCCCGGGGCGAGGGGGCTGTGGGCACGGGCTGCCCCACGGACCTCGTGGCGTTGGGCAGGGGCAGCGGGCGCTGCCGGCGGCTCTTACCAGGGCATGAGGCGGCCGAAGCGGGTCCACGGGGTTTTGCTGATGAAGAAGCCCACCAAGGGGTCCGTGATGGCGTCCCAGGCTCGCCCCACGAACAGGATGATGGAGGCATAGAAGGGGTCCAGCTGCAGGGACAAGTTCCTGCGTGAGGGCAGGGCCCCCCGGCTGCTCCCGCCGAGCTCCGAGACCCCCCCGGCCGCCCCCCCTGCGGGGCCCGGTGGCCGTTGGGGAGCAGGGTCAGGTCCCGGGGCCTCCGTCCCTCTCCCAGCGGGGCCGGGGGCACCGGCGTGGGCCCTCCCCGCTCCCGCGGCCCCACGGCGGGTCCCGGCGGCCGGCACCGGGGCTCCCGGGGGCGCTCCCGGGGCTCCCCCCGCCGGTCCCGCAGCGCCCCGGGGGCCGCGTCCCGGCCCCGGCCCGGGGAAACCGAGGCACGGGGCGGCCGCTGGCGGAGCCGGGACCGGGACCGGGACCGCTCGCCCCCAGCCCGCCGCAGCCCCCGGCCCCCGCCGCCCCCCCGTACCTGCGCCACGTCCAGGAGGTAGATCTGCAGGAAGAAGCCGAGCGCGCAGCCCGTGGTCTGGTAGGGGGCCCCGCCGACGGCGTAGCACAGCTTGCTGCACACCGACAGCCGCTCCCGGCCCTCCTGCAACGCGGCGGGGCGTCAGCGGGGAGGGGAAGGGGAAAGGGCAGGGGCAGGGGAAAGGGAAGGGAGCCGCGGGGCCGCCGGCCCGGGTCGGGTCGGAGCGGGGCGGCCCCGGGAGGGGGCCGGGGGGAAGGAGCTCACCCTGCGGCGGGGCTGGCGGCGGGCGGGCGGCAGGAGCCCCGCGGCGGCCACCGCGACCCCGGCCCGCTCCGCGCCGCCGCCCCCGGCCATGCCGAGCGCGATGAATGGGGCCCGGCCCCGCCGCCCGGCCGGCTTGTACCGGGAGCGCCCCGCCCCGGCCGTGCCACCGCCCCCGGGCCTGCCTCCTCCTCCTCCTCCTGCCTCCTCCTCCTCCTCCTGCCTCCTCCTCCTCCTCCTCCTGCTGCCTCCTGCCTGCTGCTGCCTCCTCCAGCCCTCGGCCCCCTCCTCCTGCCCCCCCCGCCCAGCCCCTGTCCCCCCCCCCGTCCCCTTCCCCTGCAGGGGTTGCACGACGCGCCCCTCGGAAGCCCCTTCCAGATCGAATTGCTCCAAATTCGGCGTTTTGTAAGGAAACCGGGGAAAAACAAGAGGGGAAATGGTGTTATCGGGGTGGTCCAGAAGCACCAGAACGAAGCCCCCGTGCAGACGTGTGCACTTCAACGCCCGGTGCCCTTCTCCCAAACCAGCGAGCGTGTCCCTGGACCCCGATTTTGCCATGAAGCCCAAAGTTAATCCTCTTAAAATCCCAGTTCCTGGAATCACCTGGCTGTGAGGAACTTGGTGTCTGTGGTTTGTTTGTTTAAAACACTTTCAGACACTGAAGGCTCCAAAAGCAGCTCTGGTGATGAAAGACGCAGAGGCACCAGCAGCAGGCACCAGAAGGAGCCCCGGGGTGCTGCGGCATCCCACAGCTGCTGGGGGGCCGGGGCTGGGGCTGCTCCCGCACCACGGCACCCGCAGGCCGGTGGGGCCGTGGCTTTGGGCTGCCCGAGGTAGGGGAAGGCCGAGGGCAGGGGCTCGGACTTGACCTTTGATGGCCCCTTCCAACAAAACCAAAGCACCAGCGCCGTGCCACCCCCGTGGCAGCCGCCAGCCCTGCTCTGCTCAGGCCATCCGGGTCCAAAGATCGCGCCGAGCCGCGCCATGGGATGGGGCCACACAGCGGAGCCAGCGTGACACCTGGCATGACACCGAGCGTGGCACCCAGAGCAGCACCCAGTGTGACACCCAGCGTGGCACCCAGCACGGCACCCGACACCATCGCCTGATCCACGCCTGGGGCCGGGCTGGGAGCCGCTGCTGCGGGCGGCTGGGTGCTGTGTGGGGCAGGGGGCCCTGGACACGCGCCTGCACCCCTGGGCAGTGCTGCTGCAGCCGCTGGGGGCACCCAGGTGGGTGTCCCTGCCCCAAAGCCCAGGGTTGGGTACCCCGGGGTGCTCCGCTCCCCGGCCGTGTGTAAGCAGGGATCTGCTGCGGGTGGGTGAACAGCCAGGATCTGCAGGGCTCTGCTCCATGCCTCAGTTTCCCTCACCACAGTGCCTTTTGGGGGAGCACAGGGCACTCACAGGGCACTCACAGGGCACCTGGAGGGACCGAGCACTCCCGACTCTTTCAGCATTGCTGTCCTTGAGCAAAGCGCCGGAGCTGCCTCCTGGGCAGGCGCAGGCTTTGGGAGAACAATGAGCGGCCCTTTTGTGCCGGAGATTGCCAGGTAGGCGCAGCCCTGCCTCACGTCTGAAGCAGGAGAGGCAGAAAGACCAGGATTTCCTGGGATTAGGAGGATTTTCTCCTGCACAATATCTGGGAGGGGGGACGTTGAACCTTCTCCCCGGCAGATGCTCCAGGGGATCCTCACAACAATAAAGGAGCTGCCGAGGGCCAGCCCCAAGGAATGTGACTGCAGCAGGGACAGGGACAGGGACGGGGACGGGGACGGGGACGGGGACGGGGACGGGGATGGGGATGGGGACAGGGGCTGCTCTGCCAGGTGATGGCTCTGCCGCCGCGCCTGCCGCCCTGCCTGCGTGTGTCACGGGTCTGGCACGGCTCAGAGCCAGGCTGAGCAAGTGTGAGCACACCCGAAACCAGACAGGGATGGGACAGGACAGGGGATGGGGAGGGCGGCTGGGGACAGACGGCAGCAAGCCTGGAGCCACTCGGGGGGCACAGGCTGCTGCTGGCGGCGGCACCGCTCCCCTGCTTGGGCACAGCCCAGCCAAGCTGCAGGGCACCCCCCCGAGCTCCGGGCACCTCTTGGTGTGGGGCAGGGGGTGCTGCAGGCACAATCTGTCCGGGGGAGGGGGCGAAGAGGTACCAGGGCCACAGCTGAGGACGTGTTACCCTCCCTGCTCGCTGGACTTTGCTGCCTGCAGGATTCAGGGCGCGTTGCCGTGCCCCCAGCCCCAGCTCCCCGGAGCTCTGAGCGCTGGCCCCACGCAGCCGGGCCGTGTTTCATAGGCTGTGTTTTGTGGTGCTCCTGCACCCCGCGGGCCTCGGGCAGGCGTTTCGCAAGGGTCCGGCCAGGCCCCACGGCCACGGGGACAAAGGGGATGCGTTGCAGGGCAGCACGCAGCTCTCGTCCTGCGCTGCCCAAATCTCTCCCGCGGGACCCGGGGAGCATGTCGCAACTCTGAGGGGACAGGAGGGGGCTGGGGGTGCACATTGGCAGGGGGGTTCACAGCCTCGCTGTCCCTGGGGACCTGGGAGCCCCATGGGGATGGCAGGATACCTCAAAGGCCGCTTCAGGATGGGGCTGGCCAGAGGCAGAGCCCGGAGCTCAGGGTGCCCATTGGGGTGCCCCGTGGGGAAACGCTTGTGTCCAGAGCTTCAAAGTCCAGCCCTGCTGTCAGCGGGGATCCAAAGGGCACTGGAGACCTGGGAACTGCCTCGTGTCGCACGCTGGAGCTGTGCCAGCTGCTGGCTGGGCTACAGCAGCTCCCGCGGAGCCGTGCCAGCCCCTGCGACCAGGGCAGCGCGGCGAGAAGCCTGCACAGCCCATGGCAGCTCCCAGCCCTGCTGGGTGCCCCGGGGCACCCGCCCACCCCCCCGCCCCTGTTTGCACAGCCGGCACAGGGCGGGCGCCACGAGAGGCTCTCGGGTCGTGTTTGCAGAGCACCTGGTGAGCCCGGGCCCAAAGGGCTGCGTGGCCCCTCCAGCCCCTCTCCAGCGGTGCTTCCACACCCTCAAAGCATCCGGAGCTCCTTGAAGCTGGGGCGAGCTCCTGCCGCACCCTGGGAAAACCTGGAGAGGTCCCGAGGCCACCGGGGAGGGGGAAGGAGACAGGAGGGAGAAGGAGACGTGGCCGTGAGCTGTAGGATGGAGGAGCCTTGCTGGTGCCTCTGGGCAGCACCGGCTGTGTCCCCAGCCCTGAGCCCCCGTCCCCCGCTCACCCCAGTGGCGCAGGGGCAGGCGGAGCCTCTGCAGCCCCCTGGCAGCTCAGCGCCTGCTGAAGGAGATGTGTTTGGGAGAGAAAGAGGGGGCTTCACCTGCGCTCCCTTGGGAGGGCGAGGGGCTGGGGGAGCACGGGAGCAGGAGGAGCCTGGCTGAGAGCACTGGCCCTGGCTCTCCGGGGCTGTGCGGGTCCTGCGGGTGGGATCGGGATGCTCAGGGCTGCTCTGCATGGGTGGGAAGGCATGTGGGGTGCTGGGTCCGTCACAGGGACCCCATAGCACAGCGTGTGGGGTCTCTCCCTCTGCCAGCCCTCTCCTGCCAGGCTCAGCACCCCCCTGCTGGGAGCCCCCCTGGAGCTGGGCTCTGGGAGCTGGAGCTGGGCACGGGGAGCTGGAACTGGGCTCTGGGAGCTGGCAGCGGGCACGGGGAGCTGGAGCTGGGCTCTGGGAGCTGGCAGCGGCCACGGGGAGCTGGAGCTGGGCGCTGGAGCCGAGCCCCGAGCCCGGCAGGTGGCGCCCGGCGCCCGCCGCTGGCGGCTGCTGAGCCCCGCGGGGCCGGGCGGGACGGGACGGGACGGGACGGGACGGGACGGGACGGGACGGGATGGGGAGGGATGGGGAGGTCCATGTGGGGCTGGGCTGGGCTGCACTGGCTGATGCCGACCTGTGCTGGACCATTCTGGTCTATTCTGGGCAGCGCTGAGCTGTGGCGGTCTGTTCTGGGCTGCACTGGGCTGCGCTGGGCTGTGCTGGGCTGTGCAGGACAACGCGGGGCCGCACTTGGGCTGGCCTCACTGGTCCATGCTGGTCCTGGACAGGGGCGATGGCTCCCTGTGGGGCCAGGGATGCAGCCAGGGACACGTCCCCAGCCCCACGGCTCCTAGCGCTGCTGGCCGGGACCGATCCTGCAGCCCTGACACCCCTGGGTGCAGAGCACCCAAAGGGAAGGTGCTGAGCAGGGCACTGCCAGCCGCCCCCTGCCTGGGCTGTGGGGCTGGGTCCAGTGGGGCTGGAACGCTGCGGGGACACGGGGCGGTGGGGTAGTGCATGCTGCTGGGGGGAGCTGCTCATCGCGGGCTGTGCAGTGACACCCGCGTGACGAGGCTGCAATCGTTTCATGGTGCTCATTGCCCCTTCTAGAACGACTTGGGTGGTGGAGAGGCACAAAGTGGGGGAGCTGCGCGTGGGGAAGGCTCTGCTGCGCCCCGTGCCGCCCCTGGCTCCCAGCCCTCTGGGGGCAGCTCTGTGCCCCGCTCCTGCCGGTGGGGACATCCCCAGGAGGCAGACGGTGCCCAGCCCTGCCTCTGTGCCCGCACCACGTCCCTCAGGCACAAGTGGAGAGCTGATCTCTGTGTCTCTCAGTGACGGTTTTCTGGCATTCCCGGCTCCCCCCCCCCTCTTTATTTTGGCCTCCTCTCTGTGGGAGCTGGTGGTGAAGCTCCCGGCTCAGCCTGCGCAGGTACGAGGTGGGCAGGAAGGGGCACCCGGGGCTGCCCGGCAGCGGGCGAAGCCTCCCACGACTTGTCCCCAGCTCCGGTTTGGTGGCAGGGCTGCACGCCCCCACCTCGGCCCGGCTGCCCCCAGCCCCGACGTTCCCTGCAGGGATCCCAGCTCCGCAGCGCTTGCGAGGGGGTCCCCAAACCCCGACCTCTCCCGGGGCTGGGAGGGGTGCTGCACGCAGCGGGACAGCCCCGGCCCCCCCAGCGCCCCGCAGCCCGCCCGGTGCAGCTCAGACCCCCGGGGGGGGTTCACGGGGCGCAGGAGCCCCGCGGCTCGCGGTGATGCTCTCCGGCGCCGCTCCATTCTCACGCCCCGCGCCGCGCTTTGGTCGGGAACGTGCGAATTTGCGTCGAGGGCAGGAATCTGACGCCCCAACGAGCTGCGCCCGGCCCCGCCGCACCGGGGGCTCCGCCGCGCTCCGCGCCCGGGGAAACTGAGGCACGGCCGCGGGGGGGCGGGGCGGGCGGCCCCTTATGCAAATCTGGGAGCGGCGATTGGGCGCGGGGCGGGGCCGCCGGCCGCAGACAGGCTATAAGAGAGGGGGGGAACAATGCCCCGCCGTCCCGGCTCGGTGCCCGCTGCCGGCGCCGCCACCCGCAGCGCCGGGCGAGCTGGGTGCGGGGGCAGCCCCCGGCCTGAGCTGGGCTGGGGGTGCCCCGGGGGTGCCCCCGTTCCGCCCCCGGCTCTGCCCCCGCCGCCGCCCCTCCATGCCGAGATGGAGCGGGACCCGTCCCCGCACTACTTCTACGACCACGACGCCGGGGAGGACTTCCACCGCTCCACGGCGCCCAGCGAGGACATCTGGAAGAAGTTCGAGCTCGTCCCCACGCCCCCCCGCTCGCCCCTGGGCGCCCCCGGCGACAAAGGCGGGGGCGGGGGCGCGGAGGAGCGGCCGGGTGGCCCGGCACGGCACGGCCCGGCCGCCGAGGAGCCCGAGTACCTGCTCGGCCCCGGACCGATCTTCGGCAACCTGAGCGCCTTCATCCTGCGGGACTGCATGTGGAGCGGCTTCTCGGCCCGGGAGCGCCTGGAGAAGGCCATGACGGAGAAACTGGCCCCGGGCCCGCAGAGGGCGGCCCCCCACAAGCCCTCCTTCGCCCAGGACTTGGGCTTCAGCAGCTCGGCGAGCGAGTGCGTGGATCCCGCCGCCGTCTTCCTCTGCCCGCTGGCTGAGAGCAAGGTCCCGGCATCCTCGGGATCCGAGGGCCAGAGCGACTCCGGTAAGGAGCGGGGCGCGGCGCTCCCCCGGCCCCCACGCGTGGCCTCCCGCGGGGCGGCGCCTTCGGGGGGCTCCGGGCAAGCCCCGGGCCCGGCTCCGCCGACGAGGGGCCCTTTGGCCGCTCCCCCGCCCGGGGGCTCCCGCCCGGCGGCTCCGTGCCCCCCGCAGGTGGCTCCCCCCGGCCCCCGCTCGCCGTCCCCGCGGGAGCCGGGCGGGCTGGCGAGGGGCGAGTTCGCGGCTCGCCCGGGGAAGTTTTCCCCGTCCCTGCAGGGGCTCTGCTGCCGGTGGGGCCGCCGCACCCCCCCCCCGGGCCAAAAGGCGAGGCAGGCGCGGGCGGTTCCGGGGTGGGCGGGACATCCCCGACGGCTGCGGCACCCCGGGGCTGTGTGGGGCCCCCAACCCTGACCTTCCTACGCCCCCCCCGCGGCCGGGGGGGCCGCGCACCGCTCCTGTTCCGCCCCCCCCTCCCCCCGTTAGCCGCCGGGAAGCGCGGCCCCGCCGTGCCGTGACCCCGTTAAGAAATCTGCCGGCGGCGGCGCCCCGCGCGGGGCGGGCGCTAATGGCATTAGGGGCCCGCGGGCTGTAAGCGGGTCGGCACTAAGAGGCTTAGCCCGGCCCGGCGGGGGCAGGGGCCGGGGCCGCGGGGGTCCCGGGGCCGGGGGTCCCGGCCCGGCCTCGCCACGTGGGCGCCGAACAAAAAGCAACAGCGTGCGAACAATGCCCGCCGACGGGCGGGCGCGGGGGCCAATGGGCGGCCAGCGGGGTGGGACCGGCACCGCCGGGCAGCCAATGGGAGCCGCCCGGGGGCGGGGCCCCGCGGCCCGACTTTTATTAATGGGAGACGGGGGCACGGGGGCGCGCACGTGGCGGGGCCGCGCGGGGACAGTTTTGGGGGGGGGGGGCGGGTGCATGCGGGGGGTGTTCGGGTCTCGCCGCTGCCCCCTCCCCAAGGGCCCCCTTGGTCTCCCGGGGGGCTTGGCCCCGGCTGTGAGGGGGCTCACGGCTTGGGAGGGCAGCGGGGGGTCGCAGGAGCCGGGGGGAACAAAGGGCGGCTCTGCCCCACATCCGCATCCACAGCCCCGACGGGCCGGGAGAGCCTCAGACTGGGCTGCTCCGTGGGGTTAGAGCCCAGCCCCAGCTCCCAGCATCCCGCTGTTCCCTCCCGCAGGTGGGCTCGGGCACTTCTCGCCTGTTGCTTCTTTGCACGCGTTGCTCCTGGTGCAGAAGTGAGGCCCCAGCCTGGGTTCAGGGCTCTGGGCACACGGATGTGCAGGGAAATCCTCCGGTGTGGTGGCACTGCAAGAGCATCTAAGCTGTGCAATCCCTGCTGGAGGTCGTGGGGTGGTTTTGCAGAGCATCACCAAACCTTGGTGGGATGGCAGTGGGACGGGCATCCGGGGCTGTGGGGAGCCCCCGAGGGGCTCCCAACTCACAGGGACTTCTCTGTGCCATGTCCCTTCTGAGCAGAAGGCGAGGAGATCGATGTGGTGACAGTGGAGAAGAGGCAGTCGCTCAGCCTGAGGCAGCCGGTCACCATCACGCTGCGCGCCGACCCCTTGGACCCCTGCATGAAACGCTTCCACATCTCCATCCACCAGCAGCAGCACAACTACGCCGCCCGCTCGCCGCCGGACGCCTGCCCCCAGCCGGAGCCGCCCCGGCGGGACGAGGAGGAGCTGCTCAGCACCACAGAGTCGACTCCTGCCAGCACGCTGCCTGAGCCCAGCTTGCCGAAAGCCGGCACCAGCCCCGGCTCCGACAGCGAGGACGTGGCCAAGAGGAAAAACCACAACTACCTGGAGCGCAAGCGGCGCAACGACCTGCGCTCGCGCTTCCTGGCCCTGCGGGACCAGGTGCCCGGGCTGGCCAGCTGCCCCAAGACGCCCAAAGTGGTGATCCTGAGCAAGTCCTCCGAGTACCTGCAGTCGCTCATCAGTGCCGAGAGGAGGATGGCGGCCGAGAAGCGGCAGCTGCGGCTGCAGCAGAGCCAGCTGCTCAGACAGATTGCTCACCTCAAGGGGCACTAGCACGAACCCGCCCCCACCCCGGCCCTCGCACCAACCCCGCGTCCCTCTCAATTTGCACATTTTTGATTTTTGGTTAGCTGTCGAACTCTCGCTCCTGGGGGCAGGAGCGCATGGTGGCTGCCGCATGTGGGGCGGCTGCAGCGCTGCTGGCGGAGGTAGGGCCCTCCCGGGGCACCCCCTAGCCTGCGGCTGCCTGCTGGGAGCTGGGAGACGTCTCCCAGTGAAGCTTTCTCAAGTGACTTTTCTGATTCAGGGGCTCCGCTCTTCCACCTCGCTGGCAGCCCCCAGCTGTTGGCCGCTGACAGCCCTGCTGGGAGCTGCTCCGGGCACCCACCCCGCCTAAACGTCCCCAAGCACCACAATCCGCTTCGATGAGTCCCAGCTCATGTTCAGAAGGATCCCAGTGGGATGTGACCCGCTCTGAGCAGCGTCCCAGCCATGATCCCCTTGCTCGTGGCAGCCCTGTGGCTCGGCTGGACCGTACCTCACTTTCCTACCACTTCGTGCAGTAGCTTGTCTTGGATTTTGTGTTCTAGAACCTGCTGCTGTAACTGCGAGTCTTATACTGGAGGCTGTGTTTTTATACTGTATTTTTGTACCACTTTTTGAGAAGTATTGGTAAAGAGTTTGCTTTTTATATATATATAAAAACTTTTGTGGAGGGGTGGGGGGCTCCTGCTGTCGGGGAAGGCTCCGTCCTGCTGCACTTTAGGGAGATCAGGAAGGGGCTCATTCCTGCTGGACCCTTGAGCCGAGTCCTGGCAGAGGCTGGTTCCCACCTTGCAGTTCTCCAACCCACCCTCTTGCAATAACAGGGGTTTTTCCTCGTTTCCCCCCATCCTTGTGAGCACCCCCTGGCCAGCAGCCACTTAAAATCCCCGGTGGCGCTTTGGGCTGTGCCCAATGGGGGGGGGGGGGGCACCCTGGGGTGCTGGCAGGGACGGCCCCGCCGGGTCCCGCTGACCTGCTGAGAACCGTTAGAGTTAACACTGTGGTCGGATTTAGCACTTTCTTCATTACCTCACACTTCATGAATAAATAAGTTACAAAGACAGCCTGGGTTGGCTTTTTCCGTGCAGGTGACTGTGGGTTTCCGTGCATGCTGTGATGCCTGGGGGGGGGGGGTGCTGTGCTGTGGGGTGTCCTGCTGCTCACGGACACAAACCAAGGAAGGGGTTTGCACCAGGGCTTGGCAGCCCCGCTGAGGTGTGTCCCGGCTTTCTCCTGGCCGTTGGAACACGAGTGGCTGTGGTGGTGGGGCTGGGGTGATAAAACACCCGGGTTCTTTTACCTCCTTTTAAGTGGATTTAGCCTGCACCGGGCTCGGGGGCCTTGCTGTAACCGTACACTCCTCTAATGGGCTCGGGGCAGTCTGGTGCTCGCTGCTGGGGCTGCGTAACCCTATAGGTGAGCAGGGAGGGGAAGGTGACCCAGTCGCTTCCAGGGGCCTGGGAGAACTTTGTACACCCGGATCTGCCGAGTGGATGAAATTATATATACGTGTGTGTATGTGTGTGCTCCCCCCTTCCCTGAACTCGATGCTTTGGGGTTTTAGTCACGCTGGCGGCAAAAGTCTTGCTCTAAGTGCAGGAGGGACCTGGGATCCTGTTACCGCTGAGATGTCGGGAGAGCTGCTCTGGGAGCCGTGGTCACCCGGGGGAAGCAAGCCTTAAAACGCAGCGTTTCTGCACAGCAGCTCGTGAACGCCTGCTCCCTTCGCTTCCTGCAGTATTTCACGCTCTCTGCGTGTTGCATTGTGCCGTGTCAAAGCGCGTTAGAGTTGTACTGAAAGGTGCTTGTGGGAGCTGCAGCTGAAACGCCGAGCAGGGTGACCTAAATCTGACACCTCGCCTGTGAGCAGGAAACAAAGCCCGGATGTACCAGTCCCTTCAGTTCTGGGGTGTGAACGCTGAAGCTCGCAGACTGGTGCCTTTTTTCAGCTCAAGGTGACCCACCCAGTAAGGTTTTCAGAAAGGTGCCCTTTTTCTTTTCGTGCTGAAGGCACGTAGGATGTTTAAAACATTTTTCTTTTGGAAGTGATGCGCAGGTCCCATGGCCTGAGCGGAGACCACCAGCAACAGAAAGCTGCTCTCAAACTGGATGGAGGAGCAGTTTCGGTTTTACACATACCTTTGAGCTCTCCTGCTTAAAGCCCATGTACGTGTATATATTTGCCCCAGACTCCCCTGGTTACTAAAGCAGAGGTCTCTTATCACACTGCCACGGTAAGAACCATGAAAGCAGACAGTGCTATCAGGTGCACAAATGAACACGCAGCCTTTTCGTCCTCCCTTGCCTGCAGCCGGCGGGTGTCGGCTGTGGCCATCGCAGCTCACACTGCCCGGCCCGGGGGGTTTATTGCTGTACACGCACAGCGCCCTGCTCACGCTCAGACCCCGCAGCACCTCCACGGGGCCGTGCCCACCTTCGTGCCCGCACCGGCAGATTCTCGGGGCAGCTTCTCGAGGCGCCGACAACTGCAGTGCCTGCAAGGGGGGGGCCGGCAGCCGTGTCCCCCATCCCGCGGCAGAGGATGCTGCCCAGATCCCCCCCCCCCGCTGCCACGGCAACGCATCCCTTCCTCCCCGGCCCTGTTGCCGTGGGGACAGCCGCCCCTCAGCATCTCCCCGTGTTGCTGTGGCGACCAGTTCTGCCTCTCGGTTGCCAGGGCAACGAGCTCCTCTGTCGCTATGGCAACAGCCCGTCTCCCCTGCCCTGTTGCTACGGCAGCAGCATCCTTCCCCTCGCCCTGTTGCTACGGCAACAGCATCCTTCTCCTCCTGCCCCGTTGCTGTGGAAGCAGCATCCTTCCCCTTGCCCCGTTGCCATGGCAATAGCATCCTTCCCCCCACCCCCCCCCGTTGCCATGGCAATAGCGTCCTTTCCCCCCCCCACCCCCCGTTGCCCCCCGCCCAGGGCAGAGCCGGGGGAGCCCGAAAGGGGCCGGGAGCGGGCAGCGGCCGGGGCCCCGGGCAGGAACGGGGCAGGGCCGGAGCCCGGGGCGGTGCAGGGGCCCGGGGCCGCCCTCCCTTCCCTTCCCTCCCCGTCCTCCGGCGGGCGGCCCCGGCCCCGGCCCGCCCCCTTCCCGCCCGCCCGTTCCTATGGCAGCCGCCGGGCCGGGCCGGGCCATGGCGGCGGCGGCGGCCGCGTTGTGCCTGGGCCGGGCCCCGCCGCCTCCTCCTCCGCGGCCGCTCGTGGTGATCCTGGGCGCTACCGGCACCGGGAAGTCGGCGCTGGCCGTGCAGCTGGGGCTGCGCCTGGGCGGGGAGATCGTCAGCGCCGACTCCATGCAGGTACGGGGCCTGCCCGTAGGCCTCACCGGAGGGGCGCCGGGGCCCGGCGCCCGGAGCCCGGTGTCGGTGGGGGCGGCCCCGGGGGACGCTCCGGGAGCGCGGCCCCTGTGGCCCGGGGAAGGAAGGGGCAGGCTGGGGGGGTTGGGGTTAGCAGCGTGTTGGGCCGGCGGGGGAGATTCAGCTTTTGGGGGAAGAGCAAGCAAACGTGTCGTCATTTCAGCTCAAAAATAAAACCCGCGTGGGGTGTCGGCCCCACGGAGCTCGGGGATGGGGTTATCGGCACGGGGCTGCTCCTGCCGAGCCGGGGCTGGTGACGGGGTCGTGGGGAGCGGCGCGGGACTTGGCACCAATCCTGCCCGCTGAATTTGGACGCTGTGTCCCGGTGCGCATCAGGGGATGGCCGCGTCCCCGCGTTGCGCTTCGCGTGCTGCTCGGTCAGGGGTGGCAGCAGGCCCGTGCTCTGCCCTTCTGGCGGCTGTTCTGTGGGACGCCGTGAGGATGGGCGAGGGTTCGATGCGGCTGCCGAAGGCCAATACTCGCTTCCCCATTCAGTCAGCAAAGGGATGTCAATAAAATATGGAAAAAAATATTGAAAACAGTATCTGCTGCTCGCCAGGGACGTGGCCTGCAGTCCCGCCTTCCCTGCGCGTGGCCCAGGGAGGTGTTGGAGTCACCATCCCTGGAGGTCTTTAAGAGACGTTTAGCCGTAGAGCTCAGCGATACGGTTTAGTGGAGGACTTGGTGGCGTTAGGTCAGAGGTTGGGCTCGGTGATCTTGGAGGTCTCTTCCAACCTAGGTGGTTCTGTGATTCTGGGACGTGGTGGTGCGGTCGGGGTCGGTGAACGGCAGGGGACTGAGCCTCGGTGTTTTGGTCCTAATTGCTTTCGGATATAAGAGCTTCATCACAAAATGTGGAGTTCAGCCATTGCAGGGATTCTGTTACTGTTTTAGCAACGTGTTTTCCTTCCTAATCAACGTTTGTATTATTCTTTTTCTCAGATGGGAGCACTTCCCATCAGGTTAACGCTTGAGCCCGGCGTGGTGCCGGCCGGCTCTGTCGGGACGCCCGCTCTGGACCGGGGCAGCTTTGCTGGGAGCACGAGGCTCGAGCTGCTCCCCGAGCTCTGCGGAGGTGGCTGGGGCTGACTGGCGTGCTGTGGGCTCTCATTTCGTGCCCCTGGATGCTTTGAAGCGTGTATTTTGTGCTCTGGTTGTTTCAGAGCCCTCTGTGGGAATGCAGGCGCTGGGAGGATTCTGGCTGCAGGCGCCCAATGGCATCCAGGCTGAGTGGCTCTTGTCCTCCTTTCCTTTTAATCTCATCCTAGCGTGACTGCGGAGCGTGAGCCGAGCAGCCCCGGCGCTGTTACCCCGGGGAGCTGCCTGCCTTCCGCGTGGCCTCGGCCAGCCCCCGGCTGCCTGCAGGCACGGCCGTGGCGTCGCGCCGCCCCCACCGTGCCCCACTAACCCCCGTGCCCTGCTCTGGCAGCCGCAGCAGCCAGCTGGGTCTGCCTCCCTGCCCGCTTTGTTCCCGGGGAAGAGGTCTCGGTGCCGCACATCCCTGAGCTGGCGCCAGCGTCCTCGCGGAGGAGTCGTGTGGCTTAGACACCCCGTTGCTCGTTCTCAGCCGACAGCTGCCAGCGACCGTGTCGCCCCGCGCCCCTCTGTCCGTTCATGGCTGCGCCCCGCTGGGTGCTGCAGAGGTCTGACAGACGCTGGCAGTGTTTGGGGGCAGCTGCCCGAGCTGGGGCCGGGCAGCCCCTGCCCACCTGTGTGCACACAGGCACCCTCTGTCTCCAGGGCGCCTTCGTCACCGCCGTGGGTCACCGTGGCGAAGTTCCAGACTGAGCTGCTGCCTGCACGCGGCTCTGGTTAATCTGATGGCCCCTTAATCTCTCTTTTTGCCCTTTCTGGTGCCGTTTATCATCCCGGGAGCAGCAGTAAGCCGTTCCCCTGCAGGGTGCATCCAGTCTTGCTTCCCAGTGAGAGCGCAGAGGCTGCGGTGCCAGCATGCTGCAGGGCCCTGGCCCTTTCCAGTCCCGCTGTCCCATCCAGATGCCGCACTCGGAGAGGTGGTGAGGTCCTCTGGAGGCTGTTGTGCACGCTGGGTGTGTTTGTCTGTCAGCGTGTCACCTCGGGATGTCTTAAGGGCTTTGGCAAAAGCTCTGCTGACAGTTTCCTCATGGCAGGGAGCAGAGAAGGGGGTGAACCTTGCCTCCCGTTCACCATTTGGAGTGCTTTGGGGCCTTCCTGCGTCCCCTGGCCAGCTGGGAGATCCCTGGTCCCTCGTGGTGCTGTGGGGTTGGCGTGGCCACGCGGGGGGTCCCTGCTGTGCACGGTGCGGGGCTCTCGGCACGGGACCCTCGGTGGCAGAGGTGGGAGGGCACCACCAGGGCTAAGTATCTTTAGTCCCCAGCCTGCGCGCGGTGTCTCGGAGGCCTGCTGCTCCGGGCTGCTGCTAATCTGTTTGGGGCCTTAGGAAGCACCGAAGGCTTATCTGGGCCGCTCGCTGGAAATAGAAGCGGGCGGCGGGAGGGAGGAGGGCTCGGAGCGCGGCCCTGCCAGCTGGTGGAAGGCTCTGCGCTGGCTGCGCGGGTGTGAAGGCTGCCTTTGTTCCCCCCCCGGCCCACACAGACACCGCATTCCTCCTCCTCTTGTTTCCAGATATTCAGGGAGGCTCTCGGTGTTTAATCTCCAGGAGAACCTTGGGGGATTTGAGCACGAAGTGCAAGCCCCAGCCCTGCCCGCGCGGGCGCTGGGAGCCGTGAGGGGTGCGCATCGGCTGCGACCACAGGCAGCGGGAGCTGGGGTGCTGGGGTGCTGGGGTCCTGGTCCCCCTTGCTGGGGCAGGAAGACACCGAGCCAGAGCTCTCAGGGTTCAAAGGCTTTGGATTGGGATTTCGGTGTCTGCCGGAGACCTGGGCTGGATGGGCGGGTGATCAGCAGGCTGCAGGCGGCCGCGGGGCGCGTTGGCACGGAGCTGCCTCCCGGGCCTCTCTTGTCTGCTCGCGGCCCCTGGAGCCAGCCGGGTGCCTGCAGGGCAGAAAGGAGGAGCATTTCCTTGCCCTCCCGCTCCCCCTCGCTTCCTGCCCCCGGGGCAGCCTTTCTCCGGGGACAGGCTGCGGTGGGAGAGGCGGGGAGGGAGCGGCCACAGGTTGAGCTGCCCCAGCTGGCGGGACGGCTGCGAGCAGGGCTCGGGCTTCCCTGCCCCAGTAACCCCAGCTCGTCCCGGCCGCTGCTCCGCGCCTCCTGCCCGGGTCACCTCTGCGTCACCTTGGCCTTCTGCCGGGGACCGGAGGTGGCGGCGGGTGGGGGCCGTGCCGCAGCTGGGGGCTTGGCAGCTCTTCAGGGGGATTAGGGGGAAAACTGCTCCCGGGAGCCTGGCTTCTGGGCGACGGAGGAGGAAATGGCTGCAGCCGTTCGCAGGCCCTTCTCCCCGCACCCGGTTTGTCCCAGGCAAGGAGGTGCCGAGAGCTGTGCGTGGCCTCAGCACGAAGCAGAGCCCCAGCCCCAGCACCGCCTGGCACCGCGGGCACCACGTCCTTGGCACGGCGTGGGGCCGGCGTCCTGCACAGCAAGAAGGGCTCTGTGTGCCCGCCGCCTGCCTGCTGCCAGCCCCTCGGGACGGCCGCTGTGCGGGTCCCGGCTCCGTCCCTGTCTGTCGGCGGCTTGTCAACTCGGCCAGGCACCAGAAGAGGCAACCCGGCCCTGGCAGGAGCCGCTGCTGGCAGGGTTCCCGCTGCCCTGCGGGGACGGGGCTCCTGCTGCTGCCTGCGCCGCTCCTCGGAGACCTCGCGGGGCTGGGGGCGGCGGGGGCAGGCCGTGGTTGTGCCTGGGGGAAGGAGCAGGGGCCGGGGGGCTTCGCGGGACGTGCACGCAGAGGTGGGTGACGGGCTCTTCTCTCCCCCAGGTGTACAAGGGCCTGGACATCATCACAAACAAGGTTTCTCCCCAGGAGCAGCGCCTCTGCAGGCACCACATGATCAGCTTTGTGGATCCCCTTGTCTCCAACTACACGGTGGTGGATTTCAGAGACAAAGCCGTGGCTCTGATATCCTTCCAGCTGCGGGCTGCCTGGCCCGGCAGATACGGGCTTCCCTCCTCCACAGACAGGCCCGCCAGAGAGCTCGGTGTTTGCCTCGGCCCTGGGCTCCTCGCAGGAGCTAACTTGTTTCCAGAGGACGCTTCTGGCAAGGGGGGCTCTGAGCTGCTTGTAGCCAGCTGCTGCTGAGGGCAGCCCCTCGCCAGGACCCTCGCTGCGCTCAGCCGTGCTGAGCCGGGTACTGCCCTCCCTGGCGGTCCCTGCGTGCCCCTGAGGTGGCACGGGTGGGGGATGAGAACGAGCCATGTCCCTGCTCTGCAGCCTCAGCGGCTGTGTGGGGCTGGGAGGGGGGGTCTGGGCCCCGCTGGTGTGGGGTCACCACAGGGGGTCAGGCCCAGCAGGAGCTGCCTGCAGCCCTCCGCACCGTGCGCCTCTGCTTGTGCTCCCTGACTGTGGCACATTGAAGATATCTTTGCCCGAGACAAGATCCCGATCGTTGTGGGAGGAACCAACTACTACATCGAGTCCTTGCTCTGGAAGGTCCTTGTCAGCACCAAGGTACCGTGCTGGGGCTGCCAGACCCCTGGGAAGGGGGGAGCCCTGCGCTCGGGCGGGCTGCCCGTGGCTGGGCACGGTGCTCCCCTGCCAGAGGGGGCAGGGAAAGCCAGAGGCTCCTCTTGCACCCGTCGGGGCTGGGCTGGAGGTCGTCCCGGGGGCTGGAGGTCGTCCTGGGGGCTGGCAGCCATCCTGCTCGTGCTGGCGGGCCCGCAGGGGAGCGGCTGTGCTCAGGGCTGCCTGGTGCCCCGCAGGAGAAGGCCAGCCTGGCGCCCAGCACGGCCCCCGACAGGAAAGTGGAGCTGGAGCAGCTGGACGGTGTGGAGCTCCACCGCCGCCTGACCCAGGTGGACCCCGAGATGGCGGCCAAGCTGCACCCCCACGACAAGCGCAAAGTGGCCAGGTGAGCCTGGCGTGCTCAGCCCAGCACGCGTCCCGAAGGAGCTGCGTGCCTGGGAACGTGGCAGGATGGGTTCTCCTGTCCCAGGCGGGTGCTCCGAGCCTGCCGGGGACCTCAGGGCACTGACCTAAGACCCTTGGCCCCGCAGCCCCCAGCCCGAGCTGCCCTTGGGGTGCAGGACAGCGCCTTGCTCCCGGCTCGTGCACGGCAGGGCTCCTCCCCAGCAGCAGGGTTTATCTGGAGCTATTTAAGGAGCAAGCTGCCGTGCTGGCTGAGTCACATACCTGAGCTCTGTGGGAACAGCACGGCAGCAAGACCAGGCTTGCTGCTTCCTCGGGCCCATCCCAGCCGAGCCCTGGCCCGGGGGGAGCAGAACGCCGCCCACCCCGTTCGCACGGTGCGGGGGGACGGAGGGCTGGGGCACGCCGTGCAGCTTCCTCCACCCCCCTGGCAGGGCTGGGCCGGGCTGGCGGCGAAGCTTCGCAGCCTCCTGCAGCGCTGGGCCCTTCCCCGCAGCCCTGCCTGGGAAGGGAAGGGCTGGAGCCAGGGGCCCGTCCCCTGCAGGGTTTGTGCTGGTGCCAGGCAGGAGGGGGTGGCTGCGCTCTGGGTTCCAGGGGTGCCATCGCTGGGCTCTGCGCTGTGCCCCCGGGACCTGGGTGTGCTCAGGGTGCCGGGCACGGGAGGGGGCAGAAACCTGCCCTCCCCCCACATGAGAGGGCTGGATCGCAGCGGGTGTCTGCGGTTCCTTGTGCTGCAGCCCCCAGGGCTGCTAGGGAAATGGGAGAGCTCGTCCTCACCCAGCCTCTGAGCTCTGTCTGTCTCTGCTTACAGGAGCCTCCAAGTGTTTGAAGAGACAGGGATCCCCCACAGTGAAATCCTGCACCAGCAGCAGGAGGAGGAAGGTGGAGGACCCTTGGGGGGGCCCCTGAAATACCCAAATTCTTGTATCTTGTGGCTTCATGCAGATCAGGCAGGTGAGGGTGGGCTTTGCACAGCTCCTGGCTGAGTGGGCACAGCGATGGGGGTGAGGGCTGGCTCCCTGCTCCTGCCCCAGCCTCTTCCCTGCACGAGGCAGCAATTCCTTTGGCACCAGCAGCAGTGACAGAGGACTTGCTACCCTCGTCTGCTGGCCTCTGCCGTCCTCGGCTGGGCTGGGAGGCTGGGAGTGCCGAAGGTCCGGCTGTGGGCCTCCCGAGGGCACAGCTCAACATCTCCTGTCCTCGTCCTCCCAGCTCTGGACCGGCGGCTGGAGCAGCGGGTGGACGACATGCTGGCCGCAGGACTGCTGGAGGAGCTGCGGGACTTCCACCGCCGCTACAACCGACAGAAGGTGGCCGAAAACCGGTGGGTGCAGCTCCCCCTGCTCCCAGTCCCACCCAGCCCGGTGCTGGGCTCTGTCCTGCAGCAGGGCCAGCAGACAGCAAAGCTGCGTGGGCCGCCACTGAAGGCACTGCTGTGCGTTCCTGTGTGTCTGGCGTGGCTTGTCCCCTGACACCGTGGGCTTGTGTCACCTGGGGGGTCCCTGCTGAGTGGCACGCAGGGATCTCGGCTGTTTCTGGAAGGCTGAGATCTCCCTGTTCTGAAGGGGACTGCCCTAACCCCCGCCTGCTGTCTTGCACTCCAGCCAAGATTACCAGCACGGCATCTTCCAGTCCATCGGCTTCAAGGAGTTCCACGAGTACCTCGTCAGCGAAGGGAGCTGCTCGCCCGAGACCAGTGCCCTGCTGCTGCAAAGAGGTGGGAGCAGCGCCCGCGTGCCCTGCATCCCCCTGCCCCACACGGCTCCAGGTGACAGCGCGACGGTCTGAGCCAAGCTCAAGCCCGGGGCAGGTCTCACAGGGGTTGAGCTGCACCTTTCTGCACGCAGTTTTCACTTTGAGGCCAGAGGGGCAGGGACTCCAGTGCTCCAGAGCAGCTCTGAGGACACCCGGAGCAATTCCTCACTCCTTTCCCCCGGCGCCTCTTGCAAAACGTGCCGGGCAGTGGGAGCTGTGACCTGGAGCACCAGTAACATGGGTGAGGGGATCCCAGCTGGGCGGCGACTGCTCGGGAGAACAAGGCTAGAAAGAAGAAATGAAACAGAGCTCAGAAGGTCCGGACAGACGCGCTGCTGTTAGGGCAGGAGGGAGCCGCTCTGCTCCTCAGCACGGCAGAGGTCCTGGGCAGCGTCAGGCCGTCGAGGAGGGTTCGGTGCCAAGTGGAGCTGGAGGCTGAGGAAACCACGGAAGTGATAAAGGGCTTGAAAACAAGTCTGGTGCAGAGGGGGCTTGTTGAGTCTGCTAACGGGGAGATTACAGAGGGGTAACGATAAGTCTGGCACTAAATATTGAAAGGCTGTACAGTGGTAAACCATCCTCTGGGCCCACTGCGGATAGAATGAGGAGTCCTGGGCTCGGTCTGAGCAGAAAAGTGTTCCCGTGAGGTGTTAGGAGAACAGTGCAGCCCATGAAGAGGTTGTCCTACCTGCTACAAGCTTCTGGGGCAGTGGTTTCGGGCCCTTTCTGCCTAGTTTTCATTGGAGGGCATTTGGGATGCTTTTTCCATCCCTTTTGTGCTGCCACTGCCCCTGCTCTCTGTCCAGCAGGGTTTGGTGGCTTTGCTGTGACTGCTGCTCACTGCTGGCTTCGGGACCTCCCAGCTGGCACTACAAACCCTTCCCTTACACCAGCACGGTGCCCCCAGAACAAACCTTCCTTTTGTGTGCTCTCCCCCTGCTGGAGCCAGCAGCCTCTTCTCACTCTGCTCTGAGCCCAGCTCGTGGAGCTGTGCTGAACTTTGGGCTTTTTGCTTCCTCTCTTTTCCAAGGGATCCAGGCCCTGAAGCAGGTGACCAAGAGATATGCCCGGAGGCAGAACAAATGGGTCCGAAACCGCTTCCTGAGACGTAAGTGCTCTGTCCCAGCACTGCCTCGCCACCTCTGTCCTCGCATCTCCCCCCCTTGCCATGGCACTGTGTGCATTCACCTAGCCCCAGGCTGTCTGCCCAGACGCTCACAAAGCCAGCTCCTTCCCCCTGCTGCTCCCGTACCCCTGGCTGCCCGTCAAGGGAAGATTTTCCCCTCCCAAGAACAAAGCGAGCGAACGCTCAGCCCTGTGCCCAGGTGGCTGTGGGTGACGACGGCTGCGGTGTCCCTACCCCACTGATGGCTCCCAAGGGGCTGGGGGGGCACCCAGCAGCACCCGCACGCTCGCCCCCTGCACGGCCAAGAAGCCCAGCTGCCCTGGGATTAGGAGCGGGAGCCCCTGGGCTGCTCCGGGCCCTGCTCGCTGCGGTGGCAGGGAGCCAGCAGGACTTCCCTGTCCCAGCCCCAGCCTTGGAGCAGGGCCAGCAGCAGCAGCTGGGAGCCGGGCACTTGTTGAAAGGTGCTCGGTGGGGGCAAAACAACAACAACACAAAAAAAAGGCAGGGGGGAACTCGAGTCAAAAGACAGGCTTTGAACTGGGTGCAAAAGCTTTCCTGGAGCCATGTGCTTGGTGGCTGTGGCTCACCTTCCCGGTGGCAGGTGTGCTCCAGATCGGCCCTGTTGGGAGCCTGGTTGTGGTTCCAGCAATAAAGGCAGCACCTGCTGGGGGCCGGCACGCGGCAGCCTTTGATGGCTTTGTCCGTGCAGGGCCGAGCGCCCAACGGCTGCGGGCAGGTGAGCTGTGGTGGGGCAGCAACCTCGCTGATGGCAGTGGGTGCTCCCCAACTGCAGCCGCCTCACCTCGCTGGGCTGCAGCCAGCACCCCGCGCCCTCGTGCTGGGCTTGGGGGGACCGGAGGGGTGGCTCTGAAACTGTCTGGTCAGGTGGAGGCATTGGTAAAGGCTCCTGCTGTGTCCTGCTGCTGTGAGCTGAGCGCGTTGGCCCCTGCAGGCAGTTCCAGCTCTGAGCCGCGAGCTGACCAGGAGCCTGCGCCAGCAGATCCTTGCTCAGGCTCCATGGGGACATCTCCTTGTCAGCACAGCTTTGCTTCGTGCCTGGATCTAGCTTTTGATCCTCTGCAGCCTGCAGTGGACTGCAGTAGTGCTGAAGCGTTTGCTCGGTGTGCTCCGATGTTGTAATGCTCTCCTGAAGGCAGGCAGCTGTGAAGATGCTTGCCCTAGGTCTTAGCTGTTCTCACTGTTTGCCTGCGAGCTGAGGTCTCTGCTAATTCTGGCTCCAGAAAGGCTGGTGCTGTTCCCTTCTGAGTGCTCGATGCCAGAACAGATCCCCCGCGGCACAGTGCAGACCCCTGGGGGACCCTGCTGCTGGCGGCTGGGGGTGCTGGGCGCCCCTAGCTGCGGTGCTGGCAGCCACCTGCCGTGCTGTCTCCCTGTAGGTCCTGGCCCCAACGTGCCCCCGGTGTACGGCCTGGAGGTGTCTGATCGCTTGCGGTGGGAGGAGGATGTGCTGAAACCTGCTCTGGAGATCGTTGAGAGCTTCATCCAGGTACAGGATAACCGGAGTTAACGTGCGAGCTGTGGCTGAGGAGCCTGTTCCTCGGTTGCTCCAGGCCCCGTAACTCGGCACTTGGGCTCTCCCACGAATGGGGCTGTCTGGGTTCGGTCCAGCCGTGGACTTTCGTTACCTGCAGTGACAGTGGTGAAGCTGAGAATTTCTCCTGATGCTCAGTACTCCGCTTGTCCTGCATGGTAAAACTGCAGCCTCTGTCCTGCTACCTTAGTGTCTGAGCACAGAAAATTCAGTCTGAATCCTAACCAAAGCGAGCGCGGCCACAGCGAGTCTTCTTGATAGAAAGTTATTTGAGGCATTATTTAACCTACAGGGACGTGAGCCCCCGGCAGAGCCCGTAAAGATGGAGTTCGACGCAAACGAGAACAAACGGCGTCATCGCGTGTGCGAGCTCTGCGGCAGGGTCATCATCGGGGACCGGGAGTGGGCAGGTAGGGCCCAGCACGGGCAGCGGAGGAAACCTTGGGGTGTGTGGGCTGTGCACAGGGAGCAGCGCGAGGCACTCTGCAGAGCAGGGCAGCTTCCTTGGCTGCCTCTGCCTGGCCGGCCGGCTGACCCTCAGCGCGTGATCTTGGGCTTTCAAGGACTGTTTACAGCCCGGCTATGAAAGCAGCCATTTGCAAGCCCGGAGGGGGGGCAGGAGCTGTGCCACAGCAGCCATCTGTCGGGCTGCCCCCCTTCCCCGGCACCCGGTCAGCGCTCTGCCATCGTGCCAGACGTGGGGGCTCGACGCAGCATCAAACCTCCGAGCTGCCTGTGTTTAGTCTGGGCTGCTGGTCCCTTTCAGCACTTCAGATACTTTGTGAAAAGGCAAAGAACAAATTTATTCCTCCTAAAATGTTGTTGCGTAAAGTGAAAGTTTCTTAACGCTTTTAATAGCTCAGTTACGCTCCAATATTTCCTATTTGCGTATTCTTCCTATTTGTGTGTTTTTCAAAAAAAAAAAATCTTCCTAGCTGTAATGGCAATAGGAAAGGATTTTCTATTTTCAATAGACTTACTTTTAAAAGAGCTCAGTTGGAATCAGATTAACTCAGTGAATTTATCTGCACTGCGAGGCTCCTGCTGAGAACCAGAAACAAAAAGCAGTCAAGAAACTGGCTGCAGAAATGAACCTGGTAAATCTCCGTGTGTTGCCCAAATGCAGAGACAATGCAAAGAGAAATTGTGCCCAGGCCATCGGCTTTGAACGAGCCCTTTATTCCTATCGATCCGGGGAACTGCCGAAAGCAGATGGGAGTTGGCTCAGAGTAGGGAGCTCGTTACAGCGAGACCAGTTTAATTGTTATGGTAGCCAGTCTCAGCTGCGCTAGCTCCGAGGTGCTCTGAAGAAGCTCTGCCTACTCCAGAACCAGGGGCTCTGAAAGTGGTCAGGATCCGTGCCAGTCTGCCAGGTCCAGCAAGGTTTATGGCGGAGCTGGAGCTCCTCAGGATGCCCCACACACCACAGCTGTGACTGCCTGTCCCCTGGGGATGTTGTTGCAGGTCCTGCACGATGATACCTTTCTGAACCCACACCAGCTGGGTGTTCTCTGCCTCTAGCTGAATTTGGCTCAAATCTTCAGATGGCAGGAGAAAAATGGCCCAAAACCTGGGTGTAACTTGTAACTGCAAAATGTGAGAGCTCAAAGGGAAGTGAAAACAGCAGTGGGGGCTGAGTCAATCTGCAATCTGGTCTGCTTCCCTAAGACAAGTTACAGATAGTTCTGGGAACTGCTTCCCGGTCCCTCGCTGGCTCTGGAAGATTTTTACATTTTATCTAACTTTGCAATTTGTATGGACTTCAAAGAGCACGCCTCCCCAGACACCAGCTGAAATCAGTGCTTTTTGCAGCCGCTGCAAGCTTTGGAGTTGCTTGCAACAAATTGCAGGAGGTGAGACTTCATTTCAAGCTGAGGGTGACCCGACAGCGTTGTGATAAAGCAGCAGCTTTGCATGTCATTTTATCCTCTGGCAAAAAAGGAGGACTGGAAAGCACCTCAGGGCCTTGATTCAGCAAGCACATACCCTTGTTTAATTAAGGCCCTGCTTGAAAAGTTTGCTCTTTAATTGCTGCTCTGATCTCTTGAAAATAGCAAAACCGCCCTGCTAGGATGTTCCATTGGTCTGGTTAGACAAAGCGTCTCTGTTTAGATAATACCACCGATACAGGAGGTTTTGCTGCCCTTAACTCTGTGATTTTAAGCAGAAACACAGCTCTCGCTACCCCGGTGTGTCAGTACAAGCTGCTTCTCCGGGGTCACGCCTCTGTCCCGTCAGACTCTGCTGAAGAGCTCCGGTAGCTGCGAGCCGTGCCCTGCAGTTATGCAAAAGCTCGGTTGTGCTCCGGGCTCGGTCCCTGCCCGCTCGGTGGCCGTGCGGGTTATCCCCGTGCTGCGGCGCAGGCAGCTGGGCTTACAAATGATCCTGGCGGCGTTCCGCGGGCGAGTTGCACAACCTCGCCCGCATCCTGCAAGGTGCCGCCCGTTGGGTAACACTCGCCTTTCTTCTCTCCTCCCGGCGCTTGGGTCTCAGCTCGGCGCAGAGCTGCTGGGGTGTTGAATCCTGACGGTCTGGAGCTTTCTGTGTACAAACCTGGGATTTGTCCCTCTCCCAGTCCTTCCTCTGCTCATGACAAGGCTTGAAAGGGTTGTTCTTCTCTGTGCCGTGATTATTTGGCCTGGAAGTGCCCTGAGAAACAGCCAAGGCAGGGCCAGGGAGTTCATTTTTTGTGGGAATGGCCTCAAGTGGAAGAATGGGAACTGAGGGTGCTCGGTTCGGGCATTCCCTTCTCCACGCTCCCCAGAGCTAAATGCTTGTTTGCCTCTTCCCCCAGCTCACACGCGATCCAAATCCCACCTGCACCATGTGAAGAAGAGCAGGAAGCTGGAGGCTGCCAGCCGTGCTGCAGGGGGGGACGCTGGGGGCGCGGAGACCTCGGGCGAGGACCGCAGCGTGCCTGTGCCGCAGGCTTGCGGAGCAGCCGGCGCCGCGGAGCAGCCGCGCTTCCACCGGGACGGCGAGGAGGCACCGGGTCCCGGGTGGGCTTGGCCCGAACGAGCTGAGACACTGCGGGGGGACGAGGCAGGTGTGTGAGTGACAAAGTGACAACCAAAGGCTGTGTCCGAGCCTCTCACGTGGCCTTGTCCTGCCGTGTTACCGTGCTTCTGCACCTGGAAAGGGCTGGGCTGGGGGCAAGGCTTCAGGGAGCATCCTCCCATGCCGAGCGTTAGCTCCTGCCCGAATTGCAGCGTTACCCTTGGGGTGGTCAAGCCTCTCCTGCTGGCATGAGGACGTGTTGTTCTCAGAGACAAACACCCTGCGCTCGTCTGGCTTGGCCACGAGTGCAGCTCAGGGGCTGAGTGAGTTCTTACTGCCTTTATTGTGGAGAGGTTATTTTTTTGCTTTTATATGGAAATAAAGCTGCAATATTATTGCGGGTTCCCCTGCCTATTAAAAAGTTCAGCTTTCTTGCTCTCTGTTTTCAGCTGGCCCAGGTTCCCTGCTCCAGGTGAACACGGGGCAGGACGTCCAGCCCTGGCCCCTTCTCCCAGCCACCTTTCCTGCAGCTCCTGAAGGAGCTGAGCAGATGTTCTCAGCTCGGCGGAGGCCGGGCGCTCCGTATGCACACAGCAGGTGCAGAAAGAGCTGGCACCTGTTAAACAGGAACTTGGAAATGATCTCATCGAGTTTGCAACAGATGAGGCTGTCCTAGTTAAAGCTGAATTCCCGGGGGTTTACACTGTGGTTTGGCAGTGGGAACTGGCCCTGCATTTGAATCCGAGTTGCTGAGCAGCAAATTCCTTGTGGTGCGCGGCCGCGAGGCAGCGGGGCTGTCTCGGCGTTGTTCCTGCAGGATGCGAGCGCCGTCGGCACCACCTCGCTCCCCAAGGGGCCGCTCTGGTGAAAGCCACGAGGGCCCTTTCCAGGACGTGTGGAATTCTTCTGGCAAGTGCAATCAAGGTGGTCCCTCCTGGGAGGGTTTTGGGGCGGGAGAGCACGAATTTTTCCTTCAGCTGCTCACGAATCACCATGTGGCAAGAGACCTCCCCCGGGGCTCAGCCCGCGAGGGAAGGGGCTGTGGGCAGATCTGCTGCCGCATTCTCTCTGGGGGTTAGGTTCAACCTCAGGCTCGTGTTCCCCAGCGCTGAATTATTTCTGTAATGGGGCAGCTGCCTGGGACCACTTGATACGTGTGTGTTGGCAGCTCAGACTGGAGGGGACTTTGAGTTTGCTTTTCTCTGCCAGCACTGTGCAGAGCCAGGCGCCAGCGTTGGGACGCTGGGCACCACGTTGGTGTCGCTGGGTCTGTGCAGCGGCAGCTGAGCCTCTTCTCCAGCCCAGACTTGTTTGCCATCCACGTGTGTGGACGTGGGCTCAGCCCGGCTCTGGAGCAGGCAGCAGAGGGGTCACAGCGAGGGACGTGGTGTGGAATCACGTTCCTGTAGCCTGCATGGACGAGATGCCCGTGGGGCTGGGTGCGAAGCCCCGTTCACCGCTGAGACGTCTCCCCAGCCCCGGTGGGATCGTGGAGGCAGCTGTGAGTGAGGGGGGGTGGATTATCCGGCCAGTCTCCTGCACTCAGCCCACGGTGCTGTTAGGAGTGAATTTAATGTCCTCAAGTGGTTTAATGTGAACTTGGTTATCCCTGCAGATAAATGTTATTCTCCCACCACACCAGCGTCTAGTCTGTTCTGTTCGTGAGCCTGCTCCCAAGGGATGCTCTGCTGATCCACGGCCGGGGGTGTCCCAGGCCTGCCCTGCAGGGTGCTGCGTTGGGGCAGCAGCTCCTGTGGGGCCCGGGAGCGTGGGGTCTGTCCTCGGGCTTGTTCTTGCTGTGGCTGGACCAGGAAGAAGGAAGTGGGAGCACACCCCGACCCTGCCAGCAGCAAGAGGCAGTAAGTTTGCTAACGTGAGTTTGCTTTGAGAGGCAGGGGCCATGGATGAGTGCACGGGTTTCTGTTTCTGCAGATCCAGGGCCAGCATCTCTGCGATGATTTGTTCTCCAGGGACGAGGCCGATGCCTGCTTTGGGGAGGACTCAGCTCAGGGACTGTGCCCGAGGTCGGTGGAAGGGCTGCACCCATCCACTCCTGGCAGCACGGGGCCGCTTGCTGCAGGCTGCTGAGCTCCTGCTCCTGGGCTCTGCCCTGCCTGGCCTCCCGCAGCGGGCAAACAATGCAGGACACCTCTGCAGCGGCTCTGCTGAGAAAGTTGTGCTCTCGGGTTTCAGGCTTCGGTCCCCTGGTTTGGGGATGGGGAACGGCACCGCTCCCATCTGCCCTCCGCTAATCCCCAGACAAACGCAGCTCTTCCATCTGTGCAGCCGGAGCCGCCCAGCCCATCACACCAGCCACTTAATCTAAATGGCTTTGGCCAAAGGTAAGGTCATTAATTACACTGGGATTAGAAAACCTGCGGGCCTGGCGTGGCGTGGCGGGGCTCCCCTTGCAGCCGCACCAGCCTGGCCAGGCCCAGCGCTGAGCCGGAGAGCTTGTGGTGGAGGAGAGCTGGGCCCTGGGGGTGCTGGCAGCCGGGTGCTGGGCTTTGGGTTTTTGGGGTGGGCTCCTGTCCCCAGCCACCAGCAGAGCTCGGTGCCAGGCGCAGTGGGCGACCACGTCGCAGGGATGTCCCGGAGGTGCCGTGGCAGCGAGAGCAGCACCCCGCGGCTCTCCTTCCCCCGTGGGGCTCCGTGTTGCACCGTGCCCAGCTCCTGGGGGTGCTGCCGGGCTCCTGGGGGTGCCGCTGTCCCCACGGCTCCTTTCCTCCCGCACCGGCCCCTTGCTGCTCTCAGGCCCGGCGTCTCCCGGTGCCGGGCGGGTGCTCGCTGCGGTTCCACGCCCGTCGGTTCCCTCCTCGCGGTGCCCCGGCCCCGGCCTGCTGCCCCCGGTGGTGGCGGGGCCTGATCCTGCCCCCGCTGCCCTCCGGGGGCCGGGGGGGTTCGGGCCGGGGCTGGGGGGGGGGGCGCGGGGCCGGGACCCCGGCGGGGCTGGGGGGGACGGGCCGGGGGGGGCCGTGTCGCAAGATCCTAAAAATAAAAGCGCCGTTGGCCGAGGTTGTGCAACGGCGGGGGCGGGGGGGGGGGGCCGGGGGCGGGGGTCCCGCGCTGTCATCCCCAGGGCTGGGGGGGGGGGGCAGGACCCGGGGGGGCTTCCTGCAGCAGCCCCGAGGCGGCGGCCGGGGGGGGGGGGAAGCCACCGGGCGGGAGGTGCCGGTGCCACCGGGGGGGCCGCGGGGGGATCCCCCCAACCCCCCCGCCCCGAGGCCGCAGGGCCCCCCCCGCGGCGGGGCCGGCCCGTGAGGGGGGGCACGGGGCGGCCGTGTGGCGGTGTCACAGGGCCACCTGCCGGCAGCGGCACCTCCCGGCCGCGGCTGCTGGCCCGGGGACAGCCCCGGCAGCGGGGGGGGCACCGTGGGGCGCAGCCCCCCCCCGGCGGCCCCGGGTCACCGGCAGAGACGGGGGGGGGGGGGGGGGGGGGGGGGGGGGGCGGACGGGGACGGGACGTGCCCGGGACGGGACGCACCAGAGACGGCCCCGCTCCGGCCACGAACGGGTTAAATGCCATTTTATTTCACACCCAAAAAAAAAGAAAAAAAAAAGAGAAATGTACAAAAGAAGAGGTGAGTGGCGACGGAATTCCTCGGGAGATCGCCCGGGAGGGGCCGAGCCGCAGCAATGCCCGCTCCCCGCGGGGGGACGGGGGCGACGCCAGCCCCGAGCCCCCTCCCCGAAACGTGCCCCAGCCCCATCGGCCTGCCCCCCCCGGGCCGCATCCTGCCCGGCCCCAGCACCCCCAGCCCGGGCTCCCCGGGCGCTGTGCCCCCGCGGTGCCACCCGCACCCAGAAGCGGGTGCTGATCTGGTGGGGGCAAGGGGGGCGGCGGGAGGGCGTAGGGGTGTCCTCGGGCCGTTTGGATTCATTTTTACATTTCTGTGTGTTTATTCTGTCCCTTCTCCCCCTGTACAAACGAGCACTATGGTCATGGGCGTAGATAACTCGGTGACGTGCGCGGTGGCGGACGCGGCCCGCGGGCACCGCGCTCACTGCAGCAGGGCCCGGACCTGCTTGGACGTGGTGTCGTCGTTGAGGTGCCGGGTGGTGTACCTGGGGGTTGGCGACGGTCACCCCGGGGCGCCCAAACTGCTCCCCCCGCAGCCCCTGCAGCCGTGGCCAGGTCCCTGGGGCACGTGTCCCCCGGCCCCCGTGTCCCCCGGCCCCCCGCTCACCTCAGCGCGTTCAGGAGCCCCTCGGTGCTGGTCGAGGGTTGGTCCTTCAGGACCTTGATGCACCCTTTCATCTGGCAGGGAGCGAGAGAGGCGGTGAGCGGGAGGTGCCCCCGCCCCCCCCGGGGGGGCGAATTCCCCTCGAGCAGCCCAGAGACGTCCCCAGGGGGCCCCCAGCAGGAGGGACCCCGTGGGCATCGCCGCTGCGTCGGGAGGAGCAGGGTGGCTGCGGCACCCCCCGCGCTCCCCACGGCCACTCACGTCGATCTTGGAGGTCTTGGCGAAGGCCCCCACGGGGTGGACGTGGTCGTAGAGGATGATGACGCCGACCATCACCCGCATGCAGAAGAGGAGGGTCTCGGTGTTGGTGAAGCGGCTGCGGTACTCCCTGCGCCAGGGGAGGGGCTGGATGAGCACGGGGGGGGGGACACAGGGACCCCAGCACCGAAACGCCCCCAGGGGTACTCACGGGGTCTCCAGCATCACCCTGCAGACGCAGGCCATGGTGCTCAGGCAGTCGGTCGTGTCCTCGATCGGGAGGGTCTTGTTCTGCAACAGGGCAGGAACCAGGGGCTGTCACCCTCCCAGCTCCCGGGGGGACACATCCCGGCCCCCCAGCCCAGCCTGGTCCCCGCATGGAGCCGGAGCAGGAGGGGGGGGCTCGGCCCCGCTGCTTTGAGCCTTCTGCCCCCTGAGGGCCCCCCCAGCCCCACTCACCTCCGAGACGAACTTGGTGGTGGCGTTGCTGAGCGTTTTGAGCATGGGGGTGGCCTCGGCGTAGAAGAGGGACATCCTGTTGGCCATCTCGTTGTTCACCTCGCTCTCCGCATCCAGCTGCAGGGGACGGTAGGTGATGGGGCTGCACCCGCTGCCCCCACCCCAGCCACCCCCAGCCCTGCACCCCGCTATGGGGAGGCAGCCACAGGGGGGGGAGGCACCTGCCTCTCACCTGCAGGTTGTTGATGCGATTTCGGCTGATGGTCCTTCTGTAGTAGCTGAAATCGTTCTGGATGGCGGGGTTGGTCATCTGCAGAGGGGGGCCTGTGTTAGGGGCCAGGGCCAGGGCTGTCTCGGTGTGCCCAGGCTGAGCCCCACGGTCCGGGGGCAGCGGTGGCCCCCCCCAGCCCTCGGCTCTTGCACGATCTTGGCACCGTGCAAAACATCGGCTGCTGTGCTGCGGGGCTGGGCGTGGGGACACCGGGGGACCTGCAGCCCTCAGGGGGGTACCTTGAGCTCGTCGAAGCTGAGGGTGAAGTGCAGGATCTCAGCGAACTGCTTGGCCAAGGCCTGCTCCCGCTCGAGGTGCTGCGTGGGGGCGTACGGGGGGCTGGTGAGGGCCTCCAGCAGGCTCCGCAGGGCGTTCTCTGCGGACAAAGCGCCGCCGGTCACTGTCCCAGCTCCGGCTGGGGAAACCGAGGCACGGGGCAGGGCACCTCATGGCCGGGGACCCCCAGAGTTGCTCTGGTCCTGTGTTGGGGGAGGCACAGGATGTAGGAGGGGGTGCGGGGGGGGACGGGGGCTCAGGACCCTCACCAAGCCGCAGGGAGAACTCGTAGAAGCGCTTCAGCTTGGCGACAAGGGGGCACACGGCGCTCCAGGCCCTCTCCTGCAGCCGCAGGTCCCCGGGGTTCTGGATGGCCTGCGGGAGGGCGGCAGGGTTACCCCGAGCCGCGGGGCGGGCGGCGGGCGGCTGGGCTGCACCCACCTCTCGGATCTCCTGCCCAGCGCCCGTGTAGGACTGCAGCTCGGCCAGGACGCCCTGCGCCTCCTCCAGCACGGCGTTCACCTGGTTCCACACCGCCGTCTCGGCCTCCGTCGGCTGCGCATCTGCAGGGCAGCGCCCCGGGGGAGAGAAACCCGGAGGGCTCTGAGCGGGGCCCGGGCAGCTGGAGCCAGAGCGGGGCGCCCGCCCCCGTCCCGCGGAGCCCTGCCAGCCTGCGGACCGGGTGCCCAGGGCCCCCCGCGGCCCCCAGCCCCGGGCTGGCCCCCCAGGGCTGCGGGGTGCTGCGGGGGAGAGGGGCAGAGCGATAGCTCCTGGCCCTGGGTCTGCCCCGGCGGCTGCAGCCCCCTCCCCGGGGAGCCCCTGGGACAGTGGGGAGGGGGAGGACGTCTGGGATGGGCGCAATGCGATGGGCGACGGGGACGGGAACTCAAAATGGCGTGGATGTGGAACTCATAGTAAGTAAAACAAAAAGGAAAATAAAAATCCCATCTCACTTTCAAAGTCAAGGAAAAAATTAGGGCCTTGGTCAAGTTCGTTATAAGTCAACACTTTAAGAAGGTTCCCCATGTGAAACCTGCAAGAGAAGAAACAAGAGGAAAAAAGCATGATGGTGAGGTGGTGCTCGGGGAAGAGGTGCTGGGCTGCGGGCAGCGGCGGCGAGAGCCCCGTCCTCCCCGCGTGTGCCGGGGGCTCGAGGCGCTCCCGGTGACCCCGCGGAGCTCCCAGCCCCGGCTGCAGCCTCTTGCCCCCGATGGAGATGGGCACTGCGGATGGGGTGATGGAGAGGAAGGAGCGAAGGGAGGGCAGAGCTGCCGGGCTCCAGCGAGGAGGGCGATGCGGTGAGCGAGTCCCACGGTCGTGGCTGCAGGTGGCTCCCCTCTCGCTGCAGAGCTGGCCCCAAAACCGGGGGTCCTGGGGAGCACCCACAGCCCCGTCCCCCTGGGAGGGGGAGGCTGGAGAGGACTGGGGGCGGTCGCGGGCTGCACGCACCCAAAGGACCCACCGGGAGCCGGGCAGGTCCCTTGCCTCGGGTCTGGGTTGGCTGCAGGGCCCCAGCCCCCCGGCCCCTGCGGCTATTTTGGGATGTGCCGGTGCTGGGGACGCGCAGCGAGCTGCACACACCCTCTCCCCGCCAGGCCGGGGCCGGTGGTTGCTGCTGCACTATTTTTACACCCCTCGCTCTTGCTCTGAGCTGTAGCCCTGGAGGAAGGAGGGGGAGAGGCAGGAAGGGGGGCCACGGAGCTGCGCCGAGCCAGGCACCTCCGTAACACCCCACACGCAGCCTGCAGCGACCCCAGGCCACGCTCCCCTGGCCCAGTTAGCCCAGGGACAGCTTGGACCGGGGTCCCCAAGCCCCGTCCCATGGGTGCAGGCTGCCACCAACACACCCCTCCCCTGGCCTGGCAGGCAGCACTGATCCGTCCCCTGCCTCCCTCCTGTCCCCAGCCCCCCTCCTGTCCCCAGCCCCCGGACCGTCCCCACCATGGAGGTGGTGGGGACGTGCCCTATGGCCACCCGGTGCCGCCAGCTGAAATGGCAACAGGCACCTGCCTTAGGGCCTCTTGGGCCAGGTCCTGCTGCCGGGATGTCTCCCGCACCCCTGCCACTCGCTGGGGACGTGTCCCCACGCGGGACCCGCGGGGAGCGGCGCTCTCAGGCGTGGGGCATCTCTCGGGGTCTGGGCCCTGCTCCCCGGCCCCATGCAGCCCTTCGCGGGTTGCATCTGGGGCTGCCCCCTGGGGACACAGGGCTGCTCGGGGACACTGTGCCCGTCCCCATCTTCTGGGGAGCAGCCACCATGGTGGCCCTGGTCCCCTCCCCACGCCCGCCCTGCTCACGGGACTTACTTTCAAAATCCAGGAAAAAATGAGGACAGTTTTCTAAATCTTTGCCCAATACCTTTATCAGGTTGCCCATGGCCAGCAGACCTGAGCGAGAGAAACAAACAGAGTGGAACAGCACCGGCACCGGCAGCTGGACACCCCGGCCCCCCGAGCCCCCCGCCGCCTACGGCACCTACCTGCACCCGCCCCGCCGGGCCCCGCGCCCCCCGGCCCCTGCTGCACCCTCCCGGCTGCGAGGCCGTGCGTGCGGAAACAGGGCCGCTGTCCCGGCACCTCTGTGTTTTCTATTTCTCGAGGCGGGGAGGGAAGCGGGGCGCGGGCTCGCGAGCGTCGCGCTTCCTGTGGGTGCCGCTCGCCGCACCGCCCCCGCCGAAGCGCCCGGCCCCCAGCCCGCCGGGACCAGGCGGCTTTCCCCGGGCCACCCCACGGGTGACCCCATGTCCCTACGTGATGGGGCTGGGTGGGGAGCACCCCAAGGTGGGATTTCTGCCCCACAGACCCAGGCTGGGGGCCTGGCACCCACACCGGTGCCTCCCGCCCACCCCCGCGGCCGTGGCCCCGGCTCCTTACCTTGGTGCCCGGTGCGGTGGCTACGGCAGGAGCAGGGGCTGTGCCACGCGCCTGGATCACTTCATGGGCCGGCGGGGACCTGCGGGGGGAGGCGCAAGGTCAGGACCCCCCCAAGCAGCCCCCACCCGGGGCCCACCAGGCAGGGATGTGCCGTGGGACGCCGGCTCCTCTGGCCATGGCTTGCAGCCACTGGGGCGGTTGGCGGCGGAGGCGCGTGGCCCTTCCCGGGCGGCCCCGCATGCAGCTCCGCCAGCCGTCACCTTATTTGCCTCTGTTATTTTTTCATTGCCAGCAGCCGGTGGTTTTGGAAGCCGTCCAGCACTTCCTAGAGGTGCGGTGCGCTCCACCACTTCTCCAGGCTCACCAGGCACGGGCTGAGCATCCCCTGCTCCCCGCGCCCCTCGTGGTGACCCCACGGCTCGGGGACGGCTCGGGGACGACCCGGGGCGCGTGGCAGGCACCCTGGGGCCAGGCCATCGCCCGCCTTGGGGAAGCCGAGAGACGTCAGCGATGACTTTCCCCGCGCTGCTGGTTGGGTTTGCTCTTTTCCATGCGTTGCACGAGGGTCGCTTTATGCTGCTGCCGAGCTGCACCCCAAATCCTGCAGGCGCCGGGATGCTGCCCCCATCCCCTGCCCCCTCCGGTTCCAGCACCGTGCGGGTGCCGCAGGCCTGGGGCGGCTCTGCCCTCGTGCAGGACGCAGGGCTCCCCCCGCCAGCGGGACAAAGCAGCCGTACGAAGCCCTAAGGGGAGGCTGGCGCTGGGGCTCCGGCTCCCGGCATGGGGGCTGCAGGAGGATGTGGGTCGGGGCCGATTCCATGCTGTCAGCGGGCTCTGGGAAGCAGCCATGGGATTCGGCAGGTTGTAATTAATCGCTTGGGTCTAATTAATGTGGCTGGGGAGGGGAGAGCTGGAGGAGACCACAGCAGAGGGGTGGATGGGGCTGCCTCATGCCCGGGTTGGGGCTGCGGCTCCCCAGCCTAGCACTCCCTGCTCAGCCCCACCACAGCCCCTCAGCAATGACAGTGATGGCTCTGCCTTCCTCCTCCTCCTTCTCCTCCTCCTCCTGGGCCTGGTACGCGCTGGCTTTATGCTCAGCACGAGAGCAGAGCATCCATGCCCAGGCTCTGACTCCCCTGACAGACAGAAAGCCCATTTTCCTCTGGAGGAAACAAATTTGTGCCTGCTGGGACCTCGTGCTCGAGCGCGACCCGAGGTCTTGCCGAGAGCTTTCCGCGGGCTCGCTGCGCTGCCTCCTGCCCGCTGCCTGCAGGCGTCTGCGCGGGGCGCACCGCAAAGTGTGGGGGCAGCGCTGCACCCCCTGCCTCAGTTTCCCTACAGGCAGCCGATGCCCGTACCCACGGTGGGGCACAAAGCCCCCCAGGGCTGCCCCAGGGCGCTGACCCCGGGGTTTGTCCTGCTGGGTGCTGGGGTGTTTTGGGGGGGTGCTGGGCCCTGTAGGGTGAAGCTGGGGGAGCCTGCAGCCCCCAGGGCAGGCAGCCAGGCAGGAGGCTTGCACTTGCACGGCTCAGGCATTTGCATAAATTCTGTTATCGGCATCCTCTGCCCGCACCGAGGTTGTCCTTGACAGGCGGAGAGCGGCTCAGGGCTGGGATTTGTCACCGCCGCATCCTGCCTGTGCCCAGGGAGGGGCACGGACGGGTCCCCGCGGTCCCTGCCATGGGGACGCCGGGTGCGAGGTCTGCTGTGGGGCTGGGTGCTGGGGAGGACGGGGATGGCTGCAGCCCGTCAGCACTGTGACAGGGGTTGGAGATGTGTGGCAGTGCCAGGGCTGGGCCCCTCGGCCTCTCCCCTGCGAGGTTTGGGGCTCAGCACCTGATTTGCACCATTCCCTCGGCCCTGCTGCCTTCACCCCGCAGTGCTCCCCATGCCGGCTGCCCATAGCCGCAAGGCTGAGCTGAGGGCACCGCGCGCCCCAAACCCACCAGGACGGACCCACCATGGGGGGCTGCCCCGAGGGGACCACGCACCCCAAACCCACCAGGACGGACCCCCCAGGGGGGGCTGCCCCAAGGGGCGCGCTGCCCGAGAGCAGGGCAGGGCTGGGGACAGCGGGGTGCCCCTGGCCACACCCGGGGTGGCCCCAGGTTCCCTCCCAGCCCTCCCCTGCGCCCCAGGAGCACCCTGCCCCAGGGGGTGTCACCTCCACGGGGGCGTCCCGGCCTGACCGGGTGGCTCCAGGCAGGGCCTGATCCTGCCCCCCCCAACCCCCCCGCGTCCTGCCCATCACCGCGGGGGCAGCGATGCTCCGGATCCGGCCACCGGGGCCGTCCCCACGCCTCCCGCGGGCGCGGGTCGGGGCCGGGCCGGGGGTCGCTTCCCCTCGCCCCCCTCCCCGGCCGGGTGCCGCCGCCGAGCCCCCCCCCCCCCCCGCCGCTGCCCCCCGCCCAGCCCCGCCGCAGCCGGCTCGGGCGCGCCGTGCCCGGCGGCTTCAGCCCGGGGCGCCCCACGGCGGGCACCGGGGCGTGGGGTCCGGCCCCAGCGAGCCCCCAAGGTGGGGCCGGGCCCCCCATCCGCTTTGGGGACCCCTCGGGGCCGAGCCCCTCCTTCCCCCCCCAGCGGTGCGGGGCCTCCCCCGGCCTCGCTGCGGCCGTTTTCCCGCAGGGCTCCCGCGGCAGCCCGGTGGTGGTGGGGGGGGGGGTGCGGGGGGGCTGCTCCCGGCCGCCCCCCGCCCCGCTCCCCGCGGCGCGGCCCCCTCCGGCCCCCCCCGTGCTCACCGTGGCGGCGCGGGCGGGCGGCGGCCGTGCGGTGCCTGCGGTGCTCCCGCAGCGCCGTGCCGGGGGGGGGCCGCCCGCCGCCTGCGTGCGAGCCCTGCGCCAGCTGCCGCTGCACCACAAAGCCCCCCATGGCCCCCGGCCCCCCCACGCCACCGGGGACGGTGACGTCTCGAGTGCGAGGAGCCGGGGACGCTTAACCCGCTGCGTGCCGGCCTGACCACCGCTGGGGCCTGTCCGGGCCGTGGGGGGGGCTCTGAATTTGGGGGGGGGAACGGGGAGCCCCCACACTCTTTGCTCCTGCCCCTGCACCGCTCCCGATCCGCCCCCCCCCGGCCCCTCCCTGGGCAGCGGCACCGCCCCGGGCCGGGGCCACCCCAGCGCCGCGACCCCGCAGCCGGGGCCAGGCGGGGGTTGGGGGGCGGCGGGGCCGGGGGGGGCGATGCTGCCCGGCCGGGGGGGGGCGGGCGGGGACCCCTCAGCGCGGGGTCTGCCCACCCTGACACCTCAAACCTCCCCTTCCCAGGCCAGCGCTGGGCATCGGGGGGGGGGGGTGGCTCAGCGAGAGCCCCCCCCGTGCCCCTGCCCCCCGCCCCAGCGTCCCCACGGGTGCAGTTTGGGGGGCGGGGGGGGGGGGGCACACCGCCCTGCCCGCGGGGCCCGATCCGGCTGCGGCCGAGGTGCGCTCAAACAGCCCCGAGCACCGGGAAACGGGGGATTCTCTGGGGCCACGCACCCCACGGCACACACACACACATCCCCCGAGGGCACGGCCCCCCCCGAGGGCACGGCCCCCCCCCGTGGGCAGGGCCCCCCGGGCCGTGCCGGTGCCGCCCGCAGCCGCTGGGGGAAGCTGCAGCCCTTCGCATCCGGCTGCGGGGCCGGGCGGGGGGGGCTTGAGGGGCCCGGGAGGCACCGGGCAGCGGCGGGGGGGGGACAACAAGAGTGGGGTCTCGCTACGACAGCGGGGAGCGGGAGCGGCCCCCCCGGGCTGCCCGGTGTCAGCCCCTCCGGGTGCCGCAGCCGCCGCCCCGCGGGGACCCACAGCCCCCGGCCCCGGCCCGTGCCGAGGGGCCAAATCCTGCCCCCCCCCGGCGGGGATCCAGCCCCGGACACACCGGGATGCTGCATCTGGCCGCGGGGGGGTCCCAGCCCTGCCGGCCCGGGGGCAGCGGGTGAGGGGTCCCTGCAGCCGCGTACACACACAGAGCTGCAGAGACTGGGGGCTTTGTGACCCCCCCGCGCTCCTTGTCCGGGGCAGGGCCGGGGTGGGGGGCACCGAGGCGGGGAAGGGCAGAGCCCCCGTGTGCCCCCGCAGCCCCGGGGGGGGACCGGGACCGGGACAGCCCCGGCTGGAGGCAGATGTGTCCCGTCCCCCCCCCCCCCCGAGGGGCCGCTGGCAGAGGGGTGGGGGCGGCTCCGGCCACAGCCACGGGAACGCTCCGCGCCTGGCGCTGCAAACCCGCGGGGGGGGGGGGGGCGGGTCCCCGGCAGCCTGCAGCCCCCGGCCGTGCCCAGCGCGACCCCCGGGGCTGGCCCCGGCCCCCCCCCCCCAAGGCGCTCCAGGGGAAGGGGCTGTAGGGGGGAGCAGCCACCCCCGGGCCGATGGGTGCGGGCCGAGCCGGGGGGCTCTGCTCCAGGATGGGGGGGCTCTGCTCCAGGATGGGGGCTCTGCTCCAGGATGGGGGGGCTCTACTCCGCGCTGGGGGCCCCGCAGGCACCCCCCCGCCCCGCCGCTGGAGCACGGCCGGACCCAGCACCCCCGCGGCCCCCTGCCAGCACCCCCCGGCGGCCCAGACCCGCCCCCCCCAGCATCCCAGTGCCAGTTTCTCCTCCCAGCATCCCAGTACGCCCCCCCAGTAACCCACCCCGCCGCCCCCCCACTGATTGACAGCGCTCCCAGCCAATGGGCAGGCGGTACCGCGGGGGGGGGGCGGGCGGCCCGCGGCTACAAGAGGGGCGGGAGCGGCGCGGGGCAGGGCCGGGGGCTGCAGCGCGGCCCCTCCGGTACCGGCACCGGCACCGCTCCCGCCCGGCGCCGCCGCCCGCCAGGTAAGGGCCGTCGGGCCTGGGAGCCGCTCCCCCGGGGCGGGACGGGGCTGCCGTCGGGGCCGGGAGCCGCTTCCCTCCCGCCGTCGGTGCCCCCGGGACGGGGCAAGCGGCGGGGAGCAGCGCTGCCCCCGGACCCGGCTCCGGAGCGTGTCGGGGCCGGAGCCCCCCTCCGAGTACCCCTGCCCCAGCCCGGCCGCCCCGTCCATCCCCAGGGCCCTGCGCCCTGCTCCCTCCTTGGGGTGCTGATGTGGGGTGCCCTGCACGGCCAGGGTGTCGGCCTGGGGGGCATCCTTAGCGGCCCCCCTCTGCCCTCTTCTGGGACCAGCAGCCAGTGGCCACGATGGTACCGGTACGGTGAGAGGAGGGGGTCGGGTCGGGTCAGGGGTGCCAGGGCCCTTCTGGCCCCAGCTGCTGTCTCCTGGTCTGGCACGGTCTGTGTGGGCTCCTGTGCGGGATGGGTGCTCAGGGTCCGTGGCCCACAGGAGCCTTTGTGTCCTGGCCTCTTTGGGGGCTTCACTTGCAGGATAAGGAGCTCCTGAGGGGCCATGCTTCTGGCAAAGGTCCTCCTCGCTGTTCCCTCCTGGGAAAAGGAGCCTCTTGCAGCTCTTGTGTGGCTGAGAGCGCACGGGGAGGGCACGAGCATGGCACACCGCGGGGATTAGTCAGTCCCTGGGGCAGGGCTGTGGTGCCAGGAAGGCTGGTGCAGCTCCGCAGCCGTGCCGGGGGTCTCAGGGGAAGCGCTGAGCTTCGTGGGCGTCCGGACGCTTCCTTGGCTCTGGCTGCCGAGGGGCGGTGGGTTCAGCGCTGCCGCGGGCGGTGACAGATGCTGGTGGGATGCTGGGGCAGGAAGCAGCCTCTGCCTGCGGCGTTTGCTGGGAGCGGGGCTGGCAGGGAAGGCGAGGAGCCTGGATCATTGTGGGGGGAGGCTTGTGCCCATCCCAGGGCACCCCCAGGTACCGCAAGCCCACGTGGCCAGGAAATCATATGTGCAAAGGGCAATTGGGCTTGGTCGGCCTCCAGGTGAACTTCTCCTCAACTTTATGGAGAGAAGCTCCGGGAGCTCTCAGCAAACCATCTGCTGCTCGGGCTGAGTGGCGCCGGCAGCCAAGGCTGCGTGGGAGCGGGCACAGCGCGTATCGGAGCCGCTCCGCCTGCTGCCCACGCAGCCACAGGCTCAGCAGCACCCCGCTGCACCGCGGGCAGCCCCAGGGCCAGGGTGTGAGGCTGCGGAGCTGCCCCTCACCGAGGGTCAGGCACCAGCGGCCAGCTGGGTGCTGCAGGCTGGATGGTGCTGGTGAGGTTTTTCCCTGCTTTAATGCCACAGCAGGGACTGGTCCCCACCCTTTATACATCACATGCCCCTCTCCTGCTGTGCAGAGACTTGTGATGTCTCTGTCCCATCCTTAGAGAGGGTGCCCGCTCCGTCGTGGCCTGGTAGAGCACGCAGGGAGCTATTCTGGGTGTCAGTTGCTGAGTGTTTTCCTGCAGCCTGAAGGGGGGACTGGAGGTGATGCCATGGCTGTGCTAGGGGGCTGCCGTTGGGCAGCTCCTGCATCAAGGGCCACAGCTGAGCATGGGTGCTGAGCCCAGCCCTGGTGCTGTGGTCGCTGTTGTGGCATTGGGCAGTGAGCAGATGCCTGCAACCAGGTGGGTCTGCTCCGCTGTAGGGCAGCACGCGGGGCTGGCCAGCTGCTGGAGCAGTGCAGGACCCAGGATCACGGCCGGCCCCGTGCCGGCACGCAGGAGCCCCACGTTTCCCCTGCCAGGTGCAGCCATGGGCAAGCACAGCAGCAAGCTGGCCCCGGAGATGCTGGATGACCTGGTGAGGAGCACAGAGTTCAGCGAGCAGGAGCTGAAGCAGTGGTACAAGGGATTCCTGAAGGACTGTCCCACTGGCATCCTCAACCTGGAGGAGTTCCAGCAGCTCTACATCAAGGTGGGCTTGGGCTGGGGACCTGCACGCTGCCTGCGGGGCTGGAGCACCCACCCTGCTGGGGCAAGGATGCAGCTCCCTGCAGAGCAGCCTCTGCACCGAGCTCCCCTCCCCGTTTCGATCTCTCTCTCCTCTCCTCCCCGCAGTTTTTTCCCTACGGAGATGCCTCCAAGTTCGCCCAGCACGCTTTCCGCACCTTTGACAAGAACGGCGATGGGACCATCGATTTCCGGGAGTTCATCTGTGCCCTGTCTGTCACCTCCAGGGGGACCTTTGAGCAGAAACTCAACTGGGCCTTTGAGATGTACGACCTGGATGGGGATGGGATGATCACACGCCTGGAGATGCTGGAGATCATTGAGGTACTGGCGCTTAAATAAGTGGGGGTAGCTTGCGTTGTTCCAGGCTTTTCACTGGTATTGAGCCCACCAAAGAATGGGTTTTCCTGTCCAAAGCCTTGTCTGAAATGCCCACGGGTGTAGCTGTGCAGGGCACAGAGTGGCAGCAGTCCTGTCCCTGCCTTGTCCTGGCACCTTCTGCCCACCCAACGTCCCCCCTCTGGTGCTTTGCTCCTCTCCTCGCTGCAGGCCATTTACAAGATGGTGGGGACTGTGATCATGATGCGGATGAACCAAGACGGGCTGACGCCCCAGCAGCGCGTTGACAAGATCTTCACTAAGATGGACAAGGACAAGGATGACCAGATCTCCCTGGAGGAGTTCAAGGAGGCAGCAAAGAGCGACCCCTCCATCGTCCTCCTCCTGCAGTGCGACATGCAGAAGTAGGGCCCCGAGGGCTCCCGGCTGGACGGGCTGCAGCCACCCATGCTCCCTGTGACAGTTTCCATCCCCACTTTCTGCTGAGCGCCCTGTGCCTGCTTGGCCCCAGGTGTGACCCACACTCTGTCCCTGCTGCCACCCCTCTGCCTCCGCTCCTGGCCACATCAGTGGCTGCGTCTCTCCCTCGATGGGCAGAGCCTGCCCTGGGCACTGCTGGCTTGAGGTGCCCCCAAACCAGACCTCTCCCATCCTGGAGCTGGACTCCCTGAGGCTGATGGCGAGGTCCCAGCTCCCTGGGCCGGTTGCCCCCATGCCCCTGCTGCTCGCTGCCTGCTCTCCCCACTGCTCCGCCTGGCCCGGTTCCTGATCCCGTCTGAGAGCAGCTCTTTGCACTGACCCCATCGCTCGTGGTGCCTCCAGGGAGGCTGAAGGCTCCGGGTCCTGTCCCTGCTCTCTCCTCTGCTGGCAGCTCCCCGTGGGGCTGTCTGGGGGCTCGGGGCTGGCCCCAGGGAGCTGCAGCCCCTGCTCCCTCTGCCCAGCTTTAGCTTCTCTGCTGCTGCTTCTGCTGCTGGGAATGGCCAGGGCTGGTGAGGGGACTTGAGAAAGAGCAGAAGTGTCCAGGTCCACCCTTGGACATGGCCGGCGTCTGATCCCAGAAGGCACCTTCCATCCCATCACCTGTGGGAGCTGGTAGGGACAGCGGGGGACCACCAAAACTGCCCTGCTGGTATTTGGGGTGCCTGTGGAGTTTCTGGCCTTTCTGACAAGGGAAGTGCTGCCTGCTGTTCCAGCCTGCTGCCCCTGTCCCTCCTGCCCAGGACAGGAATGTTGTCAGGGTGTTCAGTCTGTACGTCGTGGTGTTGACGTCTGTAATGTCTGTTAGGAGACTGTGGACTTGGTATCTATTTTTTTTATGGAAAAATAAAATGTCCCCTGAGTGTGGTGTTCCCCTGAATGGCTTACTGGGAGGCAGCTGGCTCCTGCAGCTGTGGGTGAAACAGGACGGGAACATTTCCCCTGAGCATCGCTTGTGGGGCTCACCTTGAGCCTGTGACACCCAGGAGATGGAGGGGGTCTGCCTGGGGAGCCTTGAAGATGGATGAAAAGGTAACCCCTCAGCTGTGAAGGCAGCTTTGGGGGAGGGAATAACGTAATCCTGCAGGAGGGGGGTAGGAACAGGGATCCCCGGCCCTGAACTAGGTCTCCCCTGTCCTCCAGGAGCTGGACCCTGGCTGCCCCTTCATTCAGGGGCACAGCCGGGGGGAGCTGGTAGTTGTGTCCTGGGCCCATCCTGGTGTCATCCACCCCTGGGACCTGCTGTTGCTGCACGTCTCTTCCACCCCCATCCTCCTGTCACATTTTTTTCCTCTGGCCTTTCTTCTCCAGCAGCAGCCTGCAGAGATAGGGCCTGTTGCCGAGGATCTCGCACCGGCTTTAAACACCTCTCTGTGTTTAACGGGGCGAGTTTGGCTCCTGCTGGGCCTGCAGGCACGCTGCTCCTTCCACCCTGTGCAACGCCTGCATCCCCTGCGTCCTGAGCAGGCAGAGGGAGGGTGCTGGGGCAGCGCCTGGGGACTGCCGGGGGTGCTGGGGGGCAGCTCCGCGCACCTGGGCTTTGGCTGCCGTGTGTGCAGCAGAGCGGGGCTGCGCGCTGGGGGAGGACGGGTCCCGGAGCCTGGGCCTGTGCCAGGGCTGCCGTGTGGAAAGGGCAGGAGCTGGAGCTCGAGAGGGGGCTCCCAGAATAGCCGCCGCGATCCCGGGCTGCAAAGCTCCTGCTTCCCTTGGTGTCACCCGCGAGGAAGCTCCGGTATTTGCTGGGGAGACCCGCGGGGGCCGTGGGGAAACGGAGCGTTTGACGGGGACGGAGCGATGCTGGGCTCTGAGCCCCCGGCCGAGCGCTGAGCCCAGGGGCTGGGCTCGGTGCTGCCCCGGGCAGGGGAACGGCTGCGGGGGGGGGGCCGGGGCAGACCGCGGGGATCTCCCCGGGGGGGCCCTCGGCTGCTGCCCGCGGCTCCTGCGGCAGGCGGAGAGCCCCGGGCTCGGCGTGGAGCCTCGGCGGGCACCCGCGGCGCCCCCCGGTGCGCGCCCCCGTGCCGCTGCTCGCCCCTCCGCGACCCCCCCCGGCCCCGTCCCTGCCCGCCCGGGGGCTGCCGGTGCCCCGGGGCGGCTGCGGGGCGCCCCCGCCCGGCCGTTACCGGGGACCGGGGGGGTGCGGGGCGGCGGCGGGCCCGGTGCCGAAGAGGTTAAGCCGCGGCCCGGTGGGTTGGAGCCCGGAGCTCCGCGGGCCGCCCTATAAAAGCGCCCCGCCGGCAGCGCCCGGTGCGCACGGAGCCGCCGCGCCATGGAGCCGCCGGGCACCGCCGGGGCACCGGGCGCGGCGGGGCGGCCCTGGGAGGACGCCAAGGCTTTCTACGACAACCTCGCCCCCAAGAAGAAACCCAAATCGGTGAGAGCCCCGCGCTGCGGCCCCGCCGCCGAGGGAGCCCCCGGCCCGGGGAGGGGGGCGGCTGCCCGAGACCCCCCGGGTGCCGTGCTCCCCTAGGGTGGGTGCTGTGCTCCCCTGCATGCCCTGTCTCCTCCAGCCCCCTCTCCCCTTCAGATCCCCCTCCGAGTGCCCCATCTCCTCCATGTCCCCCTCCGAGCACCACCCTCTCCTCCAGGTCCCCTGCGGTCCTTGGGTGCCCTGTCTCCTGCAGGTGCCCTGGGCTCCACCTGGGTCTCTCTGGTTTTCATTTGATCCCCTCCCAGGAGGTCGTCTCCCTAGGGGTCCTGGGGGAAGCCCTGGCTGTCTCCAGGTGCCCCCCCTCCTTCGTGGCATCCCTGCGTTGCCCTTGGCTGCCTGGGGTCTCTCCAGAGCCCCCGATCCCCCCGGGTTCCTGCATGTCCCCGGACTGTCCCTGTGTCTCCCCAGGGCTGAGACGTCCTTGTGGAGCTGCTTGGTGCCCACGAGCTGCCTGTCCCCTGTGCCCAGCTGCTGGCCAGGGGCAGGAGGTGGCCGTGGCAGAGCAGGGGGACAGCCCAGGGCCCGAATCCCTGCCTGGGGGCTCTGGTCCCACCCCAGCGGGCTCCCCCACTCTGGGAGATTAGAGCAAAGCCTGCGTTATCTAACCAGAGCTGAGCCCTGCTGCATTTAAAAATGGGAGCTCTGGAAGCGCTGCCGTGTCTCAGAATAGCCGTGGCAGCGCTGTGCTGGCAGCCTGGCGAGGTGGCCGCGGGCTGGCCCTGGCCCCGCTGCCTGTGAGCTGCGGGCACTGGAGTGTGGGGCAGTGCTGGAGCCACTGCCACGGGGCCTGGGGCACGCAGGGCCTGTCGTGGTGAGGCTCCGTGAGGGGGGAACCCCAGTGAGGGGAGCTGGCCAGGAGGCTGCTCTGCAGCCCCCAAGTGGGGGCACCCCCCTGCTTCCCCGCGGGGGACCCCCGGTCCTGTACCCACTGCAAACCATCCGTGCTGTCACCTCGCCCTGCCCCTGGGACAGGGGCAGCCTGGCATGGTGGGGGGATGCGGCTGGTTGTCTGCCACACCATGCTCTCAGCCTCCTGCAGGTGTTTGCCCGAGCTCTTCCTCTCCTGGCAGCACGCTCGACGCCCACCATGTCCGTCTCTGCTGTGTGTGTGGGGAAACTGAGGCACGGGGCTGTGGTGTGGTTTGCTCTCGTAGCAAACCAGTGGCAAAGCCAGGATCCAGGCGCTCAGGCCCCGAGGTTGGGCTGTGCCCCCCATCGGTGTGGGGCTGGGGCCGATGCCCGCACCCTTCCCCGGGGCAGGCTGCGTCCCCGTGCCCGCGGCCAGGCAGCTCGGCTGCCCTCGCACACAGCTGGGCTGCCCGGCCCTGCCAGGCAGCTGTCATGCCCCGTGATGGACAGCTGCAGAGCACTTTTCTGCATTATAAATAATGTGTTTTGAAAACTCAGAAACATCCCAGCCATTGCCCTGAACTTTAATCTGATCCTGAGCAGGGGGCTTGCAGCTCCCAGGGCTTCCCTGTGCCTGCGGGAAATGAGGTTGCTACTGTCCGTCTGTGCCCTTGTGGGTGCTTCTGGGTCTGTCTGTCCTCGGCTGGGTCTGTCCGTCCTTGTCTGGGTGTCTCCACAGCCAGGGCAGGTGCTGGTGTGGGAGCAGGAGCAAGCCAGAGCTGCTGCTTCCTGCAGGTGGGCTGGCAGGAGGCAGGGTGATTTGGGGCATGTGTTTGGGAGCACGTTCCTGGCTGGGGAACGGGCTAACACAGCATCCCCAGAGCCCGGGGGGCTCCCTGCTTTGCTGGGGTCTCTGCTCTTCCCGCTCCCTGGCTCCCATGCCTGCTCCAGCCTCGCTCCTGCCAGCTGGGGGAGGTCAGCAGTGAGACTTGTCACTCTTCAGCAATGTGGAAAATGTCCCCCAGCATCTCCAGTGACACCGTGTGGGGAGGAGAGGCCAGGCTGGTGGGAGCTGCGCTTTGCTGCTCCCCTTCTCCGGGTGCCCCTCGTCCCCTGGCCCGCCAGGCCCCTGTGCCCACGGGGACCCGTCCGGCTCAGCGGGGTGCCTCCTGTGCTGGGCTCTCCATAGGCGTTGGGTGCAGTGACTTTTGGGACGCTTTAGCTAGCGAGGAGACCTGTGCTTGACCCTGGACCTCCTCCCTTTCTGTGTCCAAGTTTAACACCAAATTTCACCTCCAAGCTTTGAATTTCGCCACAAGGTCTTCTGCAGGAGCCAGCCCAGAGCCACCAGCATCCCTCCAGGCTTTTGGGCAGAGGTGTGTCCCGCAGGATCAGCCCCAGGCGGTGCAGAATTACCTGCTGCACCAGGCTGCAGGCTGGGGTCTGCCTGGCCTCTGGGGGTGGCAGGGGGAGCTGCCGGTGTTGGGGACACGGGGGGCACCTGCAGCTCTTGAGTGGGAGGGCACGGCTCCGCTGCATGGCCTGGGAACGTGTGGGATTTCCAAATGTCTGTCTCTAATCCCTGGGGGGCTGCTCAGGATTTACATGCGATTAGGAGGGCGATTTAAAGGCCTGCCAGCTGTTGGGTCTGCGGAGGAAAACGTGGCGTTTCCGCTCACTGCAGAACACACCTCTGTCAAAAGCGAAGCGTTTGGGGTTGGGGTGGGTTTGGTGCTCTGTGGAGCTGGAGTGTGCTGGGAGGTCACTTATGTCTGGGATGGGGTTTGGACCTTGGGGACCGCCTGGAGGTCGCACCAAGGGCTGGGCTGTCAGCATGGGTCCCTCCTGTCCAGGCTGAGCCCAGAGGTGCACCTGGGGTTATGGTGGGACCTCCCCCCTGCCATCCTGCTCACACCTCTGTTAAACACCTCAATCATCTCTTGGGGGAGCTTTAGGACAGGGCTGGATGTGGCCTCCCATGGGAAGGGAAGAGGGGAGAGGAGCTGACCCTGAATCCCCAGGCACAATTTCAGCTGGATTCGGCTGAGCAGAGCCCCACAGCCGCTTCCTGGGGGTTTTGTGGGGCGATGGGCTGCAACCAGCCTTGGCTGACCTTGGGTGCTGCTCTGAGGGCACTTGGGGTGCCCAAACCTGCCGGAGCTGGAGGCTCTGTTGGGATGGAGCCCTGTGCAGGCTCCACGAGCCTCATGGGACTAAACGTAGCCCAGCAAGGGCTGCAGGATGTGCACGCTTTCTATTAAACTGGAGCGTATTTTCTCCTAGAACTGTGGAGTTTCACAGGCAAAATGGGGGTTGTTGGGTCGTTCACAGAGCTCTGGTGGAGGAGTTGAGGTGCAGTAGTTCCCATAGTGCCGTGACTTCCTAAAAGCCACTTCTTGAACGTGGTAATGACCATCTGCAGTAACAGCGGGGATGGAGAAGCATCCAAACAACCTCGAGGAGGGAACGCTTCCAGATGAAATCTCCACTTCAAAGAAATGTCAGAATGCATCTCCCCTCCTTGCAGAGCAGAATTGCCTTATTCCCTAGCAGTCAGCATTTCCCAGAGCGCAGCAGGGCTGCTGGAGCTGCGAGCTGCACTGGCGCCTGGCTGAGGCTTTCCTGCAGAAAGTGCTCAAAGGGGCAAATCTTCCTCCGCAGGCACGAGCAGGATCCGGCAGGTCCCGTTCCCAAAGGCTTCCCGCCTGCAGGCGGCTGGGGCTCCGGCAGCCCACGCCGGGGCAGAGGAAGGCCCCGAGCTCACGGTTATTTTTATTGCTGCGTTTATTACCTCTTAAATTAACCTCCTGGAGGCTTGTGCCTTTACATGGCAGGGAAGGGACCTTGAGCAGCCTGCTGCCATTGCGCAAGGTGCCTGCGCTCTTGGCACCACCGCTGCAAGGTGTGTGCAGCGTGATGCAGCTTCGGGCCGGGCACCCGGGGGCCCTGCACACAGGTCTCGCCCCCCAACACGCCTGGGTGCTGTGTGTGCCACTGACCTGCTGTCGGTGCTGGGCTGGCAGGGCAGGAGGCGCTGCCCTGCCACCAGGAGTGAACCTCTCCTTACCCAGAGAGACTGTGGGAGCGGCCGTGCTCCTTGCTGAAGGCTAATGGCCGGATGCCCCAAAGCCTTTAGTGGTTATTAATATTAATATTTTCAGGTAATAAATGGCCCATGACACCGGAGTTATTAATTAATGAGGTAGAGTGCTGAGACTTGGCCCAGGACCAGTTAATAGCTAACACCCACCAGGCAGCTGAGTGTGAGGTGGGGTTGATACGCACCTGGGAGTGATGCTGGTGCTGCTCTGCTCCCATGTTTGCTAGAATAACCCTGCGTGTCCCGGGGGTTGTTCCTAGAATCACAGATCATTCAGGTTGGAAAAGACCTCTAAGGTCATCTAGTCCAACCTTTATCCTAGTACTGACAAGTCCACCACTAAATCATGCTCCTGAGTTCTACATCTACATGTTTCTTGAAGACTTCCAGGGATGGTGGCGGCTATTCCAAGGCTGCAAAACCTTTTCAGTACAGAAACTTCTCCTAAAATCCAACCTAAAAGCTGGGGGGGTGGGGGGGGAAAGCTGCTTTGGGGAAAAAAAAACCACCTGCTTTCCCAAAAGAGCTGGTTCAAAAGGGGATCTTATTTCTCTACAAGGGTCCCTCTGGTCACGGTGATGTTCTCAGGCTGAGCTAATCTGTATCTGGTCCTAATCGCCCACTGCTTAATCTGCTTGTTGGGGATTTTGGGTACTGATGCGGCTTCGGAGAGGCGTCAACCACGCTGCAGGGCTGGCCCCGGGCGCTGCCAGTGGGGCGGCGCGGTGCTGGGAATGGCACGGGGCTGCTGTGACTCACTGCTGGGCGCGTCTGCGCTGGGCAGGATCGGCAGAGCCAGCGTGGGGCAGAGCAAGCCCCGGGGCAGGCCCAGCCCTGCGGGGAGAGAAGGTCCCCAGTGCGGATGGGGCAGCTCGTCCTTGCCAGGCTGCTGTTCTTGCAAAGCCCAGCCCTACGCAGGGTGGGAGCTTGAACTTTGGAGCACCTGGGTGTGCGGAGCAGGCTGGCGAAGGCACCCTCCACCTCCGGGCAAGCGGCATCGCTGGGGGATTACTCACAGGCAATGTGCTGCGTGATCCTGGAAATCACGGAGGAGCTGAGGGCAAGGTGTTTCCGCAGTGCTGACGGCCTGGATTTCACGGGCTCCCTGTGGGGATGCCCCCGAGCACCCCAAGCCGCTCTCAGCAGCAGGGCTGCCCCTGCTGCCCTCCCGTCCTGGGATCTGCTCTGCTGGCAGATGGATTTTTGCTGGCCGTCAGTAATGAACTGGCTTTCAGACTGCAAGTGGTGATGGGGATTAACGCCCTCCAAGGGGAGAGGGAGGACAGGCAGGGGTCAAGAGGAGACTGACTTTTGTGGTGCCCCCCTCTGGCTGCCAAGTCCCACCGATGGCCCCTTCTTGACTTGGGTGGATTTTGGATCAAGTGCACGAACATTAATAATAATGACTCATAAATCATTGCTCGCACCACCTGTTTGTCATGTTTCCACCCACAATAACTATATCGAGTGTGTTTATACGCTCAGCTGGCATGGGCTGTTTGTCACATCTGGATAGCAGCATGGGAGTGCGGATCTTGCCGAGCCGCAGTGTGTGGTTTTTCCTGGCTGGAGGGAAAAAGCCACACAAATTCCTTCTGCGCGGGGTCAAGTGGTTCTCCCGGGGCGGTGCCTTGGGTCTGGATGTGTCCCAGGAGCTTGTTTGCCATGGGAGAGCTTGAGCATGGTGCAAGCCTCAGAAAAGGGGCCTCAGGTATCCGAATGTGTGGGGACAGTGTGTCAGGGCATATCCAGGGCTTCTCCCCTGGAGCAGGGAAGATGAGGGCGCCAGCTGCCTGGTCAGTGCAGCCGTCCCAAAGAGGATGTGCTGTCCTGGTGAGGGCTGGCCGCTGCCTCCGGGTGGGGGGGCCGTCAGCGTGGGCTGCCCCCCAGTCTCACCATTTCCACGCAGCCAAAGCCCGAGAATGCCATCACCATTGCGGTGTCGTCGCGGGCGCTTTTCCGCATGGAGGAGGAGCAGAAGATTTACAAGGAGCAAGGGGTGGAGGCCTACGTGAAATACCAGCTGGACCATGAGAACGAGCCCTTCCTCCCCGGGGCTGCCTTCCCCTTCGTCAAGGTGAGCGTCTGCCCGCGTAAGCTGAACCTGACCCACGAGTTTTGGGGTGAGGGGGCACCGCAGGGTGCTGCACATGCAGAAGGGATGGGAATTGAGGGATGTACCCGCAGAGCAAACAGTGCGGATAAACCTCCTGGCAAGGATGTGCTGCTTCCTGGGCTGGGGAAACGCTGAATGTTCCAGATTGGCCAACGAGCCCGAGAATTGAAGAAATCATCTCTTTGGATCATATCTAAAGCTTCCATTTAGGGAATTCTCATCTCGCTCTCTGACAATGAAATTGGCTGAATTTAGTCTTGCTACAGAGTTGGCCAGTTTCTAATTTTGACATGTTGAAATGAGATATTTAAAATTTTAAATACGTTTTTCAATTTCTGCCCCAGTTCTGCTGGATTTGGTGCAGTTTCTTCTGCTGGCCCTCACTGGAGCGATCTCTCACCTTTTCCCGATGAATAAGCAAATCCACTTGGTGGGGCGAGACATATTCTTTTCCTGATTGCTTGAAAAACACTTCTCTGTAACTCTGAGCTAATGCAATCTCATCTCCTAACAGAAACTCGAAGCTTGTTGTGTTAGGCAGTAGAAGGGTGGCTGTGTGTTTTTTCCCCAATGCAGCCCCTTTTTTCCCAGCTGAAGCCGCTCGCTGGTGTCCGCGCAGCTCGGGGCGCAGCTGGGGCAGGTCCCTGGTTTCGGTGAACACGAGTTGTGCTCGGTGAGGAGGGCGGCAGGGCCGTGCCCGGGGCTCGCTGACCCTCCCTGTCCCTGGGTGCTGCAGGCGCTGGAAGCGGTGAACACACAGCTGCGCGAGCTCTACCCCGACAGCGAGGAGCTCTTCGACATCGTCCTCATGACCAACAACCATGCCCAGGTCGGGGTGCGGCTGATCAACAGCATCAACCACTACGGTGAGCTCAGCGCAAAGCATCCGTCGTGCAGGTGCTGCCAGATTTTTGGTGGGGTATTGTGGCTGGGCAGCGGGTTAAGGAGATGCTTTCTCCTATCTCTTCCACCAAACTGTGTGCTGAGCCCGCTCCTCCCAATCTTTCTGGGCTCTGAGTGGAAGCTGGCACTTCTTGGGGGGCGGCTGGGCTCACCCCGCTGTCCACCTGCCCTCAGATCTGTTCATCGAGAGGTTCTGCATGACGGGAGGGAACAGCCCCATCTGTTACCTCAAGGCTTACCACACCAACCTCTACCTCTCCTCCGACGCCGAGAAAGTGAGTGGGGCCATTGAAGAGGGTGAGTCTGGGGTCCAGCCTGGGGGTTGGGGGGGATGCCCAGAGCCCACAGGGGTTGGTGCCAGGAGTGATAGCTCCAGTGTCCCCGTGTCGATGTGCAGGTGGGGCGGCTTTCCCACATCCCATCAAGGAGGGGATGTCCTTGATGCTCCAAAGAGCCTCCAGTTTCCACGGGAATAAGGCTTTCCTTGGGCTCTACAGCTCTTCTGGTGCAAAGGCGCTGTCTTCCCTCTTTAGTTCTTGCATGCAAAGTGAGGCCTGTCATTTCAGTACTTGTTTTTGCTGTGAAAGGTCTCAGGGCCAAGCTGCAGGCGCTGTTTGGTGCGTGCATTTCCTCTCTGTGTTTGCTTGCAGCCTGTTGTGTTTTGCTCTGCTCCTCAACAGACGAGCGGTGTGGCTGGGTCCTCGGGTAACAGTCACCTCTCACCTTGCGCTTCGTGTCCCCAGGGATTGCCGCGGCCACCATCTTCAGCCCCAGCAAAGATCTGGAGGTGTCGGAGAACCAGCTGCGGGTGGCATTTGACGGCGACGCCGTGCTCTTCTCGGATGAGTCGGAGCAGATCGTGAAGGCTCACGGCCTGGATATGTTCTTTGAGCATGAAAAGGCTCACGAGAACAAGCCTCTGGCACAGGTAGTGCTGGGCGTCCTGGCATGGTGCAGCCAGAAAAGCCTCTGGGGGAGAGGCAGCCCGCAGGGATGGCTGCACCGTGGGGAATGTGCCGGGGCTGGCGTGTGGAACGTGGCGTGCGGTGGGCCAGCAGCCTGGCGCTGCCAGATTCAGGCTGCGGGATGGCTCCGGCTGCCCCCTCAGTGCCACTTCTGAGGGCCTGTGGGGAGAAGGGCTTGGCCAGCGCGCCCGGCCCCGGTGGGACTGGGTGCTGGAAGCAGGGGTCGGCACGGAGGTCTCGGAGTGACGGCTTCCCTTTGCTCCGGCAGGGACCCCTGAAGGGCTTCCTGGAGGCCCTGGGGAAGCTGCAGAAGAAGTTCTATTCCAAGGGGCTGAGGATGGAGTGTCCCATTCGCACCTACCTGGTGACAGCCCGGAGCGCCGCCAGCTCGGGAGCCCGGGCCCTAAAGACTCTCCGCAGCTGGGGCCTGGAGACGGACGAGGCGCTGTTCCTGGCCGGGGCTCCCAAGGGGCCGCTGCTGAAGAAGATCCGGCCTCACATCTTCTTCGACGACCAGATGTTCCACGTGGAGGGAGCCAAGGAGATGGGCACCGTCGCTGCCCACGTCCCCTACGGCGTCGCCCAGAAGCACAAGCGGCCGGCGCAGGAGAAGCAGCCCCAGAACAGCAAGTAGGGCGGCCGGCACGGCGCGGGCGCCCCGAGCAGCAGGCGTGGAGCTGGGCTGCGCTCGGCCGGGCCGATCCCGGTGGGAGCCCGGTGCAGGCGCAGGCGGAGGAGGAGGCTGCCGCAGCCTCCTTTAGCCTTGGTGTTTTTGCAGTGTCGTGACGTTGTCCCCTTCCTCGTGGTGCCTCCCGCGAGGCGCTTCCCCGTTCGTCTGCACTTGCTTCAGGCAGCGTCTCTCGAGGACGGGTCTTGGTTTTTGTGCGCTGCTCATGCTGGGCAGGTTTAACCTTATTGACTGTTCTTCAAACCCCAGGTGATTTTCAAAACCTTTGATTTAAAGAGCAAATGTTCAGGCTAAACTGTTGAACTGGAAAGTTAGGAGCACAAAAAAAAAAACACCTTTCTTGCAGCTTTGAAGCAAAATACTGTCCCTTTTCTCTAAAGAGAACCCCAAAGTTTGTTCCCTTGCTGGGAAACCTAAGGTATATCCAGCACCTGCTCCCTAAGGAGAAAACCTCACGTGTCTTTGTCCTTCCACCAAGGTTTTGTCAGCTGCACAGCTTTTCTTTCATACACTGGAATTTGGAAAAATAGAAACAAACATATATTTAAAAAAACCCACACTTATCTGCTTGGAGCTTTGGGCCAGCGTACCATTGGCCCAGGTTTTTAAATGTGGGTTCCACAGTTGGATGAGTTGGCACTTAAAAAAACCATCTCAGTAAGACATCCAAAGCCCAGCTCTTGTGTGTGCCTTCCAGGGTCTGCAGACACATGCCTAGGGCTTGAGTTAAGGTAAAAGCAGGCCCCAATATATTAGGGACATCATTTGAAGTCCATTTAGATAAATCTGCAGAGAATTTCAGCCTTGGGGGTTTAATTAAAGGATTTTTTTCACCTCTCTAAGCTGAGCCCATAGGAGTTGGTAATCTTTTTCTCCTCAGCTTCTTAAAACCTCTGGTGTTTCCTAAAATAGACACCTCTGCTCGTGATGCTGTGAGAAAGAACCAAATCTCTGATTAAAAATCAGGAAACCAATTGGAGTGCTACTCCAAAATCCGTGTGAAAATCACACTGACATTACTGCACAAAGCCATGTCCCGAAGGACACACTCAGGATGGAAATGTAAAGAATACCACTTTTGTGTTTTGCTTTATTATTATTATTTTTAATTCTTCAAGGCAGAGCATGCCATGGTTGGGCACAAAGGGTGCCCAGGGGTATCAGATAGTAGTTTCAGTTGCTTCCAACTTTGCAAACACCAATTCCGTGGGCTGAAGTTTTCCCAGGTATATGTCTGCCCCTGGCTTGACTTTGCTTCAGCTAAAAGAGCTCAGCCTTTCCCAGCAGTGAGGCTGGAGTGGTGGTTATTGCACTTCTGACAAATACCCCCCCAAGCTAACGATGCCCTCATTGGCCCTGCAGACTGTTTTCTCATTGCACTAAGTCCTGCTCAAGCAGTGAAAAACAAATTGCACTTTTCCACTCCCGAACTCCTTCACCTTGACAGACTGTTATTTGTCACACCTGGGTGACAAACGCCTCAGAGGAAGGTCTGAAATCCAAACAAAAAGAAGTCTTGAAAGAAATGAGTATTGCAGTTACACATCTGTTAATATACAGGTCTATAAAAAGGTCCTGTTTTTTTTTTTTAATGTGAACCCCAGATATTGGGATCTGAATGGTATCTTGCAGTCCTTTTTGGCAGAGGCAGGGGATAACAGCCTGGCCTCCCAGTAAACATTTCCAAGGTGTTTCCTGAAGATCCCGTTTTGGAAGCCTGGCCAAGCTCAGCTCGCAGAGGCTCCTGCCAGACCGGGAGGTGACGTTGCGAAGGGAACGGCATCACCAGTGAGCCCTTGAGAGGCAAGGCAGGGTGCTGGTGGGATGGGATGGGAGGGGATGGGATGGCCTTGGGATGTGCAGGGAGCTGGGCACGAGCCCGAGGGCAGCAGCACGGTGTGGGCAGCTGTGTTAGGGGCTTAGGGCCAGCCTGCTGCCAGGGCAGCTCAGGGGCTGCTGGGGGACACAGGGCTCGGGAATGCTCCCGAGGTGAGATGAGCCGCCTTCGCACCTTCTGCATCCCTCTTGCACTGGGAGGATTTTAGGATTTTCCCTTCCCACGACGGCTGCTCCGTTCGCTTTCATCCATGTGGCTTCCAACATGTTTTTCCTCCTCCACCACTGACTGGCGGGCGTGGATTTGCTGCTCGTGTCTGTCCTCGTGTGCCCATCCGTGCCATCTGCTGGGGCTGGGGAGCGATGCAGCCCCCGGGGCTGGCTGTGTGTCTGACCGCCGGTGCGGCTGTGCCTTTTGTTCCGTGCTGGCCAACAAATGGACTTCCCTGCTGCATGTCACTGCTGCGAGTTTCACCTCATTGTTCTCCAGTGTTTTTTCTTGTAAACGAGCTGCCATGATAATGAAACCCCTTTGGGTGTTTTTCTGTAATAAACTGTGTTGGTCCCAGCCCGACTTTATTGCCCTTCTCACAATGGGTATTTTGGCTCCCTGGTACAGGCAGCAAGAATCTGGGGTCCCTGCCTGGGACCTCCCAGGCTTTATGGTGAAGGGATGGGGGTGATTAGAAGAAAAAGGGACTTAACGGAATTCAGAAAATGTAACAAAAGCAGCTACCTGGGAGCTGGAGACTGCTGGGAGAGGTGGGATTCCAAGGCAGAGAGATGTGCTGTGAAACCTCCCTCTGCTTCGTGAACGGGCTTTTATTGAAACCAGGACTAGTGACGAAGTCCTGGATAAAAATACAATTTGGCAAAAGACTTTTGTCAACTTGATCTTCTCCCAGCCAACAGGTGGGAGGCAGCAAAAGCTTTTTAGAAGAGATTTATTGCTGCTGAAGTACCGGGTTTATCCGAATAGCGACACTGCAGTTCTGATGTTAGCTCCTCTCCGCCAATAAAGAGAACAGATGGGTTAAGGGGAAGCAACAAATTCTCCATCCCTCACCAAATATAGCTAAGGAATGTCCGTAGGCCCCAGGGCAGCATCTCTGCATGGCCCTCAGCAGAGTGTTCCTGAGCAGACATGTTTGCTGGGGGCGCTTTCCCTGTGCCCACCCTCAGTTCTGCCCCTTCTTCCTCCAGCTGCCCGGAGGGAAAATCAAACTCCATCACCAGTAAGTCCCACATTGCACCAACAGAAGCCCAGGGGCCCACCCAGCCCAGAGAGGTCGGGATGTCCATGCAGATGCCAGGAGCTGGCTCTGACGTCCGTGCAAAGGCCACCCAGAGCTCCCGGGGACCAGCATGAGCCGCGGAGCCCCATGGAGAGACACGGGCCAGTGCTGGGCAGGGAGTGAAGGGGGAGGTTTTATCATTGGTGTGCTGCCAGCCTGAGTTTTTGTTTCTGTTGCCTGTTTTCTGAGATTTTTCCTTCATCAGGCATCGAAGGGCTTTGCAGTGAGAGTGCTTTAAAATAAAGGACATGGAGGAGGAGAAAGCGGAGGCAGAACTGATGGAGAATTATGCTGCCTCTCAGCTATTGTCAGCGCAGATGTTCACAAGGTAATCTTGGCCGTCGAGCAGTAAGAACTGCTTTTCGTGGCAAGCCCGCGATTTAACCCCGAGAACTTGTGGGGCCAGTAGGTGAGGGTGTGATGCCCCGATGACAAGCTGCATGGCAGGGCGGTTGGGCAGAGTGCAGGTAGGGCAGGTCCTGACACCTCCCTGCCTCAGTTTCCCCCATCACTGTAACAGAGCTCAGAATTATCCAGTGGTAACATCAGGTCTGGAGGGTGACTCCTGCTCCTTGCAGAAGAAAAGCAGAAATCCAGGAGTACTCCTAAGTGCAGTGAAACCCCATTTCCCTATGGTGATGCCTGCGTGCCCCCTGGCGTGCAGGGGCCATGCAAACGCAGGGTTGTCCCCGCAGTGCTGGCAGGGACAGGCTGCACTGGCAGGACTGCACCTCGTCCCTGCAGTGCACGTCATTTATGTCCTTTCTGGAGCACAGAATAGGAGCCAACACATGCGGTCAGGGGCCTGCAGCCATCGCCGGAGAGTAAAATGTCAGGGCAGGGGAGCCGGTGACAGGATGACAGAAACACCCGGCGCTGGAAGAATAGATTAGAGGACCTGGCGGCAGGAGAACAAGCAAAGGGCACTCGCTATCAGTGCTTGTGGGGCTGTGCCAGGATTTGGATGGCCTGATCATCTCGTTCCTTCGACACCGCTATTTATAGCAGTGTTTGCTGATGCCTCTGTCACCGGAGCCTAAAATGGTTTCTCCGAGCGGTGCTGGGGCGGCTGGACCGAGCCGCCTGTGCCGGGGAGGCCACCAACGAAGCAGTGACTCAAAGGGAACGCGTGCGAGCTGCTTCTCGCCCCGCTGACGGAGGAGGCCGCCTCTCCCTCTGCCAGGAGGCAGCCCCGCGCCCGCTGGCTCCCTGCAGCATGCAGCGAGCGTTCCTGCTAAATCCGTGGCCCCTGGCAGGAGGCCTCGGTGGGGCACGGGGGTCACTCTCTGCTGCTCCTGCTGCCCCCAGACTGGGCTCATCCAGGTGTGGAGCCTGACAGTGGGCTCAGCTCATCGCTTGTTCCACGCTGCTGAGGGAACCCTGAGGCTGGAGAACCCCGGGGCTGGAGGAAACGCATGCGGCAGAGGCCCCATAGCTGCTGGCAGCCGTGCCCCCTTTGCCGCCAGCGGAGCTGTGCATTGAAAACCAGCCTTGTTTTTCCAGCTCTGTCCCATGCAGGGAGATGGAGGTGGGGATCTGTTTCCTTGCATTTTCCCATTTCTGCAGCAAAAGCTGCGTTACCAGGGCTGCATCCAAAAGCTCTGCTGGCAGTGTGGTGCCATACAGGACCGCAAACCTTAGTTCCCTGGGGAGGGGACAGGGGCTGCATGGCTGGGGGTGCTGGACGTCAGCCTTGTGTCCTTGCGCCGTGTCACCACGGCTGTCAGCAGCGGGCTTTTCTCCTCCAGACAAAGCAAACCTGGCCGGGCAGCACAAGCCGGTGCCCACGGCCGGCGGAGCCGACCCCACCTGCCTGACGCGGGGCCGGTTCCACCCCAACCAGCCGCGCTCAGCGCCCCGCGGCGCTGCCCGCAGCCGGCCCGATAACGGCAGAGCCGGCAAAGCCTTCACCTGCGGGACGGGAGGGAGCGGGGCTCGCTGCGGGGCTCCGGCGGGCCCGGGGCCGGCTGCGGTGCCGGGCGGGGGCCGCGAGGGGGCGCCGGGGGCTGCGCGGCGCGGCCGGGGGCGGCTCGGCGGCTGCGGCCCCTCACGGGCGTCCTCGCACCGGGGCCCGGCCCGCTCCGGGCCCTGCGGCCTCCTGCCGCCTCCCGCCGCCCCGGGAGCGCCTTCGCCTGCAGGCGGGCGGCTGGGGAGAGCTGCCCCGTGCCCGAAGTCATCACTGCCCCCACGGCCATCGCTGCCCCCAGCCCGTGGCTATCCCTGCCCCCATGGCTATCCCTGCCCCCAGCCCTGCAGCTATGGCCCCCACAGCCATCACTGCCCCCACAGCCATCACTGCCCCCAGCCTGTGGCCATCGTTGCCCCCAGCCCGCAGCCATCACTGCCCCCACAGCCATCACTGCCCTCAGCCCAGCGGCCATCACTGCCCCCAGCCCGCTGCCTCATTGGGGTTTGCGCCCCATGGGGAGGGGCGGCCGTTGGGAGCCCACCGAGCTGGGAACGCAGCGTGTTCTTGTTCTTTTCAGCGCCAGTTTCGGCGTGCAGCACCATGGCTGCAGGTGCCGGTGTGGCACCGAGGAGGGACAGCCATTCCGGGCACAGCAGTGCCATTTGGGTGCAGAGGCAGGGCCGCCATCTCGGGCACCGCGGCATGGCAGGCCTCTCGGGTGCGCGGCAGGGTGGCCACCCTGGGCACGGTGTCGGGGTGGCCACCCAGGGTATGGTGGTGGGGTGGCCATGTCGGGCACCGAGCCGCCTGGGGTGGCCAGGCCGTGGGGCTGCAGGGCTGCAGGGCCACTCTGCGCAGCATGGCTGGGGCGCTGGGGGCCTTTCCTGCTGGCTGTATAAATAGGCCCCCGCTTCCTCGGCGGCCAGGCGGCCTCCTCCAGGTGCGGCTGGGAATCATTAGGAGCGCTCTGCGCTGGGCTGAGTGTGGGAACTGGAAGAGAAAGCTGGAGAGAGGCCTTCTTTCATCTCCCCACTCCCTCCTCCCCCTGTGTCTGCCAAGCCTGGCTTCCTTTTGAATCCTTTAGCTTGTGCCAAGCGAGGGAGAAGGGGGGGGGGGAATAAAGAGAAAAAAGGAAGAAAAAAAAAAAAAAACCACAGGAATGCGTCCAGGGATCTGGCTTCATTCAGGCTGCTGAGCCCTGAATACCCCGGCTCCCGCTCAGGGAGCCGGAGGGAGGGAGGCTGTGGCCGCCCCCGCGACGGAGGCAGGGGGAAAACAAACAGGGAAGCGGCATTTGCGCCGTGGCTGTTACCACAGCGACTGACAAAGGGCTGGCGGGCAGCGGGCTGTCTGGAAGGGGGCCGCGGCCGCGTCCCCCCGCCGCGGGGCCGGGGAGGCAGAAGCACGGGTCAGGGCGCCCCGAGCCCGCGGGGGGAGCGAGGGCCCTCGGCGTCTGGGTGAAGCCCGGGCTGCGTTTCATCCCGGCGTGGGGACGTGGTGCCCAGACAGACGCCCTTGTGTCGGGCCTGTCTCGCAGTACAAAGGCGACAGGGCTGCTCGCAGGGAGGGCGCGAGGGGGAGGGAGGAGAGGCTTTTCTCCGGCACTTCGGGAGGATGGGTTTTTGACTCGATGCCGACTTTATTCCCAGCAAATTAATAATTTCCTCTCACGGCAACAATGTCGGCCTGTGTGTGTGTGTGTGTGTGTGTGCTGGTGTCTCCCGCTGCCCTCCAAGACGTGCTCCCCCCCTCCTGCTGCGCACGGAGGGTCTGCAGCGGACTTCCTCCGTCCTCGCCCTCAGCTGGGCTCCCTCCAGCTGTGCGTAACCGTCAGGCTCGGCCCAGCTGCCACGGCCGCCTCGGGAGCATCCTGGAGAGCGAGGCCCGGCTGTGAACTGATGGTGCGAGTGCAGGAGGTGGCGGGGAAGCACACTGGGTGGCGGCGAGGGAACGTGCGGCTGCAGGAAGGAGCGCTCGGCTCTGCAGCCTGCTTGGCAGAGCGCTTGGCGAAACGGGAAAGCGAGCAGGCGAGCGAGTGCGCGGGGCAGTCACCAGCACGCCGTCGCCTCTGCGCCTGTCTGCACAGGGTGCCGGGGATGCAGAACAGCTGCAGGACAAAGTCGGCGTGCAGGACAGGAGCAGCAGCCACCCCAGCTGCTGCAGAGGGTTTTGGCCTGGCAGTGGATCTCTGGTGGCTGTTCTGACCCACGAGTACTTAGATAGCTGTGCACAAGCCCCTCTGCACATGCTTGCTCGTGCACACACCTTCTGGCACGCTGCGGCTGCATTCTGTGCGTGCCTTCTGCGCGTTCGCTCCCAACACCCTGAGCCCGTTCCCACAGCCCTGCCTGCGTGGCTGCCTGCGTGCCTGCCGTGGCGCGGAGCCCTCTCTCCCTCTCTCGTGTGGGCACACAATATGGCATACAGTATCAGGAGATCTGGGAACGCAGTCCATTCCTCTGGCAGCATTGTGTTTTGTTCCTTATTTATATCCCCGGGGTGGTGCCACAGGTGGGCAATTGTTCCAGCTGACAGCCTGAAAGGCAAAGAAACAAGATTTAACTTCCTGCTATTCAATTAGAGAAAGTGAGCATTCATCACCAGCTGCTGGCTGCTGGCAGGAACAGACCCACCCGCCGCGGCAGGCTCAGGAAAAGCTCTCCGTGGCAGGAAAGCGGCCTGCCGCCGCGGGCACGGCGGGCTCCCTGCACGCTCAGCTGCCGCCGCTGCTCCTGGGAGCCTCTAAGTGAGGCTGGGCGCTTCCCTCCTGCCCTGCTCTGCAGTTGATGTTCTTGCCTGTGGTTGGTTTCGGGAAGGAGATTGCCTGTTCAAAGCAGCCACGCTGGAAGCACTGCAGGTTAGGGGGGATGCTGAGGCAGGAGAGCCGTGAGCTCGCAGGGCTGCAGGGAGCGGCAGTGTGGTGGCTTCCCCCTGGGGCAGCCTCTGCCCTGAACTCCCTGCGATCCCCGACCCTGTGGCCCCTGCAGCTGAAGGATGGTGGTGCTGGAAAGCCCCCCCTCGGCCGTGCGCTTCCCTGTTGCTGTGCTCCGAGCTTGCCTTGATCGAGACAGCAGCAGCCAGGGTGTGGAGGAGCAGGGGCTGAGCCCCGTCCCTGTCGGCTCTGCAGCCTCCCTGCCCCACACGTGCACACTCCCCCGTGCTGTTTTTCAGGTTAGAAGGCAGGAGAGCTCCCACATGCCCGTGAGCTCCATGTCTGACCACCAAGCTGCCTCCACCTTCCCCAGCACCGGCGCTGAGTCCCCCGGGAGGCACCCGCTGGCTGGGGCCTCCTGTAAAGCCCTGCAGCTCACGGGCTGCAGGGAGAGCCGCAGGGCGCCCTGTGGCGGCTCCACGCGTGCAGAGCCCAAGGCCGTTCCTGCTCCATTTCCTTTCCTTGCTCTTCCCTGCCTGATGCTGAGCCAACTGCAGATGAGGCTCCCGCTGCCTCCACTCCCGTCCCGTCCCCGTGCCATCTGTCCCCAGCACAGCGACAACTTCACAGCTCTGCACTGGCGGTGTTCCTGCTCAAGGTCCTTTCGTGCACCTCTTAGCTGGCTCTCTATTTTTAATCCTTCTGTCTCCACAGGGACTCGGGGTATCTTCCAAGATGGTTGTGATCATCAGGGATACAGTTGGAACCCGTTCCACGTTGCTGCACCAAGGCACACGCACACGGCTGTGCTCACATGCCTACACGCACGCTGGTGCCGTGCCAGACGGCGCAGCGCTGTCGCTCCCCTGCTCGGGAAGCCAGGCGCCCTGTCGGGCAGGACTGAGCCGAGCACAGCACCTCGCACGAACAGCAGTTATTACCCCAGCCGAGGAAGGTAACATGCTGCAGCCAAGACGATCAACAGCAATTAGCCCTTTTGGGAACTCGACGTGAAATGCTGCAGAGGCTTTTCTGTGCGTGCCGATTGCTCTTCCTCCGGTCCTTTGGAAGTGCTGTGAGTTGGACATGCCAAACCACTGGTCATGTCTGAGCAAAACTTGGTGCCTCGTGTCATTTCCATGAGGCCGGGAGGGCTCGGGGGGATGTCTGTGAATGTTAAAGGCACTTGTGTACCCAAGCAGTGAACGCACATGCTGTCATTACCTCCGCAATGCCATCTGGCCAGCAGCAATACAGCTAGAACCAGGGCTGTGCGCAGAAGAACATTTTACAACAGAAAGCAATTAACCGAATAAAGCCCTTTTAAAAATCCAGTAATTAAAAACAGTCCCTCCCCCTTGTTTTCCTTTTAAGCTGAAAGTTGCTGTTTACTCATTTGCTTTACAAAGTGTGCCTTGTTGTGGCTTCAGAAGAAATGAAAGTTTGAAGTGGTTAGAGAAGAAAGGCTCTGGGCTGGTGCGTTCCAGGCAGGGCGGAGGGGCAGGGGCTCTCCAGCCTGGCTTGTTTGTATTTGTTCTTGTCTACTCACAAGATCGCTAAACACACATTTAACAAGTGGTGAAACTGTCTACCAGCCTGATCTCTCCCAGGGTTCATGAGAAGAGGCCTGGCACATTAGCATTGCTGGGGGGAGGGAGGGGGACCAGGCCTTTTGAAGGGTTGGTGTTTTGGGGCTGAGCGAGGGAAGGGCTCCCTGTGCAGGCCAAGTCACAAACAAAGGCATTGTGTTCCCCGGGGCCCTGGGGACTGGCCCCAGGGGAAGGCCAGGGCCCAGCTTCACCGGGGGCTGGTTTTCCCATCCCAGCTCCTGTTGTTGCTTTAGCACGGGTGCAGCCCTAAGGCCACGGGTGTCCTTCCAGCGCCCGGAGATGGGACTGGTGCGGGCACCAGCCGGCAGCCAGGGAGCCCACCACAGCCCCCAGGGGTGCTGCGGTCACGCAGACCGCCCCGCACCGCCGCCCCCCGCCACGTCCACATCGCTCTCTCCAGACGTGTGTCCACACAGTAAGTTTCAGGGCCCTGTCTGTGTAGCCCTGACCTCAGCTTGGGTTTCTAGGTGAGCCAATGACCCTGGCCGTCAGCAGGTTTGCTGCAATATTAATTGTCATCCATTGCTGCTTCACCGTAAAGTACGTGCCCGGTGCAATAGCATCATTATGGGTGGGGAAACTGAGGCATCTGAAGGGCAGTCAGGACTAAAATGCCTGATGTTCTCCCCAGCAGGATGCACTTATTCTAGAGCAAGAACAAGGTCCTGTCCCCAGAAAACCCCCAGCCCTGCTGACCTGGGGACGCGGTGGCAGAGCCACCACACATCAGGCACTCGGCTGCACGCCCCGGGTGCGGGCTCAGGGCACAGGCAGCACCTCGGGGCTGAAGCCCCTGCAGAGAGCATCGCCCCCCAGGCAGCCCGGCTGCCAGCCCAGCAGGTGCAGCCCCACAGCCATGTCCCGCGGGGCTTGCAGGGCTCCCCAGGCCGGGCAGGGCTCCCCCAGGCCCAGCAGCATTCCTGGCCAGGTGCAGATCCGCCGCGGGGCAATAGGCGTGAGGACGCAGACGGCCGTGCCGGGGCGGCGAGGGCAACGCCGAGCCTCTGCCGGGCCCTGAGCAGATCCAGGATCTGCCCTGTCCCTGCCTGGGGAAGGGTGAGGCCGCGGGTTTGTGGGAAAATGTTGTTTTTCCCTCCCCTGGACTGCCCCTAGCAGTCGGCTGGGCCGGCTCTGAATTGCGTGGGCTGGGGAAGTGGGGGGGGGGGGGGGGGGGGGGGGGGAACAATTGTAGTGCCTCTGGCTTGGAGCGCAGCCACGGCAAACAATCCTCTCCTGGCAGCGCTCCACATCTGACAAAGCACGAGGTGATACCGTATTCATACCTACATGCTTTCATCCCAAATCACCTCCCGAAAGCCCTGCGTGTTTCTCCTGCCTGTGATGAATCCCTCTGCTTAGCCACAGAACAAGACAGCCCGTCCGCAGCGCTGCAGCCAGGAATCCCGTCCAGCATCCCTGCGAGGCCTCTGCTTTTGAAATTACAGCTGTGGGTCTGGCAGCCAGCGGTGGGACCTGAGGTTAGGAGGTGATGTTGACTGAAGACGTGCGGACAGGGCATTCCAGGCACGCACGGGGTTAAACCAGAGGTGTCAGTTCACCGGGAGGTAACAGATACGTCCTGCTCCTCGCCGCCTCTGGCTCTCCAGAAGCCTTGCCCTCCCTCCCACATTCCAGCTGCTGCAGCTTTTCACAGCTGGCCGCTCTCCGGGGACATTTCCCAGAGCCGAGGAGGAGGGAGGGGAGGGAGGGGACGCGGTCCCCGCATGGGGGTGGGTGGCCGGGCTGACCCGCATCCCCCCGCCAGCCTGGGGCTGCAGCCCCGCGCCCCCCGACGGGAGCTGGCGCGGGCAGAGCTGGGCAGCCCCAGGTCCCTGGCAGGGATCCACCCGCAGCCCTGGCCCGGGGAGTTCTGTCTGCTGCAGAGAAGGGACATCAATCTTCGCAGCTCACTTATTCCTTGGCCTCTGAAGCCGGGTAGCCAATTAGTGCTGGGTGTGATGGATGGCTTAGCCCCGTCCTCGTGACACCCGTCCTCTGGAAACTGCTCCCACCTCGCTGAGGCACAGCCAGCCACGGGGGGGGGGGGGGGGGCGGCTCTTCCCCGCTGCTGGAGTCCCGGGGGCTCTCCTGGGGTCCCGGGACAGGGCCAGGCACCGCAGCGATGCTTGCTGAGCTCCCAGAGGCCACGCAGGAGGGGAAGGAGCCCTGAATGCTGGCCCAGGGCTGATAACACAGGGCTAGGGGAGAGATTCCCTCTGGTAATTCCCTGGCTTGGCTCGGCCGAGCCCGTAGCTCCCCAGGGAAGAGCAAAGCGGCCGTGGGCAGGGGTTGGCCACCCTCTGGCTGTGCCTCTGTGCTTGGGGCCAGGCTTTGCCACCGCAAGAAAGTGTACCCTGGGAACAGCTTGCACGGGCGCTCGGTGAGAGGAGAGCAGGGCGGAGGCCCCATTCCCACGCTGTCCCCGTGGGGGCACATCTCCCCCCCCATCCTGCCTCCCCCTTGGCCACGGTGGGACACGTCTGCGGGCTCTCCCCTGCCAGACAGCTGGGCGATGCCGACTGCAGCCTGGCTTCCCTAGCACGCAGCTAAGCCCCTTTAATCCTTCCCTGTCGTCTCCATTGAACCGACCCGCGAGGGGTCTCGGCCTGCTCCCGCCGGGCTGCTCCTGGGGTGGCTCAGATGGCTCTCGCCATCCCCCAGGGCTCGCTGGGGGCGATTATAAACGGCTCTCCAGGAGCACAGGCTGGAAAACGGATCCAATTACAGGAGAAGTGGGTTTCAGGGCCCCCGCTCTGTTCGTAATGAAGTGTAATCCTAGAAAAACATGTTGCCAATTACACTTCAATTGAACCCAGATAATGATGCTTAGACAAGGCCCAGAAAAGACGGAGTCTGGACAGTGAATTCCTTTCTAATGGAGAAGAAAAGTGTTCCTCCGTGGCAGGTCTGGGCTCCGCTCGGTTCAGGCTCAGTGTGATACGAGCAAGAGCCTGAAATAACCAATCTCTGGATCCCATTTAAATGGTTTTATCAGTGGAAAGAGTATTAATCTCTCAAAAACACATGTTTATGGGAAGTTTAGTTTGGAGACGTATGTATTTTTAACTGAAATCAATTTGGAAAGGGATGGGGAGTGGGTCTCAAAATTGCCAAAATAATACGGTTCTAATTCTTCTGGTTCAAAGTCACTTCTAATTTTGAAATGTAAGCTCCTAACAGCTCAGTTTCTTGATCAATTTCAATGGTGAAAATTACAACAAAGCATCAAAATTGTAGAAACAATGTGTTATAACCTAAAGCAAATGTTTTCTTTTAATTCTTTCGGTTTACAAACACTTTGGAGATGTCAGCCTTTCGCTCCAACACCGGCCGGCTGGTTCGGCTCAGTTTCGGGTTGGGAGGGAGGACGGCCTGGTTCCGTCTGAAAAAACGGTGGCGGGACCGTGCCTCGCTCTGCCCTCCCGCCGGGGCGCTGGGCTGGGGCAGGCGAGGGCATTCGGCTTCCGCGGGAGCTGCTGGAGAGGTGGAGAGGTGCTGGGGACCGTGGGCGATTGGGGGCTGGCGGGCTGTGCGGGTGAGCCGGCAGAGATGGCTGCGGCAGATAGGGAGCGTGCGGCGAGGCGCCTCCACGCACGGGAGACAGGCGGCGGGCGGCTTGGCTGGCCCGAGCGGCGACGCGCTGTTATCGCCGCCACGGTCTTTGCAAAAGGCTTTGGGAAACCCACGTGCTGCCAGATCTCAGCGCCGATTATTTTTTTTCAAAATAAAAGGCGTTATTTTTGTACTGTGAACCTCCACCTCAGCTCTCTCCCTCCGCCCCTCTCTCTCCCACATGCACACGTTTTCGGTGCCTTTGGGGATTTTAGCTGCGCAGGGTCTGAAAAGTGGCCTCCTCCTACCTCCTCCCCGCAGGCTCAGGGAAAGCGGGATGCTCTCTAGGTGCCGGGCTGCGGGTCAAAATTTCCCACACTGTGGAACGAGACAGAAACCATCCTAGCATCATAAAACCTAAAGCTGGGCTTTGGTCGGTTTGTCTTACAGGGTAGGTCTCGGATGCCCTGGCAGCGCCACGAGCACTTGAAGATGCTCCAAGGCTGCGGGAGCGTGGCAGGGGGCCGAGCTCCCGGCAGGACCTCGCCGGGGACCACCACGGAGCAGCGCCGGGGTGCCCAGCTCGTCCCGACGCCTCCGAGCGCCGTGCCACCGCTGCCCTCCCGGGCCTCGGCCGCTGCCCGTGATTAATCCCAGGCGAGGGCCCTTGGAGCGGCGTCCTCAAACAGCTCCGCGCTCCCAGCGAGCTGGTTTCCATCTGAATCATAAGGCTCCCGGAGCGGCTGCGCCGCGCAGAGCCGGGCAGACATGTGTGTGCGTGTGGGGCTGGATGTTGATTTTTCCCTGAAACAACTCCGGGCTTTATCAGTCCCATCTCTTTCCCACGGTTTTCTGTTGCCAGTGAGGTCACTGGTCCCTTTAAACTGGGGCTGAGGCCAACGTGCGGCGGGTGGAAGGGGGGCCGTGGGGAGGGGGGCGGCGGGCAGAGGGGGCCGCGGGGCGGTTCACACAGCCCGGGCCTTTTACAGGAAGGCTCCGGAGGGCGAGCGGCGAGCGGGGGGGGGCGGGGGGGCCTGGGAACCTGGGAGCGCCGGCGCGGCCGCGTAATCCGTCACTCCTGGGAGATGTCTCATTAACCCATTAACCAGGAGGCTGGGGACGTGCCGGCAGCAGAGCGAGGCAGAGCCGGGGGTGTGAGAGGCAGAGCGCAGGGGAGGAGCCGCCCCGAGCCCGGCACGCACCGGGGGAGCCGCTCGGCGCAGCCCGCACCGGGACGGCGCTGCCACGCGGGCTCCGGGACACGCGTGGGGCCGCCGAGCAGAGCCGAGCCGGGCCGGGCAGGGCAGAGCCGAGCCCCCGCCGCCACCCCCAGCCCCTCGGGGCCGCCGGGCCAGGATGAAGCGGCTGTGCGAGGAGAGCTCCTCGGACACGGAGTCGGACGGCACCATCGACGTGGGCAAGGAGGAGGAGTACAGGTGGGGGCTGCCCCGGGGGGCGCCGGGGCCCGGCCGGGGGGACCGGGGGGCATCGAGCCACCGGGGCCGGGGCTCGGGCTCGGCCGGGGGGCGCCCGCGGAGACGCCGCTGCCGCCCGGCGGGGGGAGCCCCCGGCTGGGCCGGGCCCCCAGCGCCGCACGGGGACCCGAGGGCGCCCGGGGGACGTGGAGGCAGCGGGGGCGGCTTCGCGCTGGGAGCCCTTCCCCGGCTGGTGCCGTCCTAACGCGCCGGCTGCGGCTCGGGGCCGCTGGACGGGGCCGGGGGGGTGCCCGGTTCCTGGCGCCCCTTCACCGGGGGTGCCCGGTTCCCCTCGCCCCTTGAGCGGGGCTCCCCGCGGGCACCGGCCCTGCCGCCCCCCGAGCTGCCGCCCCCTGTCCCTGGCCGGGACGAAGGAAGGGCTCGGTCACTTGTCCCCGTCCAAAATTCAGCTGCTTCTGAACTCCTGTTTCAGTAGCCAAGTGCCCCCCGCCGCGTCTAGCAAGGCTCCGGATAAATTAATTCCCCTTTGCTGCCTGCTGTCCCTGGCAGAGGAGTCGCCCTGCCCGGTGCCAAGCCCAGGTTCTCAAGGGACCGAACTCACTCGTACCGATTCGATCCCAGGCAGAGCCGGGCGCGCCTGACACCCGTACCCGGCGCGAGTTCACTGACCCCTCGCACAGTTTCTGAGTGCATCAATATTTAACCTGCCTTCCTGGTGCACATGCAATACATCCCATCGCTCCTCATCGCTGCGGCACCCTGAGTCTGTAGTACCCCGATGGGCAAAACAGAGGAATTGTTGCAATGTTTTATTTCAGTGAGCAGTAACAGTGAATTTTTGATCTCTCTCTGTTGCTGCTCGTCTGTTCATCTTCTCAAGTCAGCCTTAGAAGCAGGCAGTGCTGCAATGTGGTGGTATTTGTATACGTTTGCATTGTGGCTCATGTCACGCAAACGCATGGCAGAAAGAACCACTCCTGCCCTGCTGGGTCTGCGCGCAGAGCGATGCAGCCCTGCGTGGGACGCGAGGATCAGGCAAAATGAAACACTTCCAGGTGGGGAGGGAGGTCTGGCGATTAGGGCCGAGGGAGGGAGTCGGCGTCTGGATGGGGTTCCCAGCTCCATCTCCGATCGCTTGTGTGGTTTGGGCAAACCAGTTCCCCGTAAAACGGGGATGAGTCACTGCGGGTGTGAGCCATGGTTCACTGTGCGTGCAGCGAGTTTAGGCTCCGGGGTCACTGCAGAAGTGCAAGATACTGCTTGGGTTGTGTGTGTTTTTTTTTCTTTTCTTTTTTTTTTTCAAATAAGCAGTCAAAAGAACAGTGCTGTAAATTACAAAACCAAACAAGGAGCAAGGCAGAAGTTTTAACCATCAGAGAACTTAGTTACAGTATCTTCTCTGGTTCACATCTGTCAGTCAAACATATTTTAAAAATATATTTCGCAGTAAGTGAGGTCTGCTAATTCCACATCTGGAACTGCAGCTCACAATGAGTAACACGTTCGGACAGCTCTGCAAAGAGGGTTTCAAAATTCACTGCTGCGGACTCCTTGAGTGCACGCTCTGCATTCCTGCGCTGCCGGGTGAATTCAGTACCCCCTGCACGTGTCGCAGCGTCTGTGCAGGGCCCGTTCCCACCTCATACGTGCTCATCGTGTGTGCCTTTATGTGCACGGGCAGCGCATGTTGGTGCTTGTGACGCCAGCCAGCACCTCTGCCCAGAGAAAGCCCACCCAGCAGACGTTGGAACGGGGAGATGCACGGAGATGAGCGGAGCAGTGTGCAGAGCATGTTGCTTGGTCTGATGGTGCAAAACCACTTCTGAAAGCACCTCGCTTGGGCCCAACAAAATGTATTTTTAATGGGCTGAGTTCGGTCTAGTTCTTGGCTTGCTGTGCAAGCAGCACTGTCTCTGCAGAAACATCCTTAGCAGACTGCGGTTAAAATGCTTCACAAACAGAAAGCTACTCGGACTTGGCGGGGTGAACCCGAGCGTCCCTTCCCAGCCCTGTACATCGGGTCGGGGCTGTGGGCTGTTGCCTGGCCGTCCCTTGGCGTCCCCGCACGGGGCTCTCTTGGTGACCCTTGGTGGCTTCAGCCTCACTGGCACCCAGCAGGCGCAGGACAGTTTGTGGGGCCCTTTGCAGCCTGCCCCTGAGCCAGAGCCAGTCCCCGTGGCCACGGGCCAGGTCTCTGTCCCGTCACCTCCTGCTGGCTTCCCCCCGCTGCCGCCGGGCTCCTTTCCCTCTGGCTCGGGGCGTCCGTGCCGTCGGGACGCCGCAGCCCACCCCAGGACCGGCGCGGTGTGAACCGGCTCCCCGGGAAGCCCTCAGAAACCACATCAGCGCCGCCGCGAGCCTTGCCCCGAGCAGCCCCTGGCTGCCGCCTGGGTGGGAGCTCAGGTGCCTGCTCGCGCTATCGCGGCTCTGAGACGCGGAGCCCTGCAGACAGGGCAGGCTCAGACACGAGGCTGGGAGGTTTGCGCGTGGAGACAAGAGGCCGTGACTCCGGGGCTGGGATCGCTGCTTTTCCAGCCTCTCAGAGACACCGGCATGGGCTGAGGTTGAAGGAGCTGTGTGCCTGGTAGCAGATGGGCAGTCTGGTGCAGAAATCGGTCCCGGGCTGGGGGGAGACTCCCAGGGGGGAGAGTGGGATTCGAACTGTGCTTGGCTCCCTGTCCTTAATTCCTGAGCTCTGTGTTGTGGGTAAAAATGAGATGGGAACCACAGAAAACATTATTCCGGGGGGAAAACTGCAGATGGCAAAAGTGTGTAAAGCATATGTGCAACCAAGGTTTCTCTCCAGCTAGCGCAAGGAACTCTTCCCTCTTCTTCCTTTCCAGCCATGTGTCCAGGTCCGTGTCTCCCACTACGACGTCTCAGATACAGGCCAGGAAGAAGCGCAGAGGGGTGAGTCCCGTTTACCAGGGCCGGGGTGGCTGCACTGCGCCTCCCCGCTGCGGGCTCGGCTCGGTGCGCGGCGCTGCTGGCACGTCCTCGTGTCCTCGTCCTCGCCCTGGGGACGTGGCGAGGCTGCAGAGCTCTGCGCCGGCCCCTGCGGGACGCTCCCCCTCAGCTTTGAGGCCAGACCTCCGCAGGGAACCCGCAGGCGCTGAGGAAGGAGGGAGGTTTCACCCGGTGCTACCGCACCAGCCAGCCAAGGCTTTGCCCGGCTTTTCCACCCGGCACATTTACTTATGTGGCCCTCCTCAAGGTGCCTCCCTCAACCCACTGTAGCTCCTAGCGCGCGCTTAGACCTGTGCGATGTGCCCTGAGTGACCGTGGTTTCCTCTCCCTGCTCGGAAATCTCCCGCAGATCATCGAGAAGCGGCGCCGCGACCGCATCAACAGCAGCCTGTCGGAGCTGCGGCGCCTGGTGCCCACCGCCTTCGAGAAGCAGGTGTGTGCCGAGCCGTGCGAGGGCAGGGCCCTCGGAGCACTGCTGCGTTTCCCTTGTCATCCTCCCTTCAGGGAGTGAGCAGGTGGTGGAACTGGGTGGTAGAGCAGTATTAACAAATGCACTAATGATATTCAGGAGCTCTAGGGAGGATAAATTCAATCCGGGCAGCGTTTCACAGCTATGAAGAGGCGCAGAAATGGGGATTTTCGATTTGCATTGGGCGATCATGGGAAGGCACTCCATTTTCTCCTCACTTGATTAAAAAACCTGAGCCACTGCCCAGATCTGGGCGTCTGAGCGCTTCGGGGCTTCAGGAAGGTGCTGAGGAGGAGGACGCTGGGCAAAACCCAGCTTGTGAGAGGCATGGAGCCCTGACCACAAAATGAAGAACTGCTCGTTTCTTTTTCCCCAACACACAGGGCTCTTCCAAGCTGGAGAAGGCAGAAATTCTACAAATGACAGTAGATCACTTAAAAATGCTTCATGCCACTGGAGGAACGGGTAAGAACTGCTCCTACAAGTGTGTGGGGGAGGTGAAGGTGACATCCCGGAAAATTCCCCAACAGCAAGGAATGTCTTGGTGCTGCTGTGTCTTGCTGGCACCAGCCAGCACCAGAACAAATGCAGCCTTGCCTCCTTCCCGAGGGAGATATTTTTCCCGGGGGGCAGATGAACACTTCCCGCCCTGCTTTTTTTTCTTGTCTGGAAGATGCGGGTCAGCATCCCACAGGCACGCTTTGGCAGAGCGGATGGCGCACCCCACAGACCCCCGGGGACGGTGCTGCTGCCGTTGTTGCTCACCCCACTAAGAGCTGCCTGGACAGAGACACGTTTAAGTCCTCCCCAGAAACAGAGCCTGCTTCCAAAAAAACTGTATTAAAGTCTGTGCCTCCTCCTTGGGATACATTTCCTGCAGGGGCTGAATTCTGCATGGGGACTCTGCAAATAAACAAGGCTTTTTTTCCTTTCTGTCCCTTTTGGTTCTTTTTTTTTTTTTTTTTTTTTGTCTCTTGGTTGTTACAAGAAGAGAGAGGGAGCCTGTGCAAAATTCAACAAAGGTCTCATTTGTACCGAGACCTCTGTACAGCCCCTCTGTCCTGTTCCAGTTAACAGGATGGAGATCACAGCTCCAGTAAAGAAGCCTCTGGCTTGCTTACCACCCACTTTTGGCTTGCCGGAGACATTGCTGGCATCCAGGCTTTGGTTCAGAGCAGTAACTTGGTCTGGAACATTTGTTTAGATATTCAGTTTGACTGCACTGCAACAAAGGGCCGTATTGTCCCGAGAGACCCCGTCAAGCAAAGTGGTCCAGCGCTTCGCCGTGCTGTGACATTCTCTGCTTTATTGCTTACTGCCTCATGAAGCTACAAGTAGGGAGCAGAAGCCTAAAAATCAGCTGTTGTTTGCATTTTATCTTTTTTAATTTTTTTTATTTTCGTGGCTTGGAGCTTTATCTCGGTAGTCCTGGTTCTGTCGCAGTCCTGTGTCCTGCAGCTGGACATCAGTTTAAATGAAGCGTAAAGAACTGAGTCCAAGACTGGGACCCAGGCAGAGGAAAGTGGTGCTGAGTTGTGCGCGAGGAGGCACGCGTCCGCTGCTCTGCCAGGCCTGGGGGGGCCCTCTGAAAGAGGCACCCAGCGCACATCCAGCCTGCGGGCATGTTTCCAGCAGCAATAACTGATAGAGCCCAAAAGAAAAAAATTCTTCCTTCCTGAGCATGGCTAATGAAACCTCTTACTCATCTCACGTGCTGGAGTAAGAGGCTTCATGACCCTGGCAGTTTTACCCCGACGAGATAACCACGGATGCTGTTCTCACGCATGCAAACGTCCAGTCCTTTCGGACACCCACTTGGCTATCTGCTTCAGTAATATCACCCGGCAGCAAAGTGCCTCAAGTGAAATACACAGTGCATTAGAGAGGGTAGTGAAACCAAGGCACATTCCTGCACGCTGCTTGGACTTACTGTCACCCGTGTCCTCTCCCTGCAGGCTTCTTAGACGCTCGAGCTCTGGCTGTCGATTACAGGAGCATCGGCTTCCGCGAGTGCCTCACTGAAGTTGTCAGGTACCTGGGCATCCTGGAGGGACAAAACACCGCCGATCCCATCCGGCTGCGACTCCTCTCCCACCTGAATAATTACGTGGCTGAAATGGAGCCGTCGCCGGTGGCCACCTCCCTGCTGCCCATCCAGACGTGGCCCTGGTCCTTCCTCCACGGCGCCGCCGGCCCCGTGCAGGTCCCCCGGCGGGAGGCCGCTCCCGCTCCGCTTGTAGTGACTGCGTCCTCCCTGGCTTACCCGAGCCCTGCCGTCAGGCCGGCTCCCCTTCGCCGCGTCCCCGGCGACATGCTGCCATCCCGCCGGAGCTTCCTGGCCGGCAGGATGGCCTCTTCCAGCCGCAGGGCCCGCGGCGCTGGCTCCTCCGCAGCCGTAGCGGCCGTGCCCAGGATGCCGTCGCCGACGGGCGTGCTGAGAGAGGGCTCGTCCAAGGGCAGCCAGATCGCCACCTTCCTCTTCTCACCAGCCTCCGCCGGCGTCCCCGTTCCGCCGGCTTACGCAGCGCCTGGGGCCTTGGGCGCCGCCGTGCAGGGACCCGGGATCAGGGTGGGGACATCCAGGATCTGCCGCTCCTGGGCGACGGAGATTGGGGCTTTCTGATCTCCCTGCTTTGGAGACGGGAATTCTTCAGCACTCACTGCCTGCAGGCCTGAGAACAAACCCAGCTGACAAGGCATCTCCTGCTTTGCAGAAGCCAAGGACCCATAAAGAAAATTCTCTTTACTCTCCCCTGCCTCCCTCCTCGCACCGCCTTCCTCGCCACCGCTCGTCCTCTCACTCACAGCGCCCACAAACGTAAATCCCATCTGCTCCCACGCACTTGTCTGCACGTGGCTGTGCTCCCGGCTGCGATGGAGGGGGCACCGCAGACCGTGGCCAGATCCCTTCTCCCGCAAACCCCTCTGTGGAGCCGGGCACTGCCCTCCTTTGGAAAAGAGCCAGCCTCGAAGCACAGCCTCGCTTCCTCCGGGACTGGGAGCTCCCACGGAGCCCTGCCCGTGCCGCTGCCCCACGACGTGTCCCCGGCCACAGCACCTGGTTTTGGTGTGGGGGGACAGGCGCTGCTGGCACCCCACGGGGCTGGCTGAGCTCCCCGTTTCCTCGCTGCCCTCCCAGCTGCTCCTGCTCGCGTGCCCTCAGTGTGGGGCAGGGGCCAGGCAGCGCTGGTTCCCAGGGCCTGGCCGAATGCTGCCAGCATGGGGCTCCAGGATTCCTCACTCCGCACCCAGGTGCGAAGAGGTGAGGTGCAGGGTTTCAAAGGGACGCCTGCGATCCAGGGGAAGGCTCTGACGCCAAAGTGAGAAGAAAAGCACTTCCCTCTGCCACTCTCCCCGCCGGAGCTGCCTTGCCTCCATCCCCTGCTGAGCATGAGACTGCAGCGGGGGGAGCGGGTCGACCCTGCCTGCCTTTGAAGTGCCTCCCCCCCGTTTTCTCTTAGCCCCACATCCTCGCCCTCTCCTCCCACACTGTCTTGTTTTCTTTCTTCAGCACTGTGTTTTGGTCTTGCATTGCGCATCCCTTTCCCCGGGCCAGGACCAAAACCTGGGGATGCTGCGGCGCAGACCTCGGCAAGCCCTGGGTCTGCACTTGTCTGGCTCCCGAGAGCTTTGTTCCGCCTTGTCTCGTGCCCCCAGACATCTGATGCAGCAAATGCTGCGGCTCCTCGGGCTGTCCTCCCATCCCCTCTCCTTCGGGCAGGAAGGAACAGAGACGTGAAGCTCTCGAGCTGCCCTGCTCCTGTGCCGCCTCCCTGGTCCCGATGGTGGTTGGGGGGGTCCCTCCATGCTTGTCCTCCTTGTCCGACCTGAGCGGCCCCGTGCCCTGGCTCCGTGCCTTCGCTCGCCGGGACAGACATGCAAAACAGTGCCCACCCCGAGGAGTCTCACCCGCCTCTGCAGCGCTGTGACAAGAAAAGAGAAAAGCCTGGGGAGGTCAGCGCAAAGAGGTACAAAAGGAGGGAGAAGCGCTCTCTCGAACGGCAGAGACTCCCCGTGCCTCAGGTCGAAGGCGCAGCCGGTCAGACCGCGCGGGCGAGCTGGTGGTTACGTTCCTGCAGATCGTATCTGCCGTGTGCATGTCGATGTGTGTACCCGCTATTGTTGTGAAAGTCAGTCCCTCCCAGGTGTTTTGATGAATGTCATCGCACTTAACACACAGAAATGCCTCCGCTACTTCTCCTCACCTCGTCCCAAAGTGCCAGCGCGGCCAGGAACAAGCATTCCCCTTCAGCAGAGCCGGCGGAGGTCCCGCGGGCCCCGGCTGTTCCTGTGGCTGGCCGGCGCGCTAGAGCTCACAGCAAGTAGCCCGGCCTCGCTCCACACTGTGCAGAGCTGTTAGATTCACACGCTGCGGCACCCAGCAAAGGTGTCAAATAAAAGTATTTCGAACCCGTATCCTCGTTGTGAAATGTGTTGGTGTGCAGCTGTCCTGCCAAGCGGGCCTGCCTGGATGAGCGCTAGCTTGCAGCAGGTAAGCTTTTGCTCCCCTAGAAGGTTGAAAAAGGGCAAGATTTAGCTTTACAGTAACAGCCCCACTGGTTGCTTTATAGCTGCCACTCACTGTGACTAGTCCCATGACTTTTTACATTGCAAACCACTACACGAGTTGAAATCAGCGGGGTACTTGGCAGCACTTGCCCTGAGATTGGCAATAACCTGTGGCCTGGGAGCAGATCAGTTCATTTAGCTCCCAGCATCCACAAAAATGCCGGGGAACCAGACGGGTCCAGCAGAGCCTTGCAGCCAGACTCCGAGGGCTGGCCTCTGTCTCCTGACCCTTTGCAGGCAGGACCAGAATAATCCCCGCTGCTTCTGGCTGTTGGGAAACGCTTTGGACAAAGCCACAGCTGAGAGCTCGCCTCTGTTCTGAGGAAGGGCCCAGTAAACGATCCTGGTCGAGAACGATGCTGGGAGAATTTTCTGGGGAATGGTGGGAATTCAACTTCCTTTCCCATAACTCCTTCTCGCTCCAAAATGCCTTTCAAAACCGCCCATAAATCCCTGCCTTAAGTGCTGCGCTGGGAATTGCTGGAAGGGAGCAACTGCAGCTGCGATGGAGTAACGCAGCATCCGTCTGCAAGCGGACAGAGGCTTCCCGAGCAATAATGGGGCTATTGACACCGGCTGCCCCGACCCGGCCGGAGGCGGCGGCGGGAGCTCGGGGCTCTGGTGTGGCCTCAGCCGGAGAGGAACCAAATTGCCCTCTGTGGGAGGCAGGCATACAAACCAGCCCCGCGGGCTGCAGTGGTAAAACAAAACAGAGACAGTGAGAAAACCACTTCCTGATCTCTGCTGATCAAACGGGAGCCGGAGCCGGTGGGAGGGCATCGGTTCAGGCCCGTGGGGTTTTCTCCCCACAGCGACGTGGTGATTACAGCAGCAGCCCGGGACCGCATCTTCGCTTTTTTTCCCAGGGTTTTCCTTAGCCTGAACGTCTCCTGTAACACAGCCGGGCAACTTTTGATCTACCCTGTAGGGGAAATCCCCGAACTCTCCGAGCGCTCTCTCCATCCTCATTCTTCAGGCAAAAACCACGGTGAGGAGGCCTATGGGAACGCGTGGGCTGCGCTCGGCGCTCGGCACCGGGGCTCGGCACCGGGGCTGCGGGTGCTGAGCGCCCCTCGCCGCTCCCGGGGCTGGGGCTGGTGCTGGGGCCGGGGCTCGGCGGCAGGTGCCTCCTCGTGGGCTGCTCCCGGGGCTGCCCTGCCCGGGCACGGGCCCCGCTCTCGTTCTGCCCCGGGGGAAAGGCGCTCCCCGCCCGGCGCGGCTGCGTTTTTCGGCTTGCGGAGCGGTCCCGGCCTGCCCTCTGCTGGTAATTTCCCGAAGCTGGGAGAAATCCCAAGCCAGGGGCAGCGACTGGTTCAAAACTCGCCATCCTTGGTGGGGAAAAAAAAAAACAAAAAACAAAAAACAAAAACAAAAAAAACAAACAAACAAACAACAACAAAAAAAGATGTCTTTTAATGTCTTTTGTGATGACCACCGGTGACCGAGGCACCGCTCAGCCACGCGGCCGCAGGGTGGGATCATCACACAGCGCAGTCGATGGGAGCAGGCTGGAGGGATGAAGACTTTTAAAAGTTGTAACTTTTGCTCCAGCACCTGCTGGAGGCCTTGAGAGGGCGAACCGGGGGGGATCTCCAGCATCCCTGGCATGCACCGAGGCGTCCCCGAGGTGGTCTGGGGCAGCGCCCGAGGGAAGGACCTGAGAAGGGCCGAGGAGCGCGCGGGGCAGCGGCTGTCCGCACCGAGCCCCGCGAGGGGTCACGAACGTCAGTAACCACAGCTCTGCCAAACACAGCTCCCAGCACAGCCACAGCGGCTGCTTCCAGCCAAAGGGAGCATTTCTGTGGAATCGTTCTTTGAGCTCTGTCGAGTTTTGACTTAATGTGTCAAGGCAGGAGCCGCGGGACGCCCGGCTCAGCCCGTGGCCTCCCAGCCCAGGAGCTGCAGCGCCACTGCGGCCTCCCAGCACCAGCAGCTGTCGGGAGGAAGATGATGAGCTCAGGAGGAAGAAATAACCTGGGCTGAAAATATTGCAAAATGGGGATTATTTCCGCTGCTTTGCTGTTGTTACCTTTTATTGTACTACTCTCAATTATTCCACTGTAATGAAGGGACAGGTATCATAGCCCACTTCTATGATAAAATCGTATCCCGCTTTTAAAGCAAATTAAAGGCAACGTGATGTAGAACTGAAGTCACAGCAGATCAGCTACCAGGCTCTGCAAACTGCCTTAGTCCCCCTTCTTAACAGCATGGCGCTGGTGCCCGAAGGTCACCGATGAATCACTGGGTCCTGTGCTGCCCTGTGCTCACGCTCTGCTGAAGATGCTGGGAGCAGGTAACTGCGGCTCTCCGGGCGCTGTGGGGCGGCGGAGGGGGGTGAATCCCCCTCTTGTCCCAGCTGGAAGGGGGCCCGGCCGCTCGCTCCCAGGGGAGATGCTGAGGACCCTTGGTCCCGCTCCAGGCCAGCACATGACAAGAGCTGGCGCGGTGCTGGGGCTGCCGCAGGAACTCGCGTTTATTCGAGGAAAAATTGTGCTCCGAACGGGAGGAGGCAGATCACTGTGGGAACAACTCCAGCTGCCGGTGACACCTCAAAAAACACAGCTGGGAGCAGCGACCAAAAACTGTTCAGGAGGGGCGCCTCGCTCGGCCGGTGCCCCCTGTGCTCTCCCTCCTCCTCACAGGGTGCCAGCCCCGCTCTGCGGGGCTCGTGTGGGATGGGGCCGCCCTGAGGGGATGGGGACGGGGATGGGGACGGGGGGACGCGGAGGCCCCGAAATGGCGGAGCAGGCCCCGGTCCTCCCCCCCGCTGGGGTCGCTGCAGCGGGCGGCGGGGGTCGCTCCCTCCGGGCCGGGCCCGCCGCCGCCTCCCCCTGGCGGCCGCTCGGGGCCCCGTCTCGCCGCGGCGGCGGCTATAAAGGGCCGCCCGCCGCCCGCCGCCGCCTCTTTGCTCGCCGGGGCCGCAGCGCGTGAGTGGGGTCGGGCCCGGCGCCGACCGGGGAGGGGGCGGGGGGGGGGCGCGGGGCGAGCGCGGCTGCGGCCCGGTCCCGGTCCCGGCGCGGAGCCCCCCCGGGGCTGCTGCCCCGCGCGGAGCGGCCTGCGCTGTGGTGCAACGTCCGTGAGCCTAGCGGGGACGGTTTGAGTGCAGGAGGTTGGTTCCTATAAAGGTATCTTTGGGAAACAGTTGGTGATTATATATATATATAATATGTGTATAATATATATATTTTTTTCTAAAACCCCAGCAAACCCAATAGAACCAGCTCCGGGCTGGGGAGCGGGGGCTTGTTCTGTGAGGCTGCCCCGTCTCTGGTGGGACTCGGTGCGGGGCCTGGCCCCCCCCCCCCCGGACCCCTTTAGTGAGGCTTTTAAGTTGGGTTCTGTATTTCTCCCCCCACCCCGTTTAAATATTTACCGAAAGCTTTACTTAAAGAAACCCCAGAATAACCCCCGCGGCTGCCGGGAGCACGTGCGGGGACGATGAACGCGGCGGCGGCGGCCAGCAGCTACCCGATGGCGTCGCTCTACGTGGGCGACCTGCACCCCGATGTCACCGAGGCCATGCTCTACGAGAAGTTCAGCCCTGCCGGGCCTGTGCTCTCCATCCGGGTCTGCAGGGACATGATCACCCGCCGCTCCCTCGGGTACGCCTACGTCAACTTCCAGCAGCCCGCCGACGGTAAGTGACACGTAGGGCCACAGCCACGGCCGCCGCCTTCACTTTTCCTCACTCTTTCCCATTAACGCACCCTGCTGTTCGTGTGTTCTGCCGTGTAGCTCCCACCAGTGTTGCAGTTACGGGATAAGTTAGTGCTTGGGGAGTTCAAATATTTTTTATTGCTTGGTGTCTCCAAAATACTTCGCAAATGCACATCTCGGTGACATCTCTGGTTAATAGAACTGTTTCTCTGTTACTGAAATTAAACTTTCGAGACTTGGGTTTATTGCAGTGCATATAAGAGGATAATCTCTACCATGTGCCTCTGTTCTGGTGTAGGTTTAGGCTATTTACGTGGGACTTCATGCAGTCAGTCCTGGCAATAAAATGTGAAAGTAATCAGCCCTGGTCAGATGTTCAGTTTGACTGAGCCTCTGGCTGTCTACCCACTATGACTTAATACTGGAGAGATCTGATGGACTCTGTGTTGCTGTATTTGTGGAAGCACCCGGATGGGTCTTCCAGTCTGAAGTGATATTCCTGTATTAATGGGAAAGAAGATGCATTGTGCAGTGTGTGAAAACCTCTGTCTCATCTACAGAATCCATGTTGGTTTGCTCTGGTCAGATTCTTTCTTAATACTTTAATTTGGGACCTGCTCAAGTAGGTATTCCAGCACTATAGCAGCAGAAATGTGAAAGAAGGGACAGAAAAGGTCATTTTGGAGCAAGTCTTTTCTGGAAGAAAAGTGGGTCAGCGTTTTCTGCCCTCATTTTTAGAGCATTTGCTTGTTGACTGGTGCAGGTTTACTGCTGTGTGCTGTGATTTAGCAGTGTCTATATATAGGCATCTATAGGATAGATAAGGTGCACTCTTCCCTTTAATTCAGCATCAATTCATAAAAGCACAGACTTCAACAGCAGGTGAACTCTCCTGTAGGTTCCAGCTGGTCGTCCTGTTCTACAGTTTTGCAAAGAGCAGCCAGCAGTCTGTTACGCAGGGTAAGAAATAGACTTTGGATCAAAGTCTTCGTAATGTGTAGAAAACCAGTTTTGTCACAAAACTGTGCTCCTGCAAGCAAGTAGAGCCTGTGGGATTTTGCTCTTGGCTGGAATATGGAGTATGATTTTATGTAATCTGGTTGTGACTGTGTGCCATCCTCGCTTCCATCCTCTTCCCTGATTCAGAGTGCCTTCTGCACATCCTTTCCTTGGGATACTGACTGATATGACTGAGCTTTTCTGATTTTTTCTCTTGCCAGGCTGATTGAAAACAAAAAACAAAACTGTCCGCAACTCAGTGCATAAGAACTCATTCATAGAACTCTCTACATTGCTTTTATGCAGGTTAAGCTCTGTATTTGTCTCGAAACTTCCCAGCAGGAAGGAAAGAACCTGAGAGCCTGTACATATGCCTCTCTCCTGTTCAGGTGAACCTGTCTGCTCTGGCTCCGTCTTATAAAACAAGCTTGGTATGTTTGTGCTGTGCAAGCAAGGGTACAGTAACCCAGGCTTACCTGCCTTTGTCTAGGCTATGATTTCTTTTTTTTTTGCAGGATAAGAGGAGAAACTAACAGGAAGCAAAAATAGATCCATGAAGGAACTCAGAAATATCAGGCTGTGTGTGTGAAAGCGTATAAAGTTCTCTTCCTTAAAGCAGAGAAGACCTGTATAACGTAGGTGTAGGTATGATGTTAAAAGGGAAGAGTGGCTAGTTAGAAATGCTCGCTTTAGCAAGAAGTTGTTCTCCTCGTACAAACATGAAGACAGCTGGCCTTCCCGTGTATTTCAAAGTAATCTTTAGTGGTAATAGATAGGCAGGAATTCGGAGGGACGTTGTGTCATTCTGGACTCCTGGTGAGGCAGCAGACATTTTAGGAAGTCCCAGTACTTCAAGTGATACTTTGACAGAGTAACTGGTGTCCTGTTACTGGTGGGTCTTACAAGGTCAAGCGACTTAAACCTAATCTTTGAGTTAATATTGCGAAGGAGAAACAGACAAACTCTCCTGCCTTTGTGAAGTGATCTCTTCTGGAAAAACTCCTAACTTGCCTGGCAAACTGCAGCATGTTACGAGTAAAAGGCAGTTGCTGTACTAAACGTAATGCAGCAGAACATGAACAGATCGTGTTGGGAAGGTGAGCGTGGTGGTGGTGTGTTGAGGTCTATCTGAAACCAAGACTTGGCTGTGAAAAATACAATCTTTACAACCACATCCCTGCCTATGGCAGGGGGGTTGGAAGTAGATGATCTTTAAGGTCCCTTCCAACCTAAGGCATTTTATGAATCTTTATTGTCAAATGCAGGAATTTTGGCTTTTGTTTTCACCGTAGCAGTACCCAGTACTGTCTGTGTGAAGGCTCTCGGAGAATAGGAGGAATCTGTATTTTCTTCTAGGGATGCATAAGCAAAAATGCATTTGGACGTCATTTTACTCAGCCTACAAAAAGATAGGCGGTGTTCTGTAGCACTGCAGGGAACTCTTCTGATTTATGGGTGATTGTTAAGCTACTATAAAATATCCTGCTATAAAATATAAAGTAATCAGGAAGATTTGTGCACTGGAAACTTCTAGGGAAGTTCTTGTGGGCATGCTGTTAGTATGTTCGAAATGGTAGTAGATATTAAAGGAGTTGATATGGTAGCTTGCGTTTCACTGGCATTTTTTGAACGTTTTGTAAATCTGAGGATTTACCACATCTTAATCTTTTTGTGGGAAATAGGACTCTGCCTTTACTGACTAGAGAAACCAAACTGTGGCCATAAAGTCAGGTAGCAGCCAGAACTCCCCGGTAAAGTGGGACCACTGTCACGTCCTGAACATCCCGTGTTTCCAGAACTCCTGTATCCAAATTGGCTAAGAGCTTACATTTTTCTTTGTTTTTCTTGGCTAATGGAGTGATACTTTACCCTGGAAGGGGTTACTCTTTGGACATGCATTGTCTAGCTGGTGTAGTCTGCTGCAGAGACGTTATTTTTAGTGAAAATGAGCTCTGCTGCCTTTGATTGCAGTTCTGTGGTGTAGTAGCCAGTGAATGCTGAGTACTGATTCTGTCATACTCCAATAGGCAGATGAAGGAAATGCTTCAAAGTTCTGGGTAGTTCAGGCTCAGCCATGGTTGTTAATATTTATTTTTTTGACTGTAAAGGGAAAGAAACTCATTTTATTTGGAAGAAAAGCTGAATTTCCTTTCTCATGTGTTCCTCATGCAATTTAATTGCATTCCAGGGTTTCATAACATTGACAGTTATGACATGACAACTCTGATAATGAAGCAGAGAAACTTCAGTGTGGCTGTAGAGATAAGCTGTTCTGCAAGTACAGAGAAAACAGCGTGTTTCCCAAGTCAAGAACGAACCCAGAGCTGGGATTAGAGAATTGTCTCTAAAAACGAAAGGCGTAGAAGAGTGTAGATAAACTTGTTGCCTCTCTTCTTCCTTCAAGGAGAGAACAGCATAAGGAAGACCTGGATAATATGAATACAGGTGTGCAGTTAAAAGGGAAAAGTGGTTATGTACATGCTTCATTGCTGACAGCATTTTCTTCTAACTCTGCTGTCAAGGGGTTAAAAGAAATGGGGATCAAGTCTGTTCTGTGCAAAACCTCGCTAGTTTTAAGTGGCTAAATTTGCCCTGTTATTGTTGTCAGGTCTTTCTTAGTTAGTGACAGAAGCAAGAGCCTGGAGGCCTGCAGAGCAGCTGTCGTTGCAGGATAAAACTCCCTGTGCAGAGTTTCTGATGGGTGAATCCTGGTGTACGTGTGGTTATGCTTTGTGCTGCTCAGCCACAGCAGCCTTGGCTCTTGAGGAGCCTGTAAGTGAGAATGATTGCTTTGAGGCCTAAGGCAAACTGCAAGGGGTGATCGTATGTATTCCCTGTCCAAAAGGCGCTTGAAGAAGAATGGAAAGAGTCTGAAAGGGGTTAAAAGTGTGTGCAATGTTGTGTGAGTTGCAGTTGAGCCTGCTGGAAGGATGACAGGAACCTGTGGGAGAGAAATAGATACAGGAACTGAAGTGGGTGAAGATTTGCTGCTTAAGTAGAGGAAAATGAGAAGGTGTTCAGATGAAGGAAGTGAACTGGGTGTGTTTAGTCTGAGTCACTCGCATCGTTCTGCTGATCCTTCATGGCTTTTCTCAGGTACTGGTGTGATGTGATTGCATTTCTACCTGGGGGTATGGCAGGCCTCCTTCAGATCAGGAAATCTCGCCAGGGCTTCCTTACAGCACTGCTCACAAGAAGCATGTGTGTGTTTCAAGCAGAGTGTGACAATACCATGGAGTACTTGCAAGCTGCTGAAAGAGTGGTGTAGTAGTGCCTGCTGGTGCGCACTTAGGAAGCTTGAGAGAAGCGGGAGTAAGTTCCTAATTAGTCTATATAGTTCATAACTAGTCTGTGTAGTTCATAACTGGCCTATATCTCAGTACCTGCTGCAGAACGGTTCCCTCTGGTTGCTCGCCACTGCTTCACCTGCCTGTCACCTTTCAGCAGGAGCTCTCTTTCTGCTGCAAATGGTATTTATGACTAGTTTGTGCCCTTGCCAACGCATGCTTCTGGAGGACCTCTGTGCTATAAATAAACACTGCCGAATTTGACAAGCCGGACCAAGTCGCCTGCTGAAGTGCCTACTGGGAGTGGGCTGCGGGAAGAACCGGAGGGTTGCATTGATTCAGAGTAGCAGCTGAGGAATCATTTCAGCATGGCAGTTAATTGAATCGAATACCTTTGACTAGCTAATAGAGCTAGTAGAGTCCTAGCAAGTATAGTTTTATTCCTAAAATGATTTCTATTTTTTTTTTTGCAAGCCTGACTACTTCAGGAGTGAGGCCCAGCAGAACTTGTTTCCTAGTTGGGGTTGTGTGTGAAGGGCTGGGGAAAACAGCAGTGGCACCACTTCAGCTTGAAAAGCAACACCAGAAAGATATTTTTGAAGCATGCGGAAAAACTCCTAAAACTTCCATGCAGTAGTTCAAACTGATCCTGGGGTAGGGAGTGCAGGAGACTTCTGCAGGCAGTGACCCGTTGGGGTTCCTGGTGGTGGCTCTGTGAAACGCTGCACAGTTGCTCTGCTTGCACTAGCAAAGTATCACACAAAAGCAGGTGTTCAACTTGGTGTTTTCCTGGAATTTGTTGCTCCTGAAATCTAATTGGCAAGTATCATAGGGTGAAGGTGGCATGGAAGAACTGAGCCGAGCAAATCTGGGAAATGGGTTCTGCCCTGTTAATATTCCTGAATTTTTAATGCATATTCTTCTCTCTCCCTGCCTCATGCTGGGAACTGACAGTCTTTCATTCTCTGCCCACTCCATGCTGGGAGTGTTTCCTTGCACAGAAGAGTCCCAAGCATTTGAATTTTATGAACAAGATCCTAATGAGTGTACGTAATGATCCTTTTAATATATCAGTAGGTAGCAGAAATAGAATTGTGGAGGGGGGCCAGTTCAGTGTGGGTTAGAATGGCAGCAGTGGGGTTTTAGAATTTATCTGTACACTTCCATACTCATCACGTAGGCTATGTGGACTTCTTTTACAGTGTTTTGTCCATTCTTACTCACTTTCAGATTGAGCAAATGGGGAATCATTTTTTGGCCATGTAGGCTGTAGGGACTGACTCATGTTGTTCCCAGCCAGCCATGTGTTCATGTGCATTTTCTGTCCCTGACCTGATAGAGAGATGATCCTTTTCTCTTAATAGAAACAAGCATGGGTAGATGAGAGCTCATGAAAAGCAAACAAGCCAGTTGGTCATTTTTGCTGCTTCTTTTTTTCCCAGGGTTTTCTGTATTTCCTTTCCTTATTTTGGGTGCATACATTTACCTTTATGATAATGAAGAATATAACTAATGAATGAAGCCCAGGCATTTTGGCATTCATTTCTACATGACTTAAAAGACTACTGTCATGTCAGTTCGGAACAGTTTATTAAGCCTGTTATAGTCACTGTACATTTTTATGTACATGTTGCAAAGCCTTCCCTTGAAACATCAAGTTAAAAACAAACGAAACAAACCCTAGTCATTGGAATTGGTGGCCCCAAACGTCTCCATGAGCTGACTATAATTCAGAGAAAACCATCTCTCACAGGATGGAAACCTTTATTCTTTAACAATCCAGAGAAACCTGTTCTTGACTTCTCTTGCAGCTGAGCGTGCTCTAGACACCATGAATTTTGATGTGATCAAAGGAAAACCCATTCGCATCATGTGGTCTCAGAGGGACCCCTCCTTGAGGAAGTCAGGGGTTGGGAATGTCTTCATTAAGAACCTGGACAAATCCATTGATAACAAGGCACTTTATGACACATTCTCAGCGTTTGGGAATATTTTGTCCTGCAAGGTGAGATGTGGTTACTTTGTCCAATTCTGCTGTATTGGTGACGTGTTCAGACACATCCAGTGTAGGAAGCGGAAGGGACACCTTTAGCCAAGTGAGGAGTGATGCCTCTGGAAGGCAGAGCTGACCAAAGGGTCAGGGATAGCTCGAGTTATGTCAGGCTCGGTCATGAGATGCACCAGTCTGAAACACAGATGTTCTGCTTGCTTTGACCCTTGGCAGTAACCTGTTTTCACATGCTGGCATCACGTCCTATGACAAAGTATGTGTTCAGAGATCTGAGTTTGGTTTCCCTCCACATGTCTAGGTGGTGTGTGATGAGAATGGCTCTAAGGGCTACGCATTTGTGCACTTTGAGACCCAGGATGCTGCAGATAGAGCCATCGAGAAGATGAACGGCATGCTGCTAAACGACCGCAAAGTGTGAGTGTCACAGCCAGCAGCAGCAGCGATCGCATGAACCGTGATGCATCTCGGTATTAACAGGGACACACAAGGCACTGGTTCTCCTGGCCCGAGCCTTGGCCTGCTACCTCTCCACTACAGGGCTGGTGAGTGACCCTGCCCAAGCCATGGCCTGCTCCCCCTCCATTACAGGGCTGGTGGGTTCTCCTAACCAAGCCTTGACTTGCTGCCTCTCTGCTAGTGGGCTGGGTGGGTTTCTGTGGCCAGTGCTCTCTCCACTGCAGAGCTGGGTGGGCATCACAGGCTGCTTCTCTCTGCAATAGGACAGGTGATTTTTCTGGTTGGTCTGCGGCCCGTTTGTCCTTCTGTTCTCCTGGCACCCTTTCTTCTCCCCATTTCCAACTCCTACCACAAACTCATTTTTTTTTTTTCCTCACTGCAAATCACACATTGCTTTTCCATTCCTGAAAACAAGTCGCTTATTGTAACTTTCATTATTTCCTACAGATTTGTTGGGAGATTCAAGTCTCGCAAAGAGCGGGAGGCTGAGCTGGGAGCCAAGGCAAAGGAGTTCACCAATGTTTATATTAAAAACTTTGGGGATGACATGGATGATGAAAGACTAAAGGAGCTCTTCAGCAAATACGGTAAATACAGAAGCACTTTTAATGAAGCTGTGAATTTCATGACCAATGCTCATTTAACAGTGCTGCTACCATCTGCGTAGCTCTGCCTGGGTCACTTCGAGGCTGATGAATAAGAATTAACATGTGTGTGGTAGTTGGGTCAAATGCTGGACGGGAGGCAGAGGCTAGCTAGCAGATAAGTAAGAGAAGAAGGGTAGGGCTATTATGTGGAGTTTAATAGTCTAGACAGTGTCTTATGTGATATTTTACTAACCCTGTCCCTTGGTAACAGGTAAGACTCTGAGTGTTAAAGTGATGACAGACCCCACTGGAAAATCCAAAGGCTTTGGCTTTGTAAGCTTTGAAAAGCATGAGGATGCTAACAAGGTATGACCAACTGTTGTTAATGCTGCTTGGGTGTCTTTAGAGAAGAGCTTAATTGCCTCACCACAGAAACCTGTTGAGACAAAATTCTGTCTTGGATGTAATCTTCTGGATGTGGAGACTAGAAACTGCACTTTAATACCTTGATATTCAGGAATAAGCTGGCATTTCTCGGTTTACTAGGTGCACACAGAATACAGTGGTATAACAGTAATTGTTGAAGAAATATTACAATAGAGGGCTTAAAGAGTGGGTGTTCTCGGAGAGTTCTTATCCAAGCAGTATGCTTGTTAAAAATCGGCCCTAACTGCAAGAAGGGTGGGGATAAATTCACAAGTTGCTGTTGTTAGTCTAGTACTTACGGTGGGGTTGTCAGCATGGTCTCTCCTGATAACTTCAGTTTATCTTTAATTAGTCTGTGTTACACAGGAACAATGTAAAGGTGCTATGGCAAGATTGGTTTATTGGCTAACAAGCAGGGAGATACAAAGTGAGCTTCGGGCAGCCAGGTTCTTAACAGGATCAGCTGCTGTCTTGTTTTAGCAGTTGACAGTTTTCTTTGAACCCTCTGTCCAGGCAGTAGAAGAAATGAATGGGAAGGATATCAATGGGAAAATGGTGTTTGTAGGGCGAGCACAGAAGAAGGTTGAGCGCCAGGCAGAGCTGAAACGGAAGTTTGAACAGCTAAAACAAGAGAGAATCAGCCGGTACCAGGTGAATAATCTGTCTCTTTTCTGAATTTAAGCACTGTTTGCAATTTACTGGCAGACTGAAAAGGAACTGACAGAGTAGTCATTGTCCTGTAAAATATCCTGGGAGTTAAAGTTTAAAGGTGACTCTGGTATTTGGGGGTGAAGGAGACATCTGTGCATAGTCCTGTCAGTGGCAGCGTTCAGGTGGATGTGAGAAGTCACACAGCCTCCCCCATTTTCCAATGGGGATACCTCAAAGGATGGAAAGAGACAGCCTGACTGTGCTGTTGTCTCTAATTTATGGCAATATTGTCATGTCAGAGGTTGCATCTGAATCTTTCCTGCTCCTTGCAATATAGTGCTGGACTGGGGACACATGATGCAACAGAAAAGCAGAGGAAATCCAGACGGGCTCCCTTTCACCGCAGTGGGACTTGTCTCTACACCTTTGCAACATTTTTTGCCCTTGGGTTTGGTGGTGCAAAAGGAACATTATACTAAATTAAGAGGTTTTTAAACAAATGACGCCTTTAACAGATGGATGCCAACAGTCAGTGTGCTCAAAATTCTCTTCATTACTATAGGTGTCTTATTGTTCTCTACCTTCCAGGGAGTTAACCTGTACATTAAAAACCTAGACGACACTATAGATGATGAAAAACTGAGGAAGGAGTTCTCACCTTTTGGATCAATAACAAGTGCCAAGGTATTTGGAGTTCTTGGATTTTTAAGGCTGAAGAAGGAACTGTTATCTGATGTGGGATTGAAGGGCTGTTTGTTTATCCCTGGGTCGTTGCAGTCAGAGGAGTATATGGAATAGTAAATCCACAGATTTCCTTGTCACAGCGGGATTTTACTGATAACTTGTTGTATTCCCTCCTGAAATGAAAGGGGTGGGAGATGGCAAGCATGCTCATTTGAGGTGACTCCCGATAAGCATCAGATGGCATTTCTCTACCTGTGTTTAGAGGCTGCACCTGATCTTTCCCATTCCTTGCTGCTCAGTGTGGGCCTGGGGACACATGGTGCTTACAGAAAAGCTGAGTAAATCCAGACAGGTGATCTTTCATTGAGTACTTGTCTCTACACCTCTGCAACACCTACCTTCCTGAGATACGACGTTTCTCTAGGATGGAAAATACAGATTCTTATGCTGTTCTTGGTAATGTTACTCCACTAGCAATTAATCTTTACTGCAGGTGATGCTGGAAGATGGACGGAGCAAAGGGTTTGGCTTTGTCTGCTTTTCCTCTCCAGAGGAAGCTACAAAAGCTGTGACAGAGATGAATGGACGAATTGTGGGCTCAAAGCCATTGTATGTTGCACTTGCACAAAGGAAAGAAGAGCGAAAGGCCCATCTAACTAATCAGTACATGCAGCGCATTGCTGGGATGAGGGCCTTGCCTGCCAACACAATCATTAATCAGTTCCAGCCTGCTGCTGGGGGGTATTTCATGCCTGCTGTGCCCCAGGTAAGCTGAGTTAAGTTAGTACGGTGTTACGAATCTTTAACCTGGCTTGGACCTTTGATGGTTCAGCTGCAGTCATCCCACTGAGCCTTTCTTATGCATGTAAGCAAGCAACTCCTAATGAGGAGTGTAGTCGGTGGAGTTAATTCTGTGACTTCCCAGCTGCCTGCTGTCTTAATGTGAATTGAGTGAGTCCTGGGAACAACTGCCAAAACACGTTGTAAACAATGTGTGTTGTTCACTTCTGCACTCTAAACTTGTGTGGTCTCCCTCCAGGCCCAGAGCAGACCTACTTACTATGCACCCAACCAAATGACGCAGATGAGACCTAACCCACGCTGGCAGCAAGGAGGACGACCTCAAGGTGAGCATTCTGGAAGCAGCGCTTTGGTTGTATGACCCTCTTGGTTGTACTTCACAACAAGAACAATGCATGCTTTCCTTTCTGTGCACAACCCCCACCTGCTTCCTGTAGCTGACTGTCCTGACTCGCCAGTCAGTTCTGTTTTGAGGATTTCCCCGTATTTCTTCCATTAGGCTTCCAGGGAATGCCAAATGCCATGCGCCAGTCTGGACCACGGCCAGCACTGCGCCATCTGGCCCCTGCTGCCAATGCCCCGGCCTCTCGTGGCCTCCCTGCCGCTGCCCAGCGAGTTGGTAAGGTGCCTGCCTCCCCGGCTCGTCCCCTCAGCTGTGGGGGATGCTGTTGAGACTCGACTTTTACTTCCAGAAATGGTTGTCAGATACGGATAACCAAAGGCCACCTGGAGCAAGGGGCAGAGACAGCACCTGAATCTTTCCTATTCCTTGCTGTGCAGTGCAGGTCTGGGGACAGTTGGTGCTACAGCACAGCAGAGGAAATCCAGATGGGTTGCTTTTCCACTTGCTTGGAGCTCATCTCTACAACTCTGCAACATTTGCCACTCAAAATAAGGCTCCACAGGTTATGAATATTGTTTTCAGAGTAGAGCATCCAAATTTACTTATTCTAAGGAATAACTAGAAAATATCTTGAATGCAGGATGTGGAATCTGGTCTAGTTTTAGGGAGAACTGCCCTTTCCTGAAGTATCTAAGTGCATTTTGGAGGCCAGTTTCTAAAGTGGTGTAATTAGACTGTACAGTTCAGGGCTTGAATTCAGCAGTTAATAGCAGGCACCCCAACTTGCTTGCTGCATATTGCTCTGGGTGTTTCTAATCCTGTTCTCTTCCCTTGCAGGTGTTGCCACTGCAGCACAGAACTTAGCTCCTCGTCCACCTGTAGCTGCCCCTGCTCCCAGAGCGGTTCCTCCTTATAAATACGCCTCAAGTGTCCGCAGCCCGCACCCAGCCGTACAGCCTTTGCAGGTAACACAAGGATCTATGTCATGAAGTCCCTGAAGTAACTGCAGGCCAACAGATTTTACATGCAACTGAAGTGTTTTTACAGAAATGTCAAGCTACTTGTATAACCCAGACAGGCAACAGAAGTTGGAATTTAAAACCTGGCAGTTGTACCTTTGCCAGGGACAACTTAGTTGATTTATCTGTCTCATCCTAGTAAGCCACTTTTTACTCAGATATGCTGTAAGGTATTTTTCTTGGTTCTGTGCTTCTCAGCTTTGCTCCTTCATTTTATCAACTTTGATACCTTAATGAGAATTTGGCTTTGAAGGCAGTTAGCCTTTCCCATACTCCACTGCATTGTACAGAAAGTGGGCGTGGATGTTTTTTTCTCGATTGTGATATGTCTCTCCGTGTTTGGTAAAGTTTTTGTAATATATTTACAGTGCTCATGTGTGACGAGTTCTTGAGATCAGAATTTGAAGCATGTTTAAGACCTAAGGGCAACTTTTCTGTTTGTGAAATGAAGTCTGCTGTCAGCTTGACATTGTTTTTTAGAAGGAGGGGCTGTATTATTTTGTCTCTAAATGTGAAACAATCAGCATAGCATCTATTTTTGAATCCTTGTGTCTGCTCTTCTACAGGCACCTCAGCCCGCAGTCCACGTTCAGGGACAGGAACCACTAACAGCCTCCATGCTAGCTGCTGCCCCTCCTCAGGAGCAGAAACAGATGCTGGGTAAGTGAAACTCTGGTTCTTACAGATTGCATTGTACTTGGGAAAGCTCCTTGGGTTTCACCAGCAACTTTTTAATTGAACTGCTGTCTGAACTCCTTTTTTTCTAGGAGAACGTTTGTTCCCTCTGATTCAAGCTATGCACCCCAGTCTTGCAGGGAAGATCACAGGAATGCTGCTAGAGATTGACAACTCAGAGCTGCTGCACATGCTAGAGTCTCCAGAGTCCCTCCGGTCAAAGGTAAGTTGGCCTCTTGTCTTTAGGGCAGATGGTGGGACCCTTTGGTCAAAAGAAGTTTCACAAGGTAACTTGTCTCCCTTAGGTGGAGGAGGCTGTTGCAGTGTTGCAGGCTCACCAAGCCAAGAAAGAAGCTGCCCAGAAGGTGGGTGTGGTTGCTGCTACCTCTTAAACTGGGAAGACTGGTGAGTGTCTCAGTCCTCACTTAAATTGAAAGCTTCCAGAATCAGGGTAAATAAAGCATGATCGTTAGTAAATGCATCTGGTCTGGGAGGCCTGTGTAGGTCTGGGTGCAGAACTTGTCTGATCTTAGTCCATTCTTCAAAAAAGACTAAAGTAGCTTCTTGCAACAGAATCCTTACTGTAGAAGCTTTAGGAGTATTCTGCAGAAATCTCATTTTAATTAAGCATCAGAAAGATGTTGCATAAGCCCCTGAAATGTTCCTAGCAGTTGACATGTCATGGAAGGATAATGTATTGAAATGAGGCTTGTGAATTGCTAATCCAGAAAATGAGACAAGATTTTCTAGTGACTTCAAGGCTAAGTAGACTGTTAATGCCCATTTCTTATCCTGACAATCACCTGCATATTGTATATAAAGTGCTAGTGTAAGGAATGTCACTTCCTTGCACAGGTCTGTCCAAACAAATGCTGTCTCCCGTGTTTGGAGCTGGCTCGTTTAACTTCTGAATAAGGTTTTTATTCAAAATAGCTCTTACTTTTGCTGATGTGTTTCTCTGTGGGTTTGTCTGGAGTTGCTACGAACATCTGAAGCACTTTCTGTGAAGCTGTTGTGGTCAGCTGTCACAACTCAAAATGGTGATGGTTGATGGGTTTTATATTTTTACCTGTAAATTTCTCAGTGGGTCTGGTGACTGGCTTCTCTACAAAGAATGTGAGTTTCTTAATGGATGATCAGAAATGGATATTATCTATGACTTACCAGCTTCTGGACATTGCAAATTATATTAGTCCTTATGGCTTATCTGGAATGAGCTGTGCTTTGTGTAGATAATGTCGTCTTTTGCCTGTAGGACGCAAGAAGCCAAATAGCCCCTTCCTAGACATCAGCTCAAGATGTTTGAAGATTCTTCACCGTCCTGCAGATCTCAATGCATCATATCATAGTTATATTGCATTTTGTAAATTAATCTTTAAAATCTTATTTAAAAAGTCAGTTCCCCAAAGCTCTAGATTTCCAAAACCAGAAATGGATTTGCAAGCTTTTCCTTTGTGGTCAGAACAGTTGTCCTTTGCCTTTTCTAAGCCAGGACACTGAAGATTTCTGATCGAAAGTATTTTGTGGTTTTGGTTTTAACTGAACAATCCAGTTTGGAAAGTCTGGAAAGCACTTAACAATAAAGGAATAAAAACTTTCACTGTGTTGTCATATTTTCCTTAGATTTGGTTAATAAATAATAATGTAGATTAATAAAATTAAATGAGAAGACCATTGTCATGTAATGGATGCATTAAAATTATGATCTGAGTTACTTGGCTTGTTAATGGGGCAAGTGCTGTTTTCAAGCAGCTGTTAAAATCATGCCGCGGGTTATTATGTTGGGTTTGATGAAAATAACATGAAAATAACCCAGTGGGGCGCTAATGCGAGGCCTCAGGTGTTCTTCAAGTGGAGCCGAAGCGCTTGGGTGCCTCCTCCGTGCATGCAGACGAGGCAGCGCTTTGCTGGTCTGGGTGTTTTACACTTTTGGCTGGATGCGCTCAGCGCACGTCTCCTCTCATTCTATCTGGAGAGGGGAGAAAACCCGGGCCGGGGCCGCTCCGGGCGCCCGCTGCCGGCCCCGGGGCGGCCCCGCTCGGGAAATGGCCGCGGCCGCCCCTCGCCGAGGGCGGAGCTGCCGCAAGGTTCCGGGGCGGTGCGGGGAAAATGGCGGCCACCAAGCGGGTCCTGTACGTGGGTGCGTGGGGCCGTGTGGGGGCTGTTTGGGGCCGTGTGTGCGGGGCTGTTTGGGGCCGTGGGGGCCCTGTGCGGGGTCGTAGGGACCGGGGGGGCCGTGGGGGCGTCTCGGCGCTAACGCGGTGCCGGCCGCAGGCGGGCTGGCGGAGGAGGTGGACGAGAAGGTGCTGCACGCCGCCTTCATCCCCTTCGGCGACATCACCGACATCCAGATCCCGCTGGACTACGAGACCGGTGCGTGCCGGGCCCCGGGGCTCCCGGGGGCGTCCCGCAGGCTGCGCGGCCGCCCCCTGACCGCTTTGTGTCCGCAGAGAAGCACCGGGGGTTCGCCTTCGTGGAGTTCGAGCTGGCGGAGGTGAGAGGGGGCGGCAGAGCCTGGGGCCACGTCCTTCTGCCGCGGTGTCCGGGGCTGGGTGCTGCCATGGCAGGCCCAGGGGTCCCCGTCTGCCCCCCGTGGCTCCCGCGTTTACCTTGGGCCAAGGCATGGCCGCTGCCGGCTGTGCCATCCCCAGGGCCTGGCCGCACCGTGTGGGTTTCTTCTTGGTGGGTGCCATGCAGTGCCGCTCCTTTGCGGTCTCATAATCTGCCCAGGGCCTGCTCCACAAGGTCTTTCCTCCTCTCCCGAATACTGGCGTAACTGGGCAAGGGTCTTACACAAAGCAGGTGCGATGGGTTGGTCAGGGAGAAGACTCCCTCAAGTACTTCCAGACCCTGCCTCAGATACGGCCCCTGCAAGGTCCATCAGTTCTCACAGCCTGGGGCATACGGGGCTTAGGAAACCAGCCCTTTGGCAATGTTCTGCAGGGGCACGTGTGTGCTGAGGCTTTCCTTTAGAGGGAGAGAAGAAGTGGCTGTAACGATTCCCTTCCGCTCTTCCCGCAGGATGCTGCAGCAGCCATCGACAACATGGTACGGAGCCTGCTCCCGCACCGCCCGGTGTTGCTCTCCCCGCGGCTGGCAGAGCCCGGGGCAGCTCTCTGCAGACGTGAGCTGGGTGATGCTCCAGGCGTGGGCCCTGCACGCTGTGGGTCAGGCTCCCTGCTGCTCTGGATCAGGCCCAGCGCCATCATGCCCTTCCCTGCTCCACCACTGCCTGCGGTCTCGGTGTAGATCCCAAGCTGTGGGGCCCTCGCTCCAATGCTTAGACCAGGGATAGAAAGCAAGCGGTTTTGTTCTGGCTTCTGCAGGGATTTGGGGACCCTGGTGAGTTTTTACCTTGTGGTGGGCTTTGTTCTGCTTTTGTCCTCTGCAGAATGAGTCTGAGCTCTTCGGCAGGACAATTCGTGTGAACTTGGCCAAGCCAATGCGAATTAAAGAAGGATCATCCAGGCCGGGTGAGTTGGTGCCCTGGAAAGGAGAAATCCCCAGGGACATTCAGAGTCTGGTGTATCAGCCTTTCTGCTTTCCCAGTGCTCTGCCTCCCATCCGGGCATTGCAGCAGGCTGAGCAGCATCCCGATAACCGAAAATATCCCCTGGTCCCTCGGGCAGATGCGCTCTTGGCTGTGCTTCCAGCTGCCCTCACACTCTCTAACAGAGCACACGAAATGCATGCACACATGCCGGGCAGGATTACCGGCACGTCTGGTCACATCCGAAATGTGCAGGGGGCCCAGGCTGTGCCCAGCAATGCCTGCGTGGGCTGGTCGGCTTGCCATGGCTGGAGGAATTGCTGGCTCTGTCCCTTATTTCCCTATGTGGCGGGGTACCCGCACACTGTCCTGGAGTCAGCTGTGCCAGCCGCGTGCTCCTGTGCCCTGGCTGCGATCCCACTGCTGCCAGAGCCACACCAAGCCCTGACCTGCACGTCGTGCGTGGCCGTGGGCTTTGTCACCCTGCACCAACTATTTCCTCGTCTGTCACAGTCTGGTCAGATGACGAATGGCTGAAGAAGTTCTCTGGGAAGACTCTGGAGGAGAACACAGAGGAAGGAGGAGCGGAGGCACCTAAACAAGAGGCGCAGGAGGTAGGAGGAATGGCTGGAGCCGTCTGTGCCCTCTGTGTGCCACGGGTCTGGGGAATCACCACACAGGGACCTCCAGGTCCTTGCAGCCGCCAGAAGTGGGAGCCAAGAGCAAGTGGCGGCCCCAGGCAGCCCCTGTGTTCCCAAAAACCTTACACAGGTTTCTGACCGGCCCTGCAGCAGCCCCTAGGGGCCTGGGGCCAACGCCTGCTGCCTGTGTTGCCTCCGGGGAGTTTTAGAGCTAGTGCTGCCTGCACCATTGCTGCCGGCCGGGGATGCGGGGCTGGGCTGGCCGTCGGGTGGCAGAGCAGAGGAGCAGCACCACCACTTGTCTTTTGGTTCCCTACCCAGGGTGAGCCTCCTGCAAAGAAGGCCCGGGCCAACCCCCAGGTTTACATGGACATCAAGATCGGGAACAAACCCGCCGGGCGACTCCAGATCCTCCTGCGCTCTGACGTGGTGCCCATGACCGTAGGTGAGGAGCGGGTCGGCTGCTCGGGTGCAGGGGCTGTGGTGCTGTGCTCACCTCTGCCTCTGGTCCCGAACAGAAAATTTCCGCTGCCTCTGTACCCACGAGAAAGGCTTCGGCTTCAAGGGGAGCAGCTTCCACCGCATCATCCCCCAGTTCATGTGCCAGGCTGGAGACTTCACCAACCACAACGGCACTGGAGGCAAATCCATCTACGGGAAGAAGTTCGATGATGAAAACTTCATTCTCAAGCACACGGGGCCGGGTAAGGCCAGCTCGTCCTGGCTGTGCAGTGAAGGTCTGCGTTGGCCAAACGCCTCTGCCGCGGCCAGGCTGTTGTCTGCCTCTGGCGTTCAGCAGGCAGAAGTGCAGCGCTCTCTTTCTGTCCATGCACCGTTAATTTCCACTGTGGTATCGTGGAGAGTTTCAAAGCTGCTTTCCTGTTGGATTTTAGAGGAGGGATGTCACAGTGCAACTACAAGCATTAGACAAGTAGTAAAAAGCAAGCAGGCTTATCTCCGTACAAACAGCTTTCCTAGTGCCACAACTGAAAAGAGATTAATGCGCTCTACCACTTTCCTCCTTTGATGCTTGCAGGTGTTTCTTTCTTGGCATGATCTGTTTCCACCAGTTTGTGGAGATTAGTATTCAGAGACCCTCTTAAAACTGACAGGGTTTTGCAGGGCCTGGGAATGGGTTTTGGTTAAGTATTGGCTCACATGCAGAGCGTGTTGCTCCCACCCTGGCTGTAACGTTCTGCTTTCTGATCGCAGGGTTGCTGTCGATGGCAAACTCTGGCCCAAACACCAACGGCTCCCAGTTCTTCATCACGTGTGATAAAACAGACTGGCTGGATGGGAAGCACGTGGTGTTCGGCGAGGTGACGGAGGGCATGGATGTGGTGCGGCAGATCGAGGTTGGTGCCGCAGCGGGATCGTGCCTACTCCCTGCCTGCAGCCTCGCGCCTGAATTCCCATTAATTCCTGTTCTCCTCCTGAAGGCTCAGGGCACCAAGGACGGGAAGCCGAAGCAGAAGGTGATCATCTCCGACTGCGGGGAGTGCGTGTGACCCCGGCACTTTGGGGAGTGCTGCTTCTGCGCTTCTGCCCAACTTCCCCTGCGAGGCTCAGCGCCAAGTGCCTGTGGACGGCGCTGCGGGGAGCTGCCGAGAGCAACGCGCCCGCCCCGGGTGAATTGCCCCCCACGGCGCTCCCCATGGGGCAAGGTCGGCCTGCCATCAGCTTTGTGAAGACTTTCTATTTGACAGAAATAAAAGCTAGTTTTAAAAATTCTGAGGACCTGCCCCAGCTGTTGAATTCTCACTGTGTGAGGATGTGCTTTGCTTTTGAAATGTTTGCACTCATCTTCTCGAAGCTGGTGCCTAAATCCAAGCTGCAGGGCAGGCTGCCGGGGCGAGAAGAGCGGAGCCGATCCCATTGCTGCTGCGTTCGGAGCCAGGATCAGAACCTGGCAGCCTGCCCCCACATCGGCAGGGGGAGACGAGTCCCTGCTGCAGCCCGGCCCCATGGCCAGCACCGTCCCATCCTGGGGGCATTTCTTAGAGTGGGAGAACAAGGACTGGAAAAGAAGCACCAGGAAGGGGGTGATTTGTTCTTATTTTGGTGCACCGTCCTCAGAGGGTTTTTCATTAGGTATATTGGGCTTTCTCTTTTTTTTTTTTCTTTGCGTGTGGCTAAACCAGGTACATTATTTGTTTTTTCTGATGCAAAGTCCCTCAGGTACCTGAGCTGAGAAATAGGCCAGGCCATTTCATTTGGAAGACAGCAAATAAATAACCATGAAAATAGTGGCGTGTGACTGTGGTCCCCTTGCGAGCCCGCGGGAAGCGGCCGCCAACCCAGGCAGGGAGACACATCCTGGCCCCAGCCCGCATCTCAGCACCTCCGCGGGGCTTCGTTTCAAGCAAATAGGTACAATTTTAGCTGATCGTGAGTATTTTTTCATTGCGAAATCCTGTCTGCAGAACAGAGCACTGCTGTGCCGTGACATTTATTAAAAAACAAACAGCAAGAGAAACTACATGTTTATTTTCCAGACTAGGCGTTTATTTTATAACAGTGTCGTAGCTCAATATGGATTTTTTTTTTTTCCCATTGGCTGAGTTTTGTGAACTTTAAGTAAACAGGAGCGGGTTAGTCAGCCAGCTACTGGATTGGCTGACACTGTTTTCATTTAGGGACTTAGAGGCGCTGGTTAGAGCTGGGTTAGCTAAATGTGCATGGGCCCAGAGCAGCGCAGCCGCTGCCTCCCCTGCCCTCGCCCCCCCCAGCCCAGTCTGCCCCCACCAGCACCGGAGGCTGCAGCAGCCTCTGAGCCAGCAGCGCCCAAGGAAAACACATCCGCCAGGGCCAGACACGTCACCAGCCACAAATCCTCTCTTTCTCTCCTATATATATATATATATATTATATATATATATGCATGTATAGTACGGATGGGTCTCATTAAGTGTGGTAAGAGAATAAAAGTTTTATATTATTTACATCCACGTCTGGGAAGGGGAAGGGTCGGGAGGGATGGGGAGGGTATCAGTATTATTACTGATGGTCTCTGCTATGATGCAGCCCGGGGAGCAAGCCCTGCACACGGAGCAAGCCCCGCACACACGCAGGAGGCGGCGGGGCCGGGTCAGTGGCAGCCGCAGGACTTCACCACCATGTTGCGGTGCTTCTTGAGGATCACGTTGTTGTTGCTGTCGTAGTAGAGGACGGAGGTGGCGCTGAGCTTGGTGGGCGCACAGCACGCCTTGGGCACGGCCTCGGGCTTCATCAGGTGGACCTGGGGGGAGAGGAGCCGTGAGCGCGGGCGAAGCTTCAAAGAGCCCCGGCTCTTACCTGTGAAAAGCCTGGGTGAATGGGGGGATTATTTCTAGCGCTTCGTAAAAATATTTATTCTAAGCCCTTGGCAGTCCTTGCTGCAGTTTATATTGGATCGGGGCTCATGGCACCGTGCGGGCTGGGCAGCCCCTTCATTAATTTGGGATTCCTGGCCTCTCTTCACACTCAGCTAAGCAAGCAGCCCCTTGGGGCAGCACGGGGGCTTGCGATAGGGCTGCCCCCCCGTTGCGGCTCAGCACCACCCCTGCCTTCTGCACTGCACCGAGGCACAAAGCCTGGGACCCCCTCAGGGGCCTGGGGTACCCTGGGCCCTGCTCGAGGTGCGTGTTGTGCCGGCGCAGGCCGGGAGGTTCGCGGGCTGCCGAGCGCTCGCAGCCCCCCCCGGCCTCGCCCCACATGTGCGAGTCATTTACTGCGGGGCCAGCTGAGCTCTCCCAGCTCGGAAGTCCGGTGTTTTGCTGTCAAACCCTGCTATTTGCAGCACCGGCCGGGCTGGCACGGCTCCCAGCGCGCTCGCCCTGGTCCCCCAGTGCTTCCCAGAAGGGCCGGCCCCGGGTGCCAGGTGATTCACGTCCGCCCGAGCGGCTCCGTTTCGGGAAGAACCCCGGGCTGGGAGGTGAGGGGTGGGTGCCCGCAGCTGGCGGGGGGGCTCTGGCAGCTTCGTTAATGCAAAAAATAAACCCTGCCAGGCGACACCTTCAAAGGCTCAGCCGAGGACTCGGCACTCCCTGTAATTAACCGCGAGCACCAGAGTCGGCGTGACTCTGCCATTGGGAAATCAAACACTCACAGGTCAGGAAATTCCAGAAATTAAAGCATGGGTTGCGATGCGGGGTGGATTTGAGAAAATGGGGCATTAAAGCTTTCCTGTTCGGAATATGCTGAGCCCAGCGCTTGGGCTCTGTGCCGCAGCCTCACGCCACGGGGCCTCAGCTGCAGCCTCCGTGCACGGCGGGCGAGGAGGATGCCCGGGCACGACGCTGCCCCTTCCTGGGGTCCGGGACTGGGTGCCCACCTGGGGCATCTCCCCCAGGTGCCGGGGGTGCCAGGCAGAAAACCGGGCAGTGGAGACTCGCCAGCACTGCCCAATCCTCCCTGTCCTGCCCTTGTGGCCAAGCTGACCTTGCAGAGCCCTCATGCTCTGAGCTCTGTGTGCACCCCCAGACGCTTTGCTGGGCGCTGCCCTCCCCCCAACACCCAGCCCCGGCCGGCTGCGCACTGACCAGGGACTGCAGGATGGCGTGGTTGGTGGCGTTCATGCAGGAGTCCAGCGGGAAGGCGCACTCCCCCTCGCAGTAGTAGGCTGAGTACCCCTGCGGGGCGATCACCCAGTCCTGCAAGGAAAAGGGTTTGTGCTGGGGGCAGCCGGGTGCTTGCTGAGCCCCTTCCTCCACCACCTGCACCCCCGTGCCTCCTCCCCGGGCGGCTGTGCCAGCGGCGAGGGCTTATTTTGACTTTCGGACCACATGAAGGGTTCAGGGTCACTGTGGGGTTCAGGTGCCCATCACCACAGGGGCCGTGGCTCTTCCCGGGGGAGCGGGTCCGTACCAGCCAGCCCAGGTCCTGGAAGCTGACGTAGAGCTCGTGTCGCCGGCAGACCTGGCGCCCGTCCGCGGCGTGGACGTCATCTGCAAGGAAGAGGGCAGGCAGCGTCAGCCACGTGCGCTCGGTGCCCCCCGGCCCCACCAAACCGTGGGGCTGCATAGCTCGGATGGCTGGGGTTACTCCAAGGCAGCCTCTTTGTTGCAAAGCAGCTTCAGAGCAGGCTGAAGTTTTTGCTCCACCACTGGGACAAGGGGATGCAGCCTGGGGAGGCGTAAATTGGTGGCGCTCACAGCTCTGGGGTGTTCCCAAGTGCCCCAAGCACTGGGGCTCCCCTCCTACCCCAGCGGCTCCCCAGGGCCATGATGCCTTCCTGGGGCAGCTCCAAAATGAGGGCAATGATGCAAAAAAAGCAACATCCAGAAAGCCCCACAAAAGCAGGCTGCCCCGAGGGCGCCCTCCCGGACCTGCTGTGACCCTCTATCTGTCAGTGGCCCCACTGGTCGCTGTGCTCCCCCCAGGGCTGCACCTCTGGGCTGGCAGAGGGATTTCAGAAAGGGCAAGGTGCTAAGAGAAGGGCCCTTCACGGTGGCAACCGCAGAGCCTCGTGCTTTTGGCAAGGCCCGCTCCTATCCTCTGTGCTGGGGGCTGCTCCCGTGCTCTTACCAAAGATCCCCGGCAGCTTGTTGGGGTGCGGGAGGTCGTTCGTCTTCTTGGGCTGCCTCCTCCTGGGTGCTCTGGCTGCCCTTGTGACTCGCATGGGGCTGGTGCTCGCCCGGAAAAACGTGACCATGAAGGGCTGCTTGGAGCGGGGCCCCCGGCGCCCCAGCAGCCCGGCCGAGCCCGGGTCGACGCTGAGCCCTGCAGGGACGGAGCAGGAGCAGGTTGCAGGGAGGCAAAGTGCAGGGGAAGCTCTGCAGCGGGGCGCTGCGGTTTCTGCAGCCCAGGTGCATGGCATGGAGGCAGCAGGGCCTCATCCTGCACGGCCACTGCCACGCTAAGGTCATGAACAGCGATTCAGGCTCTTGGGAGAAAAGCCAAGTGAGAGCCAAGCAAGGGGTTTTCCCTGTCACCACCACATCAGGATGGGGCCGTGGCACTGATCCTGCACTGCCTTGCACCCTCAGCATTGTGCTCACACCCTGCTGTAGGAGCAGTGCCAGGAGGGTTAACCTGCAGCTGCACATGAGAACCTCTCCAGGGAGGGAGCCCCTGGAGCCCCCCCAGCCCACACCAGGAACTTCAGCGCTGCCCACCTCCACGCCCCCGGCTCTCCATCGCAGCTGGGATTGGAACCGCAGAGCCGAGCCCTGCTGCCACCCCCCACGCACTAATGGGGTGAGAGGCCTGCCATGCCTGGGGATTTGGCCCCAAATGCTGCAGCTGGGCTTACCGTCATCTGTCTCCACATAGAGCCGCAGGCCCAGGTTGTATTTCCGATCCACTAACCAGTGGTTGCTGGCAGCCGTGACATCGAAGACCAGCCAGCCCTCGGTCCCCGCGCGCAGGTCCTGGGCGTCCAGCAGGAACAAGTCAGACTCCCTGGGAAATGGGAAAAAAGAAGCCTGTGAGTAATAGCACCCGAAGGCAACGGCAGCCCACGGCCAGTCACAGAAACGACTCCCCGGTGTCCGTGCCCGTACAGATCCCGGCGCTGCAGGGTCAGGACGGCGCCTGCGGCCGTGCCGTGTGTGACGGTGGCACCCTGGCAGCTGCCCTGGGAAAAGCGAAGCGCCCTCCCCGCCCGGCCGAAACGCCGGGTGTGTCACTGCCCGGGGACGCCGTGGGAACAGACGGCTGCGGTGTGCTGCTGCCCTTGGCACTGGCACGGCGCTGGGAAAGGAGAGTGCCAGAGCCGGCACCGGCTGGGGGCCCCATCCCCATCCCCGTCCCTGTCCCCATCCCATCCCATCCCATTCCATCCCATCCCATCCCATCCCATCCCATCCCATCGCATCGCATCCCATCCCATCCCATCCCGTCCCGTCCCCATCCCTGTCCCCGTCCCCGTCCCATCCTGTCCCTGCCACCTGTTGGAGTGCTCCGCTGCGATCTCGTAGATGCTGACGTGCAGGGTGCTGTTGGCGTGGCGGGTGGCACCCCGTGCCTTGTAGATGCGAAACTCAGCGGCCGTCACCGACTCGCCCGTGGGCACCTGCGTCAGGTCGAACCTGAACTCCTTCCAGTACGGCTTCGGGGAGGAGGTGTCCCGGTCCTGCTCGACTGCAGAGCAGAGGGGTCAGGGAGCCCCCAGGGGCTGACCAGAACCCACAGCACCCCCGGGTCCCAGCAGCCCCACGTCCCCCCCCCAGTTCAGGGACAAAGCCCGCTGACTCCGTGCCCTGCCCCAGTGAGCTCTGCTGCAGGGTCCCACCTCTCTGACTGACCAGAAAACTGCTCTGTAAAAATAAACCCTCACTTTCTACCAAGTGTCTCCTTTCTGCAGAAATCTGGTGCTTTTGGGGAAAAAAAACTTCTGGTAATTTTTTTTCACGTCCGTAAAGAACAAACACACTGTTCCTTTACGGTAAGGCATCCCCACACAGTTTCACTAATATGTAATTATTTTCTTCAAATTGTTCTTTAAAAATATTCCAGACTGCCATGACTGAACATAATTAAAGTGATTAAAGCTCCTCCTGCTTCAGGCGTAAAAGAAATGTAACAAATCTGAGCTGGTGCTCACGTAAACCAGACAAACACACAAATAAATAATTAAACGGACATGTTTAAATGCAAATTTTAACCAATTCCGGGGGGGGGAACATTCCAAATGTGCTACACTACAAAGCCAACCCCCCCCCCCCCATAAATGGGGGCAGCTCAGTGCCTCTCTTCAAACTGAATGCCCAGATTTTAACTATGCATCCACGGATCTTTCCGTCTTTTTTTATTATTATTATTTATTTTTTTCTCCGTTTTTTTTTTCTTTGAAAACAAAACAAAACACCACATTCCCTCCAGCTACTGGGCTCACCACAAGCTATGTTTTAAAAAAAGCATGGGGCCAGGCGGCCCGGGGCGGATGCGGAGAGCGCTTCCTGCTGCCGCGGCGAGGCCGCCGGCCGGCCGCCAGCTGCGCGGGAGGTGCTGCAGGGATGCACCGGGAGCCGGATTTGGCCCACGCGCCCCCGGGGATACCGGGACCCCCGAGCCCACCACAGTGCCTGGGGTCTCCCCGCTGCCCTGGGTGGGCTCTGGAGGCTGCCCCAGGGCCGAGGCTGCCGGACCCCAGCCGGCCGAGCCCGTGCGAGCTGGTGCCTTTTGTGCGGTTCCGTTCCTTGCACTGAGCCACTGAGGGCAGCTGAGCATAGTGAGAGGTCCTGCCAGAGCCTTTGCTGCCTCGTTGCTCCTGCAAGAGCCTTTGAGCCCCACAAAACAACCAAGTGGTCCCCGTAGTCTGCCCTCCTGCAGCTGATGAGCACCCCGAGGGAGGCCCCGCGGGGACACCAGCCCCAAGTCGGTGCCCCTCAGGCATTTATGGTCACCCCGGTATCTCACTGGCTGCCCACAGCCACAGCAAAGCACCGGGGCCAGGTTTCTCCGTGTTACTGGCTGGTGACATCCTCAGGGAACCCAGAGAACTGAACCACGTTTCCCGTGTGCGTTGAACTTCTCCCAGGCCATCACAACGCGCGGCAGCAGCGTCTGCAGCCAGGTACGGGCAGAGCCCTCGCAAACCCAGCTCCCTTCCCACGGGGAGCAGTAAGCGATGGATGCAGCAGGGGCTCATAAAGCACACACTGAGGTCTTCAAGCACCCTGAGCAGCTGCAATTAGGGGCTTTACCAGAATCGTTTAAATTCGCCCCACCTGATTTATGACCATGCACCCAGGGAAGGGCAGCGGCAGTTCTCGTGGCAGGACCGAGGTGATCTCTGCGGCCGTGCCACAAGGCTGCAGCTCCACGCGAGGCATCTGCTCTGCAACGGGGATGGGGCAGGAAAAGCCCTGCTTCGTGCCCCCTTCGCTGCCTGCTGGAGCACAGCCTCGGAAGGGCAGGGCCAAAATGTGTCCTCCCTTGTGCTGACGGGGGCGTAGAGCAGCAGGGTGAAGGCAACAGGGACGGGACAATTAGCAAACAGCAGCACGGCTTTATGATCGTTGGGTTCAGCGAGGGGTTAATATTGCTGTCTTTTCTGGCAAAGTTATAAATGTGTGCAAAATGATGAACCAGCCGTGGGGGAGCAGGCGCCGTGTCCCAAAAGCACCCCGCGCCCTTTGCCCAGGCGGGACGGCTGCTGCTCAAACCCTGCTGCTGGTGGGGGGGCGTGGGCACGGGGCCCCCCCTCAGCCTGGGCACCCGGCTATTGATTCGAGGTTGGCTCAGCCGCACCGCCAACCCGCAATTACCTGTGGGCGGATTATCCGGATTGCGGATGGGACGCTAAAAAAACCCAGCCCAAGCTCCTGCTCTCCTTGCCCCCTCCTTCTGCAGTCACCGTCTCACCCCTTGGGGCTGCTGCGTCTTTCCCCAGCCATGAACGCCACACCATGTCTTGTGCACCCCCCCCCCCCCCCCCCCCCTTAAATAATAGGAAAAGCATATAAACCCATATAAAACGGCAGCAGGGCTGTCCAGCTCCTGCCGTGCTGAGCCCTGCTGTGTGACCAGCCCCATGCCCCCGCACCCCTCCTGGCTGGCAGGCACGGGGCGATGGGGACGCCTTTTCCTCACTCCCCACCTTATTTTTAGCTGCACTTCTTCGTTGTAAACCTTCTGTGTGCGCGGTGTTTCTATAAACTGCTCATCAGTCGTAATTACTAGTCCTGGCTGCTCTGAACGGTCCCCATGATCATTTCAGACACTAAATTAAAAGGAAATGCCAGGATATTCAACCACATCAAATACGCTGAATCTTAAAATAATTTTAAAGGAGATGCAAGGAAGATGCTGTCCTTTGCTTGGAAGCAGGAAAAAATAACCTCCAGAGGCTTTCCTAAGCAGGGAGAGATCTAGGAGCTCTCCCAAGCACTGCAAATGCAGCTGGGCTCCTGCTCCAGCCCATGAACACCTCCGTCTTCCGAAGACGAATGCTGGGAGCCGTAGGACAGGGGGCTCTGCAAAGGGCACCCCACGCCCTGCTGCATGTGCCTGGGAGGCTGCCTCGGCCCCTGCCTACACCCCCACCACTTCCCGCAGCTGTAAGCAGTCAGAGGAGAGTGCAGTGTCACGGGTGGACCCGAAGGGTTTTACTTGCTAAGATTTCCCCCTTTAAAACACGCACCGTGGGTGCATACAGAGCACCAGCACCCATTCGGCACCACGGGGCTCGGGCACTGCACACCGTGAGCCTCCTCCTTGGGCTTGCCAGCGTGAACCTCTGCTCCATGATCTCAGCCTGTGCGCGGCCGTGCTGCACAGCTGATGGCCCAGCCCGGGGCCGGGACAACTCCCAAAGCTGGGCTGGGACGAGCGGAGCCATCGCCACCAAACCCAACCGAAGGTGGCCAAAGAGCCACTGCCGCCCATTGCCCCACGCAGCGCGGACTGGAGGGGCTTGAGCCCCCGGCTCTGTGTCCTGCCCCGGCTGGCAGGCACAGGCACTGCCCGGCTGAACTGGGACACGCTCGTGTGCCAGGGAGCTTCGGCGCGTCCCCTTCCCAAAGGCGTGCCGTTGGGAGCCGCGCACATGCCCGGCTCACACAGCGCTCCACGGGCGGGAGCAGAGCGGTCCAGGTGCCTAATGGAGCGCTGACTTACCCCATTTGCATGCCCCATCAGGATAATTGTGCAAAAAATTATGCATGCAAATTAAAGTTAGCCTTCTCCCACAAAAAAAAAAATTATTTAATTAACATGAAGGGACTCATGAAGCCGCAGAATTCAAAGCCATTCAAATTGAAGGCTGAAACTCTGCTCCCCAGCTCTCTCTGCTGCTCCAGGAGCACCAGGAAGGGGAGCGGCATGGGCACCCCTGAGCCAGCACCGCTCCTCCCAGGCACCCACTGGCTGTGCCTGTAGCCAAACCTGTTCATTTTAAAGCACTTTTTGGTGTTCATGTTGAGGGGAGCTGGGGTCTGATGCCCCAACGTCCACCTCCTTGGGCCTGGCTGCCCCTGATGTGCTGAGCCCCCTGTCCCGGAGTGCTGCAGAGGCACCTGGGGGCTGCGTGCCCAACCGCTGCCCAAAGCACCGGGGCTGTACTGCGGGGCTCTCTGGCTTCTTCACAGCCAAACACGGTACAGGGGATGCTGGAAAGGATGAAGAGGACTTGGGAGATGCCTCTGTGGTCCTTGCTTGCTCACCCATACCTTCTCCTGAGGGGCCTGGAGGGGTTCAGGAGAGGACAGGCCCTGTCTGGTCCTTGATGGTGCCGTGGCGAGGCAGTGCTCTCCTTCCCATTGCTGCCACTTGCAAACCATGGTGCAGCAGCCGACTCCGGCCGTGCTCCAGAAAGGTGGGGCCGAGACCTGGCCACGTCCGCAGCTCCCAGGTCAGGCCAGAGCTCTGTGCCTGCAGACACCCCCCGCCCCCAGCCTTGGCACAGACGCCCCCCCAAAAAGCCTCGTGCTTGGCCAGAGATGCCTAGAGAGGGGCATGTGCCCACATGAACACCCCTTGAAGCAAAGAGAAGAGGCAGGGAAGAGCTGCGTATCTGAAAGCCTGGTCTGGGCATCCTGCCGGTTCAGCCTGTCCCAGTGGGACCCCAGTGGTCCCAGTGCTCATGGCCTGGGGGTGCCGGCTGGAAACGGCTCTTCTCTGGCTGCCACTCACAGCTGTCTGGAAATGGGACGGTGCTGGAGCCCGGCGCTGCTCCGTAACCAGCCCGACGGGATTCCAGCAGTAATTAGTAACCCTGAGGATTTTATTCTGAGCTGGGATTCAGTGTCCCACGGCAGGTAATTCGTCCCCCTTGCTGCTGGCCCGGGAGAGCTGCTGCCCCCCGCACGTCCCGCTCACCTCTCGGGTGCTCCGCGGGCACCCACTCAGTGGGGTGGGCGACGCCGCTCCCTCGAGCCCGCCCCGTCGGTTCGCAGCTTCGTCATGGTGGGGAGCGTGCTCGGGGGGCCGGGGGGGGCCCAGGTGGCTGCCGCTTGGAGAAATCTCTGCCCCGGGCAGAGCCCCCCCCCCCCCCTCCCCCCGCCCCGATCCCGAGCCATCCGCAGCAGGGACCGAGCGAGCCCCGCACGCCCCCGGCCCGCGGCCACCGGGTCCCTCGCAGCCCCCTCCCGCCGCTACGGGGCCGAGCTCCGTGCGAAAGGGGTTTTGTGAGCAGGGAGGCACCGGGAGAGCGCCCCGGGAGCGACGGATGCTGGCGGCCGTCGGTGCAAACGGCTCGGTGCCGCCGCCCGCCCCGACGGCCGAGCCGGGCACCCGGTCCGCGGCGCTGGGCTCCGCTCCCGGCTCCGCTCCCGGTAACGCGGCCGCCGCAGCCCCGCTCCGGGCCGGGCGGGGGGGCTCTGCCCGGGGTGGGGGGGCTCTGCCCGGTCCGCCCCGGTGCGCCCAGCGGGTGCCGCGCGTCCCGCAGCGCGCCGCTCCCCGGGACCCGGGCGCTGCGGCCGGCAACGGTGTGTCCGCGCCCGGTGCGCCCCGTGCAGCCCGGCTGCTCCCGTGCGCCCCGGTCCCTCAGTACTGCCCGGTCCCTCGGTGCTCCCCGGTGCTCCCCGGTCCCTCAGTACTGCCCGGTCCCTCCGTGCGCCCCGGTGCTCCCCGGTCCCTCAGTACTCCCCGGTCCCTCCGTGCTCCCCGGTGCGCCCCGGTCCCTCCGTGCGCCCCGCTCCTCCCGTCTCGGCTCCCGCCCGTGCGCTCCGCTCCTCCGCCGTCCCGCCCGTGCGCCCCGGTCCCTCGGCGCGCCCCGGGGCCGCGCTCACCCATGTTGACGAGGCTGACCACGGTGTCGGCGCGGCTGACGACGCTGCCGGGCGGGGGGCTCTGGGTGCTGAGCCCGGTGAGCACCGGCCGCGACACCGCCTCCTCCTCCTCCGCCTCCTCCTCGCCGGCCACGGCGTGGTACAGGTCGAGCATGAAGAGCGGCGCGGCGGCGGCGGGGGCGCGGGCGGCGGCGGGGGCCCGCGGGCGCGGCCGCCCGGGCAGCCCGAGCACGGCCAGGATCTCCCGCTGCACGTCCCGCCGCTCGCCGCCGCTCAGCCGCCGCTGGAGGAAGCCGGCGGCGTGGAGGCGGCGGCGGAGGACGCTGCCGCTGCCCAGCTGGCACAGCACCGCCGCCGCCCAGAGCAGCGCCAGGGCGCCCAGCGGCCCCCGGCCCGCCGCCGCCCCGCGCCCCGGCCCCATGGCACCGCCGCCGCCCGGGCCGCCCCCCCCCCCCCCGCCGCCGCCCGGTGCGGTGCGGAGCGGCCCCCGCGCGGCCCCGGCCCCGGTCCCGGCCCCGGTCCCGGCCCCGGTCCGCCCCGGCGGGGCGAGGGAAAGGGACGGGCCCGCCGGCGGCACCGCCCCGGCCCCGGTGCTCCCCGCCCGGCCGCCCCCGGGGCAAAGGGCGCGCCGCTGGGCAGCCGCCCCCACGGGCACCCGGCCCTGGGATGCTCACCGCTGCGGGTGCCCAAAGCCACGGGCACCCACCCCCCAGACACCCAAGCCCACGGGAACCCAACCCCAGACACCCAAACCCATGGGCAGCTACCCCCAGAAACCCAAAACCACAGGCACCCCCCCCCCCCAGGCACCCACACCCAAGCCCACGGGCACCCAACTCGTGCACCCAACCCCACAGACACCGCACCCCTCACCCTGTGCTCCCACCCCTGAGGGACCGACCTCACTTTCCGCCGTGCCCGGCACCCACCCCATGCACTCTCCTGGGTGCTGACCTCGCTGGGCACCCACCTCCCCAGCACCCATCCCCACCAGGCGATCCCGCTGGCAAACGCCCACTGCAGCAGGCGGTGGGCATCCACCCACCTCACCCGCGGGCACCCACACGCCTGGAGCAGGGACACCTCACACCCCAGAGCCCCCCCCAGTTTGGGGGCCGGCAGCGAAGATGGTCCCTGCGCCGCTCTGCAAGGAAAGCTGCGTGCAGACGCCCTGCGGCTGCTGCGAGTTGGAGGCACGGCGGCGCGCAGGCATCGCCTCTGCGTGCGGGACAGCTCCCTCGCCCAGACTCAAACACTAACACTCTGGAATAAAGTAGGAGGCAAGATTGTTTATTACCGCAAGCAATTTTAATACAAAAATGTGTCTGGTTTTTAAACAATTCATTGGTAGAGCTTCAGTTTTGCCTCAATTTAAACCAATTGAGAGAATCACACAGCAACACGGTCAGAGCTGGAGGAACAATATTTAATAAATACAGGGGCTCCGCTGAGCCCTCTCCCTCCGCCCATCTCCTGGTCACTTGGTCAGTTCGATTTTATTACAAAGAAAAAGTAGCGTACAAAAGCCAGACAGGACTTGTAGCGAGTGTGCTGGTGAGACTCATTTCAAGGACAAGCAACTGTGCGTGTAAGTCCAGATTTCTTCTAGGAGCAGAGGTCACATCAATCTCAGCCTGGTTGGAAGTGGAATGACCAGTTAAATAATAAATAGGAAAAGAGATGCAGATAAATAGCAATCCTGTAAGGAACAAGGTGGGTCGTCTCTTAGGCCTTAAATCCAGAAGAATCCTCTAACCCGCGGGACCCACCACCGCTAAGGGACGTGTCTGTGATCCAAACCTGCAATCTTACCAGCGTGCTCTCTTCTGGACAGCGTTATCGTGAACCCCCTCCCCAAACCCATCAGCATTTTTTGTTCTTTAAAAACGAAGTTGCCGGGACAGTATTTTAAAGACAGCAGTTATAATGACCTTAGCTGTAGTGTGTGCAAATTTTATTGTCAAACTCCGCTTTCTTCAGGTAAAATCACATAGCTTTAAAAAAATGGAAACATAAGCCCCAAATCCCCTCACCTCATGTTTCTCTGCTTGAGGTATCTGTGATTTACAAAAGAGAGTTCCTTGAACACTGTAGGATTCAGGTCTTTGCTTTTAAATATAATTTACCTTGCTGAGACAGCAAGTTAAGTTTATAAAGATGCATTTAGGAAACAATCCTAAAAGATAAAGCAGGTTCACACCCTGCACCGCGCAGAAATCCTATTTATAGGTTAGTTTTTCTTTACACTTTCACATCTTGACCTTTTTTGCTTCCTTTTTTTTTCTTTTTTTTTTTTTTTCTTTCCTTCCCACATCTCAGTTTTCCAGGCCCCTCTCTGAACAGGGGTCGCCAAGAGGCAATTTTTATCTACATAAATATTCACATGAAAATAGTAACTTACAAAAAAGGAAAAAAACAAATAAGGCAGCTTCCATAACACAACTTTCTTTTACACTTTTAACAATATAGTTTCTCCCATTTAGAATAAATATACATCCAATGTACGTAGTAGGGTTAAAAATTGGACACAGGTTGGGTTTTCTTTCTTTCAGGAGCGCGTGGGTACAGTATTATCTCTTGGGGCCTGGAGTTTTTGGGGTGGCAGTGGTTGTTTTCTTGGACATGGTTGGGATTTTGGAGGGTTTCGCCATGCCCCGGCGCGAGCTGCCTTGCCCACCGGCTACGCTGCTCTCCGAAGTGTCCGAGCACGCCGACTGCGTTTCCAGCAGGTCAAAATCGGAGGCGTCGCTTCCCCGCCGGCTGCTGGCCCGACTGCCCGCGCGGCTCCCGGCACGGCTGGTGGGACGACTGGCTGTCTTTTTGGGATCTGCGAGGGGAGCCCAGAGCCCCGTGAGCACCGGCACGCGGAACGGCAGCACCGCTGCGGCCGCTCTCGTTAGCCCGCACATCGCCCCTCCAAGGGGGGTTCATCACACAGCCCGCCTGCTGCGGCACCCCCCCGGCACGCATCAGTGTCCCCCGCTTGCTGCAGGCTCTGCCAGCTCCCCGGGCAGTTGGTATTTGCTCTCCCAAAATAAGCAGCCAAGAAGGAACAGCCGCGGCGGGAGCTTTCAGCCCCTGCACCCAGCTTACCTGCCCGGCTGGCTTTGGCACCCGTGGAGGCTGGCGAGGAGCTGTTGCTGGTGTCCCCCGCCAGCGAGGTCCGGCTGGAGTGGAAGGTGGGGCGCTTCAGCTTGCTGCCCGCGGCCGGGGTCACCTGCGGAGGAAGCACACGGAGAGCATCGCTGAGATGGCACCGCGGCGACCTGCCGTAACCGGCCGAGATCACCTCACAGGGCAGTAAAAGGACTTGGACATTTAAGGAACACCCATCTTAACGGTCACGGAGAACTCAAGCTGGCGTTTCAGCAGCGCTTGCAAAAAGGAAAACAAAAAGCAGCCGGATCCCGAGAACAAGGACGGCAGCGGCAGTTTGTGCGCTGCAGGCTGAACAAAAGCAAAGCCGCTGTCCAGCCGGAGGACAACAGGGTCACCTGGGATCAGGAGCTCCCCAAAGAGAGAGGGACATCTTGCCAAATATGTGGGCAGCTCTGCGCGCACAGCACGCTGCGCTGGCTCCCAGGGGACGGGCACAGCTGGACAGCAAGACACCAGCGACAAACGGACACACGGAAGGCTGTGGATCAGCTTCGGTCATGAGGCTTCGGTCGTGTCCTGTGCCACACGCATGAAACGGGCTTTCCGTGACCTTTAAGATGTTGCAGATGGAGAGGGGGGAGCAGCACAGCGCAGCTTTGCTCCCGTGCTGCAGAACAAAGCAGGGGCAGGATGGCTGGGGGGGGGGGGACGGGGAGGGAGAGGTGCCCGCATCTGTCCAGAACAAGAGGCTCCAGTTTCTATCGTGAACCAAAGATCAGTTTTGGGGCGGTGTGAGGGTGCTGCAGGGAAGCGCCAGCCCACGGCGTGCCCCAAACCTCGCTCCTGCGACCCCAACCTCCCCGCCGGCGTGCTGCGGTGCCGCAGGGCGGCTCTCGAGGAGCCTTACAGCAGCAGCTGGAGAGGTTCCCCTCTGCTCCCCACGACACTGTGATTTTGGGGAAGCTTAAAAATCTTTACATCTCGTGAAACTGGAGCCACAATGGGGGAGAGGGAAGCAGAAGGGGAGCCAAGCAGCGGGCTCTCCTTCGGTCTCAGTGGGAATTAAAATCCATTAACACATGATTGGAAGGTACCGTTCCCATCATCACAGATTTCGATTCTCATCCTTGATCCTAGTTCAGAAACACATTACAGCAGCAAGCAGGTGGTTTAGGGCAATTCAGAAAGTACTCCTGCGCTTCTGCTGATCTAGAAGAACGCCTTTTCCGTTTGAAAGCACTTTCAAGCAAGATCAAGTTATTTTGCCATTGCCATCAGCGAATCACTAAAATCTACCCAATTATTTCATATTCACAGGGTCAGAAAAGTTGGCAAGCAGGCTGGGACGTTCGGCAGATTGAAGTGTCGGCCTGAATTCATCCTCGGAGCGTCAAAGTGCAGCCAGCCTGCGTTACTGCCGGACGCACCACGCATGACCAACACGGTGATAACACAATCGCTTCGTGAAACGAAGGCAGTGGTTACTGTGCATGCACTGTAGCTGATTTTCAAGTCTCAACTCGGCTGCTGAATTTCAGTTTTTGAATGCCAATCGCGGCCTATTTTGAATGCTTAAAGGCTGTTAAAGCTTGGAAATATTCTCTTTTTTAAAAGCACAACGTGACAAATGTTACTCTTTTGGTTTGAAAACAGGTAAACGTGCACTGCAAGCAGTCTGCACGTTGTGCTTTACTGTAAGGTTGGCACTTTGCTTAATCCGAGTTAGAAACCCATGAAAAACGCTAACAGGCCTCGTGTCAGCGGTGCTAAAAGCGCTGCTCTACCAAAAGGAAAGCGTTAAACAGGCAAGGAAGCAGGACTTCTCTGTGAGCCGCACTCCAGCCTGCCGACAGGTCCTCGGGGCTACGAGACCATACTCTACCTCGGAGCTCGAGAGCTGGAAGTCGGAATAATCGAATCCCCTCAGGGGGGTGCCCGCTTTACTGTTTATCAACCAGGGTTTGTCATAACATCGAGAGAAGTGATGTGGAGTCTGTGAAATGGAAAATCCAGAGAGGGGGGAGAGGCGGGAGTGAGTGAAAAAAAAAAACGAAACAGAAAAGTATCTGGAATGAGGGGAGAACAGCACTAAAATGAAACGAGAGAACCAAACGGGAAATACATAAATTCAAAAATGGAAAACAAACGAACAAATGATGCAATTCAAACATGCATGGCAAACGGTGTGATGGGACAGCAGAGGCTGGGCAGTCACTGCTCCCTGCGCCCTGGCCCGACTCGTGGCTGCAGCACGCTGCGATCGTCCGCCCGCGGGAGCTCTGCTCAGATGTGGTGCAGGGGAACGAGGCGGAAATCCGTCCTGAGCCATCCCACCCTGCCCGACCCACACAGCCAGCGGGACTGTTCCTGCAGACCCCACCACGAACATCTTCCAGCAGAGACCATGACCACTGATGAGGCCCCAGCCTTCCTCCTCCTCGCACCTCCTGCAGCACCTCATCTCACCGGGACGGGCGTGGAGGCCACCGGCTTCTAAAGGACCAGCAAGGGAAAGGCTTCACGCCCAAACCCTACCTTGGCTCCGCTGGCTGGGGTTGCAGGAGATGATGGCATGGAGGCGCAGCTGTGGTTGCTCTGGCTGGCACTGGAACTGGACCGAGTTGGGGAGGCAGCCCGGGAGGATGGCTTTGATCTCCGGCCCCGCGACCGGAACGGTGTCATTCCCTGGGAGGCCCCCTCTGGCAAGATGAATTTCTCTCGAAGTTCAAGGTTGGTCCGTCCTCGCGCTGGAAGGGGACACAAGAGAGGAGAGCTGAGGTTTGCACGGACCTGACATCGTTACTGGGGCTTGGGAGGCTCTTCATCTATTTTGGGTGATAGGTGAGAGAGAGAAGGGACCACCACCCACAAAAGGCCAACCTTAACATTTTCAAGCAAATGCCCCGAAGAGCTGGAGGGTCTCCCTCTGACAAGCAAGGGGCAACCACACAGGAGAAGGTCTGTGGACTTCAGCTCCTGGGCCAGCTGACAGCGCCCCAGCAGAGAGCGAGGCCATGCAGCAGCCCTTGTAGGAGGCGGTAGCAATTTCAGAGTCAATGCCTTACGGACCACAAAGCCAAAGAAGCAACTGCAGAACAGCAGCACCATGCTGAGATAACCCAGGGATGGAAATAACCTTGATGTCAGCGCTCTAAAACATCTGCTGCAAAGCGTTAACAGGGGAGGCCAAAGGAGCAGAGCTGCACGAGTAAAATCCTAAAGGTTACACCAAGCAAGCGGCACACTTTAAATCATGCTGCTTTCAGCAACAGCCATTTGATAACAGAAGCAGGCAATGGGTAAGCATCAGCCTGAAGAAGACACATCTGAAGCAATTAACATCTCAGAGACCCCGGTGAGATAGGAGCATATGGAGAACAGACCCGACCTCCACCACGTGCAGTGAGCTGCAGTAAGAACTGCTCAATGCTCCTTTCCTGCTGGAAAAGCGGGGCAGAAAGGAGGGTCTCTGGCCCCCTTTCACAGATGGCTGCTCTCCTCTTTGCCAGAGCACTTCTGCTCATCCCGCCTCCCCTCCCACGAAACATGCTGGGGATCCTCTTGCAAAGCCTCTCATCCTACAAGGCACCGAGGTCAGCACTGCTGACGGGAGAGAATTTCAGATTCCTGCCTTCTTGCACCTTGATGCACTTCGTTCCTGGCCACAACCCTTGCTAATTTTTCTCTCCAGTACTTTCGCCCCCACCCAACGTGCCTCGCAGTTGCAGTTTTGTGGTTTGCTTCGGATCCATTTTCTCCAGTTCCTGCCCGTGCTTGGATAGCCCAGACCCGCTCCCCTGAGTGCCTGGTGCTGCCTGGCCACCGACAGCCACAGAGGGAAAGTTCTCAAACTCCTGTCACTGGGAGAGAAGGCAACCAGCTGCTAAAACCCAGGAACTGCCTTACCTCTGCAAGGATCGTTCTTCACCAAGAACTCATCCAGGGCCATCCATCCTCCACCAACGCGGACCATGACCGTGCTCCGCAGGATGCGGACCAGCCGCAGCTGCTGGGAATCGCCGAACTGCGGAGCCAAGAAACAGAACTCAGACAGGGCCACGAGTCGGGAAGCACGGCTCCTTCCCACTGCGGGCTGCACCAGGGCAACGCGTGGACCACGCCTGCCACTAAGCTGTTGGAAATTCTGTGGTCCCAAATGCTGTTATTGGTCTATCGAATACTTCTACGGTTTCCCCAGATAGGCTCTTACGGATCAAATACCTTGCTGGCACCAATTTACAGGAGTTTTTCTGCTGCTTGGTATTAAGATAATGCAGCTATCGAAATCTTTTAGTTTTAAAGCAAAAGACAGAATTTTTTAGAGCAGCAAATGAGAATTGGGAATTTGGCCGTTGGATGGATTTTTGCAGCCCGAATTGTAGGTTTTCCTCTTGTTATCAAAGAAAGAGAGGCTGTCAATGCACTGACACTCCTGGTGCAGTCTGCTTGGAAAAGAGATGGCCGATACAGATCACTGAAGGCTGGTGAAACAGCAAGGCAGGCAGTGCTGTGTCACCGCTGAGCGAGAAACCTCGGATCAAGTCTGAAGCCCAGGGATTTCGCTGAGCCTCAGACTTGACCCCACCAGCCACAAAGCTCCCGCTGCGGAGATCGCCCCGTGAGGATGTTTCAGTGAGTGCAGTGATGGGAATCCAGGCAGGAATCCCGCAGAAATGTTGATTAGTGATTGCAATGTACATTAGTGATTTGAAACACCTGCAATTTCAAACAAGTGCACCCCGGATCAGAAGCACGCGGCTGTTTCCCAAAGCTCCCTGAGCCTCCTGGAGAGCCAAGCCCAGGCTCCTGGTTGCCTCCTGCACTGCGGGGGTGCAGTCGCCCTACACCCATCCCTACAAAGCCCCTGCTCCAACGAGGAGGTCGGGGAACCACTCTTAGGAAGCAAGACCACCTTCAGAATGATTAAAAAAACAAAAACAAAAAAAAAAAAAGCAGTAACATTTTCCCTGGGTGGACAGCAATACAAAAAAACAAGAGACAAAATGAAAACAGAGTGCAAGCCACATCGAGACGGGGTACTGCAGGTGGGGGGAAAGGAGGGAGCAGGTTCCCGGCCACCCGGGGGTGCTGGAGCGGGGTCTGTCCCCAGCTTGGGGTCCTCCCAAAACCCGCTCGCCCCAGCACAGCTGTGAGAGGTGCTGCAGCTGTGCTGGGATGGAGCTGCCTCACTCTGAGGGCTCAGCATGCTTCGGGCACCCCATTCAGAGCTCGGTCAGCGGGGCGGACACCAGCCCGCCGGGCAGTGATGTTCCAGGGCAGACGGATCTCTAGATAGCCGAGGAGCACAGCTGCTCCGTGCCAGGGAAAGCCAGGGATGTGTCAATTCTCATTTCCATTGCCACATTTACATTATTTTTCAGTTGCCATTGAGAATGTTTCTAAAATCACTGTCTAAAACAAAGCCAAAGCTCTGTTGGATCCGTTCACTACAGAGATCCAAGCTTATTTCTTTTGGGGCATGTTTTTGGTAGGGCACCATCAGTCCACGTGAAAAATAAACCTGTGTGAGGGGCCAGTGGGCACATCATAAGGACATGTGCTGCTCCAGTCCTGTTACAAGAACTCTGAGCACCGCAGCAGCTGGCACTTCGACACACGGCCCCGCTAACCGCGGTCACACCAAGGGGACACGCGCGGTTTGTGCGAGCCTTGCTCCCGTTAGGAGTTACTCAGCGGGTGCAGCAGGGATGGAGGTTTAGTTATCATTACCTACAGGATTAAACATGTGGACCTGGTGTTCTCATTCCATGGTGATTGTGATCCAAACCCATCCAGAGCCTGGTACAGCCCTCGTGCGTGTTTTACCCCCGTGTTTTTGTCTGGGCCAGCCGTGCCCCGAGGGCAGCAGAAACCTGCCCAGCAGCGCTGCCTGCTGCAGGGGGCCGTGGCTCAGCACCATCAGAGGTTGCCACCGACATCCCCAGGGTAGCCAAGAAAGGAGCCGAGGAGAGAGAGATCTCTCCCTTTCTGTCAAATCCTGATTTTTCCCATTGAACTTTTCCCTTTTTTCCTGCACGATGCAGTCCTTAATTTTTTTTGGATGGCGATCCCAGCTTGCGCACGCCCCTGTACCAGGCTCTGCGAGCAGCTAACAAGCTCTCTAAGGCAGCACGTTACAGGTCACATCCTCCCACAGCAACAAAGGACAGAGCGCGTTACGACACACAAGCTACGATTGTTATGAAGAGGTGAGAGCATTGCAAGGCAAACTGTACCTGATTGCCGAGGAAGAACTACGGAGGAGAGAAGTTGTGGAGGGATAAGGGTTGGGGAGGGGGGCGGGGAAGTCAAGAGCAAGAGGAAAGAAAAGAAAAAAAACAAGAAAAACATTTTATGGGATTAACAGTGCAATAATCACGAAAACCGTTAACTGCAGGGAGTTAGAAATGTGGGGGTTCTGCTACTTGGTTCTCAGGCAGCAGCCGCAGCTCGGCCCGCGGCAACGCGCCCGGCGAGCCTGGGACCCGGCGCAGCTGGAGCGCTGCGGCTCAGCCCCTCCGTGCCGAGCCGCGAGTCCTGAAAACAACGCGCAGGAAACCAGGCGGGTTTGCTGCCAGCTTGCTTCAGAAGTTTACCTCGGTGAATAATTTGAAACATAAACACCGAGCCTGTTACAAAGAGATTCTTTAAGGAAATTATTCTCCTTCTTCAGGAGCGAGCTAAGAAAAACACGGGCGTAAGGTACACTCATCCACGAGAAGAACTTCAAGGGCAGCTGGCGGCGGCACTGAATGCAGCACTTCATGCTGCCCTCCCCAGAACAGTGCCACTTTTATGCTCTCCTGCAGCTCCCGGCGTGGGGCACGCCCTGGGGCCGGGCACAGCGCTGGGCAAACGCGGCCGAGGCACCACCGCCTCCCTGGGACGCGGTGTGACACGGGGCGAGGTCCCCAGGGGTCCCTGGGGCTAGGGCCAGGGCTCCCACCAGGCTGGGCACCACGGGGGGCTGCAGGCAGCCCACGGGTAACCTCCCTGGGGGGCACTCGCTGGGACAGCGTTCAGAGCCCTCTGCCTTACCCGGTATTTGTTCTCGCCGATCTGCTCCACTTGAAACCTCTTGGCACACTTGCACTGGGCCACTTGCCTGGTGACCTGCCGCCGATAAAAAAGAAAGGTAAGGGGCCAGGGTCTGAGTCTCCCTGACACAAGGCATTGCTTGGATAAAATACAAACCTAAGCAGCCTTTCTTTCAAACGCACAGTAGGTACCGGTAATACATGGATGAATTATTTTGGCTCAGCACCAGCAAAGCTCTTTCTTCCCTCTTTGTTTCCCCCCCCCCCCCCCGCCAGCGTGCAGCCTGAACCACCCCAAACCACAGCGCCCACCCCGCCAGGTGCTTCACCTCGTCTTCGATTTTGTCCGCGTCAGTGGTTGGGCGGTAGGCATCCTTGTTCGGATGGAGAGCAGCCACAAACTCGTAGTAATCGATGTAGCCGTCGCCGTCACGGTCAAAGATGTCGGCCACCGCGGTCATCTCCAGCTTTGTTGTGGGGAATTCTGGAAGGAGGAAGAAATGAGCAACCGGTGCGCAGACCTCATCCCTCAGAGCTGGGGACGTCAGGGCACGGTCTGCAGCCCGGTCCTCGAGCAGCAGCAGCCTCTCGTCACAACGAGGTGGCCGTTTTCTGAGCCCGTTTCAGGCAGACGGGGACTTACTAGAGGCCAGGATGCCATCGATGAACTCCTGCCGGGTGATCTTCCCATCCTGGTCTTTGTCAATGCGCCGGAAGAAGTCCATGACGCGGGACTTCTTGTGGTTCATCCAGCGCATGTACTTCTTCCGCCAGACATCGAAGTCGAAGTTTGCAAACTCCTTCAACTGGAAGGAGATCGAGAGTCAGTGCGGGAAATCCCTGGAGGAAAGGCACCCAGCTCCACAGCACCCTCTGCACCAGCCTCCCGGGGACCGTGCCCAGGTCCCCGCTAACACCCAGTGCCCGAGCTCCGGGAGGGCTGACCCCGTTGAGCCCCGCTCACGAGGGGCTGCTCGGACGGACTTCCCCGAACAGCACGACACACAGCGCAGCCCACAGCACCACGCGGACCGGGCGTCACGTCAGCACCGACACGGGATGAAGCGTCCCCCACGGCCGTGTACGGACACAGACGCAGAGCTAGCTACGTGCACACAGACGCACACACACCCGCCTCGCCGCACACCTCTGGGGCGTCTCCTCGCCTGCACCTCGCCTGTCAACGCCCCGCGCTCTGCCGGGGAGGAACACCCACGGCCGCCACCCTTGTGGGTGCTCGTCTCCCCTCTCCCTTTCCCCGTTAAGCAGCACAGAAAGCTTTCTTGCTCATCTCCCAGGAAAGGCAGCAGCTGGGGCACATCCCAGCGCTGCGAACCCTGGCAGCAATGCCCACGCCACCAGGCTGGGACAAGCCCCTCACCCCCCTTTTAAACTAACACCCCTTTTGACCACCCCCCCCCCAAAAGGGCTCCCACAACCCCACCAGCTGAAAGAGCTTACAGCGAGGTAATGCAACAATTCTGAACATTTTAAAAAATACAACAAAACAAACATTCCTGGAGTTAAAAGCAACAAAGGAAAAACATTAATACGCATAAACTGAACTGACCTACAGAAAAAGCAACGAAAAACAAAAACACTCACTTCTGGGCATAGCTGCTTTGTTAAGCGTAAATAAAAACAAAAATTACATTAGATGTTTGGAAAAGATATATACAGTAGCACTAATCAGTTAAACTAATTACTAGGAATAAAGCAGGCCTGGCTGTCATTACCTCGATAGATACCAACTGCAGGAGCACAAAGCAGTTCATTAATGTGCAGTTAATTAAAGAAGGCAGTTTCCAGCCGTAATGTTTTAGAAGTTTTTTTTTTTTTTTCCTTTTTCTTTCGGCATTTTCAGAAAGGCAGCAGAACAGTCTGCGAGGCCCAGGCAATTTAAGCAGCAGCACTAATTTCAAGCACCTCTGGTGCCAGGGCGGCGCGCAGCCCCCGGGCACCGCTCCCCACCCGGCCGGGCAGCGCGGCCGTTACCTCCTCCAGCCGGTCCAGGGCATCGTTGAGCTTCCGCTGCCGCTCCAGCGCCAGCAGCCAGACCTGCTGCCAGCGGGCCGAGAGCTGGTTGATCCGGGGGTTCTTCGTTTCCGACTGGGAGATAATGGGCATTGCAGGGGGGGCAGCCTGGCTCAAAGATTTTCCTGGAAAAAGGGAGAAAACGCATTGTTTGAGGTTGCGTCGATGGGTTCACTCAGTCCGAGCGGTCAAGGACAAGCAGCAAAGAAATGCACTGTGCATTTCAAGCAGAAAGGCTCCCACAGCCCTGCTGCTCTCTGAACGGCAGCGCAGGCTGGAGCCGTGTCCCCAGGCAGGAGGACGGGGCAGGAGCTTGCACCCCAAGCCCTGCCAGCGCTCCCTGGCACCAGGGGATTCAGAGAACTCTGCCTTCAAGAAGCAATGTATGGAAAACAAATTAATTAAATAACAAATCACAAAAGAAGTGCAGGAAGAACCCAAAGAGAAGTGACAGTGTGCGCCTCCCAGCGCCGCTGAGACAACCAAGACGAGGGCAGGCTCAGCACCCCTGGCAGAGGCGGTTTTGTAATTGCCACCTGGATTCTCCCCTCCTGACAAGCTTCAACTGCCTTCCTGGTGGCTGTCAGTGCAGGATGCCTCGGTAATTGATAATCAGAGCTAATTAGTTTCCTATGTATTCCACTTCCTCCCACCATAGCACATGTTTCCCTGAAGGGGAACGTACTGTTGCTACGGGACTTGTCGATGAACGGCCCGTGGGGGGGCTCAGTGGCTTTCCTCTTGTACGTCTTGGTGACCCGGTCCACATCCGGCTGTTTCCGTGTCATCTCCTCCATGAAGGACTGTCAAAACACAGAAGCAACAAGAGAATGTGAGCAGTTTCGAGATGGTTTTGGCCTCCAGCCACTGTTGCTTTGGATTCTCCCTGGACGTGCCGAGCCCACGGAGAACACAGGTGTGTTGAGGGATGTGGGCTCGCAGTCAGGCAATTGCACAGCTCTAACTCGAGTCTGCAAACACCTGATTTCATCCCCTGGGCTGGCTTTGCTCCTAAGTGGCAGCTTGGGATGTGCAAGATGCTATTTTAACAGCGACTTAAACAGAATTCAGTGCCTCCCCCACAGCACGGCAGGAATAAAACCCTATTTGCCCTCTCCAAGGGCCTGCGATGCTCCCCGTGGCACAGAAAAGCAAACTTGCTTCAGCACAAGGTGTACCTGGTGCTCAGTGATGAGGGCTTTGACCTGATCGATGTTTTGTGGCATTGCCTCCTGGTCCCGCTGAATCAGGGTGGTCTCAGCCCACTGGATCCAAGCCAGGAGCTCTTCCAGAAGCTCTGCGTTCGCCACCAGCTCTGAAAGCGCAGACTCCAGCCTCTGCTGGTGCTGCTTGGCCCACGTGAGAACCTGTTGGAGGAGCCGAGAGGACCATCAGCCCAGCAGGGGAAACCAGGAGGATGAAAAGCAACAACACGGGCACGCTCTGGGGCTGGGCAGCAGCTCAGGGACACACTGTCCCAGAGCTGACCACGCTGGCTGGACACGAGCCCGTGCTCTTGGTGTCCCTTGCACAGTGCGGCCCTGGGGACTCACCTCCTCGAACCTGGCCCGGATGATGGTGATCCAGTGCTTGATGGTGGTGATGCAGTCAGGGTGGCAGGCGGCCAGGATGACCTCTCCCATTCCCACTGCTGCGTTCACGTCCACCCTCTTCTCCTCCACTTTCTTCATGAACTCCTGGGAGAGGGGCACATGCGGGCCAGGTGTGAAGGGCTGGCACACGGCAGGGACCACCCAGCCCTGCCAGCCCCCACCCTGCACCCACCTGCGAGCTCTGCATGGGAACACTTCCCATCAAAGTTAATGCCCATATTATTTTCCAGCCAACTGGTGTCTTTTTTTTTTTTTTTTAAATAAAGCCAATTTAATTTCTCTTCATCCCTTGAAACACAGAACACGGGAACTTAAACAAGGCCCAAACGGATTATTTTGCAGTATTGTTGCCCGCAAATTTTGCTCAGGTTGCTCTAAAAAGAGAAGGCAGAGAGCCGCCCCATGCTCCTGGCACCTGCCCTTGACCCCGAGGGCAGCTCCACACTGCGATCCAGAGCTCCCTGTCACCTTGTGAACGTCGATGAGGGACTGCAGTGCCTCAGCATCGTCGGGAAGTGCTCCCCGAAAGCGCAGGGACTGCTCTGCTTCCGAGAGCCACTCCAGCAGCATGTGCACGGCCGTCCTGAACTCCTCTGCCTGCGGACACAGAAGCACATGCATCAGCCCTCCCTGGGACGCGTGCCGGGCAAGTCACAGTTGGGAGCTGGACAGACAAGGGGCTGAAAGGGACTTTAAAACAAGAAAAAGAAAAGAGAAGAAAGACCTGTCTGTTGGCCTGGGCTTGCCCAGCACCAGCATAGGGCTCTGCAGCTCTGCCCTGAACCCACAGGCTGCGGTCATGCTCCTGGCCCTCTCCTTGGCACCAGCTGCGCTCCAGAACTCGGTGGTTTTTAAAAACAGCCCAGCTACCTGTGCTCTGGCCAATTTGGCACCTGGGTAGTTTATTCTGCAAATTGCCTAGTTGACATAAAATCTACGTAAGAGCCTTCTGACCTTTCTTTCAGCTCAAGTTCAGCTCAATGTCTTTTTCTTGCACTGGACTTTAGCAAAACCAAGCCTGAACAGCCTCTGATCAGCAGCCTATTCCCACCTGCCTGCTGCGTACATCAGCAAGATCTTTCCATCCTCCCTTTTCAAACAAGCCTTTATTGGCTCTTCATTGAGGAAAAGGTAAGGAACTGGTGCTGCTTTGCAGTTCTCGCTGGTAACTGCTACAGGACTGGGGTGTCTTGCTTAGCCAGGAAATTGGTTGCCTCTGCCTGGGCACAGGGGGAAGCGCCTGGCGCATCTTCTCCAAGGGAGGCATCCGTGTCGCACCCCAGGGCACAGCCCTGCGGCACGGGCAAAGCTCTCCAAACCCATTTCCACTGGTAGCCTTTTGCTCACCTGCTTCAGGGCCTGTTCCAGGCGTGTTTGTTTCGACACAGACAGCTTGCACACTGTGTCCCAGCGGTTGCTCAGCTCTTGCAGTTGCACTTTCACCCAGGTGGTGTCATCCCGGCTGTTCTCGATGAGCTCCCGGCCGGAGCGCTTGAGCACCTGGACAGTCCCCGTGCGCTTCCCCAGCTCCTTCTGGAAGACCTGAAGGAAGAGTGGGCAAAAGCCAAATGGGTCAATCCCAGAGAGCTGTTTCAGGCGGGATAAGACTGGAGGCCACATCTAGAATAGTTTGTAGCATGGGTTGTGCACCCACCGCCCAGCTACGTGGGATGGCAGGCAGGCTGGGAGCTGCCCAGCACATGCAACACCTGAGCATGTTTCAACCTAAGTGCACATGGGCAGAGAACTCAGCACGGTCAAGGCTCTGAGAAGGGCAGGAGCCCAGACTTGCCACCACAGCACCCTGCAGAGTGGCCGTGACCCAGAGCAGAAAGCTCAGGCTGCAGCACAAGCGGCTGCTTTGAGCAGAAGCCCAAGCCCTGCCTGGAGATTTCATGTGTGACCTAATCCAAAACTGGGAGCGCCAGCTTCTGAGACACGCTGGAGAGAACTGCCAAGACCAAAGTTTATAGAGGACTATAAACTCAGCCACCTCTTCAAAACTAAATCCTCAACAGATCTATCTGGTAGTGTCTTGGAGGAACACAGCTCCAGGCCCTGAAACCATTCCAGGAACAGAAAAGTTTCTTCCCTCTTGTTCAGTCTGTTTTTGCCCTCCTTGTCCACCTCAACGCAGTGAGACATGCAGCTCCATGGCGAGCCACCAGCTTTGGCTCCTCTGTTGTTTGGCACTCAGGGAAGACGAGCTCTGCTCACATCCCCAAGAAGACCTGCAGAAGGAGCTCTCACCTTGTGAGCATCCATCAGGTTCATGACCAGGTCCAGGTCACCGTGGACAGGCTGGTCTTCAGCTAACTGGGGCTCCACCTTGTACAGCCAGTCCACCAGGGCCTGCAGCGCATCCATGAACTGGCCAGAGAACAAGAGGGCTTCTTCCAGCTTGTGCTGCCTGAAAAACAGATGTCCCCGTGAACTTTCACGAACATCTCCTTTTGTCATTGCCCAGTAAACTTCTCCACCCTCTGACCACCCCACAAAATCACCATGTGCTCTCAGTCCAACCTCCCTTCCACTGCTCCCCGCTTTGCCAGCCCCTGGCAAACAAGCACTGCTGGTACAATACCAGGGGTGGATTTACCTTTCCACAGATTTGCCGCACACTGTGTCCCATTTATCCCGGACTTCTCCCAGTAAATTGTCCAGCTTTTGAGTGTCATCTGGAAGCAAGGCTTTTTCTTTGAGGGCTCTGCCCGTCCTGATGGTGGTGTCGTAGACAGGCTGCTTTCCACCCAGTGTCTTCTGGAACTCCTGGGAATGGGGAGAGAAAACAAAACTGCTTCAGAAAGCCTGACCTCGCAAAGAAGATACATGGCTCTTGTGTGGATCCCTGGCTGTAGGTTTTCCACTGCAGCAGTAAGCACGGCCATGCCTTTCCCCTGTTCTGAGAGCAGAGGAGATATTGCCCCGCTCCCTCCTGACAAATTGCCCTCCCACCCCACAGCCAGTGCCAGTCTTGCATCATCAGAGCTCTACCTTGTGTTTGGAGAGCTGGAGCTTGATTTTGTCAGGATCATTGGAAATCTCCAGCTCGGAATCCAGGTGATTCTCTGCATCCTCCAGCCAATCAATCAGCTTCTTCCAAGCTTCGTGGAACTGCAAAGAAACAGAAGCAAGTTTGAAACTTCACACTGAAGCTGCCTCCAGTCCCGTTCTGGTCTCGGGACCTCCTGCCCCCAAGGCTGGCCGTGCCTCGGGGTCTGTTGCACCCTCCCCGTGTTCCTCACCTGCTTGGCTCGCTTCCTGGCATCATCAAGAGCCCGGCCCCGCTCCACTGAGCGCTGCACGACCTTCTCCCAGCGGGACTGGACGCTCACCAGCAGATTCTTGATCAACACCACGTCCTGCTTTTGACTGAGAAACTTCAGCTGGTTCCCAGTTTGGTCCAGCTCAATGATGCGATCCCGATGAGCGTTCACTTCGTTGGCGAACACCTGCAAACAGCAAAGAAGTGCTCCTATCCATAAGGAGCCCTGGACGTGCCCACAAGCACCTTGTGCACGGGTCAGGGTTCAGGTCCCACACTTGCTCCCACCACCCCGTGAAGCCATCCTGCGCACCTTGTGCTCGTCGATCTGGGCCAGCACGGCGCTGAGGATGAGGCTGGGCGGGGGCACGATGTTTAGGCTCTGCTCAGCCAGCGTCAGCCAGTTGATGAAGTCCTGGAGGGAGTTCTGGAAGTCCGTGGCCAGGGCAAGTGCCTCCTCCAGCTTCGCCTACAGCAGTGGGGAGGGAGGGGGGAAAAAACCAACACTGAGGGCGAGAGCTCCCGATCTGCGGTTTCACAGACAAGGGCAGGCTTTGTGTCCCTGCTGAAACGCGCCTCTAATGGGAACCTTGTCGGCTCAGCCAGGAAACACGACTTGTTTACCAAGGCGAGGAGGTTTCAATGAAAGCCGCCGCTTCAGAATTGGTTTCTTTCAAAACCCACGGGCGAGAGTCGCACGTGAAAGGGGAGACAACTCCATTATCGACACACAAGCAGCTGCGTCGCCCTCAGCTTCCCGAGAAAGGGATCACCATGGGAAGAGCTCTCAGTAAATGGGAGGTGGATGACATTTCGATGGCAACAGCTGCAGCACCACAAATTTATTCTGGGCTGAGGCCACCGCGTCCCTTGTTTTATCTCATCACTGGCCAAAACACTAGAATGGAGTCAGCTCAGAGGAGGATTTGGCCTGCTGTCTCACACAGAGGACCAACAAAGCGTGTCTTTCAGAGCTGCAAGTTTCTTACCACCCCTTCTCAAAATTAATCCAAATGCAATTTCACTCTCATTTTCTGTGTGATTTAACCAAATTTTACAACTATGTAGAAATAAATAACAGCTCAGCTCTCAGACAGCTTAGATGACAAATTCAGCCTGACATTTAGATGACAAATTCAACCTGTGCGACCCAAGAGAGGTTATTAAAAAAAAAAGCACAACCCTCCTCTCCAGCTCTGTCTGGCTCCATGCACTGTCAGGGTAGAACAGAGCAGCAGGCAGGGGGCACCTGCTGTTGGACCAGCTCGTGGGGTAAGGATGGACGGCGTCTCTGCAAACACTACCTTTCTCTCCTCCATCTTGGTGCTGACCAGACACCACTTCTGCTCCAGCAGCGCTACGCTCTGCTCCGTCTTGGAGCCGGAGCCCGAGTCATCACGGTTCAGCAGCATCAGTCGCCCCTTGGCCAGCAGCTGGCTGTACACATCCTCCTGGGCTTTCAGCTGGCCGTACAGCTCCTGCAAGCGAGGCAGCACCGAAGCGTTAGACAAAGCAGGAGCTCAGAAAGGGGCTGCAGTTCCCTGCAACTCAAAGTGATGAGAAAATTAAGTTCTGGGTAGGCAGCACAGTGACAGCAGCGTGCCACTTTGAGCAGAGGACGGTGCTTAAAGCATTGTGATGCTTGTCCAGGCATCAAGTGCAAATTTATCTGTAAGAGAGCAGAGAAGCTCTCATCTCCCTTCCCATCAAACACATAAAGGAGAAGTTTTGATGCTGATATTTGACAGACAAAAGCTTGTGGAATTGAAAGTACTAAAAATCTGCCCCAAGAAATTACCATGTGGGCATTGAGCTGTTCCCGGGCAGTTTCTGGCAGACCTCCCGTGGGCTTCGATGCAGACAATTGGCTCTCCATTCTCGTTAGCCACAGGAGGAAGTCTTCAATCTCACCATGGAAACCCTGGGCCTGTTCGGGAACATATAATCGGCCACCATCAGATGACATCAGCCACCATTGATCATGCGCCAGGGTTAACGCTGTGCTTGCTTCAAAACCAGATAAAGAGGCAGAGCTGGATTGAACAGCGCGTTAAGAGGGGATGCACAAGGTACCCCCTTAACCATATCAGTCTGGCAAATAAACAAAACACAGTTGGTTTTGCAAACAAAAAACCACCTGCTTCTAAATCTCACTGTGAAGCTAGCGCATCTCTAGCTTGAGAAGGTAAAAGTCCCTCTGCACTTCCACCATAAAGCCCCATCTTCTTGCAAGAGAGAAATAATTAATTTTTCAGCTCAGGGTGACAAACACCTGTGGACTATTTTGAGGCAAAACCAGGGAAGATGCAGCACGCTGCTGATCTGCCCCAGGGCAGAGGAGGGGAGGTCAGCGCCGCGTGGGGCCAGCCGAGCTTGCACCCGCAGCAGTGCCTGATGCTGCTGCATCCCCGGGCAGGCACTGCACTGCTCCAGGACAGTTAGATGGAAAGCACGGCATTGAAAGCCCAGGGTCTCCAGCTCCTCTCCCCTTCGCTCCAGAAGCGGCTCCCCTCTGCGCAGGCCAGTACCCGCCATGTGCCCTGACCTGCTGGAGGGTGGACTGCAGCTGCTGCTCCCTCTCCTCCGTCTTCTGCAGCACTGACTCCCAGCACGCGTTCAGCTTCTCCAGGCGGTTCCGCAGGCTGCTGGCATCATCCCCTGCGCTTGACTCCAGGAGCTCGTTGCCTGCTTTGTTCACTGTCTCCACGGTGGCTTGGTGGGCCAAGACATCGTTCTTCAGCACCTACATGAGACACGTCGGGCAAATGTTGGACATCTCCGTAAACGCCCTGTTACTTCCAGCGTGCTCTTGCGGACTTGAACCAACTCAAACCCTTCATGAGAGAAAACTGTGCAACAGGAATGGATCAAAAAGTGACATAGAGTGAGACTACTCACATGGTGCTTTGCAAGTTCAACCTCGATGACTTTTGGGTCTCCATTGATGGGCTTCTGTGCATCGAGCAACTCCTCTGTGTGGGTCAGCCATGCCATCAGCTCTGCTAATGCGTGCTGGAACTGCCCAAGTGCCAGAAGAGCAGCTTCTAGCTTGTGCTGGGCAATGACAGGGAAGGAAAAGGAAAGTTTAAGTCAGAAAGGAGGGGGAGCATCTGAATGAATTTCAACCCCGCACTGGTAAGAGCCCAGATCTCCTCTGTACCTGTCTGTGAGCAATTTTCTCGCCCAAATTCTCCCAGAGATGTTTCAGCTCTGTTAGCGGCTCCTTTATGATGTCTCTGTCTGTCTCATCTGTAGCTTTTTTTAGCATCAGTTCACCTTGGTGATTAAGCTTTTCCATCTCAATCTGCTGCTGGTAAACCTCCATTTTAAACTCCTGCCAAAACAAGCAGGACAAAAACCAGAAAGAAATGAATCATTCGAGCGAGAGCTCTGTGATGTAAAGCAAGCACCAGAGAAGCGGCCCGACTCCGCCCGCGTACCTTCATCTCGTTCATTTGCTCCTTAACTGTGTTGAGGTCAGTGCCGACAGGAGACATGTTGCAGAGTTTAATCACAGCATTATCCAGCCAGTCAAACATGGCCTGAAATGAGCACAGACACCGTTAGCAAAGGGAAAGGCAAACAACGCTCTCCCACAGCCAGCTGGGAAAATGGGGCAGGTGCCCTCATCACCATGCAGCCACCAAACTTTCCCCTGGGGGGCAGAGATGCCTCCCTCCAGCACACACTTCTGCAAGGTCTTTCACCTCCCTGCTTCCTCTATAAGAAAGCGATGGCAGCCAGGCTCATCCTGCTCTGCTGTGCAGAAGCAAAGGCAGACTTGGAAAAACAAACGCAGTCAAACATTTGCTATTCTTTGGAGCTGGTTGGTAAGATCAGGGTCTAACAGAGGCTGTAAACAGTCACACAGGAGACATTTTCCTGCCTTGCTTTACTGCAAATCCTAGTACAGCTTCAGGGAGAGGATTCATGGTGATGTTCCCACGTCTACCCACCACACATAAACAGCCCTATCTCTTACTTGAAGAGTATCTTGGTACTGCACAGCCGACTGCATGGCTTCTTCGAGCTTTTCAAGCCTTTCCTTCCAAGTTTTGTTTAGATTTTCCCACGCATTGTTCATCTGCAGAACACAAGATTGCCCACAAAATTTGTTAGGCTTTTCCACTTGAGCTCTCACTTGCTCCTATCTGATTTTATCTGAATGAGGGACTGCTGTTCTTCCTACCTCATCAATGCTCTTTTTCACTTCTGGTTTCTCAGTTTCGCCACAGGCAAAAATTAAGTCAGTTCCAAGGAGTCGGATGAACTCCAGCTCTTCATGCAAGCCATCCGTTTCCTCCTTAATAGTCTGCATACAACATAATGGTGAACGGAAAATGTTTATTATTAAACGCTCTTCCAAAAATTCCCCACAAATAGAAGGGCTAAAGCGCGGAAAGTCCTTTCTGCGCTGGATATGTCCTGCATCCTGGCCAGCAGCTCAAGGCCAGACCCCAGGGCTACATTACAAAGCAAGCAGATGGGTGCCCTGCTCACCAGCACTGCCACCGCCAACCTTTTCTGCTCCCACCTCTGGCCAGAGTGGCAACGCAGCTGTTTGCAGGGTTTGGGGGAACTAAAAGAAGGAATTCTGTTTTTAGCTTGATGTGAGCCTGAACTGCCTCACTGAAGATGCTGTTTACAAGAGATGTACTGTTTACAGGAATATTTTGTCAATACAGGAATTAGTTTTTGAGACTCAAAAGTTGCAAACCAAAGTCAGAGTGGTTATAAAACAAAAATAGAAAGGACAAACTTAGCAAAGAGCAACATAACGTAACACGCCATCTCTCCAAGGTCCAAGCCTAGTCGATATGCAAACACCTGAAGTGGATTTCACCATTTACTTGAAACAACCACACAACAACATACAAATCCAAGCCCACCCAGCTTTACACTTATCTCCACTCTAACCAAAATCTAAATATACACTTCCCACGCTAGACAGCACTCAGATGCCTTCTACACAGACTGGGAGCAGAACCGTGCAAACTTCCACATCACTCAAACATGTGGGCACACAACTCTGACCGCATGCTTGATAAACTTTCCAAAACGGTAGCAAAAAAAGTGATTTAAGCATTATTTCCTTGTCTGGAACAGGGGGTGGTGGAGGTGGGGAGGTAAATGTAAAATAGACTTCTGTTTTTTCCCTGCAGTTCCAAATTACGACAGAAACGTTTCATAATCTGACTGACTGCCTACAAATGTGTTCTACAGACACGTTTAGCCATGCTCATATTTAAGACCTATCCCAATCTATCTTACAAGGTGGGTGCAAACAAGCTCCAGACAGAGGAACAGTCCCATGGTCCTCACCTCTGCTGCTTCCACCTGCTGCTTGATGATGGACGGGTCAATGCCTGGGCTCTCCAGGTCATGAACGATGTCCTGTGTGTCCTTGATGGTAGTCAGGAGGGCTGCCATGTCATACCAGAACTTCTCCGCAAGCTCCAGGACATCAAGGAACTTCATCTCACGTTCCTCCGCCCGGGCTTTGATGTCTTCCCAGAAGAAGACCATCTGATCCAGCTTATCCTGGATTACTGAAAGTAGGAAAGAAAACAGTCAAGGAGAAGACTGTCTTATCTTGCCCCATGGTAACATTTTTACAACTCAAAAGCATTTTACAAAAACTTTCCACTTAGAAATAGCCAACAGAATATTCAAATGGGAATTAAAAGCGGATGGGGCTATCAGAGCATTAACTATGAGGGATACTCAGGGACAGGAGAAACCCTGGCTTGCAGAAATTAAGCCTTTATTTATGTGCAGGCAAGCTCAGGACAAATCTGTCCACATAATCTCCTCCAATGAACCTCTGTTCAGGCCACCTCTAGCGTGAAGTCTATGCTCACTCAGTTCATGAGGTGGCTGTTGAGCTCCAAACCAAGGTGCCAATTAGTGCCAATTGTGTTGACAGGTCTTTTTGTGCTGGGGATGTTCCTTCCCTCCATTACGAGCTGAATCAACACCAACAAATTGTTTCATTGGGGACCACCAACAGTTGCCACAAGAGACCAACTCACGGTGATGGCTCAGCTCAGCTGAGCTGAAACCTCAGCCTGAGCAGTCACAAATACAGAGGAGAAACAATTCTCTGGCTGATACCACCCCGAGATACCTTTCGCTGCCAGGTCCTTGTCTGTTCCCTGTGATCTGCCGATCAGCTCTTCCCCGCGGCGTTTCAGAGCCTCGAAGGAGGGTTGCAGCTTCTCCAGCTCCACCGTGGCGTTTTTGTTCTCGCTGATGCACTCCCGGATCTTGTCGACCTCGGCGGGAATGAGGGGCGGCATGCGCAGGCGGGAGGAGAGGGTCTCCAGCGTCTCCAGCATCGGCTCGATCTTGTCATGGAACTGAGGAGGAGCAAGTCCATTAGGGCAGGTGAGATGAGATTAAACAGCACTGCATCACTCCCTGCCTGTGCAACAGCCCTTAGCGCTGCGCCCAGCGGCCTCTCGGAGAGGACAAACATTGCCAGCAACAGCAATTACACCTGCAGCCTCCTGTTCATGCCTGCCTCGGCTCTTATTTGCTGCACACAGCCCCGGGCTGCACCAACTCAAAGGAATCCAACCCTAAGTCAGCCAAACACACTCACAGCGCCGGCACAGGCAACTGTGAACCAAACACGGCAGTGCTTTGTGATGATGTTCAACATTCACGTTTTGACTGCTGTCCCGCTGCTGGCAGATGGGCAGCATGACACGAAAACCAAATCCCATTTGTTTTATCATCTGCGCAGAGACGCTGCTGGAAGAGCGCCTGTTTTTGGTGCTGAAGGAAACCTCAGCTTGGTGCAACGAGAGCAAGAAAACCGCCCTGGCACTGAGGGGGAAACGGGGGAAGGCTGCATGCACACAGGGAGGAGCAGAGTGAGCTGCCAAGGAACGGGGGTTTCAACAAAAGCAAAATCAGAAAGCCAAGGAAGAGGGTCTAGCACAGTTTGCTTTTTTTTTTTTTTTAATATACATATGGCTTTATGTTTTTTTTAACGAAGAAAAGTCAACTTTGGCCTGAAAGACACCAAGTCGTCTCTGCTGGTGAGAAGGAGGGCAGCCCTGCTGCACCGGGCTGCCAGCCCCGGTGCTCCTCATGTCTCCCCCTGCAGGATGCCAGCATTGGCTTTTGCCCAGTCCCAGCTAACAGCAGAGACGAGATGGGATCTTGGTGCAAAGTTGATCATGGGCACGCTGGCTTAGCCAACAAGCAGGAGCAAATGGGAAGTTCAGCTAGAGCAGAAAGCTCTGTGCAGCAGTGCAAACTGCTTCGAAAGCGAAACCTCTGCTTTGCATGAAGCATTCCCAGTGGAAGCTGGCCACGGCTGAAACCAGGCAGCAATGCAACAAAAGCCATCTCAGAAACGTGACTTTTTTTCCCCCTCAGTTAGTTCTTAAGCAAGTTCAGCTGAGCTGTGCATGAACCAGAAATAAAAGCCTGGGTGTAAAACAGAATCATTTCAGCCCAAGGAAAGAGTGTAAATGAATGTCTACCATGGTGGGGCTTACCTCCGTAATCTGCAATGGTGGGGCGTAGTCAACACAACAATGAAATGGGACCATGTGGGGAAGACAGGAACAGGCAGCAACACACACAGATAACACATTCCACAATGTGAGTGAGAGATGAGACGGGAGGGATGTATGGGGGGGAAAAACTTGGAGTTAATACAAGTGCAAACCAAGAGAAGTGACTAAACAATACAGGAATAAAATAAAATTAAAAAAAAAAAAGACACCCAGACATGACAAAAACCAACTGCACTACAGTAACATTGGGTGAAATGAAACATAACTAAGAACCACAAACCCTAAACCTGTGTGGCAGAAACTCGTTACCCCCTTATGACCTTTAGCACCTACAATCTCTGCCCTTCCTTTCATATCTCTGATCCTGCAGCCACCAATCCGTAGGTCTCCTCTAGAGATGCCCAGACCCTGGAGATGGCAATTAGCTCTCCTATACAAACGATCCTGCGGCTGTTCACACACAGAGCAGTGCTTTGCTTATCAGAAATGAAACTTATCTCTCCGAGCTCTTTAAGGAGGCTCTCTGGGCCCTCCCAACCTTGGGTGGATGCCAAAACAGCCCCTTTGAATGAGCATCATTATGAAGGTTGTAAAAATTTATTGCTCTATTTACCATGTCTAGATTCAAACTCCTTCTCCCCTCCTTCTGCGGTCAGTACTGAGCGGGGGCCCTGCCCAGCAGTCAGCTGAAAACTACCCTGAAGGTGTCTGCCTATGTTGTGCCCTATAAAGGGTTTTACAATCCTAGCATAGGAATAAAACTGCATTTCAAAGCACGTGGCTTCCCCAGGGGACTGCAATAAACGCGTAGCGGACTTGGCTGCTTGGCACCCCAGGAGCGTACCTGAGTGGACTGCGAGACAGCTTCATCGAGCGCAAGAGCCCGCTGACACACCTCCTCCTTGATTTTGGCGTACATGGCCTCTGCTGTTGAGTACTTTTTCTGCACCATCTCCCCTTCCTCAGGGTTGAGATCCTTGAGCTGTGGTCCGATTTTCAGCAGCTTGTCAATGTGAGGCTTATGTTCAGCAATAGACTCTCTCAGTTGCTAGGGAATAAGATGGGGGGGAAAGACAATTGTTTAGATGTCTACTGAGAGCTGCTGCCTATTTATTTCACACAACACTCAAAGAGCCACGATTGCATTTGGTAGTGCACGCACACCACGGATTTCTTGACCCAGCATGTGCCAAACACGTGGTGCTCGGCTCTTCCCATGGTGTGCACAGGCACGCCGCCCCACTCGAGCTGCCCCAGGCAGCTCTGTCTGTTGACCCTCCCTGTGGTCCCCAAGGGGATGACAACAAAAACTTCCTTTGCATCTCTCTACCCTAAAAGTACAATGCTCTCCTCCATATTGCAGTCAGGCAAGAGATCCAGAGACAACCAGGCTCCCCTGGGTTTCATCTGTATTTTAGTAAGAAATGATCCAACTTATCTAGTGATTCCCAAGTGGTATGACCAAGGCACCCTTGTGTTACATAGGTAGGATCCCCAGAAAGAAAAGAACAGGGAAAAAAAACAAAACAAAGCAGAAAAATGGCCCACTCTGGCCCTGTGACTGCTGCACCTCCATTCAAGCCAGAAGTGCTGACCCAGCAATAGCTGGCGCAGGAGCTGCGGGCTCAGCCATCGCCTTACCCTCATGTCCTCCTGCTGCTGCTTGAGCTGCTCGTGGTCGATGGCTGGAGGGGGCAGCTGCGAGATCAGGGCCTGCGTTTCCTCGATCCAAGGGTTCAGCTCCTCGTAGGTCTCCCAAAACTGGTTCACCAGGACCTGCGCACGCTCCAGACGGGCGTAGCGCTCTGAGTTGAGCTGGCTCACGGCTTCATACTGCTGCACCAGGGACTCTGTTTTCTCCTAAAAGGAACGGGAGGAGAGTTAGCGATGGATACAAAAGGGCACAGGAACACTGCCAGCCGCACGCTGTGAGCTGGAAGAGAGGAGGTGCGCTCGGTGGCGTCGATCCACGTGCACAAGCTGTAATTCCAATTAAAGCAGCCTCAGAAACCTCACTACCCTCCTTCCCCAAACACTGCAATAAAAATACTGCAATAAAAGAGACTAATAAATATAAAGAGATCTCTGCTAAGTGTCACTGGTGGGAATTCCTGAAGATGGAGTAATTTTAAACTGCTTCAGACTGTGCAAGAGCCGAGCGCTCGCCTTCTCCCCGCCTCGTCTCCCCCCCAGCACTAAATATCAGTCAGGCTCACCTGGAGAACAGCTTTTTGTTCTTCCCCACACGTCCCGAAGATCTCGTTGCGCTGGCTGAACAGTTCATCCATAGAGTCTTTGTGCCGAATAATGTCGATGGAAAAAGCCTGCAGAAAGGAATGTCCAAAGAAAGGGAAAGAATGAGAAGGGAGCCCGACCACCCCTCCCCAGCCCCATGAGGGGCCCTCCCGCCCCTCCAGGCTGCCCAGCCCCAGCACCACGGAGATCGCACGAAACTCAGCACCAGCGTCCCGTGGCACACCGAGCATCTGGCTGAAAAGGCAGATAACTGCATTGCTTTCTCACTGCTCATCTATTCTAACCTCTCTCTTTCAAAGGCCTGAAAATGGCACTCGAAATTAGGTGTCAGGTCAGGCTCCAAGCAACTTCCACACCCAGGTCATCGTCCCACGGATCAGAAACCCACGGCTGCCCTGCATGCGCCCCCCCCTCAAAACGCCAGGTAGCAGTCAGTCAGTCTAACACTGCTGTGCCTCGGGGAGAACGCGAGGGCACACGTTTGTGTGCAGGTCCCTGGCCCAAGGGCTCCCTGCCTGCACAGGACAAGCTCCACCACCCATTTGTGATCAGTTCAGCGAATACTTCAAGCCCCCCAAACCATGCTCTCCAGTACTGCATCTAACCATAACTTTGCCATTCCCCAGGTCCACATGATTAACAACATCCACAAGCAGCGGGGAGCCAGGCTGAGCTCAATTTAACTTAATGCTCAATGCTTCAGTCCCCGTCCGTTATAACAATGTGTTGTGTGGGTTTTTTTTTTTGTTTTAAATGCACAAAATCCAATAGGCATGTATGCTGCTCTGATTGCTGAGGCTGGTGTGGGAAGAAAAGGGCCGTTTATTTAAAGTGCATGTTCTTTCAGGCATGAGCTCATCTCAAAGATACATATAAAAAAAAAAGGCAAAAAAAAAAAGCTTCTCTTTGTTCCATGGCTGGCTGCCGCAAGTGAAACAAGGAGTCCCCCACTGGAAGGAACAATGAGCAGAAAGCAAATGTAAAAGTACCCTCATTAATCAATAGGAACAGCTCTCCAAGCTGCTCCTGCCAGCAGTGCCTGCAAGACACAGGTAGAGCTCGCTGCCGTGGCCGGGGCAGAGCCCTGGAAGGAAGGAACACCTCCCTCGAGGGCAGCCCAGGCAGGAGCAGTGGCCTGGCCCCGAACAACCGGGCAAGTCGGGCACAGCACCGAGGTGCGGCCCCGGTGACCCCAGCTCGCTCTGTCTTTAGCTCGTGTGAACGGCTCTCTGGCACCCTGAGCTGCTCAAGGCTCTTCAGATGTCCAACACTTCATTTGTCTAAAGCCTTCTTCTCCTTCCTTTTTCCTTTTACTTACCAAGGGCACACGTTGCACCTCTCTCGGAGCTCTGGGCTCAGCTGTACAAAGACCAGAAGCCCCTCCAGAGCTCCGCTGCCCTGAGAGACAGCCCCAGCCCCAGCCCCAGCTCTCCCTCCCACTGCCCACAGACCACCACCTCTGCGCCTACCCGCTCCTCCTGGCAGCCCCACACACACTGCTCGTACCTTCTGCACCTGCAGCTGGGCCGTCGTCTGGTCCTGCTCCAGCCGAATGGGACCGAGAGCCATCAGTTTCCGCTTGGTCTCAGCGACCCAGGCCAGCTCCGCGTCGGCCGCCTGCTCGTACTGGTGGAGGGAGAAGGGAGGCTGCTGTCAGCCGAGGCCTCAGCGCAGAGCGGCCTCCGGGCCCATCTCTGCTCCGGTTTGAGCAGAGCAGGGCAGGGAGCTCGCTGTCCCTACCAGCATGGACCCAGGGCACTAGTGACATCCACATCCTTGTTGCAAGGGTTTAAAAAACAAGGGCCCTTCTGTAAGATGTAAGTGGTGACCCCACACACCCTGACCCCGTGCCTGGAAGGCCAACAGCTGAACACCTGCACAGAGGCCGCGTTAACACAGCCGCGTGCACTAACACACACATCCTCTATTGCAGGAATGCCTGCCAGCACAGGCCACGGCTTTCTGACAGAGAGCTCCCCTCTGCTGAGGGCAGCCAGGGCCATGGGGATGCTCCTGTGGCAGTTTTGGGCCCAGGGCATCATGGTGACACAGCAAGCACAGGGATGCTGCCACCTTCCTCCACACCCTCTCCATTTGCGGGGCAAGGGACAGCTCTACTTTACACGATAATTTTGCTTGCACATTCAGTTCTGTGGAGGCAGTTCTCAAAGCCAGTACAGGCAGTTATTCGTGGCATTCCACAGCCTCCACTCCATACAGAACGAACCTTTCCGAGCAGGCTGCTACCCTGGAACAACCTCATGCTGTCACAACAGGATGGCAGCCATCCTGCCCGGCGGTGTGCAGGCCCTCCCGCTCCCACTCATCCCAGAAACCCTCCTGGAGGCCCTGGAGTTCATCAAATTACCTGCTGAGACCTCTGAATAGCAGCATCTATCTCCTCCACCCGCTGCTTGATGGTGTCGCTGACCAGCTTGTAGCGCTCGTTGGTGTCCGAGACGAGTTTATCCAGCCCCTCGCGGGCTCGCCAGGGCACCAGCTCCAGCAGTGCTCGGCTCACCTCATTCACTGTGTCCAGAACGAGCCGCTGCTCCATCACCTCCTTCTTCAGCTCCTGGGGAAGGCACACATGGACACATGTCCTTCTGGTGGCAGTGCCAGCTACCCGGGCAGACCTGGCTGCTGGGTTTGCAGCGGTTTTGTGACCGGGTTCCTCCCCTTCTCCCTGCTGGCACGAGCTCTCCAGCCCAGCTGTTCTCAGAGCCAGCACGTGCATGGCCTGGCGGGCTGGGCTGCTCACTAGCAGATGTGTGAGTGCCAAGGAGGCAGAGGAGGAGGGCGGCTTCCCCACGAACACAGCGACACGCAGCAGCCACCAGCTCTGCACTAAGGAGCAATGGGCTCCTTTGTTCCCATCGCCACCTAACACGGTCCCAGACCGCCTATCCCACGCTCCCTGCCCAGGCACCGAGCAAACCTCGCCAGCTCTCCTCCCACACAGCCCTCGTGTCCCTGCCCCCTGCGTGCTGCGTTGCTGCTCCCCACCTTCTGCCTCTGCTGGAACTGTGGTATCTGCTCGCCGGCCGGGGACTGTCCCCCGCTGGATGCCAGCTCTTCCTCCACTTTGCTCATCCAGGAATTGAGCTCCTCGTGCGTGGACTGGAACTTGGTGGCCAGCTGGCGAGCCTGCTCCAGCGTGCGCAGCGCCTTGGAGCTGGTGGCGGTGATGTCCGAGTAGCGGGTCTTAATTCCGTCCAGCTTCTCTTGGATGAGCAACACCTCCTCCCCTGCGGGACACCAAGAGGGGCTGAGTGACGCCAGGCAGAGGGGGCTGCAGGGGGGTTTGAGCAGCCAGCTGCCCTGTCCCCCATTGTAAATAGCTACTTTCAGTCTCACTTTTCTGCACGTCAGTGAAGCTTAGCAGCCTATTTTTATAGCCAGGAAGCTACTCTCAGAGCTGACACTTTCTGCCAGCCAGTGTAACGGCCACCTCCTGCCTATAATAGGAAGGAAATGTGCTGTGAAGCCTCTCTTTGCCACAAGCCCCAGAGCCACCAGAACTCAGCTCTCAGCTAATATGTCACAGCTCCACAAGAAAAGGTCCAATTCACTCTCTACTGCTATTTCCGAGGGGACAGGAGATTGCAAGCCAAATTCTTTGTAATTCCTCTTCCTGCTCCAGGGCTCCCACAAGGACAGAGATCTGCACATCTGCTCAGAGCAGACCACATCTGAAGGAAATGCATTGCCCCGACCTCTCTTCCCACTCATAAACACAAACTCACACCCACGTGGCAACAGCAACAACTGCTTAGTATGGGAAAGCAATATTAGGAAAGGGTTTGGTGTATTTTTAACCTCTTTCCATGTGATTTAGCAGCTGGATGCAAGGAGAAAACCCTGCCTAGTGTTAGAGGGCTGCTCCATGCTGAGAACTGCCGAGCAGCCAGTTGGAATCGCCACTCTCAGAGCTGGGTGTTGGTATTTGGGATTTACTAAGCCGGAGCACACGTGGCTCGGCATCCAGGTCTGGCTGTACAACAGCTACTTGGGGAATTTTCTGTCAGCTCTGAGGGACGGCAGCCTCCTCTGCACAGACCTCCCAGCAAGCGCAGTGCAGGGGATGGGCGCTTCCCAGACCCCTGCCCGTCAGCCAGAGCACGCCCAGCTCCTGGCCTTACCTGTGGTTTGCTTCAGAAGAGCCTGCCCGTTTCTAATGGCCTGGTCCACATTCTTCTTCCTGTTCACAATTTCCTCGTTCAAAGCCTGGACGGAAAGGCAAACTGGAGTTAACCTTTCGCATGGTCATCTCTGCGTCCTGCTGGCCAGCATCAGACAGATGCTCAGAGAGCAGGACCTGCTGGCGCAGCAGGGGTGGACAACAGATCTGACTCCAGTCCAGTCAACATTCTCCTGCTGTGGGACTTATTGGAACTTCTGGGACCAATCTCAAAAGCAAAACCCACCCCAAACCCTAGGGTATGTATTACTGAAGAACTTACTCTTGAAAAGAGCTTTCACAGCCCCCACGGAGCGGAAGCAGACTGCTTCCTCGGTGGCCAACCTAGTTTGGAAAACCCACCGGGCTTTTCAAATTCACATTCTTGGAAACAGCAAACAGCTTTCTAAAGGCACAGGGTGGCCAAGCTTGCTCAGACATTGTTCACAAAGCAAATGAATCATTTGAAGTTTCCCCTGGGAAACCCGTTTTTTGGGCTTCAATTATTGTTTTTAGCACATGAAATCTCTTTACACTTCTCCAAGCCTAGGAAAGTCAAAGCTTGTTCTGCCGCTGGTTAAAATTAAAGTCAGACCAGAAACAAATGAAAAAAAGCAAATAAATGCAACAAAATAAATAACATAAACATGGAAGAAAATGGAAAATACCAGCTGGTCAGCATGCTGCTTCTGCAGGACGTCCCGTTTGTAATCCTTTACGGATACCGAGCCGAGCTTGTCCTCGACCTCAGCCAGCCAGTTGAGCACTTCCACCTCCTCCTCCCCAAAGAGCCTCGCGTTACACAGGGCCTGCTCCAGCAGCGCTGCCTTCCGGCAGCACCGCTCGCGGACCTCGCCGTAGCGGCCCTGCAGAGAGTCCAGCTTCTCTGCCAGCAGCCTCTGCTCGGCGGCACAGCTCAGGGCAGAGAGGCTCTGCCCGACTCCGACCGCCTGAGCCACGTCGGCCGCCTGGCTCTCTATCTCTTCCTCTAGAGCCTGAAAGCCGGGAGGACAAAATGGACAACAGAAACAAACATGAGTGAAAAGATGAGATAAAAACAAAACAAAACAAAAAACACAATCAAACAAAGGGGAAACTGAAATGACGAATGCAACTGAAGGAATGAAGGAGATGCAAAACCCACCCGTGAACGGGCAAAGTATACTGAAAAAAAAAAAAAGTTTAACAGAAACATGAAAATGGGAGTGTTTTTTCTATCCAGAAGCAGATATATTCCTCGTGAGGTACACTGACATCAATTAAATATTACCCACATCGCTGGGCTAGGGTTTGCAGCCTTCTCTACACATAAAGCAGCCTGCATAGGCTGCTGACCCTATGGAGAGGATCCTCTCTGATCACCACCAAGGCTCGTTGGTGCCAAAACCCACCTTGCCACAGCAGAAACATCGATCAGAGAGAGACCTGATGGCAACCGCCTCCGCTGGCGGCTCTCATCCACGCACGGGTCCCTACCTTGTGCCGGCTGATCTGCTGCTGGATTTTGGCAGTCTGGGTACCAATGGGCTCAGAGTTGGCCAGCTTCTTCTCTGTCACCGACAGCCAGTCTGAAATGGGCTCTGTGGTTTCGTGGAACTGCTTTGCCAGAACCAGGATGTCCTCCAGCTGCTTCTGCCTGTATCAAGGATGAAACAAAACACTAAGGAGCAGCTCCCCTTGGAACAGAGACCGGGAAGTAGCTCTGAGCGCAGGCACTGCCCTGTTGCCAATAGGGCTCCGCACCAGGAAGCCGTAACGGGCTTCAACAGAATCAGAAGCCAAGTGGAAATACTTCAGAAAGCACCGTGACAGGAAGGAGGAACAGAAGCAGCTCTGTGCAGTGCAAGGTGAGACACCTTGTCAGGCAAGCTGCAACGCAAACACAAAAAGCAACGCAGAGAATCTGCAAAATAAGCTTTTTTCTGCAGCTGTTCCTTTAGGATCCAGTTCATTCTCTAGTGAAGGCGGCAGAAAGGCTCCCTTTGTGCTACTTTTCTTCCGTTAATATCCCCACCTCAGAGAGCCTTCAATGTGGGCCAGCTCGTAGCCGAGCTCTTGGTGTTTCCGAGCTGCTGAGCTGCTGTTCAAAGAGAGCCCGGCAGCGGCACAGCGCTGGACGGACAGTCCGTCCAGGCTGCAGCCATTTCAAACACCGGGAGGTCAAATTCGGCCCTCAGAAGTGACGTTGTAACCTGACATATTAGCTTATGTAGCAACAAGAAGCTTGTAAATGAGATTCAGGCAGCAGAAAGGTGTCAACAGGATGTTGCTGCTAAAGCTAGATGTTAAAGCTTAAAGGAATAAAAATAACATCCATCCCCTGCAGGGAATTTGTTTAATCTGAGCTCTTCCCTGCCATTGTAAACCACTGCTATCTACTTCAGCTCCCAAACAGGCTTTGATTTCTCATGTTTTCCAGCTGTGGTTTCCAGGATGTATCTGCACAGAGCTCTCCGCCAGCCCTCCACGTGCTGTTGCCCATGCAGGCGGAGCGGCCGCCAGGGCTGACCAGCGAACCACCACCTGCGGCTGCCTGCACGGCCTCTCGCCTCGCTGACCAGTGCGTGCGAGGAACAAAAGCTCCAGCTCCAGCCAGCCAGAGGCCAGCCCAGCCACCGAGCAAAACAAGCCCGAGAACAATAAAAGCAGTACCGTTGTCACAAAGGGGACACGCAAGTGGCCGAACTCTGTAAAGCTCCGGGGCACCATGAATTACAAGATAAGCCTATCCCATGTTCTTGGCCAGTGTAACAGACCCTCTGAGGGCTGTAAAGCAAACAAAACTCTTCGCTTCTCTGGGCTACCAGAGCTGCCCACGAGGGATCAAGCCAGGAATGCAGAACAGCAGCAGAGCCGCCCTCTTGCCTCCGGCATGCCCCCCTGGCTTCAGGAAGGGGCGGTGAGGCCTGAGGGAGATCACCCGGCGTGCAGGCAGAGCAAGGGGCAGAGCACAGAGAGAAAAAGGCTCAGAGAAACCTCCCGGCTCTGAGCCAAGGGGCAGCGCGGTCGCTCCCCGCGGCTCTCACCTGGCGGCCGCCCTGCGGAGCAGCCCTGCCCATCTGCTCTCCAGGCTCTCCAGCTGGCAGACGATCTTCTCCCTGTCTGCTGGCTCGGCCGACTGCGCGATCCTCCCGCCCTCGGCTTGGATCATCTCAACAGTGGCTTTGCGATCATCCAGAAGTCGCTGGAGCAGCTTTAGCATCAGCAACGAGAGAAAGGGGATAGAAGTTACCAGATGGGTCAGCAAAACCTCTTGCATTCCTCAGAGATCAGATTTCTGTGTCTGAAAACCATTGATAAGCACTGGGCTGAGACCAAGGCCAGCCAAGTGGGATAACCGCTGTCTTCTGCCTCCACCATCAAAACCAGTTCAAAAGAGACTGATTTCACTTTTGAACTGGTTTCAGAGCCAGAGAACTTCTCAGAGGCTTCCCCATCCTTCCCCCAAATCTATCGAGATCAAGTTTTTAACTTTCCCTTAAATTTCCTCTTCAAAATCTCAACACAATGGACCAAGCCTCAGTAAGAATTCACTTTTAAGACATTTTGCCATGACCGCACTTGAACTTTCATCTGCAGGCTCACAAAGGCAGGCTGTGACCCAGGCTTGTTATCTCTGCAAACACTGCTGCGCCTTGGGTTGGCTCTTAGTTTGTACATTCGTTTTGTTCAAATAGCCAAACCAGTAACTATAACACCAGCTTGCTCCTGACACAGCAGAATTATCAGCACAAACAAAACCAAATCTAGGGCTGGAAAAACATGGCCAACCAGCAAAACCAGCAGCAAACCTCAAGAGGCAGTACGACAATAAAGTCATGCTGGAGACTTAAGACCATGCAGATAGCAAGTGTGGACAAATGAGCTGCCTGCTTCCCACATCGAGGTGTGGGGAACCACCAGGAGAGCCACTGAGAAAGCAACAGACCTGTGTAGGTCCCAGGTACACCTAAGCTGGTTTCAGACCCCAAGAACACCTGGCTCTCCAGAGCTCCCCCTCCCTGCACGCCAGCCTGACCACCACGCCGTGCTCACTCACCTTCTGCTCCTGGATCTGGGCTTTCACCACCTTGTACTCGGCAGAGGGAGGTTTCTGGTTGGAGATGAGCTCCTCGGTGTCAGTCAGCCAGCTCAGCAAGGGCTCCAGGGCGTCCTGGAACTTCCCGCAGCGCAGCAGGGCCTCCTGCAGCTGGGCGATCCTCTGGGCCACCTGCACGGCACCCGCGCCCACAGCGGTGTCAGGGTGATCCCGCAGCCCCCAGCACCGGCGGCTCGGGGCTCAGCCCCCTGCCCAGCACCGCTTCTGCCAGCGGGCCCAGCCCCTGCCCGCGCCCTCACCTTCTTGTTGAGGGTGTTCCAGCGGGTGTTGATCTCTTCCATGTCATGCTCCAGCCCTTGGACATCACAGTTTTTCCCGGCGCTTTGGATGAGCCCTTGACCAACTCCATTCACTTGCTGCAGTTTTAGCTGGAGAGGATCCACTTGCTCCTTCTGGAACAGCTGGGCAAGGGAAGGGTGGGAGAGAAAAGCTATTTATAACCCGCGCGCTGCTCGCCCAGCCCCTCCATCATTCCATGGATACAACAGGCTCCCTTCTCTAGAGAAGACGCAGTAGCTACTGCTTGTCGTGGTGCATTGATTTTATTAGAGCTGCGCAGGTTTGCCTGAATGCCTCCGGCACCTTGACCCAGTGACGTGAATGTCCCAGGCACTCGCTGGCTTGGAGTCTGCAGCTTGGGGCCCACACACAGCCACCCCTGCTTTTAAACGGGAAAACTCCTTTTTCAAAGCACCAGAACAAGGTGGAAAATGTAAATTGGGGAATAAATTGGAGCATCAGCTATGGTCAGTCATCCGACTGGGAAACAACACTTCTGGGGAAAAAACAAAGCAATTCTCACAGCGATGCTGTTGAGAACAGAGACCCGACACCATGCAAGTTTTGTTAACCACGAAATTACAGACACTGAGAAGCTAGCCGTATTTCGAAAGACAAAGGCAATAGGCAATTAATGTGCTAGTCATTTACCGCACCACATATTTGGCACGGTCCTGCCTGGGAATCCTGTGGGGAAAAGCTTTGAAAAACAAAAAGATTTGATAGGGAAGGAGGAGGAGAGCGAACGAAGCTCCCCATCGTAACGAGAGGCAGCAGGGAAAATCCTGTTTCCCTGGAGGAGATAAGTGCTCTTTATCGCAGCTCCAGATCTGCTGCAAGCAGCCGCCGAGCAGGCAGCGCTCACTGCACGTGCCCCCTCCAGCGCACCGGCACCGCCGGGCTCCGCGCGGCCCCATCCCGAGCAGCCTTCTGCGTCCCCACAGCCTGCAACACAATCCCCAAAAAAGGGAGCGGAGTCGCTCATTGTTTATTCTGGGCCCTTGGACTACGAGCTCATACAGAGCACAGGTCACCCTGCAGCGCACACTGGAAAGGATTAGAGCGCTCGGCCCCATTGCAACATTTTCTCTTTTGGAAAGCGTTGGGAACTGAAGTCAGACAGCCGCGTGCCTGCTTTCTCAAGCGTGCCTCCTCCTTTCGTGCCCAAGAATATATGGACATTGACGGCATCTAAAAATGCCCTTGGATACAGAGCCCAAAATGCAAAACCCCTCCCAGCACAGCAGTGGATTGCAGACGGCACGGTTCTCCATACCAGGTAATCGCTTTATCTCTGAAGGAATACAGAGCGGGCAAAAAAGCCAAAGCACCAAAAAATGAATCTGCCTGAAAAATAGGGGTTGCCTTGATTTTCTTTCCCTATTTTCAGAGAGAAGGATACTTCCTCCTGTCGGAGCTCAGCAGCTCGAGAGCAGGGAGGTATCACTGCAGGGCATGAACTAAAGGGTGTGCTGGAAGACATTGTCCAGAGCTGTTTGCTCAGGGAGAATTATGCTACGGTTATAAGAAGTAAATGGTGACATGAAATCACCAATTCCCCAGCTACTTCTCCTGTTACTGTTTATATATGGAGCTGGCTGTTAGAGCAGCCAAACCCCCAAAAGGACCAGGCTGATAAGTCTGGCATGCAAACGTTTGACTACAGCACAGCGCGAGCCCCGGCTGAGCATGGTCCGAGCTCTCCACACGAGCATCGACTGTGAAAACAAACCCCAGGACTTCAGCAGCAGGCAGGGAGGGAGGGAGGCCAGCAGAAAGCCCTGGCATCAGGTGACAGAAACCTGCAACACGTGAATAAGTACAGCCCAGGAGCGCTGAGGTTGCACAAGGACCATTAAGAAGATAATCACATACGCTAACGGCCCGAAGAGCAAGTATGTCGAACACGCTTGTTTTCGTTCGCTCATGAAAGATTCCAGCGATTTAGTTCATTAACCTCAGTGTGACTCAGCTATGAAGCAAATATTTAACGTGCACCCTTCGCTGTGCGGAAAATCGCGAGGAAGCTCGCGCTGAGCGAAGCGGCTGGACAGACATCTTGGCGAGCAGAAGCGCAGCTGCTCCGCTACACCTCCTCCTCCTCCTCCTCCTCCTCCTCCTCGCTTTTGAATGCTTCCCAGAGCATCCCTCTGCTTTCTGCTTTGCCCATCTCCGCGGCGACCGCATCCCAGCTCCCCGTGCTCCTCGCCCCCCACTGAAGCCCTACGGGGCTGGAAACGCCTCGGTGGGGGCAAGGACCAGCAGCGTTCATCCCAAAGCTGCCAACAGCCCGCACGGCACTGAGCGGGGGATTTGGAAGGGGTTAACAACCAGGGACACCGCGCAGGGGGCAGTGAAAGCAGAGCAGCGAGGCTGGGAGGCTGGGAGGCTGGGACGGCAGATGTACGCTGCCGTAACCCGACGTCTCCTTTCCCTTCCAAAGGTGCCCCCGGGTGCCCAGCCCGGTGCGCCCACACACAGCCCCTCCAGCTCAGCCGTGTGCATTTTTTAAATGGGTGGCACAGCACAAGAGATGAGTAATTGCTACTGAACCGGGATTTTCAGCGCTGACTAACTTCTGATGTCTCCTCAGTGATATTTCTGCTAATCCAGTATTAAATCAGCACTCGCTTACGGGAACTCCACCACCGACCCGCACCCCTCGGGGTCCCTCCATGCAGGGTAAAGCAAACCCCAGCACGCCGAAGGAATTCGGCTGCCCTTCCATGTGGGTTCGGAGCCCCGCACCGTACCGTCCCTATCAGAGAGCTACAGAACGCAGTTGCTGCATTGGACCCGTTATTTCCACCCAATTTGTTTCACAGGACTCTGTCTTCCAACACGCTTTCTGCTTCGAAGATGGTAACCACCCCGCCGCACTCTGGCAAGAAAATTTTTCTGAAGAAGTCTGTAATTTATGTCTGAGGATAATATGCTTTAAAAAGCCACGAAAGTTTAAGACAATAGTTTAGATAATCAAGCAGTTAAAGTCTTTTGCCTCCCCTGACTATAAAAACATACAGTCCCCCCCAAACTTTTTCTCTGCCAATTTTAAGCCATAATCGGGAGGGAGAAGGCTGTTTCCAAGCCCGTGCTTGAGACGAAGAGCTGAGGAGACGATTACCAAAGCCTGCACCCCGCAAATCGTGTCAGCAAGTTATCAAGCATGCTGTGATTTCACACCCACCCCTCAATCACAAAATAAAGCGATTTTTATGCCTGAAACACCGTCTGCGAGTGCCTGAGTAACAAATACCTCATTATCTGGAACAAATCCATCTGGTGGAGCAGGAGGCCCTTCTGCGAGCAGAGCGGTGGCAGGGGGTCCCGGCGTGCCCACGGGCACCATGCCCTCGCTGTGCCCCGGGGCAGCTCCAGGGGTCGGGGAGCAGCGGGCGTCCTCCAGGCCCAGCCAAGGCCCAGTCGCCAGCCCCAGTGGCTCCGCGGTGCCGGGAGGTGCTGGGAGGGCTCTGGCCTCCATCCCTGGCAGTGTGGAGGCAGCATCCTGAGCTGCCACCTCTGCGGTGGGCGCCCTGGTGGTGGGGTCGTCCTCCAAAGCCGGCAGTTCATCGGAGAGCTGCTCCGGGCTGGGCAGCACGGCTGGGCTAGGAAAGTCGTCTGCATCCTGCAAGGCCACCACCGGCCTTCCTGCTGGTGCGGGGCCACCACCGAGAGCCCCGACTCCAGAGAGGACCGAGTCGGCCGCTTGTGGTGGCAGCGGAGCAGTGGGGACATCAGCAAATGGCGGCGGGGCTTCCAGAAGCTCTTCCACCACCACGGGCACAGTGGCGGTGGTGGCACCCAGAGGTGGGTGCTCAAAGCACAATTCCTCAGCATCCACGGTAGGATCCCCAGCATCTGGTGGCGTCTCCGGAGCCTGGGGCTCGGGGACAGCCACGTCCCCCGGTGCTGGTGGGTCAGCCAGAGCAGAAAGCCCCCCGATGTCCCACAGGCCAGCATCGAGAGCAGGCTGCCCGGCAGCGGGCGGTGCGCTGGGAAGCCATTCCGGGGCGGTTGGGCTGGGGGAGCCCCACACCACGGCCTGGCCCCGCGCCGCCGGCTGCTCCTCCCAGCCGCAGCCGAACAGCAAGTCCAGGTCTCCCGGCTGCAGCACGGCAGCCGGTGCCTCCCCGTGCACGACAGCCCCCTCCCAGGGGGACCCCTCGGTGCAGGCAGCCCCCTCCAGAGCCACGGCCTGCCCCAGGGGAACCGCGTCCCACAGGAAGCCCTCTGAAGGCACTGGGACCAGCATCGGAGTCTCAGATTCTAGCTCTGATACAGAGCCGGTGTGGAAAGGCGGCAGAGAACCGTGACAAGCATCCGCGTTTTCTGCCAGACAAGTTTGGCCCTCAGATCCATCACTCTCTTTTCCCAAGTCTGTGGTTTCGTCCTCAGAAACCATTTCTGGGACATCCTGGTTGGCGAGCTCTGTCCTTCCAGGCAGAAGGTGATAGCTCCCGGATGGATCCGCGCCCTCAACACCGACCTCGTCGTGCTGCAGGGGGGACCCTGGCTCCTCTGCCACCGTGTCAGGAGCCAGGGGCTGGCAGGGGGACAGCCGAGCCGGGGACGCTCGGCCAGGACAGGTCTCCTCGGGGAGCTGCGACACTTCACAGGGGGGTACCAGCAAGTCTTGGTTATCTTCACCCCACCCCACCGGAGCGCTGGGGTGACCTGCTCCCTCAAAGCCGGGGGCTGGACACGTGTCCATCTCGGGAGATGCCATCCCACCAGCCACCAGTGCTGCCACCGCACAGCTGTCCATGGGCTCCGGGTCCAGCAGCGGGTCAGGTACGTCCTCCACCAGCGCTGGTAAGTGCTGCTGGCTGGAGCCCGGCCCTGCTGCAGCAAGGGGGCTGGGAGAGGCCCCTCCATCCGAGTCCGTCGGGGTGATGGCTGAGGTGTCCCTTTCTGAGAAGGGCTCTGTCGCCGGCTCCATGGTGCTCAGCACCTGCGAGCTGCAGGTGACATCAAAGTCCTCCAGGTCCGACACGACGGCAGAGTCCGAGGCGCTGACTTCCAAAGGGGCTGTAGGTTCACATGCTTCCACTGCTGCCCCGGTGAGTTTTTCCGAATGTGGGTCCAGTCCCCCTGAGTCCAGTGGGGAGACCTGAACCTCCACCAGGATGGGGACGGCCCCATCGCCCTCGTCCTCATCCTGGCACTGCTCTTCCAGCTCCAGGAACATCTGCACCGAGTCCGTGTCAGACAGCTCGGGCACAGCGGGGCTGGCCGAGCGCTCCAAAGCCACAGCAAAGTCCTCGGCCTCGCACTGCACCGCCACATCCTCGGTGCAGCGCGTGCTGCCAGCGAGGGGGCCACAGGCACCCCCTGGGGTGCTGCAGGACTGCGCAGTCCCGGGGCTGGGGGCAGAGCTGTCCCCGGGAGCAGCAAATTGTTCCCTTTCTTCAGAAATATCTGCCAAGCAACAGCTCTTCTTCTCCTCTGCCACCAGCACAGCCTTTCCTCTCTCTGACAGCGTCGCCTCCTCCCACTCCTCCATCATTACCCAGCGCTCGTCCTCCTCAAATCTCAGCTCAGACTCAGTTTTCTCTCTGAGATTGGAGGTGATGAGAACGTTCAGTCCCGCATCCAGCAGCTCCTCGCTCAGGCACGGGGAGAGGTTGACATTTTCCACCGTGCAGTCTGACTCGGAGGCCTCCAGGGTCTCCTGGCGCCCATCGCTGAGGTTACCCTTGATGAAGTTCTTCCTGGCCCGTGGCCAGGTGGCACTGGGGAGCCGACAAGCCCTGGCCAGGTCCCCGGCACGAGCGTGGCCATCGCCCGCGGTCAGCAGGGGCTGGCGCTCATCCGCGGCACCACCGTAGCCGTCTGCTGCAAACTGCATGGCTGTCAGAGCCTCTGCCATGCCGGATGATTTGGAGACGTGCTCCAAAGTGAGAGACTCGGACATGGGCTCGCCGTGGTCAGCCTGGCCGGAGCGCTCGGCCAGCATAGCGCTCGACTCCCTCTTATCCCGTAGGGAAGGGTTGGAGGCGCCCACTTCCGACACCTCGCTTAGCGAGGCCCCCATCCTCTCTGCGAACTCGGTGAAGTTCGGCGGCATGAACGACTTCCACGACCGCCGGTTCACGTTCTCCTTCCTCTCAGGATTCGGCCGCCTCCGGGGTGGAGCTGGCGCCGGCTTGGAGACGTCGCTGCTGAGCTTCAGCGCGTCGAAGATGACCCGCTCGTCCAGCTTCTTCGCCTCCGGCGCCCTCGACTCGAACACGTTGGCAGCTCCCAGGGTCCCGTTGCTGGAAATGGTGCTGCTGTCCCCCTTGCCAAGGGTGCTCTTTGAAAGCTGGTTGAGCTTTGATCCCTGATCGATTTGCTCGTTGATTCTCATTGTGTCGTATATCGACCGCTGGGGCACGTAGCAATCCTCTATGTATCCATCCTCCTCCTCGCCCTTCCCCAGGCAAGTGCGGTTCTGCCGTAAACAGTCTGGCCTGCTCAGTGGTTTGCCCATGCTCTCGCCCTTACGGATGACGAAACCGCCCCGTCAACCTTGCGCGCGGCACCGCAGGAAGCATCACATCTCCGGCAGGTCCCAAACCCACGGTGGGCGGCCGCGGTCCCGACAGAGCGGTGCTACGGGGTCGGGAGGCTCTGCCGGCAGCGCTGCTTCGGCTCAGCAGCCCGACCACGGGGCCCGAGCAGCGGAACAGCACATCTCATCCCCGGCCCCCCCAAAAAGCCATCCGTCAGCAAAAACCATCCGAGCACGGCAGCTTCGACAAATATTCCCAATGGCCGTTTGCGATAGGAGCCGCAGAGTTTGAGGCTGTTAATTTATCCCGTGTGTCCTTCTTTAACAACAAAGGCACTGCTGGTCCGGGCCGCTCACGTATCGCAGCCCGGGCGCCGTGCGGCTCCTCTCATTCTCTGCCCAGCTCCAGTCCCGTGGAAGTCCAGCTGGTCCGAATTAGCCTCTCCCCCCGACTCTCGTGTTTTCATTTGAACTGAGCTTGTCAGCGGATATTCGTGCAAGTTTAAACACAGGAAGTTCTTCATTCAGGGCAAACTCGGAGGCTTCCTGCCTCAAAAACATGATGGCATTGTTGTTCCCTTCGCCCCACCGCGCCTTCGCGCCCGGGGCCACCGAGCCCCGGCGCTGCTCCCCCGGCGGGCTGCTCCGGCGGCGTGCGGCGGCGGAGGAGGGCTGCTGGGGCTGCTCTTTTCCTTTTTTTTTTTCTCCCCAGGAAAAAAAAAAATCGGCTATAAAACGCATCCAAAAATGGAAAGGGGCCGGATCGGCACGAATTCCCCCAAGTTCCCGGGAGCCGGCGGGGGGGACGGGGAGCAGCTGCGGCCGGCGGCGGCTTCCTCCTCCTCCTCCTCCTCCCACCTCCTCCTCCTCCTCCTCCCGGCCCGGCCCGCACTAACTTTCGCGGCGGCCGGCGGCGGGCAGCGGCGGCTCCGCACCGCCGGGCGGCCCGGCCATGGCGGGGGAGCGGCGGGGAGGGCTCGGGCCAGCCCGGGGGCGGCGGGGCCAGCGCGGGGGCCGGGGCCGGGGGCCGGGGCCGCGCTCCCCTTCCCCGCCGCTCGCTCTCGCCTTTTGTGCGCGGCTTCAGCGGCCGGGCCGGGCGCGCTGCCGCCCCCGCGGGTAGCCCCGGGCCGGTACGGCGGGCTGCATGGCGCGGCGGGGCCGCCGCCGCTGCTGCTGCTGCCGGTGCTGCTCCTCCTCCTCCTCCTCCTCCTGCTGCTGCTGCTGCCGGTGCCGCTCCGCTCCCCGCCGCGCCGCCGGCGGAACAAAAGGCCGGGCCGAGCCGAGCCGCCCAGGCCGCCGCACGCCGCGGCCCCGCCGCCGCCGCCGCTCGCTGCCAGCGCCGGGCTCCCGCCGCGCCGCCAACTCCGGCGGGGGGCGGGCGGGGGGCGGCGGGCGGGGGGCGGCGCTCGGCGGGGCGGGGAGGGGCGGGGCGGGGGGAGGCAGCGCCACCGCCCCCTCCCCGGGAGCCGCAGCCCCCCCCCCCACCCCAGCCCGGGCAGGGGGGAGCCGGAGCCGGGCCCGATGGGTTTTTTTTTTTGGGGGGGGGGGGCACCGGGGGCGCTCCGCCGGCCGCCGGCAGCCCCCGGTCCCCGCCCCGCCGGGGTGGCTCCTCCTCCGGGGGGAGGCGGCAGCGCAAATCCCCCGACAAAGAGCAGCAACGCCCTGCCTCGGCGGCGGCCCCCCCCCGGGCCCCGGCCGCTTTTGTCCGCGGAGGGGCCCGGCCCGGCCCGGCCGCCCCCGGAGCCCCCCAGCGCCGCGGGTGGGTCGGTTCCGGAGGGACCCCCCCGGGACCCCCGAGCCGGGCGGAGCAGCGCGGCCGGGCACCGGGCCCCCCCTTCCCATCCCGGGCACCGGGCCGCCCCCCCCCCCCCCGGGTCCCCTTCGCCGCCCCCCCGGGCACAAAGAGCCGCCGCTGCTCTTGTCGCCCCCCGGCAGCCCCCGGCCCCGCCGCCCTCTCCCCCCGGCTCGCCGGGGCCCCCGGGCAGGCTGCGAGCGGCCGGCAGCGCGGGGGGGAACCTGCGCTTCGGGGGGGTGCCGGGGGAAGTCGCAGAGTTGGGAGAGAAAAGCCCAGGGGGTGAACCAGCCCCGCACACCCCCGGGCTCCGGGACCCCCAGAGCCCCCCAGCCCCGCGGCTGAGCCCCAGCAGCTGCCAAAAACCAGGGCGGCCGGCGGGGCTCTGCACGCGGGGGGCGCGGTGCTGGGTGCTGGGGACCCAAGGGTGCCGTGGCTCTGCCGAAAGCCACCACTGAGCCCCGTCCCTTTTATGCCTGAGGAGCTGAAGCCAAGAAGAGATGAAAGGCCTGATTTTTCGGGCACGCTGCAGGTGCCTGCTGCCTCCAAAACCGCGGGGACTCGCCCGGGGCCGGAGCAGCAGCTCAGGGCACAGCTGTGCCAGGACCCGAGCCCCCCCCGAGCCCTTCGTTTGGAGGCAGCAGCAGCCCCTTGCTTTGAGGGGAGGGCAAACGGCAGTGAGCAACTGCTCCAGCACCACTCTCCCAGTGCTGGTTTTCCCCCAAAAGATGGAAACGATTGTTTTGCAAAGGAGGAGGCTTCCAGGGTTATAAAACGCCTGTTTAATTGCCTGAAGCATCCAGCTGAGCTGGCTGCAAACAACCTTTGGAAACCCTTTTCCTATAACCGTGATAAAACACGACCAAGGAAAAGAGTCGGGAGGTGAGGAGGGACGGACGAGCTGGGAGCGGGGTGCAGCAGCTCCGCGAACCTCCCGTCCTGCTGCTGGGGGAGCGCCTCGTGCATCCCAGGCCGTCCCTGGGCCCTCTCGTACAGATGCACGGGGCTCAGCTCGGTGCCCAGCTCCTTATACTTCGGGGGGACCGGGCCCCGGTGCAGGTTTTTAACGCGGCACAGCTGAAACAACTCGGGAAGGGCGGCCGTGCCATGCCAGCGCAGCCGCACGGCTCCCGCTGCCCCTCGGCTGGAGCGGGACCGTTACCGCTCCAGGGCCCCTCCGCCAGGAATCCCAGGCATCCAGGCCGGGGGCGCGGAGGCTTTTTTGTTCCACTCCTAGGAACGAGCTCGACGTGGAGCTGCCGGCTTCACAGCCAGAAATTCTTTTCCTATTTCCTCATAAAGTCACGTGCCAAAAGCAAGCCAAGTCTTCCCCTAACACATCCCCCCCTGCCCCCATCTCTAAAACCATTAGGGAAACATTCAGCAAGTACTAAAGCCAATTAAAAACCTGCCGTGCCTAGCCTGAAGACCTGAGGTGGAGCTCTCGCAGGTTCCCCAAGTCACCGGCCAGTCGGTGTTAAGCCACCAAGTGCCACCAGCGCTGGGGACAGAAGTCACGGGGCTGAAGGGGGCCGGGGAGCACAACCCTCGCTCCAGGGCTTTGCTCACGCTGCGCACTGGTGCGAAGGAGGGACAGGGCAGGGCGCGGAGGTCCTGTTTGAATTTCTGTCCTTTCTGCTGTCTGAACGGCTCTGGTATGTGGAGCCCTGCCAGCAGCGATCTCTGTTACTGAAATAAACGGCTGATAGAGCTTCCAGATTCGCAGCCCCGGGGGCTCAGGGGAGCGCGGCTGCTCGTTTCACAGCTAGCTGGACCCACGGTTCGGGGGCAAAGGACTGGAAGGGCCACCGGGACCCCGTACGTGGCTGTGCTTTAGTTCACAAATCCTCTCTGAGCAGCCTCACTGAGCCAGGCACAACTCTGGGTCCGAGGCTGGGGATGCTGCCACCGCTCTCGGTCCCTGTGGGGACACCGGAGCTGGCAGCGGGCTGCTCCCTGCCAAGAGGGGACCAACGGGAGCTGTGAGGGTGCCACCGAGCAGGACATGGGCACCCAGAGCCACTGCCTCCCCCGGCCCACCCGCTGGCCTGAGGGTGAGAAACCTCTGTTGAAACCCCCCAGAGGCTGTTCGAGCCTTGCTCGAGTTAGAGAGGCCCCCAGAGAGACCTGCTCAAAGGGGAAGCGTCCCCGTTTGTCCCCCAGACCCCCACTTTTCAAGCCTTCCTCATATGGGCACTGTCTCCGGGGCGCGGGGACGGCGAGCCTCCCGTGGCGGAGCGATGTCGCCTGTTTACGCCTGCATCGCATCCTGCCCGCCGCTACGGCGGCTGTTTACACGGCGAAGCGGTATTTGGAAACCAACATATTTTTAGCTTTCTTTTAATGCGTCTCAGCAGCTGGAAATGAGGGACCTGTGCTGGGAGATGATCAAGAGCCCAGAGACAGCTCAAAATCGCTGACGGACATGTTGCTAATGAGCCCGGCATACCACCGAGCGCCTTCCTCATCCTCGAGCGCCTTCCTCATCCTCGGGGCTCCTTTAATCCTCACCCTGCTGCCAGGCGCCAGCTCCCTCTGCCCTGCCCGTCCTCACCGAGCCTCTCCGATGGCAAGGGGTGGAGGGCAGAGAGCTCCTGGCTTGGCCCAGTGAGCTCTGGCCCGGTGGGGTTTGCTGAGCAGCCCCGGGGCTGGGTGCACGGGGTCCTGGCCGGGGGGGACGAGCCCCACGCTGCCACCTGAAGCTGCTTTGAGGGGACCTGGGGGGGTTTCAGACTCCGTCAGACATCACGATGAGAGCGCAGTGCCGCAGCGCACGCACCCGACATCGGCCTTACAAGCAGCTCTTTAGGTTTCGCTGAGATATCTGCTGGGGGAGGCGGGGAGTTTGTGCTTTTTAGTCTTTGCTGCATTTGTCGTTGAGTTCCGAGAGATTTCTTTATCTCCCTTTCAGTGCTGTTGCTCTCCTCCTAAACTCGCTTCTTTTGCCAAATCTCTGAAATTGGCGTTTCTGTGCGTTGCAAGGTACGCGGCGCTGCGTGGGCAAGCCCGGAGCCTGCAGCATGTTCCAGGCACCCGCGCCCGGCTAATCCCATCCGACCGTGCCGTGCTGCGGCTCCTCCATCCACTGCGCTCACAGCCAACTTCAAACCGATTTCATGTCGGGCCTCAGCCACCACGCAATCCCCCTCTTCAAAGCCAGAAGGGTTTCGTGATGCCGGCTGCGAGTGCGCCTTTCAAGCAGCGATTTGCATCCTGCAACCCATCAGTTCTTCGGCACCCGCGGACACCTCGCAGGGCTGGGGGAGGCAACTCACCTCCGCGGGGTCTGCACGGCCGCAGGAAAGCGGTTAGGGCCGGGTTGGAAACCAAACTCCTGGAGTAACCTTCTGCAGGTTGGATGTGCGGATGCAGGGAGCACCGCATTTCTAGTTGTTTCTTTAACAAGGGTGCAAGAGCTTCACTGAAGCGCTTTTCCTGCAAAGCAGCCAGCATAGATATTGGTATAAATAACTCCTGAGCGGAGCCTGGAGCCCACATGTTACAGCAGCGATCAGACTCAGCCCTACAACTTGCCATTCTGCACGCGGTCGCTGCGGAGCCTGGTGCTCCCACGACGCCCATCTGCGCAGCGCCGAGTGCCCCGAGGCATCCTGCAGGGACCGAGAGGGGAAGGCAGAGCCCTGTGCCCGCGCTGTAGTGCCTGCTTCTGTCCCTGGCCCCCCTTTTTCCCTGCAAATCCCCCCCGTGGCTGCCCCTGAGCAGGGGGCAGCGGGGAGGGCCACGGGACAGGGCGGTGAATCAACAGCTCTGCAGGCTCTGTAGGAAGTGAGGTAAGTGCGTTATCATCCCGAGAATCCTCTGGATGGGAGACATTTTAAATCACTCCTTCGGCAGAAGAATTGGCAATTGTTCTGTGCGCGCTGCGGTGACTAATCCAAGTCCGAGCCGTTCCCCACGCCAAGTCTGCATCTGCTCCAGCCTCTCCCCGTCCCTGTCCCCAGCAGAGGACGAGGACAGCCGGGTGCCGGGGGGCAGCCGTGGGGTTTGCTCCACCGCGTGCTGCCAGTGGGGCTCCCCGCAGCCACGGCCCCATTCCTCGCTCTCCTCTGCTCGGCCCTCGCAGACAAGCGCTTCCACCCTCCTGGCTCTCCGGGGCTCACACGAAGCCGGTATTTTTAGTATCTCCTGGAAACCCTGCGAAGTGTCAGCACCACCAGTTAACGAACCCTCCTCTGGAAGAGGACAGTCCCATGCTCATCTCCCCTGGCGCGGGCCGGCAGGGAGCTGGCAGAAGAACCAAGGCATGCACAAGTGGGTGGCTTTGGAACAGTGACCCAAGCTGACTCCTGAAAGGGTCCGTTTGATCACAGCATAATTGTTTTATGGTTAAAAAAAAAGCGAAAAAAAAAGCCTTGTAAAAGCCTTGCTATGATTTGTTCAGTCTCAGCAGCTCTCAGCTTCCCTCACTTGTTCCCAGCTCGCACAGACATGCGAGATCTGCTCCCGAAGCTGCCTGTGCGTTGCCACCTTCCCAGTGACATCTCAAGGTCAAAACTCAGCCACCGCTTTCTGAGGAACGGGCGCGCACCGGCGAGGCTCCCGCTGGGGAGGACAAGCTCCAGGTACAATTTGCTCTTCATCTCATTTGAGATGAATTCATTTCCAAAGAATGAGAAGGCTGCGTGCTGCAGGGGCCACTCACGCTCAAGTGTCTCTTCTGCGAACACGTTTGTTTACAGCGCTCCAGACCAGCGGATCAGAAGCGCGGGCGAGCAGCGCCAAGTGCCACCAAGGTGCTGCAGCTCCGTCGGGGACCTCACCCTGGCACCGCCACCCGGCGCCGAGCTCGGCACGGGGCAGGCGCGGCCACCTGCTCCCCGCTCCCACGTTTATCACCCATTTTCCAACAGGGGAGATGGTGCCTTTAAGGCAGCTTAGCAGCTGTCAGAGAGGAGGCATTTTTGCGTGTGTTGCTGATGCTCAAAATACTAGCCAGAGATACTTTAAGTAGGCCTGGAAAGCGTTCAACAAGAAGACACCATCGTGCAGCCTGTCCCCGCTCCCAGCCCCATCCCACCCAGCTGCTCGGGACGGGACGACTGCAAGGAGCCACGCGCATTCCTCTGGGGGCACATAAGGGTTAAAAATACCACCGGGGGCTGCGAATCGTCCCCTCCGCCACCGCCCCAGCCGGGTCACCAGGAAAAGCATCCCTGGAGCCCAGGGCCAGGGCCAGCAGCGAGGGTACCGCACGCGGCGAGGAAGAGCTCGCCGCCTCGCTGCCGCTCTCCAGCTTGGACCCGCAGCCCTGGCACGGCGGCCGATTTTCCTTTGCACATCTTTGAGAGCAGCTCGGCAGTGGTGGAGCAGACCCCAGTGCAGGGGACAGAGCCTGACCGACGGTCCCCGAGACCAGGAGGCGTGTGCACCCAGTCTAGTACAAGAGGAGCACAAAACACCGCTCATGACTGCTCTCTCCCCCAGCCGGCAGAGCAGCGTGCTCTGCAAATGCGAATGGCATCAGCTCCGGGAGAGGAGCCACCCGTTTCAGTCATCCTGCAAACTAACCCACGAAGCACAGAGCCGGGCAGCCACATGCCCCTGCCCGTGTCTCTCCTTGCCACCGGTGCCCCTTGCAGCGACAACAGTTTCTTTTTCCAAGCAAATGTTCAGTTTAGCAAAAGCACAGCGCTGCCATGTTCGGGGCTCCCTTGGTATCCCCCATGGTCGCACCGAGCCACGTCCGGCGTCAGAGCGCTTTTATTTGCCGTTTTCACGCTCCAGCCTCGCTGCTCTCAGCCACGAGGCTACCTCTTGCCCGAGCCCATGACCAGGCAGGTGCTGCTCCTGCACCAGCACGAATGCAGAGCAAACACAGAGAGAAATAAAGGCAAATTCTGCCTCGGATTTCTGCGCGCCTCCGCTGCATAGGGAGGAAACCACCCACCCCACTGTGTGCCTGGCTCCTGCTCTGCAGTTGCTCCCATGGCTTTGCCGGAGGCGACGCCGTGGGGACGGGCAAGTGAATGATGCCCAGGGCAGCGAGTGCAAGGCAAATGCTGGCGGGTGAGAGCCCCAGAGCAGACCATTTCTGGTCAGCTCCCACCTGAGGGCTGGGGAATCGGAGCTCCGAAGAAAGTGGACACTGTCCTGCCTCAACGCGGGGCTGCAGCACGGGGCTGCAACGAGCTCATTGCTCCTTTTTCTTAGGGTGACATGGGGAGGGCCCGGAGCAGAATTAGAAAGAGCAGCATCTGAATGGGAAGATGACTAATGCTGCTCAGGACTTTACTCGCTAGCTGCATCACCACTCCTGGGATTTCTTTCCCTGACTTTTTTTTTTTTTAAGCAGACAAAGGGGTTCTGCAGGCACGAGGGCTGAGGGCTGTGTGGGCCCCGGACGACCTGACCTGCTCTAAAATGAAATGGGAGCGTGCCATAAGTTATTGCTGTCCAAGGGTCCTCCCTCCCCCTGTCCTCGAGCACAAAAGCTTTATTGGCACGAAGCAGCCTTGCCTAAGCACAGCACGTTGAGCAACTCTGGTTTCAAATCGCCTCCCCGAAAGAGCGGCTGCCGGAGGAGCAGCGGGGAGCTGGGCTGCGGGGTACCCCGGCACGCCTCGGGGTGCTCGACCCTCGCTCCTGGGGGGCTCTTGTGGCTCGGAACCACCCCCGGCCTCCTGCCAGCCCTCCCAGCGCAGGGGCCCCCAGCCGGGATCAGCCGCAGCGGTGATGCCTTCGTGCGGCTCGGCGCTGCTCCCTGCCTGGCTGGGGCTTGGGGCGAGATCCCGGGGAGCGCCGCCTGTGCCAGCCGCAGCAGGTCCCGGCTCGCCGGCATTCCTGCGCCGTGCCCCCGCGCCCGGAGCAGCTGCGGCAGGGGGGTGCCGGCTGGGAAGGGGCTCGGCCGTTCCCTTCCTCGTCCCCTCTCACCCACGGTCCGGCCGCGTTTGGAGGCACAAAGGCATCCTCCCCTTCAGCATCTGCACCGGGGCAAATGTGAAAGTGATCGTTTGGTTGTGGCGACAGGTTTGATGTTTTTTTCCTGGGTTTCAGCTGGGGTAAAGTTCCTCAGACACATGCAGAAATCATTTCTGGACTGCAAGGCCAAGGGGGAACGAAGGCACTCTGCCCAGCTTCTGCACTCATCCCCTGCATGGGAAGGAAAGCGTTCCCCAGAAGTACAGAGCCGCTCTGGCACACTACTGCAGGAGGGGAAAAGGCTGCTTTCACTCCCAAGCCTTGTTCTATACTGTAGCGAGCCAAAAAAACTGCTCGCACCTCTGACCCAGGGAGCATTGCACAGCTGTGTGTTACTCTCTGCTCTGTAGGTGAAACAGAAAAATGAGACCTTGTCCAAAATTAACGCGGTGAATCCAAAGAGGGTCCTGGCTCACTGTTCAAGATCGTCAGTGCTAAGTACCAGACAGGCTTTGAAAGACGAGTTCAAAATCCAGCATGCAAAACGTAAGCAGCAAGTAAACAAAACCAGGCAGACGTCTTCCCAAAACCCCAGCCCAGATGTCTTCCCAAAACCACCGGAGAACGCGATTCCATCTGCTTGCCGAGGCCCAAGCTGACAGATGCTCTTTGGGCAGGTGAGACGAGCCCACGCCTGGGGCTTTCTGGCACCGCCATGGCGAAAGAGCAAACTGCAACTCTCCTTTATCCTCAGCACAACTTTGGCTACCCAGCCTTTGGGAAGAAGGACTGCAATTCTGGCTCTTCTGGGTCAGGGGTTGCCGCTGCTTGAGAGCGGGCTTCGGAGAAAACCCCAACGTCTCCGCGTGACCCCGCGTCTCTCTGCACCCAGGGAGTTATTCCCCTGGGGAATTCTGCTGTTTGCTAAACTGAATCAACGTAGCTGTTATGTTTAGTAACATTTTGACTGTGGCTCATTTGATTTCAGTCATTAAAATTTAATATTACTGTGAGCTTTGAGAAAACCAAGCCGACAGCAGAGAGGGCGGAGGGGGAAGAAGTGCCCCAGCCCGCGTGCTCCCAGCAGCAGCTCTCGCTGGTGGCTGCCTCGTGCCAAAGAGCGCAACGCACTGTGTGACGCTCGTGGAGATGGCACGGAAAGGACTTTCCTGTTTTTAGTACCCTTTTATACAAAAAAGGGCTCCTCAGAGAGCTTGCGTGTGTTTATTGCTCTCGCAAGCGATGCCAAGCCAGCCTGCTCTCCTCTGAAGTGAAACCACGGCCCGCGCTCCTGCACCGTCTGCTCCCGTGCCCGCGAGCTCCGGCAGCGCCGTGCCCTCCGATGGAGCTGAAGCATCTCACGGGGTAAAGCAATACCCATCAGGATGTCCACGTAAGCACAGACTCCAACCCTCAGAGAAGCCTCTCAGCCGCACTTACCTCAGCATAAAACGAGGGGGTGAAGGAGATGACACCTTCAGGACTCTTCCAGCCTGGGTTCTCCCAGCCCTCTACCAGCCCCAGCAACTCGCCTCAGCCCAGTTACTGGGGCCCGAGGAAGGCTCTTCCCCTGTGGGGTGGCTCATGGGGCGTTTGCAGGCAGGAAAAGAAAAATACGTGGGAAGTGTCGAGTATAAGCTGCTTCACAAGTCATCTGCCCGTGGCCTCAGCCAGCCTTCAATACCTCTCCTTTGATTAAAACGTGGACACTGAGCCCAGAAGTGCCCACCTTTGTCAGGGCTGCATTGGCAGCGTGCCGGGAGCCCTGGGGCCACACGCCTAATTTGCATCTCATTTACACAGATGTTCATTAAAATTGATGCCTTAAGACATGCTATCTGCCCGCTCACACCCCCTGGGCAGGCAGAGTGAGCCCCTGGGGCTTCCTGCTCTTGTCTGGGGGGAGCCAGGCCTGCGTGGCCCACGAGCAGCGGGCTCAGGTGCTGAGGAACCAGAGCCCCCCCCGAGCAGCAGGGCAGAAGCGGGGCCCCTGGCCAGTGCTGCCTGAACCCCTTCCATCACATCTGCCCGTAGGCAGAGCCCTAAGACGAGGCTTTACAAATATCTGCTCTGCAACGCGTGCACCTCGTACAACAGCGCCTGCTCTCCGGACGAACCGTGCACGGGAGGAACGCTGCCACGTACGGGCGACTGCTCCATCCGCCATCGCCTCTCCCCCACTTCGTCCTCAGGCATTACACAGCACAACCCTACGCTCACTGCCGCCACTTCCACTTTTCCCACTGAGCTTTCCACGATCAAGACCCCGCTGTGGGGTGCAGGTCTCCCTCCCGGCCCTCGCATGCGTGGCCCCAGCCCCACTAGGCCTTGTGCGCTGCACGGACACGGCGTCAGTTACACAGACCAGAAACTCCTTTTCGGATATATTTGCTGCAAAGCAGCTGTGGAGTGTTCAACATTGAAATTAAGTCCTTCCTAAGCAATGCAAGTTTAACGCCCAACACGAGATAACAGCAATGCAATCACGTAAGCTGGAGTTCGCCCTGTTAGTAACGCTGCCGAGCTTTTTTGGACAGGCAGCCCTCAAAGCAGAACTACCCTGTCCTGGTGAGGGGTTCACAGAGCTGCCAAGTGATGGAACGGGATCAATTAGCCATGAGATGAAAAGTAAATGGCTGTAAAAATGCCTCCCCCTCCCGCCCTCCATGATCACCAGGAAACGGGCAGCCAGATGTAAATCAGCCCAATCATCGGCTCCTGAGCACATCGGTAATAGAAGTTTCACAGCGAGAGAGTTCCTAAGTAGTATTAATGTAATTAATGTAGTGTAACAGCATGACCCAATAACATAGTACTGTATTTAAAAAAATCAAACACAATCCAACTCTTTTCTCAACATTTCCTGCAAGCCTTGATGGTCCTGAACTGGTCCTTTGCTGGAAACATGAAAAGCCCACAACAAAAATCATCTCTGCTTGGTTTCTTTCTCCGTGTGTCCCCTTTCTCCCACAGCTCTGGCTTTATTTGCACCCAAGGACCCCCAAATGGATGTACATGTGAACAACAAGTGGGAAGGGTGGGCCCGGTAGAAAGGCCTACAGGATGATCTGATCTGGACGAGGCTCTCAGACGATGCTAACAGCTCAAACGGACTCAAAAACATTCCTCCTTCCCGCAAAACGTAAATACCAACCGCCTCCAAAAGCCCAGGAGGTACTGGCATACCAACATTACACACCGCAAGAACAGGGGAAAGAATTTTTTCTGCCAGCCACAAAACCTTGTCTCTTCCTTTCACTGCAGACTATCAAGTCCAGCAGTTGATTTTGTATTCTCCAGAGCAACAGTAATCTACTGCATCCAAAAATGCCGACCTAGCAATGAACAACAGTCACAACAGCCTGAAGAACAGAGGTCCTACACAAAAGACCACAACACTAGACAGACCTTCAAACACCAAGTGCCATTTAAGAAGTGCTTTAGCATAAAGACTTACCTTGAAGTCTGCCAACTGCTGGTTGATGGTTTCAACCTCTGTTCCCACCACCCACTGCAAGGCCTCGTTCTCCTCTGCCGCTGTTGTCATGTGGGTCAGCTCCTTCAGCCTGCTGTAAAAGTCCTCGACACGTGACAGGGTCATTTCTACCTGCTCCTGACGGTTCTTGCCTCTCTCAGTCAGTTTGCTGCACTGTTTGTTCAGCGTCTCCAATTCACGTTTCAGTCCTAATAAATCAGGGCTCCCTTCATCCTCAAGCATTTTCTTGCATTCACTTTCAGAAGCCTCAATGTCAGACTTCAGCCTGTGGAGCTTGCCCAGGAACGTACGAACGTCCTCTGCTTGGGACTGAAGGCTGTCAGAGTCTCTCCCGATGGGGCCCATGCTGTCTAGCTCATCATCGAGATCTGCCAGTTGAGAGAACATCTCCCTGACCCGACTATTGAACTGGCCAATCCCTTCAAGTTTGTTTTCCATGAGCACACAGCAGTCATTTACTTTCTGCTTCACAGCTTTAAAGTCCTCCTGAGCCACCTCAGCTTGGTTTAACAGCTGAGAACAGTCAGACCCATCCGGAGCATCTTCTACTAGACCTTGGGTGAAGTTTTTCAGATAATCCACTTGTGGTTCCAGGGCATGCAGCACCTCCTGCTGGGCCCTGAGTTTCTCCAGGTTCTTGTTGCTGCAGGCTTGTGGCCCTAGTGCATCAAAGATCTCCAGCTGGTGCTTTGCCCCCTCCAGCTTCTTCTCGATGTTCTTGAAGCTCTCTTGAAACTCCTTGAGCCTCTGGGACATTTCGTCAAGGGAGCCCGTCTTGGCTTGCAGCTCTTCTGTGATGGCATCCATCTTCTGATTGATCCCAGCCTTCTCATCCCGAATGTCATCCTCATCGGTCTGAGAAGCATCGATCAGGATGTCAGCAGCACTGTTCAGCATCTCCAGCAAGGAGCGGCGCTTCTCCACGTCGCTCAGCATGGCCTTTGATCTCAGAAGAGTTGCCTCCAGCTGCACCGGATCCAGAGTCACTTCCAGCTCTGACATCTTTGCCTTGCAGTCCTCCACCCAAGGCAGGAGGTCCTCTGTGTGCCGTTGGTACTTCTGAGCTTTCTGCAAGCAGTCCTTGAGCTTAGAATGTCTGTCAGCAGCCTGTTTGCTGAGCTCTTCCCAGTGTGTTTTGAGGCTGACCAACTGGTTTTGGAGAGTGGTCTTCTCCTCCCCAGGCTGGACAGAAAGCAGCAGAGATTCTCCCTCAGCTACGATCATCTCATAGGTGCCACTGTGTTGGTTGAGACTCTTCTGGAACTCCTCTTGTTCCTGAATTTGGCTCTGTAGCCTCTCCAGTTTAGCAGAAATAGGTTGGCTCTGAGCTTGCTGGCACAGTTTGTCATCTAGCCAGGTCCTGAGTTCATCAAACATATGCTGGAACTGCTGGGAACTTGCAAGCGCAGTCTGCAGTCGGTTCATCCGGTCGGCTGGAATGGAAATAAGATTAGAACGCAACAATTAAGCTGGAATCAAATAAGCAAAGTGCAATTATTTAAAATCATCTCAGATGCACCAACTGTGTTTTGATTAACAGGAAGGAGTTTTCCATTGCATCACTATCATTTTTGCTCACCAGTTCATGAATTTCTTTGGAAGTAATAGGTAATGATAATGCAGTAATCTCAGTTCTCCTAAGCAGCTTCTAAACACAACCTCTTAGAAACCAGAAGGGGAATCCCAAGATTAGAAGGTAGCCACTGTGCCTTCTCTACTCCCCATTCTGAAGTTAGGGACCATTTTTTTTTTTTCCAGGCACTGTACATGCCACACTTCAACAAGCCTGCCTGGCTTGCAGGAGAGCCACTTTCTGTACTTTCACCAGTGGGACTAAACATCTCTGCTCACTCTCCAGGTTTGGATATGTCCAGAGTGAGAAGTCTCCTCTGCTTAGTGCCACATAAAACACCCACAAAGCACCTCACTAAAAATGATAAATAGTCCGTCCCTTATTATTCTTAAAAACCCAGTGATGGGTGAACCCTGTGGCAAAAAGCATGGGGCAAAGTTCAACACCTCTTAACCAACTTCATGCTGTCTCACCTGCCAGGTCTTCCAGCCCTTTGAGAGGAAGAGCCACGGTTTCCAGACGTTTCCTCAGCTCATCTTTCAGATACTGCTCCCCAATCAGTACAGACAGGTCATCACAGAGGGTCTGAGCCTCTGCGATCTCCTCTTCCAGCTGCTCCAGGTCTGAGCGGATCTCACTGGTTTCCTCCAGCTGCTGTTTCACGGCATCGGGCTGCGCGCTGACAGCAGACTGGCTGCTCAGGCGCTGCCCAACCGCCTTCACCTTCTCCGAGAGGCCCTGCAGGAGCTCCTGGTACTGGGTACTCTTCACTATGGCTTGATCAATTTGGCTGGAGCGGGAGTTGAGGCGTTCTGTTAGCTCGGACCATTTCTGATTAACCCCTTGGAGCTCTTCCTGCACCTGGTTAGTGGATGGAGAAACATCTCCAGGGCCAGTTAGGATGCTCTGAGCTGCCTGGTTGAGCTGCTCATGCTGTTGTCTGCGAGCTTCAAATTCCTTCAGCATAAACTGGAACAGAAATAACATGAAAATGTTTGCGTAAAACTGACAGCTCTGAGTACACACAGTCAAAACAAACCAGACCTCCAAGGGTTTTATCCAGCCCACAGAATCACTAGGAGCAAAGCGAGATGCTCCTGGGGCGGGACAGCAGTTGGGCAAGGGATACCGTGATTTATTGTGACCTTGTAACTTAGAAAGCTGGGAGGGGTCTGAGACTCCAGCGACAGAGTATTCTGCTCTCTCTCTTATTTGTCCTACTGCTGTGTAATGTAACATAAACCGGTTAGATGAGAAGGAAATCTAATTACATTAACTGGGGCATTTTATTTTACGATGTGGCTGGTTACAGACGTGTTAGTATTTGGAAGCAGTAGGTAGGGAACTTGCTGCCAGGCAGTGCCCCAGGTGGAAGGGCAGCATTAGCAAGTCCTGCAGAGCATCAGCACAGGTCTTATTTAAAGCAATTTTGCTCTCCAGGAGGGGCCAAGTGATTCACCGATGAGTCAAGCCAGTGCAGGGAACTGAGTTCAAGCACTGCACCCATCTCAAGTTATTCACAGCAGTTTGCAGTCAGCGGGGTTTGGTGGACTTGGAAGAAGAGCCCTGAGATCTTCCACCTCACACAGCGGAAGCGACACCCTCCTTCCTTGTCCCTAACCCACCGTGGGGACGTGCACACAGCCCCCAGCTCACCTGGACCTGCTGCTTCTGTGCATTCAGCATGTTCGGGTCGATGGAGAGGGGTCCCAGCACGCTCATCATGAGCTCCTTCTCCATCAGCCAGGGCCGCAGCTGCGCCTCGGCAGCCTGGAAGCTGGCCAGCTGGTTCGCCGACTCCTCCAGCTTCTGCTGCCGCTCGGCCGTTGCCTGGCTGGCTCGCTCCCACCTGCAATCTGAAGCAGCGGCTGCGTTGGCGCTGGTCGTGCTCCCTTCCACTGAGAAGGTTTTTCACCCTCCCTGTGGTTCACCCGACACGGGAAACCTCCTCAGCGTTTCTAGCGTGGCTCTACTCACTCTCCATCTAATAAGCCGTTACCCATTTCTAATGGCTACGTGGTCTTGAAGCTCATAGAAAAAACCTCGCAAGCAGGATTTCTGCAATCTAGTCACTACTGCCACGAGCTCGGCTGACCTTGGGTGAGCCATCTCACAGCTCTGGCTCAGAAACCAGCTCCGATAAATGAGGATACTCTCATGTGTATCAGTCCTCAAACAGCACATTCAGATCTCCTGGACGGAGAACTCCGTAAACACGTTCCTGCTATTTCAAAGAAGAGAATCTCTGGGCTTCTTTTTAAATACACAGTCTTGTTTAGTCAACATTGCATTACCTAGGATATCCTTACTAATGACTAGAATTTTATATCAAGCAGTGAAGCTTTTAATCAAAGTAATCAACTCATGCTGCTAATCTTTTTTTTTTTTTAGAGGTAATTTAAGGAGGCAAGTCTTTAAAATATACATCCATCATAGAGATTTCATTAATCATGACAGTGCTCATCCCTGGAACACCTTGTACACCAGACAGCTTGGAGATAAGTTCGCTATTTACTGAATTTTAATTAGAAGCGACTCTGCTCTGCAGTGACTTTGGAATCGTCCTGCAGTCCTGAATCACTTCTAACGTGATGTTTCAAGACAGAAGCCTCACTAGAGCGCTTCAGGCACTTACTCAGGTCTTCCTGCATCTTCTTCCAGTTTGATGCTTCCGGAGAATCTGGATATTTCTCCAGCAAGCCAGAAAGTGCTTCCTTTACCTTCTGGATCTTTTCTGACTTCTGTTCCAATTCAGCCAGAAATGCCTGGAATACAATCGTTTGAACTTCTTTAGATACAGTGCAAAAGAATAACATCACCGAGGAGGAACGAAGCAGGAGCTACAAGCTGGAGTTGAACAGTTTCTGTTCTTTGCTCTTCATTAGCAGTATCATGAGCTAGCTTGGCTCCAAGAGCAGACCAGAGGGGGATTGCTTCCCAGAGAAGCTGGGGTGGCCCAACAACAAGGGCTACAGATAAGCGCCTCTCCTCTGTGCCAAATGCCTGAGAGCAACAGGTCTGAAACCAAGAGGGTTGAGCTCAGCGTGCCGGCTCCTGCTCCACGGACCCACCCGCGTTCCCTTCTTGGGAAAGCCCCTCTGCAGCCCAGGGCAGATCTCTGCTGCTCACACATCTAACCTTGCTGCAATTAAGCACATCTCCAGGAAGCCTGGGGAGAAGATGCCCAATCCCAGTTGTGCTCTGGAAGAGGAGTTACCTTGTTGTGCTCAGCCTGGGCTCTCACAGTCTCCGTCTTGGTGGGCGAGGAGGAGGCTTCCAGCTCTGACAGCGTGCGCTCCTTTGACTCCAGCCACTTGAGCATGGTATTCGCCTCCTCCTGCACTTCTTGCATCTTCTCCAGCATGGCTGAGAGCTGCTGCTGGCGTTCCCGCAGCGCCACGCCAAGGCCCTCGTACTGCTGGGTGACATCCGACACATCGCACTGGATCTCGGTCAGATCTGTTGCCAAAAACAGCAGCCTGGGTTGAGGAACGCTGCCCGCCTTGCTGCACTTCACCTGGACTATCAGGCACTAATCTAGCCTCAGGCAGCCACAGCCAAGCACGAGCAGCAAGCGGCCGCGTGGCCGTCCTGCTGCCTGCAGAGCGCCGGCAATGTCAGGCTACCAGCGCCCGTCACGCCGAGGGGCTCTTCCCCTCGCACAACGTTCGTGTGCTGACAGTTTGCAAACAAAGCAATCGTCTTCGTGTTCGAGAGGCTGATGCAAGCTGAGCCCCACTTCTGCAATGTCACTGCCAATACAGCGGTAAGTAACATGACACCAAGGTATAAAGCCGTTTTTATGCAGCTATTATCTCGTTGAACTGGTGAACTAACAGCAGATAACGGTCAGTAATTAAAATTGCTCTTCAAACTGAAGGGCTGGATGGCATTATAATCCCTTAGAACCAATAAATTTAATTGCAGGCCTTAAAACGATTGCCCGTTTATCAGCCCGTAACACCACCTGACGGGGTGCCGGGGGGTTGCCGCTGCCCAGAGCTGCCTGCCGCCCTCCCGGCTCTGTCCTTCAGCCTGACCGACGTCCCCGGTCACAGCCACCTGCCCGTCCCGTGGCGCAGCGCTGCTCGGAATTAGGAAGCCCATTTGCAGGCTCATTTCACTTGCTACGGGATGCTGATGGTGTCACATTGTGGTTCGTATCTCACGGATGGAAATGCACAGCGCTGCCAGCAGGCACAGACACAACGGACAGGACACGGCCCCAGCACGCGCGTGCCGGCACAGCGCTCTCACCTTTGCAAGTGTGGTATCCGTTCACGCTGCCTACCGGCCCTCCCAGAGCGGGCAGCACAGAACCTGAGCAGAGGGGACGGGGACAGACAGAGGGACAAGACAGACGTGTTAGGAATGCGGACAGCAAGCGATGAACACCGGGGAGGGCTGCCTCCACCGCCCGGGAGCGCCGCGCAAGGCGGATGCAGCCCGGCGCGCGAGCCTGCAAACACAGCGTGGGACAACACAGCCCCCCCCGACAGAGCACGGCGGCACCAAGCACACGGATGGCGCTGGGGGGCCGCTGCCTCGTGCTCATCAAGTCCGTGGGATGAGGCTCCTGCAGAGCCCGCAGCACTGGGGCCACGGCCGTCCCCCCACGTCTCTCCAGACACCCCAGAAAAGCTGCTGCCCTCACCATGACTTTGTGAATTACCAAGCGAGACCGCTGAGGCTTTATAATGTCTTCATTTAAAGAGATTAACTCCCCTAAGGAAATGAACTCCCCCATATTCTCCTTTTCTTATGGAATTAAACTATTTAAAGCTGCCTTGGTGCACGGACACGCTCTCTCTGCGAAGAGGCACCACGCACGATGCATCAGTGACCCTCTCTGGGATGCACTGCAGACATCAGTTACATTCACAGTCAAAAGGGGATTCTTCAGAAACGTCATTAAGTAAGCGTCTCTCTTTCTAACCACATATTTTAACAGTTTCATGGATGTAAGGGACTGCAGCTTCCAAATGTTACCCCAGGTTTGTAAAGGGGAACGGTAACCTGCGTGGCAGCCCCCTGCCCTGGCGACATCATCCAACAAGCCTCAAGAGCAGGGAATGAGCAAACTCCAAATTAAAACTCCCAGGAAAATTTCAGGTTGGCAGCAAGCACATCTTGTGAACAGGTTTAGCACAGACATCAGGTCAACTACCCCAAATGTCAGAACCTTCAGTGAGCACTAAGACACAAGATACCGGATAACATCAGTGAAAGAGGAGCTGGGGTTCGGCTCGCACTGTGTGCCAGCTCCTGCATCCTTCGCACACCCGTCTGCAGGCTCTCTCCCTAGTTTTCTTGGAGGCTTCCCATTGAACTGCAAATGAAGTTAACCCCAACAAACAAACATAGACTATAAATTCCCATAGAGGCCCATCAGTGAGGGGAGTCCAGAGACTTGTTCTCATGAGCTGGAAGACATCTTTTAGTTGGGTTCCAAACAAACCAGACATAATCTCATTGCTTCATAGACTTAAAGCCAAAAAGGAGACTAGTAAATCACGTCTGAATATCACAGTCTTCAATTTCATGCAGATATGAAACCCACATACTGGAGTTTGATTAAAACATCTCAGGCCCCAGGAGGCTGAAGCACACCACTGGCAGAAACCAGGAGGCTGCTGCAACCGAACCACCCCAGCGACCGCCCTGCAGGACCCGGACCTCCTGTGCTGTGGCCGAGCATCGACGCATGGCCATGAGCTGGGCCCGTGGCAAGCACGGGCTCCTTCAGTGCTCGTTACACTACAGCAAAGGAAGCCACACTGCCTTACCTGGCACTGGTGGGCTCAGAGCACATGGCCGATGCATAAATGCAACAACCTGACCACTGGTCTTGAGCCCCGTGATACCTGGACCACCTCCGGCCCTCTAAAGTTTGTAAAAAGGGGAGGTAACCCCATTTTTTGCTTGATGCGGGCTCTGGAATGATGCTTGTGGTGCAGTGAGAGCAAGCAGAGGAAGGAGGCACGGTGCCAGCTCCCTGCAATGGCTGGCGAGCAGGGCTGCGACTCACCCGCCTTGCCCTGGCTGTCGGGGGCCGTGATCTCCACGATCAGGTTCTCCAGGAGGGTCCCCTTGCGGCCGATCTCCTCCACCTGCGGCCCCTTCCCCGTCCACTCCTCCAGGAGATCCTGTTCGGAGGCAAAGGCTGGGGTTGGCAGCTGTGCTCGCCACACTGCAGCGTGCTGTCCCCGATGGAAATGGGAAGCCCGGTCCCCTCCACTATGAGCTGGTGGCACCGGGACAACGCTGACAGAACAGCCCCCAGCGAACCGGCTGCGTATCGCTGGGGGCACCCAGCACGTTGCAAGCAGACTGCGTGCACGGAGTGGGTGTCTTGACGTGTATTTTTGCCAGCGGGAATCAAAGAGTAACAAGCTCTTCCCTGAGCAGTGGGTCTGTCACACCTTCTTCTCCCCCCTGCTGTTTCTGGGGGCTCCCTCCCACCCCACACTACCCAGCCGTGTGTGAGTGCAGTCCCACGGCTTTCTGCAGAGCCCCTCTGTGAACCTGCGGCTCGGAGCCCCGAGGCTATGGTGGCTCACAAGGACGCTGCCGGGCCTCCCAGCCCAGCCCTCGAATTGTCCTCATTTAAGGCATCGCTGTGCCGGAGATGAGCGGAGGAGGCTGCCTTTGATGTCTAGCAGGGAGAAGCGCACAGCAAAAACTCGCAAATCCCCGACAAAGCAGGTGGGAAGGAGGGAAGGGAAATGAGGCTGTGCGCGGGAGGACCTTCGCTCTGTTCCCTTGCCTGCACACCAGGGACCATGAGATGCCCACACACAGGGGGCTGCAGCCCAGCAGCAAGTACAGGGAAGCCCAGGATTACTGAGAGCATAAAAAACCTCCCAGAACATTGTTTCCTGGGATTTATTCCATATTCCAGGGTTTTCGCACCAGCTGCCAACTTTTCCAATCTGTTTCCAGCTCCCTCTGCCCACCTGGACCTGCTGCCTGCATTTGTGGAGCTCCTGGGTGCCCAGCGAGGTCTCTGCAGGCGGCATTTTGCCCTCGCTCTCCTTCAGCCACTTCCTCACGGCTCCAACCAGCTTTCGGAATTCGTCCAGTTGCTCCTGGCAGGACGATGCATCCCTTTCTCTAAGAGTGAAAAGGTTTCAGAGAGTCAGAGCTCGTGCTTTGCCTTGCAATTACCACCGCGTGAATGTAGCACAGTTGAGTCTCCAGGAGCCCGTCTTTTTATTATTATCATTCGATGTTGCTTAGAAACAGCGCATGCAGTGCCAGCCAAAACGGGGTGCAAGCTGCAGCCTGCCCCCCTCGGCTGGTGGCAGCTGCTCCGGCACTGCTGGCTCACGTGGAGCTCCCCTGCCAGCCTGCACCCACTCTGCACGGGGCTCTTTGGGGAGCTGAGCTTTGGGGAAGGCAGGGCTCCTTCCCACTGCCCCAGGCCCTGCCATCGGCGCTCATCCATTCAGCCCCTGGGGGGGGGAACGAGGCAGCCCCTCCGCCTGGCTCCCCCACTGACCACAGCTGTGGGCAGCCTGCATGCAGCCGGCCAGAGGCAGCACGCTGTGTGGTGCTGAGTTACTGGGGATTATCAGGAAATTCAATCTGCTTCTTCCCATCGCCTCTCTCGCGTTCACCAGGGAGTTCGGAGATGCAGCCTGCGAGGTGTGCCCTCCCTGGGGACACAGGCGAGCTGTTGCTCCAACCCCGCTCACGCTGCCATGGCTGACTCAAGTTCAGGATGCTGCTAAAAAGTCCTCCTCATCCCCACTGCGAGGGGCTCTGCGGACACAGCCCTGCTGTGTCACCTCCCGCAGAATGTACCTGGGGCCAGCCCTGACCCTCCGCCAGCACCCGCTCCCCCCGAGCGAGATGCTCCCGGCCGCAGCACCGAGCTGTGGCAGCCCACACGCTCCGAGACGCACGAATGCCGGCTCCTGCGGCACCAGGAATTTTTCACAACGCCCCCAGCCAGGCTTTTTTTAAAGTGTCAGCTGGAGCGAGCTGCGTTACGTCTCCTGGTGTGGGAGGAGGGAGGCAGGAAGAGTTTGCTCGTGCCCCCCCGCGGAAAGGAGATCTCACGGGGGCTTGCTCTGCCTGCAAAGCCTCCCGGGGGCAAATGGGGCACTAGGACTCACCTCTCCTCTGCCACCTTCTGCAGCTGCAGGAACTCCTTCTTCAGGCTCTGCAGCTTCTCCTGCTGTAGGGAGGCACTGGGCACAAAACCGCAGGAGCCCAGCTCCGCAGCCAGGTGCTCCAGGGCCGCCAGGTCCTCCTGGTGCTGCCTCAGCTCCAGATTCAGCTCCTGCCAAGAGCAAAGGGTGATGCCAACTGTGCCCCCACCAGCAGATCTGGGCAGGGGGGACGAAGGGGACAGCCCTGTGCCTTGGTGAGCTGGAGACCCTCTGCGGGCAGCGCCATGAATTGCACCAGTGCCAGGCGGGTGGGCAGGGCTCAGGCCCGCTCACTTCTGAAGCTCTGGCTCAGCAAATTCCTCAGCCAGCTGCAGAAGCAGGTCCCACCTTCCCTGCCGTCTTTCCTGGTGCTGGTCTGAGGCCACGCAGTGAGTGTGATGGGGAAACCCAGACCAGGCCAAACCAAACCCGCTCACAGCACAAGCGTCCAGTTTTATGCCAGCTTAGACCATTGCTGAGGCTGTGGCCAAACCATGCCCCACAGCAAAGCACTTGTAGGGAACCTGAGGGAAGAATCTGTGCAGCCATTACCGGCCACCAGGACCCACTGCATTGCCAAGGGCTTTGTCACATCCTGCACTGCACTTGCTGCCAACACTTGGGTGGTTTTGCTTATTAACCCATGGAGCCTTTAACTGGTAAAGCCTTGCTATATTTGGACTGGCCCCTAAGAGACTGATCCCTTCAGAAAATCAGGCTGGCTCCAGGGAAATGCCATTCCCAGCTCTCCCTGCTGGAAACAGCCTCAGCTGCCCCAGCCTCGCTCCCTTCCTCAAGCGAGCAACAGCCGTGGGTCCTGCAGACCCTGGCGGCCTGGGAGAACCAGGAAGAAATCACTGCAGAATGGCACTGCCCTAGGAACACTACACAGGTGGAATTTTCTCCCTCCCTCAGGCAGGGGAGCCACATCTCACCTGGATGTGCTGGGAGAAGCGAGCGATGTCACGGTCTGGCTGGTTTCCAGATGCCAACATCCGCGCTCTGCTCTCTGTGAACTGCTGCAGCTTCTCTGAGAGCTGCTCATACTGCTCAACCTTCGGCAGGAGACCCTTCAGCGCCTCCTCCTTCTCCTGCTGCTGCTGGCACAGCCTGCCGAAATGCTCCGTCACCTCAGCCAGCTTGCCCTGCAGGGCAGAGGCTGTGGCACTGTCCGCCGCCTCCGTGAACCGTGTCACCATCTCGCGGGTGGCTTCCAGGCAGCTCTTCTGCCTGGCGATGTCCTGCTTCAGCTTCTGTTGTGAGCATACACAGACAGGATGCCGTTTTAGGAAGACTTGAGCAAAACTGAACTGGTACAAAGAGGCTGGGGGCTACCCTTTGCAACAACAGCGCACATTTGTGCAAGAAAGGTTTTCTGTCCTGATTTTGTTTTCCTTTCTGCTCTTCCCAACCCCGTCTGCCTTCTCCCAGTGCCTGACATCCAAACCCTGCTTTTTAGCAAAGAAGAGAGGCTTTCAACAGGCCAGTGTTCGAGCCTAAAGAAATTGTGTAAAGGCTGTGCTCATGTCCCTTTTTATTTATTTTTTTGTGTGCTTTCGGAATCCCTTAGCCATGTCCCAGCAGCTGCCCGCGCAGTTCAGACACCGCAGACAGCCCCGTGTATTTGAGGCGAGGGAGACCAGGGGCCAGCCTTACCGCGTTGGTGGCCAGCGAGTCCTGGATGGAGGCGGAGGAGAGCGCGGCCGGCTGCTCTCCCCCCAGGCTCTTCTCGATTTCAGCCACCGACTGCAGGAGGCTCTCCAGGCTCTCCTGGACGCTCTGGGACTGGGCGATGGATTTCTGCAGCAGGTCTGAGCGCTCAGCCATCTGCTGGGAGAGGCTCTGGAAGCGGCTCACGATGGCATCTGGAGAGATCAGCACGAAGAGAAGTAAATGGCACAGAGCTCACCTGGTGTTCAGAGGGCAGCGAGTACCAACGCAGCCGCTGGGTGCAGAGCTGCAGGAACTCCTGCCAGGCTCTCACTGACCCCAAGCTCAGCACTGAGACAGTGGGCCTAACACAAATGGCCAAACTGGACCACGGCCCTCACGCCATGCAAACGTATGCTCTGAAGGCACATCACTGTGTCTCCACCTTTGTCCCATCTTCCCCCATATGTGCGAGACTTCACGCGTCCTCCCTCCTGGTTTGCTTTCAGTCTCTCCCAGCCACCCCCGCTGATACCGCTGGCTGCTTTCAGCTGTACCTGTTGTTTCCTGAACGTGCCCGTGGTCAGGGGCTGGTTCTCCTTGTATCTCCAGGAGGGAACGAGCTGCTTTCTGGAGCTTCTCCACTGGCACCTGATGCTCAGCGAGGTTTCCTTGCAGCTGCTGCTTTGACACAAGGCAAGACAAGACAACATCAGCAGTCAGTCACAGACAAGAGACCTTCACCCATGGGGAGCTCAGTGCTCCATTCAGACCCTGAGGGTCCCTGTTCAGTTAATTAAAAAATCCCACAAATAAATAACGCAGGTTGGACAGCCCAACCATTGTTGGGCCCTGCCACTCTCGCAGCAGGGAAACTTTCCCCCCACATCCCGCTGGGACATCCAGGGGCAGCAGCCCCTTGTCCTTGTGCTCAGCACCTCTCAGAACAGCCTGGCTCCATCTCATCTGCAGTGCGGGGACTTCCCGAGCCCGCAGGTGTACTGTTGCACTCAACAGTAAAAAGGCTAACAGAGGGAATCCCTTGCAGCACTGAGGCTGCCCAGAGCAGAGGCCAAATTCCCAGACAAACTCCAACGCTCCCCCAGGAGATCGCCCGCAGACCACGCACCCCGGCACTGGCGAGCTGCTGCTGCAGCGCGGCAGGATCTGAAGAAACCGTCTCTGAGAGCAGTTTCCCAACCGCAGCTTCGCTGTCCTGCAGCCATGTCCTGAGAGACTCTGCCACCTCCTGGAACTGCTGGTAGTGCTCCAGCAAGGTGCTCAGGTGGGAGCCAAGCTTGGTGCACTGCAAAGGAGCAACGAGACATAATGGCAGGATGCTCACAGGAACGGAGCAACCTGGGCACCTCTGGAAAATGCACAGGAATCAGTAGAGAGAAAAAACAACAAAAGAAACATTCTTGTCATGTGTGTTAAAGCAATTACAGGAAGCACCACGCAGACCAACACCAAGAGAGAGTTACTCCCGCACAAACCCCAGAAGAAGACGATCCTTGTCCTCCAAGCTACACGCATGCTAAAACCACAGCCACTCTTGAGGGAAGCCTCCCCCTGCCATCACTGCTTATTCTACACACACACACGACGAAAACAGTGCCTGAGGTTTGACTCCCAGCCTTGCAAAGCCCTTCCCATACCTTGGAGTGCAGCGTGGTGTATCGCTGGGTCGCATCCTCCAGCTTGCTCTTCACCACGCTTCCCGAGGCCAGCGGCTGGGACCCTGCGTCCCTGGCAGCTCCCTCCGCATCCAGCACCTTCTGCCCCGACATGGTGACAAACCGCAGGTCCCCTTTGTGAGAGATCACGTCTTCCGAGAAGCTGCCCTGCCGCAGCAGCAGCTGCCGGAGGGACGCGGGGTCGCTGTCCCCTTTGTACATCCCCTCCAGGTCCTGCTCCGCTTGCTTCAGCCAAGCCTCGAACTCCCCGTGGTCTCGCAAGAACTTCTGCAGCTCGTCCCGCAGCACCTGCACTTGCTTCAGCCGCGTCTCCGACTGGGCGAGGGAAGCAGCGTACCGGTCCTTCAGCTCCGCCAGCCGGCCCTGCAGCCCGGCCCTCTCCTCCCCAGGCAGGCTGTGGCCGTGCTTGTCCAGGAAAGCCTGCGCCGACTGCGTTGCCAGGATGACGTCCTGCTGCTGGGACAGCAGCTCCTGGTGCTGGGCCTGAAACACGCCGACAGGCAGAGGTGACTCCTGTGACCGAGGGGATGCGCACCCACACCACCAGCAGCAGGCTCGCGGGTGGATGCAGCAAGGAGCTGCAGTGCCCCCGCGCTCTGGTGCTGCCAGCAGGGTGGGGGAACACCCGCGGGCCAGCAGACGTAACCCCCTTTCATTAGGGGCACCGTGCTCTCGTTACCCCAGTTGCACTGTGCCATGGGACACATCCGCCCCACCAGCCCCACCAATGCCCTGAACACGTGTCCTCCAGGCTGGACATGGTCCTCCCAGGAGTTCCCGAGTCTCCCATAGGGAAAACCGCCCCGAGCAAGTGCTCTGGAGGCCAGGCAGCCAGAGGCAGTGTGTGGCAGCACCGAAGCCTGCTGTCACGCTGACAGGCAGGCAGAAAGCTTGGAGAGGGACGAGGTGGCAGCCCTACCTTCAGCCTCTCGTACTGCTCGTCCAGGTTCTCAGCAGTGCTGTCTGCTCCCACGACACGGCCATCAGGGACATCCTGAGCATCCTGCCCTGCTCGCACCCCCGCCGCTGGCTCAACGGGGTGCGGTCTGTACTCCAGGAGCTCGCCCTTCTGCTCCAGCGATGCCACCCAGCTCAGAAGGGAATCGATCTTATTGCTGTTCTCCTCCAGCTCTTTGGCTGCTTTCACCTGAAAGCACAAAGGCTCCCGGTAAGAATGATCCATTTCAATCATATTCAGCAAACTGCTGCATGGGGGACGGACACAAAAACGAACAGAAGAAAAACCCTGAACTGTTTTCCAACTGCATCGAACACCTGAGACTCACAGACCCTCAAAACACTTTGTGACTCTGATAAGGGGAGGGTACAAAGAGGCTGTGAACAAACTCGGCCTCTGTTACGCTGCACTTCTCACCCTGCTACAATCCAGGCTCACAGGCAGCCCCAACACCGAAGGGCTGCGACTCCACGCGTACAGGTGTGGAGATACGTTTCACGAGCACGTGGAGATGCCCAGCGCTCACACCAAGGGCCAGCCTAAAGGCAGAGCAAGATGCCTTGTACTGCCCCAGCTCCTCCACAACCAGCTCATCTGTGCCTGATGCTCTCAAGGCATTTCACCAGGGAGCAGTGTCACTGCCTTGTCCCACCCAGAGGACAGACAGAACAGTAAGTTGCTTTATGTTGCATCGCCCAGAAAAATGCCAGAGCCTTGAATGAATCTGATTCTACTGACCAGACCTCACCGGGCACCTCAGCCAGGCCCAGGGGCTGCAGCCCATCACGTTACCTTTTCAGTCTCCTGCTGCACTGCAGCAGTGACGGCGCACTCCAGCTCCTTCTGGGCCATCTCTGTCCTCTCCTGCAGGGACTGGTACTGCTCCTTGGCACGCCGAAGCTTCTCTTGCAGTGCTGCCAGCTCCCCAGGCTCCATCTTTGTCTTGTTCTCCTCCAAGAACTCCTCTGTGGTTTTCAGGACGCTGGCAAAGGAGGCGGCTCGGGTGTGCATGTTTCTCTGCAGCTCCTGGGCAGACGACAGCACGATGCCGTGAGGCGCCGTGTGCTCCCAAGGCAGTGCCAAGGCCCCCCACCTCCCAGCCTCCCTTTCTGAAGCACTGACCTTCACGTCACTTTGCCTCTGCTGCAATGTGGACAGGTCTCCTTCACTGGCCGCCCGCTGCTGCTCGGACAGCGTGTCCTCCACTGCCTCCAGCCAGGTGCTCAGCTCGGCCAGGTTCTGGGCGCGGGCTGCCTGCTGCTCCTGCAGCGTCTGCGGTCGAGAGCAGAGGGAAGGGGGAGAGGGGGGCAGTTAGTACCGGGGCTGCGCTTCCACCACGCACGTTGCTGAAAAGCAAGGCAAGAGGTTACAGCTGGAGCACCTTCCTGGAGGTGAGGATGCAGCACAGAAACCAGCTTTTGCAGCTCTCCCTGGGCTCTCTCCCCCTCTCACGTTTACACACTGCAGGAACGTGGCTGAGGTCCAAGCCCCTTTCCAGTGGCAGTGCTGGAGGACTGGAGCTGTGCAGTGCACGTTTGCCACCATTCAAGCAGGTTTCTCTGTTTTACTTTTTTAAGAACCCCGTCCAGCTCCACGTGGAGCTACGCTCCAGTTTACGTGGTCCTCTCTTGGGAGAGCTCAACCAGAAATTTCTGCGCCTTTTCCATTCAACCTTATGAACATTAAAACTGCATCAAAAACTCATCTAATGAGAGGTGAGAACCTGGCACCAGGCAGCGCCACTGTGGAGCCCCACACAACCTAAGGCAGGTTGGCTTTTAGACACTGGGGTTGGAGAGGGAGCCCAGGAGAGAGAAAAGCGTTTCTGTAGCCGATCCAGCTCCTACATTTTGCTGCCAGAGCACAACACAGAAGCGCCTGTTTGAGCAATTGAGCATGATGTGACCTGAGAGTCCCTGCAACGTTTCTGTTCCCTTCCCCAGGGCAGAGAAAAGTTTTTGAGTTTCACTGGGCATTTCAGCAAGGTGATGTACAAACTTGTGCAAAACACTGTGCTTGGTTCTCACAGTCATAAGATAAACAACAGAAGCAAATTGAAAGAGCCTTCTTAAGAGCTCTTCAGCTGCAAAGCGAGTTCTTCCTGGGTTAGGATGGGCGCACACTCAATCTGAAAAAGCAAAGCAAACTGGTTAATATACACACACACTCCAGATGGGACAGGCAAGAGTTATAGAGAGCAACTGTTAATAAAAAAACACATTAATACTGTCTTGAATAAGAGGATCCATGCAGTGATGAGTGCTGCATGAATGCAGCAGAGACCTGGGGACCTGCTTTTGCAGCTACCAGCTGCCTTGATACATCATCAGCTGTTTCTTTAGGTCAGCAAAACCTGTCTTGTGTGGTGAAAGTAAGACATTAAAACTGCCGGCTGCCTGTGGTGCCAGCTCTGCACAGGGATTTTCTGGTGGGGTTACAGAGACCAGGGCTTTTTCTACCTGGCCCAAAACAACTCGATGCCTAGCAGAGGACTCCCAGCTGTGCTACCCAGACCTCTGACAGGGCTCCACCTTGAGGGAGGAAAGCAACTTTCCACTTGGGAGTTACGTGGTAGGAAGAAGAAAGACTTTAGAGGAAGCTCATGATGTGCAATGGGAAGTCATAAACCGTGAGTGGCATGCACGTGAAATCCCAGATACGAGGTGTCTCAGCGCACGCTCTTGTGGCTGGAAAGTGTTTGAGCGAGCAAACTGCAGCCAGGAAGCAGCTGTGCCACAACCTTCACCTGATCTGTCTGCTCCGCTTGCTGGAGACAGACCTGCAGGACCTCGACCTGCGCCGCCACGCGCTCCGACAGGTCCCGGAACGCCTTCTGCAGCTCGTTGAGCAGCCGCAGCAGTTGCCTGCTCTGCTGAGGGGTCAGGTCCTGGGCGTGCTCCGAGATAAGGAACTGGATGTCGAAGGCGGTGGCATCGAGCTGAGCCTTGGTGTCAGCGAGGGGCTCTTTCAGCTCCTGAAGGGAAGAGAAAAGACCCGTCAGGCTGAACTGCTCTGCGCTGCCAGCTTCAGATGGGGCACACAAGCAACACGGGCAGCAGTGTGTGCCCAAAAAAAGCACTGTGTCACTGGAATGCTGTACTCCATAATCCCAAGAGACCCGAAGCACACAGCACTGAAGTGACAGAGCCTCGTCACACCAATTCTCCAAGGCTCTGCTAAACAAGGCCTCCAGCACCTTGCCAAGAGACCGCCTGCACCCTGCGTGAGGCTGCCCGAGGACAATCCAGGTCCAGAGCCCTGCAGTCCGTGATGACCACGCACGGCACCAGCGGCTCTCCGCCTTCAGTCCCCTGACTTCAACTGCCCGCAAACAGGAGGTGCTGAGCTGTCCAAATCTTGAGAGCTATCGCTACAAGATGAGTAGCTGTGGAGGGGGGCCTGGGCTCCTCATACAGGTGATGGAGGCTGGGGCAGGTGTGCTGGAGGGGGCTCTTGGAGCCCCCTGGAGGCAGCGGCTCTCAGCCTCACAGGATTCCCTGCTGGTCGCTCAGACTCCACCACACACATCTGCATTTGAGCATGTTCCCATAAAGGCCAAAGCAGATGGTTCATGCATTGTGGAAACAAATTACTTTGGAGCAAATACAATATTGCTGCTCCTCCTGCAACCAAGGATAATGGCAAACCCACCAAGGCTCCAGGAGGGGAGCAGGATTAAAAGCTTCTCCTCTGCACAGAGGACAGCAACTCCATCCATCGGGAAGGATTAGGGGCATCGCCATGGTTACCTTGTAGTGTTGGAGGCAGCGACTCAAGCTGTTTGCATCCATCCCATGGTGGTAATCGCTGCCGTCCAGCGACTGTGCAGTGCCAGAGACCCAGCTCAGCAGCTCCTGCAGTTTACCCTGGAGAGTCTCATGATGCGTCATGATTTTAGCCTTAAACACAGAAGTGCACCATTCAAACAAGGAGCGGGGCACTCCAGGGAAGCACCAGGATGTGCAGGGTGGGGGGACAGCAGGCAGCGGGGACAGCAGGCAGCAGGGACAGCTGCCAGCTCTACCTTTTGGGTTTCCGCTGCACCGCGCAGGTTTAGCAGCCGGGACTCCAGGATATCACTCGCAGAGCTCAGAGACTTCTGGAGGTTCTTGGCATCCTTCTCCAAAGCCTTCAGTAGTTGCTCAGGGACTTCTTCAGGCGGGTTGGCCACAATCCACTTCACAGCGTCCAACTCCTGATTCACTGGAAAGCTGAGCTCCTGCAGCTCAGCGCCCAAGGCCTGAGGCAAGACAGCATTGTTAAGTCTATGGTATGGTTCGTCTTCCCACTGCCAAAAGTGACAGCACTGCAGAGGTTTTGGAGAACCAGCTCCAAACACTGCGTGTATCTGCTGGAAAGATTCATTGCAATCGACCCGTTCATGCAGCCCTGCTCAGCTGCCAGCACTCAACTGTCTTTCTCCAGGCTGTAAAATTCATTTCAGCCACACTTAGGTTACTGTCTAAGCACGAGAGGAAGGTAAGCCAGAGGGAGTGCCAGAGAGATGGGGTTTGCATATAAATGCCAGTTCAGCCTGAGGCTAACGCCCCGCTTGCTCCCAGAGCAGGGAGGAGGCACAAGGGGGAGCCTGAGAAGTGCTGGGGAGAGGGGGGAGAGCTCGGTCCTGCCTGGCGCCAGCAGCGCTCACCTCAGCCTGCTGCAGCAGGTCCTGCAGGGCGGCCAGATTCTGCTCTGCTGGCTGCACACGTTTAATTCTCATCTCAATATCTCGGAGCATGGAGAGATAGGAGATCAGCTTCTCATCGTGCTCCAGGCACATCTTCTTGCTGAACTTGATCTACAGAATCAAATGGTAAAACAAACCCTCAAGTTTAGAGAGAAAACAGGCAATTATACGTATGTATGCATACATATTTTTTAAAAGAAGCAATCTCTTAATAGCATTCCATTTCAGGGACTTTCCACATGGTAGTCTTATCTACAAGATTTACTACAGGAAAAACAGAATACATGGCTCTTTTTCCAACATAAGCTTATAAACGGCAAGAGATCTACTGTGTTACAGTAAAAGTGCCAAAAAACGGTCCTACTTATTAGTCATTTGTAAGTAATGCTCTAGCAAAAAGAAGCCACAACTAAGCCTTGAGTGTTTTCAGTCCTACATCACTGGGTCCTTTGCCAAATCCATTGCAGCTGATGCTGTAACATCAAGCCCCAAACATCCACGACTCACGTTCTGGCTCTCCTCTGCACCGAGGACCTGGGACAAATTTAACATCAAACATACACAAATAGCACGTAAAAATGCTGAAATAGCAGAAAGCAGTCACCCACCTGGGCTGGTCTCGCAGCCTCCATCGAGGTCTCCAGCAGCTCCCCCTCCACTATCACGGGTAAGAGCAGGCCCCGGTCGCCAGGCCCCGGCTGCCGGGGCTTCTCCTGGGGCGCTTCTCCGGGGGCTGTGGGGGGCAGAGGGGCACCGGCTCGGCCTGTGCTGGGCTCCGCTGGTTGCTCCTGTGGGGTGCCTTCTCCAAGCTCCAGGGTTGCAGAGGTTTCCTGAACTTCTCCGGGTTCCTCTCTGATGATTAACTCATCCGGCTTTTCTCCTGCTGCCGGGGCTGTGGCGAGCACCTTGCTGCTGTTTCCCACCTCAGCGTTTTTCTGGGTCTTCCTCTCCTCCGGTTCAAGTGCCACAGAGAGATCGTGCCCCTTTCTGCTCTGACCTTTTGTCACCACCAGAGCTTCCCCTTGTTCTGGGAGAACAGGGAGCACCTGACCCCCTGGGAGGATTGCTTCATCTTTCTCAGAAATTGGTTTCTTCTCTTTTTCACCCCTGCTGCTCTCCAGCTGCTTTTGCTTGGCTCCATCTTTTGCCAGCCTCGCAGTAATCTTCTTGGGGGCTGTGTCAAGTTTTGGTTCTGGAGCACTTGAGACAAAGTCTCCCTCCTTCCCTGGAATTTCTTTGGATACTGGAGTAGGAAGGGACTGCTTTTCCACGGAAGATTTCTCTGGCTGAGCACTGTCCCCTGGGACACCAATCTGCTTTGTTTTCTTTTTCTTGCTTTTCTGTTTTTGGGTAGGTTTTCGCTCAGTTTCACCTACTTCTTCTCGATCAGCTTCTGCATCCAGTCTCAGGGTTTCTCCCACAGGGTGTCTGACAGCTCTTCCGTCTGCAAGCTCATCTCCTGCCGGCCTCAGAGAGACAGTCTTGGGGGGTTCTCTGGACATTATAGGGCCCAGCTCTTCCTTCCTGTGACCCACAGAAACAGCTTCCCTCGGGGCTGCCTGTACTGCCTGATCCAGGCTTGCTGCCTGCTGTCCCCTCACTGCACCTTCTTCCTCTGCCACAACCCCCCCTGCACTAAGAACCCCCTCCCTGCTCCTCTCCGTACCGCCCTCAGCACCGTGAGGCACCCCTGTGTCAAGGAACGACCACTCTTCCTCGAACCCCAGCCCTTCCACTTTCCCCGTCCCCTGATCTGCTGCTTCCCCTCTCGATTCCTGCCCCCAGGCCACTCTCACACGGGAGCTGCTTTTTGCAACCCCCTTCTCCGTAGCCTTTATCACTACTGTCCCTTTAGAGAGAGGTGCTGTGCCTAATACTAAGGGGTGTTCTGGAGCCACTTCAACCTCTCCTTGTCGCTGACGTGTGACACCATGCCCTGGAGTTTCTTGAGGAAGCAGTTCTGGTTTCCCTTTCCTTGGCATCACCAGGGATGTGGCAGGAGCAGCGGCTGCGTCCCCAGCCAGGCCGCAGCTCGCAGCTTCAGCTCTGGCCTTGTGCTCAGCACCACCGGGCTTCATTGCAGCACTAATAGGGAGGACCACACCTTCCTCTTCTGGAGGTGTCTTTTCCATTTTTTCCTGGGAAAGGTGGGGTTTATCTGCTTTGAGGACCTCAGAACCGTATTTGCCTTCGGATATTTGTGCGTCTTGAAGAGTGGCAGCTAATTTTTGGCTAATCAGGCCTTTTTCAACAGCTTCCTTTAAAGTCAATCTTTTTCCACTGCTAGCATCAACAATTCCTCCGCTCCTCATCTGGCTGGTCGCGATGACTTTGGCCATTTCCTCATCCAGCAACCCCTGCTCCAAAGCAGCCTTCAGGGAGAGCCTCTCGCTGATGGTGCCCTCCACAAACCCCCCGCTGTCCGCCTGAGCCTGCAGCAGCCGCAGCGTGGGCAGAGGGTCCACCTTCCCCAGCTTCACCGCCTGGGCACATGTCAGCTTGCTCCCCGTCACCTCATCCTTGATGGCTCTGAAGGGATGGACCTCCAAATACCTCTGACCGGATTCGATGTCAATTTTACACTTCTTTATGAACTCCGAGTAGGGCACGAGCATGCAGTTCTCAGGATCTACAATGCCTTGTTTCACTTCTGGAGACGACAGGACTTTCTCCACAACCTGCCTGGGCAGCAAGCCCTCCTTCACTGCCTGGCAGAGCGCCAGTCTCTGGCCAGAAGCAGGATCGATGATGCTTCCACCCCCGGCCTGGATTTCTTGCACTTTCCTCTGGAAGTCCGGACTAACAAGTCCTACTGATACTGCCTGGGGCAAGGGCACCTTCTCCTTCGTTACTGGATGAATGTATTCATGCAGGCACACGCTTTCAGCCTTTGTGAGTTCATTACATAAATCTTGATTGATCAAATCGTGCTTCATGGCGTCATTTACCGAAAGCCTCATTCCAGACACGTGATGAATTATTCCTCCGTCTGCAATCTGCTTGGTCAAGAGCTCAAATGCTTTTTCCTTTTCAAGGAGCCCTTTTTCAACAGACTGCGCAACAGTCAAAGGATGCTTGGTTTTGGGATCCACAATTCCACTGGTTTCAGCCTGCAAGCTAATGAGCTTCTGTCTGGTTGCCTCATCGGTGCTTTTCCCTTTGGAAGCCTTCTCCAGCTTGACCAGCTCTTTCTGACTAGTTGGCTCTATGAGGCCAAGATTTGAAGCCAATGTGACTGATATTTTTTTGCCACGTTTCAAGTCAACAATCCCTCCAGTAACCACCTGCCCTTCCAAGATCCTCATTGCCGTCTCCTTGTCCAGAAGGCCAACTGCAGCAGCATCCTTGATAGAGTAGACAAAGTTATTGCCTGGGTCAAGAACACCACTTATGGCTTTGTCGGATGCGAGAACTTTCTGGAGAAGCTTCTCATCCATTAAACCTTCTTCAATGACGTCCTCGGTGGTTAATGATTCACATGTTTGTGAGTCGAAGAAGCCACTGAACATCTTCATCTTCTCCATCAGTTTCACAGCCGTGTGGCCAGGCACCGCTCCACAGGCTACTGCTTCGTTCAGAAGAAGAGTCTTCCCTGTCTGCTCATGGATTATGCCACCACTTTGGAGCTGCGTTAACAACATTTCCAAAGTGTCCTCCTCATCCTGCTCTGTAGGGGCTGGCAGGGATGTGTCATCAATACACTCATCACCCGCCGCTTTCCTCTCTCCTTCCTCCACTTTCAATACACCTTTAATGCTTTCAGTGTGCCTCTCCGTTTGCTCAGCTTCTCCAGTTCTAGGGAGCACAATCTCCTCTCCTCCCACCGTGCCATTCTGTATTGTTTCCTCTTTTAGCAAATAAATCTCTCTAACGTCCTCCACCTCTAATTCAGGTTCCTCCACATCCTGAGACCTCTCTGCCATTATTTCCAGTCTCTCCGTACTTTCAGAAATACCCACCAACATATGGCTTTCGCTTTTCACATCACCTGCCCCAGTTTCCAATGTCCTCTTCTGATCTTTGATACGTTCCACTCCACCTACTATAATAGGTTTGGACTCTTCTGTCTCAATCATAATTTCTTCTGTTTCTCTGAATCCACTACCAGAATCACTGGGATGTTCTGGCACAGATAATTTTACCTGATGTTTGTCCTTGCTTGTAGAAGCGATTTGCTCTCTACCAAGTTTGGATTCAGTCTCACTTTTGAAGGTAGCCTGTTCAGTGTAAATCTGCCCTTGCTCCTCCACAAGCAGGATATCTTCTGCATCCTCCAACGGGCGGCTTCCAGGTCCCATCACCACCTCTCCGTTCTCCAAAGCAGTTCTGTGTGGCAGGACCTTTTCGCTTTGCTCCTTTGAAGGAGCAAATTGAAACTCAAGCTGCTGCAAAGCCAAACCGTTGCAAGGTTCTCTTTCAAGAGCTGCATTTGCCTTTGTCTCCTCAAAGCCTTCACTCCCTTCCAACACGTGTTCGCAGGATCCATTTTCTTGGGTTTGGATGAGGGCTTTAGTGAGATTGTTCAACTCTCCGTCTACCAAGAGCAGCTTCTGGCCATCGTGGATGTTGATGTAGCTGTGGGTCATCAAGTGGAACATCAGCCTTTCGTCGTCACTCCTTAGCAGAGGGTCACTTTGCTCTTTGTGACCTGTGGGACTCTTTCCAGAGGAGCTCTGGCCATTCCTGCTTCTGCTTGGAGAGCCAGCGAGCTGCACGCTGGCCATGACATCGGGTATGACTGTTGATTTCAGCTTCTTCGCCACATCTCTCTCTAGGATGCCATGGTCAACTGCTTTCCTCCAGGACAACACCTCTGTGGTTTCTGGTATAAAGACAGCCTTAATGAGTTGCCTCTTGCTGAGAATCTTGTAAACCAGCTCTGTGGACAGAATTCCTTGCTCTAAAGCATCTGCAACTGGGATGATCTCTCCCGTCTCTGGCCACAGGAGCCCCATGAAGGACCAGAGGGATTCCAGGACCACCAATGCAATCCTTGGTGCTACCAACTCTTTCCTTACAGCTTCGTCAATTGTAAGTCTCTCTCCCGTGACTGTATCAATGATGCCACCTGTCTGAAGCTGCCGGATTAGAAGTGTGCATGCCAAATCCTGGTCAATTAAATTATGTCTCACAGCCTCGTCCACAGTCAGCCTGTGCCCTGTCCTGGGGTCAACAATGCCACCAGCAAAGAGCTGGGCTTCCAGCAACCTCACTGTTACCTGTCTGTCTATTAGTCCTTCCTGGACGGCACGGAAGATGCTGACTTTTCTGCCTGATTTCAAGCTCACCATCCCACCCGCCAGCTGCTTGACTGGGAGCAGCCTCAGTCCAGTTTCTTGGTGGATGATGCATCGGTGCATGAGCTCTGGCAGACTGATTTTCTCTGCAGTGTTGGGGTCAATCAAATCCTTGCTGCATTCCAGGTGAGACAGCAGTCTGGAATAAAGCTGGGGGGTAAGGAGCCTTTCTTGCAGAGCTGCCTCCATGCTGATTCTGCCCTGAGGGGTTTTAAAGCCCCCAGTTACAAGTTCAACCTCAAGAATCTTTAGCCCAATGCTCTCACTAATCCTCCCCTCTTCTATCGCAGCAGCAACAGGTAGGAGCTGCCTCCCTTCACGTCGGACTTCGTCCACCCGCTGGAGAGCATCCTTCAATTCCTGCAGCACCTGGAATGTCCTGAGATCAATGATGTTTCTTGCCAGACCTTCCTCCAAGGAGAGTTTTTCGCTGGTCTCTGGAACATCTAAGTCGGATGTGATAACCTGGGCCTCCAAGAGGACGAGGCCAGTATCCTGATCTATAAGACCTCTCTGCATGGCACCAAAGACAGGGAATATTTCTACTGTGCCAAGATCGATCACTCCCGCCACTGCTCCGCTGCCCTAGAACAGAAAGAGAAGGAAAAGAATCAAACCAAAATCAAACATTTCCAGCACTTGGATTGCATGAGATCTAGGGAGGTACCAGTTCCAAAAAAAAAAAAAGAGTTTCAAAACCCCAAACAGGCTAGAAAGCGAGTCCCAAAGTGTTCAAATGCAACTCCAAAGGCATTGCAGCACACAAATTGGTGCATTTGCTAGCTTTCAGGTTGCCAGTGAGTTTTGATGCACAGCTAGTCCATCACCAAGGGCAGCACCGAAATGCTTCCAACATCCATCACCACTAATGCAGCAGAACAGCAAGCAGCAACACCCAGACGTGTTCCTAATGCTCCACAGAGAAACAGGGAAGGAAACCAACAAACATACCGAAACTGTCCAACAACTCCATCCAAAAAAAAAATAAATAAAGACAACATGAATCCCACTTTGTACTAACAGAAGAGAAAAAAAACCAAAGACGTCACTTCAGGGTACCTAGGAAGCTCTCCCAGTGCAGTTTCCACCCTGATTCCTGCCATGCTTAAATCCTGCTCTTTAATGCCAGGATGCCCAGGGAACACCGTGGGTCTCGTGCCACGGAGCAGCTCCCCGGCACCACAACCAGCCAAGCACGAGAGCACGGGCGCTGCCCCTGGCATGCACAGCAGCTCCCCAAGCACACCCAACTGCTTCGGCACCTGGAAGCAGCCGTGCTCTTTAGGGCAAGGGAAGAAATACAAGAAGTTGTAGCTCCCAGCATGGAGACAGTGACAGACTGGGAACAGACCATCTAACTTTGGTATTTCTGGCCTCTTCTTTCTGGCACCCCCACAGGGAGGGGAAGAATTCAGATAATGACACAGAGTAAGAGCAGTCCGGACCTTTGGATTTCTCCTAGTTGCACTGTTTAGGTGTAAAGTTGGCCCAAGCACTAAAATTTTTCTGTTGGGACAGGGAGGAGCAAATCTGGATTCCCAGGACCTCAGATGTCGGTAACGGTGACTCTGACAGCCCAGGCAGGCGGGTGCCTTGGAGCAGTGGCACAGCAGAGGATGCCGCCCCCACCACGCTGCGTGTAGCTCCCCCAGCGCCCCCTGCCACGGAGGCTGGGTGGGTCTGCTGGGAAACACCAAGCTCCCACCAGCATCACCAGACTCTGACATGCATATTTGGAAATGAACAAGCCACTGAAAGACAGAGAAGAAGAGGGGAAAGAGAATGATAAAAGAGGAGATGGGAGGGAGGGGAGTAAAAGGCTTTTACTTACCAGAGTTGCAGGGTGTGCCTTGAGCAGTTAAAGACAGAGCCTTATGGAGCAGTTCAGCCGTATCACACACAGTGTAAAGCTTGGTGTTAGCGTCCAGCATGCGACTGTTTTGTTTGCAAAAAGAACCCCACACACAGGTCGTCCTCTTTCACTTTGTGTGTTTTGTTTAAGTCCCGGAGGGTTAGTTAAACTTGTAAGCAAGGATGTCAGTTAATCTTAAAAACAGTTGACGTGAAACACAAACTGTACAGGGACACATCATGCTCAATTTAGCGCGTTCTGCTTTGCTTTTTTTTTTCTTTTTGATTTTATAACCTCTGTCTTCACAATTGGATGTTTCCAGCAAGCAAATGTTAAGAGTCCTTCATGCTCCCTGTACAATGAAGCAACTGTACCACACAACAGCCACGTGATAATCTCGTATATGGGCCAAGGATCTACGGCGGAGCCATAGTGCCATTTTGTTTCTTTTCCTGGGCTTCGTCAAGAGAGTGAGTGAAAACTGTTCTGATCTGAGCCCCACAGCACACTCCTGCTGCACGGAAATGGCCCAGCGAGCCCAGGAGAAAGCTTGCACACCAAGGTCATTTTCCTGCCCAGGAGGGAGGAAAAGGGAAAGGGAACAGCATCCTTTCCACTGGCAGGCTTCTCTCAGCTGCAGCAGTGGCAGAAGTGTCGAAGCTGTGATGGCTGAGCCGTGACCACCGCCTGGAGCGGGTTTGCTGTGTGGGGCAGCGGCACTGCGGGCTCGCTCTGCCAGACAGGGACTAATGGGACTTGCACGGTGACAGCCAAAACGTGTTGGAAAGCCCAATTCAACAGGGAGATGCTGTATTTGTAAGTGAAAGCTGGAGATACAGATCTCAGATAAGCAGCCCTACCCTGTCTTCCCGTGATCTGCTGGAGCAGGGCTTCACTCACAGACCCGGCAGCCCAAACCCGCACCATGTCCAGATCTGAGTAGGCCGTTGCTTCAGAGTACAGGGAGCCAGCAAGCAAACACACAAATATATCCATCGACACATGTATATACACTTATATAACACGTACATGTATATCTGTGAATGACTGAGGACAGCTCACACCAGTACAGAGGCAGTAAGGACGCGCCTGGAGCCCTCCTACCCCACGGGACTGGCAGGAGCACTGGGGCCCAGCGGGCCCAGCTGGGGGCAGTGCAGAACCCGTGTTTGTGGGGGGCCTGGTGGGACAACGCAGTCCCCTTCCACTTGGCGGGCAACTTCACTGAGGCACAACCCAAACAAATCCCTCGCCAGGCCCTGAGATGCATGAGGCTGCAGAGGCGAACGTGCTTCTGCAGAAACCCACCTTCATGTGCCTCCTGCATGCGGGCTGCCTGCGAGCCCCAGCCCTCCCTGGTTAAACGCTGAACGGGCATTACTTGAGGAGACAGGCTTGCCAAGGGCACCACTTTCAGGACAGAACTCCATTTTCCTCTGCCCACCATGTGAGCAAGCCAACCTTTTGTCAGCTCTGACTGAAAGCATTGCAAAGGACAGCTCCCTCTCAGTGACCTGCAACAGCAGGTCAACGGCTCCTGTTCGGCCACCAGTGGCCACCCCAGCCCAGACACTTCAGGTCATGGACAGAAGAGATGGGAGGCAACCACATGCAAGTAAGAAAGCTGACGGGCAGGAGTGGCTGGTGGCCATGAGACACACAACCGAGCACAACCGTGTTCACACCCTGAGGAGGGCCCTGTGCCGTGCGGCCACCGGGCCGAGCAGGGACCAGTACCTTGTGCTCTGTCTCCTGAGCCAGCTGGCTCTGGAGCTGCTGGAGCTGCTCCGAGGAGTCGCTGCAGAGCGCCTGGTAGGTGTCCTTCAGGGCAGCGATCTGAGCAGAAATCTGTTCCTTCTCCTGATGGGAAAGCCTGCAAGGGAAAGGAAAAACTCTCAGGGAAGTTACGCAAACCATCTCCCAGCGCCCGAGAATGAACAAAGTTTTCTCATGAAGGAAAAGGCCAAACCCACAATGAGTCTCCTCTTCACACTGCCCTACTTTTTGCCTGGCACAGTGAAAATGAGGGACAGTAATTGTGCTCGGCAAAGACTGACCTGCATTATAATGACCAAATCTCCAAATATTCAGGGTTAGCTCACTACTAAAGTGGATTAGTATTGTCCCAACAGAATAAACAGGTTTCATAGTTCATAGTTGTTGCAGATGAGAAGAATGGCCACTTTCCTGTGTAGCTAGGCACTGTTTTCAATGGCAATCAGGCACTGGGCTCTGAAGACATCAGCCCACCAGCACCCACCTCAAGGTAACTCAGCTCCCCTCTCTGCTCCCCCTGCCTCCCTCCCTCCTCAGGCTGCACTCACTTGTGGCTGTGCTTCGCCAGGAAGATTTGTGAAGTTTTGATGGCCTCAGAGACCTGCTCCTTCTTCGCAGCCAGCTCCTCATTGAGGGCCTGTTGAAAAAGCAGAAGGAAGCTTAATTCAGCTGTGGAAAAAGAGTTGCAGTTAAACAAACAGCCTCACAGTTGCCCTCACAAAGCATTCCATAGAAAGCCTCGGGGCTTTTGGTCATCAGAGATGTAGGAAAGTTCTCCTGGAAGCAGAATAACGCCGTGATACAACAAGGACAGGCACATGTAACATGCGTTGGTCAGAGATGGGCAGAGAAGGCCCTGTGTTTACCTGCTGCTCTGAGATGGACTTCTCGATGTCGCCCAGCTCTCTGCTGCTCCTGGCAGCAGCCGTCCTGCCTTGCACACTCTGCCTTAAGCCCGAGGCCCAGCCCAGGAGCTCCTTCACCTTGTCCACATGCTCCTGCTTCTCTTCCTCCACTACTTTCTGCAAAACAGAGGAGAAACACAACCATGTCAAGGGAGTCCCAGCTTCCCAGAGGCAGAGAGGCTCTCAGGAGCAGCACCTGAGACACAACCTAAACGTGGAACTGAAAAGCTGAGGGTGGATGTCAGAGAAGTGAAGCAGCATCCTTGGGGTGCCAGGAAATGAGCCTGGATGATTGGAATGGAGTTCAGTTCCGTACAGTACCCTTACCTCCTCTTCCTCCAGGCGCCGCAGAGCATCGCTGATGTACTTCACGTGCTGCGTGGTTAGTGTCACCAGAGCTGTATAGCGAGTCCGCAAATCCATGAACTGCAAAGGGAGAGACAGAGAAACAGGACCCATCAGTCACAACCAGTGAATCAGTGCAACATACCGTGCAGTACACGACATGGATGCACCATCTCTCCCTTGGGAGGATCCCCAGGCACCTCGCAGACCCCGTATAGCACCACTGAAATGCAGCAACTCTGGAGGGGAGGGATGTGGCCACACACGGCATGCTGCACAACACTGGAGCGAAGGGAAGACTCCGGTCACGGACACTGGGGCAGGTGCTCAACTCTTACAAAGAGGGCCACTGGGATCTTTAAAATCCACATGGAGCAGACAGGAGCTCAGTCTCTAAAGGGCTCATCCCAAAGATGCACACACAGTAATGCTGCATGGCGCTCTGGTTATTTACCTCGCCGGGCCGAAGGGCTGAGCTGACCCTGCTGGATTTGACCCAGGGGTTCCCAGGAGTCTAGGTATTTCATACCTGGTGCTTAGAGCACTAAGCCATCCTCTGTGGCTATTGGAAAAAACAGCGAGGGTGGAAACTTTATTTATACAGAGAGTTCAGCAGAAAGGAGCTCATTTCACAGAGGCTGCTTGGCGATTTGCTCAGAGTAGAGGAGCCCCCCACACCACTGCCCCCTTGCAAGGGGCGCAGACGCGTTCCCACCTCCTGTGTGATGGCATCTGAGGATGAGAGCATGCGCCGACGTTTCATGGGGGACTTCTGCTGCGACTCCACAAATGCCCGGTATGTCATGAGCTGCAACTCATAGTCCTGCAAAGGAAACCAGGGTGGAGAGAAAGATGTTGCTGTCACTTCTTTCATACTGCACCCTCAGATCTCTAATTCCTGTTAGTTTGCCTGTAGTTGGATCTCTGCTCATGCCCAAAGATAAGAGCATGCAAGATGCAAACTGTCCCGGGGCTGTTTCTGCCCAGACAGCTGTGCCCTAGGTTTAGGAAGGGGCCCATACCTTGACAGCAGCCGAGTATTGCTGGGAGAATTTCTGACACTGGTCCAGTTTGGCTTGATTTTTCTCGATTTCTGCAGCCAAAGCCTTCAACAAAATTCAAAGCAAAAATGGTTGTCAAGATGACTGCCACAGGTGAAATGTGCTGAATTTCAGTCCCTGTCCTTTGCGTTTTTGGTGAAGCCTTATAGTCTCCTTTTTTTTTCTTTAATGCAAGGCCCATTTCCACCTCAAGTTAAGCAGCTTCTCTGCTTCTCAGACTGCTCAGGCCTGCAGTGTCTTCCCCACCACATTTCACATGCCTTAAAGCATTCATATTTTCAAGCTTACAGATGGAAAAAAAAAGACACGGTCACTGCAGTGACCATGCTGTCAAGACATCTCAAGCTCCTGTCTCACCGTTTGCTGGCTCAGCTGCTCTGACAGCACCCGGCTGTCCTCCGCCTGCCCAGGTTTCATCAGCTCCTGCTGGATGGTGATCTCCTCGATCCACTGGATTAGGGTGCTGTGGCACTGCCGGTAATCGCTCAGCACCTCCTGGATGCTTTCCAGCTCCGTGTGGCTGAAAGGAGAATCGGGACAAGAGGAGGGTGAAGACCTGCTGTAGGCTTTAGGGACATCCCAGTCCCCAGTGGGACTCCCAGCTGGAAAAGTATCACTGTAAAGCAGCCGGCCGAAGCTCTCAGTTGAATCATGAAAGCAAATGGGGGCAGGTTTCTCACCGGGTCTCAATCTGGGTGCAGACTCTCTGCCAGCGATCCCACAGCTGGCTTTCCTTCTCCTGAAAGCGCTCGAGGTCGATGCTGCGCTCCTGCCTCAGCTGGTACAGCTGCTCTCCCACTGACTTCGCCTTTGCCATCTCCTCCTTTAGCACGGAGAACACGGAGCTCTTGTCCTTCACTTCCCCAAGCCATTGCTTCAAAAAACAGCAAGAGACAGCTTGAGTTTAACTTCAAGGAAAGCAGATCACACGGCTTCCCCTAAGGATGCCATTAAATCAGAGATTCTCTGCTTCCTGTAGCTGAAAAGCCTGAGAAAGCTGCAAAGAACAAGCCGATTACAGACTTGGGAGATGCCAAATGGAGGGGAGCATGTCGCCAGCTTGGAGCAAGTCAGATTGGATCATCAGCCCCTGTCTTAGAGCAGCGGACACGTAGCTGCCAAGATGTTCATATGTATTAGCTTGTGCTCTACAAGTGAAAGCACAAGGCCATAGCAGCTCCTTTACCTTTACAGAGCAATAGGGGATCACATAAGGAGGACAAAACCTTCCTGGCAGCTATTTTGGGCAAGAAAAACAGCATGCAACATAAATTCAGCACAGAAAGGGAAGGACCCTACTTGACAAACACCAAAGTGCCGGCTGGTTTCTCCCTGCACACTTTGAAGTGAACAACACCAACCTGTAGGGCAGTTCTGTGCGACTGAATAGCTGTCAGGTCAGCTGGGACGGCCTCCTCCTGGCTCAGCTTGACCTCATATCCTTTGACCAGAGACTCTGCTCCTTGGGTGCTACGAATAATGACATCAACCGTCTTCAACCTGGCAAATCAGAGAGAGACAGCACATTGACACCCAAAATTTGGCAGAGATCCTCTTGACTGTGAGGCTGTTTGCACCACATGTCGCAGACTGATGGCGCTCAACACAAGTTGTTGAGTTAGAGGAACAGGAAGGGTTTGTAGCAGACGTATACAAAAAGGTACCCACAAAGAGAGGCAGGTCCCAACTCACTTGTCCAGGTAGATGGAAGACAGCCCGTACATCTGGTCCATCTTGTTCACCACCAAGTCGAGTTCAGAACGCAAATGCGGCGTGCTGGACCCAGCAGGAGCTTTGTCGAGGAAGCTGTAACACCTCTCAGAAACGTACCGCAGGTCGGATTTGAGCCTCTGCAGATCCTCCTGCACGCGCTGTGGAAGGAAGGGAACAAACATGAAAGGGGCGCCCAAGCAGGCAGAGAAAAGCAGGATTGTCCTGGTGAAGGGGACACGGACGAAATCAAGCAGGAAGCTCACTTGATTTCCTGCGTGCTTTCTGTGCAAGATCCCCTCAAACACGCAGAGGCAGGCACCCACTGCCCACACATTCAGCACGGAGAAGTTAAAGCCAGTCCAGGCACAAGCCATGAGCAGTGGCCGGCAACTTTCTCCCCTCCGTGGCTCTCAGCAGCACTGACCTCCTGCTCGGCGATGCGGAGGGTGTTCTCCTGTATGCTGTCACCGTCTGCTCGGGTGCTGCTGGGGGACTGGATGCGGCTCACAAGTCGCTGCTCACACTCCTCCAGGCGCAGACGGATGTTCTTGAGCTCAGAGAGATACGTCCTGGCAACAGTCTCATCCTTGTCTTCTGCACATCACAGACAAAGCAAAAGAGCAGCTCTCAGCCCCGCTCAGTTCCTTCCTGGAGCCTTGGAGCCACACACAGCTCCGAGGTGCTGGGGGGTCTCAGCTCAGGTGGAAAATCAAGTGAATCAAGTCAACTCATTCAAACACTGCCAAGAGCGAGTCCGGCCACAGGACACCTCACGTGGCAAAGCCAAGGCCACCAGCCCCAGTGGGACTCGGTCCTGCCGTGCCCCCAGCTCTGAACAGTGGGACTGCGGCTGCCAAAAACATTTTGTTAAAAGACTGAACACGGAGAGGACTCTGTGCTCAGAATGTGTCCCGACTACTGACTAAACTCGTCTCCAACAATGTTAGGATAAGAGGACTTGGCAGTTAACCTGAATATGCAAAGCCCAAGCCTGCTCTGCAGGAACATCACTGGACAAAGGCTGAACATTTGAATGGATGGAGGAATAAGTAGAGCAGCTGCACACACCATCATCCAGCCAGCTCAGAAAAAAAAAATGAGAAAATGAAGCCGTCCCATAAATCCTTTGTTTATTAGTCCCCACAGCTCCTGGTTAATCCATCAGCCCTGTGAAGCTTACCATTCTCCATGGACTCCAGCAGCTGTCGGATGTGTTCCTTGGAAGACTCCACTTCTTCCTCCAAGCGCAGCCGGTCTGACACCGAGAAGAGCTCCGAGTCCCGGCTGTCCTGCAGGAAGTCCTCGTAGTGCGCCTGGAGGCTCCTCATGGCTTGCTGGCACTCCCCTTGAGCCAGGGATCTGAGCTGCAAGTGGAAAAGCAACGTCCATTTCCAGCCTCCTGCAGATCACCTGAAGCCAGCCTCCCAGCTGCAGCACCTCCATTTGCCAAGTATTTTCTCTTCCGAGGAGAAAAGGCAAGCTCCTCCGTATTAGCCTCACGTCTCCCTCCAGCCTTGCTCACCCCCCAATGAAATGCTAAGTCCACAATCTCTTATTTCAGTTCAGTGCAAACTGCTGGTGCTTTTTTTTTACTGAGAAAAGATGCACTGAAACCTGGTCAAAGACCCTTGGCTTCCCGGTCCTTGTGGTCTCTGCTCTTCCTTTTAACACTTTCTTTCATCCCCATCCGCGCGAGGAAAGCCGGCAGTGCAGCAGTGCAGCTCAGGAGCCAGGCACACAGAAATTTCTACCATACCTTTTCCATGCTGAAGCTTTGCACCAAGGCGATGTCCTTCCGCAGGTAGTTCCAGGAGATGAGGCTCTTTGTGTTCATGTGGAGCTGGTGCCACAGAGCCATCACTTTCTGGTACAACTGCTCAACCCTATGGAGGGAAGGAGCAGATCTGTCAGCCCCAGACCTCCCCAGCACAGCAGCCCTGACCCTGTTCATCCGCCGGCCACCACTGCCAAGCAGCAGCCTGCCACGCCAGCAACCCCAGCCTACAGCAACACTCCTGCCCTCCTGCTGCTCAGTGCAGGAGGTCCCTCCAGGAATGCCTCCTCCCAAACTGATATTTGCTCTTTTACAAGCTACCAGAGCGGTTGCTGTGACAGAGTTTGCAGCCCTACACCCACAAGGGATTCCTTCCTTCGCTCACCCCTGTTCCTCCACCCCGGCTCCTTCCCACAAGGGGCTGCTCCTCCCATGCCATCACCCTGCCTCTTGCAATTCATGCTGACCAAACGCCAGGCAGGGATGTTTTCCTGCCCCCAGCACAGCAGACCTCTGAAAAGCAAATAACCCACCGCGCAAGGAGTCTCTGCACCTCCGGGATTCCCCCGCAGCAGAGACCAGCCAGTTACCTGTTGGCCACCTCGATGGCCTCTTTGTTGGGAGGGGGGATCAAGAAGCACACCGAGGGCACCATGGCCTCGTTCCCCGTGGGGCTGATCACCTTCCACTTGGTTCTCTGGGAGTTGTCTTCCAGCACGCACTCGTCGTTCCTGCAGATGGTGATCTGCGGCGGCACCAACACCCAGCCCGTCAGAGCCGGCAGCGGGGCCGCTCACTCCCACCCTTGCTGCCAGCCCCGTCCCGCAGAGGACAGCCAACCCCCACAAACACGGCTCCATTTATCAAGCAAAAGCACAGCACGCTGCCCAGCAGCACAGCACGCACTGTCTGGAGAGGAAGGCGCTAGGAAGTCAAGCCAAGCTGGCTGCCACCCACGTGCTGGTTTGGCTGAGGTGGGTGAAGCTCACCCTCCTCGAGGAGAGGGACTTTAACTCCTGCCCAGAATAAATCTGAGACGTGGAAGTCTCCTCCGGGAGAACCAGCCAGCTACTTCCCTCCTCCCCTCTTCCCACTCCGTTCCTGCTTGTCATTGACAGACAAACTAAACTGGTCCTTCACAGGCAGCGCTCCCCTGCCTCGTTCTTGCAGCCCGCTCGGAGCCTCACCTCGATCTGCCGATAGTCACAGACAGCCTTGATGGGGATCGTGCTCTTCACGAGGTGCTCCGGGTTCCTGGGCCTGAGCTGCACGATGGTTTTGGAGCGGCCCACCAGGCTGGCGACGGAGCTCTTCGACTGGATGAGCTGCTCCTTCTCGTCCTGGCAGGAAGAAGGACCAAGCATGGGTTGCTCGAGGATGAGGAGGAGAGGAGGTTTCTCTCAAGCACCTCGGCACCCCCTGCCCCAACGCCAGCCTTCATGAGGCTGAACAACCACGTCGGGAGGAGCCGGCTGCCCTGACCGGGGTGGGAAGAAGGGGTCAGGAGAGACGGGGTAGGAGGAAAGGTGGGAGGGAGACGAGTTCAGCTTGGGCTGGGACCTCTCCACTACTCCTCCCACTGCCCTGCCAAGCTGCATGCACGCCTCTGGCTCTTTTGCTGCTAGGACAAGAAGACACTGTCTTTCAAAAGGGGAAAAAAAAAAAAAAGAGAACACAGCATACACCAAAATGAAAGTCCCAGGAGGTTTAAATGGCAAAGAGCAGGACAAGCCCCAGCCCAAAGCCAGGGACACTGAGTTGCCTGGAGGAGACACCACAGAAGCATGCTCCCTTTTCTAAAGCAAAGGATGAAGGCGTGTTTAAATCAACGGCTGGAATGGGGATACGATGAATTATGTGGGTAAAACATCTCAGGAGAAGTGGCTAGTGGTGGAGTGATGGCACAGGTCTCTGGACTTGGGCAGAAATCTGCTGGCTGGAGGGACACGTTGTGTGAGTGACTCCCACGAGTCCCTGCTGGGTTCGGAGATGGGACGACCCAGGGGGCTGGTGGCAAAGCTCCCACAGAACAACCTCCGGCCACTGACGGAGACGTGTGCGGATCACGACACTGGAAGCTCGTGTGATTAGTCGCAGCTAGCCTGATCTGGCTGCAAAGGTTAAAAAGGATCCCAGAAAAAAAGCTCTCCCTCATGCTTTGTACTCTCAGGGTTGGTTAGTGTGCTAAGAACAGTGGAGGATAATTTAATGGTAAAAAAACAAACAAAAAAAAGAAGAAATGATTAAATAAACTACCTGTGCCTGTCCCCGGGAGCATGATTGGAAGAAATACAACTTTAACTCATTAGGTAAGAAAGAGAAATAAAGCTGAGCTGGGGCAGCTGCCCCCGTCCTGACCCTGCGGACGCTCTCCAGCACCAGCCTCTCCCGCCCGCCAGCCGCATCCCAGGGCTGCCAAACACGGCTCAGAGAGCCCCGCGGGCTGCTCCACGTCCTGGAAACCCTTCATGACAGAGCAGGACAGCCCCGGGACCGTGACAGAGAGGACGGAGCCTGCAGGAGCCCCGAGCCTGCAGGATAGGGGCCAGCGAGCCCTGGCCCAGCTGACGCACCCATCGTGAGCCAGCAGCGGCATCGCAGCCTCCCTGCGGACACGCTGCACAGCAGTGGAGTCCACCGAAAGTAAAGCCAAAGCAGCCACCAGCCTTCACAAGCAGATTTAACCTCCCTGCCCTTCCATCAGGGCTGAGGTTAACCCACAGCCCAAATCCTCCCTGTCCATGCCTTCAAACCCCATCTGAGGCTTTGCCACCCACCGCCCACTGCCACGGTGCAAAGGATTCATGGCAGATTCGGTCTGTGCAAAGAGCAGAGCTTCTCCTCCTACCACCATGCTCTGAGGGAGCTAACGAGCTGCTAACGAGCAGCAGCATAACGAGAGCAGGTTTCAGGTCCACTCGATGCCTCCACCAGCAGAACACGGCCACCGCCACGCAGCTGCGGGCAGGCACCGATGGGAGAACTAGCTCAGTTGTTTTGTTCTCCATGTCTCTACCTACGGCCTCGCACAGACAGCACTTGCCACCTCTCTTTACCAAGGGGCACAGGAAGATGGTGGCAAGCGTCCCTAAACAAGGACCTGTACCCTGCTGCAGCCACCGAGGCCCAGCTCTCAGCAGCAGCGTCAAGCACACACGGCGGTGCAGGGGGGTCACGCACAGCCTGCGCCCCACGGCCGTGTACAGCAGGCACACAGGGCCCCGAGCAGCGCTGCTGCAGTGGAGCAGGGCAGGCGCTGCCCACCCGGGGCGACGGGGACTTCAGCAAACCCACCATGGAGTCCTGCAGCAGGTCCTCCAGCCGCGTCAGGCTCGTGTTGTGGTCGCAAGAATACTTCCTTTTGATGGAGTCCTGCAGGTTGCGCAGGTACGTCTCCGACTCTCGGGCATCGCTGAAGAACTGAAAAGCCAAAGAGCGTCACAGAAACCTGCACGACTCAGCCCAGCCGTCAGCAACCCCCAGCTCTACAGGAGACCACCCCAAAACCTCAGCGAGCAGCATCCTGCTGCTGTTCGGTAGCACTGCAGGAGCAGTGAGCATCCTGCACAGACGGCCAGAACCGCACGGAAGCCGAGCCCTCTGGCCCAAGTGAGATATTCCCTGAGAGCAGCTTAAAAGAAAGAGATGGTTCAGAATAAAGCGCCCTGATGAGCACTGCAACCCCCTGCTTCCCTCTCCCACAAAGGGACACGCAGAGCACGGAGCTCATGCGCTGGGACGCAGCAGCTGCTCCATCGCAGCCCGCTCGTGCCGCAGGGTTTGCTCTCCCACTGAAACCAGGGGAATTTGGGGCTCCCCTCCTGCGTACCTGGAAATAGGCAGCGTTCTCCTTCACGTGCTGCTCCACACACAGGCAGAGCTGCTTAATCCACTGCCACTGAGTCTGCACAGCAGCGCTGTAGGCCTGGGAAACACGCAAACAGCAGTGAGCGATGAGCACTTCCCAGCAGGAGGGTCACAGGAAGGACAGCGCTGCTGCCGGTGGATGGACATAGATGGGCAAGATCTGGCTGCAGCCAGGATTGTTTGGATGCAGACACAGAGCACGAGAAGGCAGAACAGGAACCGGCACACGCCGGGGGCTGCTGCAGACGCGGGTTTGCCTTCTGCCTGCCTGCCTGCCAGCAAACCACACGCCGGACGCAGCGTGCCCCTGCAGCCCTCTGCTTCACCACCACAAAATGGGAAATGGGGCGACCCCCAGGAGCCGCGGCCATTCCCTGCAGCCCCACGCTGCTGGAGGGGGCTCGTGCTCTGCACAAGCTTATCGGTGCCTCATCACCAGGCCGGGCGTGTTTGGGAACGGCTTTATATTTCTTACTGTGTCCCCAGATTAAAACAGCTCTATCGTGGCTCCGATGTGCTTCTGCCACCACAAAGCACCCCCAGCTCTGAGCACCTGTGAGGGCACCGCGGGGCAGGGCAGCAGCTCTGTGCGTCCCCAAGGCCACGCCAGGTTGGCTCCCCCCCCAGCTCTCCCCCTGCCCGCTCACCTCTACGGTTTGCTTGGCGGGGTGGTTCTCCAGGGACAGCAGCTCGGCTGTGTCCTGCAGGGACCGCAAGATGTCCTGCTTCTCTTCCAGCTCCATCGTCAGCTCCTGTGTGAAGGACACGAGCAAAGGCCAAATCTTGGCTATCAAAAGCTGCCTGCACTCAGAGCACGTGGCCAGCTAATAAAACAAGCAGTAACAGAGCACTGCAGTAAACATCAGCAGATCTCAGCTGCCGATAGGAAACCAGCAAGGCTTGTCAGAGTAGCACAGCCGTTTCCCATCAGGATGCCTCCTGCACCAAACACACGGGGCAGACCTAACACAGATGCTGGAAACCTGCCCAGGGACCTCTCCAGTTCCAAACATTACCATTGTGGAAAGACAGCAATTTATTTATACTGCTTTAAAGAGGAATCAATTTTCCTCTTTAGCCCAGACTTTTTTTTTGCTACATAAGCCATGTCTTTAGTTTCAAGCGGTGCTAAAAGAAATCTTTTGATGCCTTTTCAACTGATGCTCAATTAAAACAGACACTTTTTTGTACCTTCGGCTCTAGGGAGAGATCTTTTATCAGCTGCACTCAGGAGCTACAAGCTCAGTGACTTGGGAAGGAGCGTGCTACCTCTGGGGACTTGTGCAAGTAGCTGAAGGTGCATGAGTAGCTCAAGAGCAGAGCAGAGCAATCCACAGAGCACCCATCCTGCCAGCCCAGCGCCGGGCCGCTCACTCACCGAGAAGTAGTTTCTCTTGGCTGCAATGTTTGGATTGTTGTCGCTCCAGTCATATGCCAGCTCCTCTTCCTCCTTCTCGTTCAGCCAAATCAGCTCAGCAGTGGCCCGAGACACAAACCCATGCAAGCTCTGCAGGTGTCTCAGTCGGAAGCTCGAGGTTTCCTGAGCAGAACAAAGCGACCCATGCATGAGCTCTGGGAGCAGGTGCTGAGCCTCGGGCAGAGACTCACAGCTCCTCTTTCCTGCTTGGAAGACGAGCGGTTTCCCCAGCCTCCCCAGCAGAGCAGCGATGCTCGACCTGCATGGCCAGGACAGACCTGCAGTGGGAGACGTCGCTCGAAGCGCACACGAAGCGCACTCACCATCAGTTTGCAGTACTGTGTCTCCAGCTTGCCGAGTGTCTCTGTGTAGCTGGCACGGAAATTCTGAGACATTTTACCCTGAAGGATGAAAGTGTTCCCGTTACCTGGTGTGGGACAGCGTCCTTTAAAACCCCACCTCCAAATCTTTCTCCCCAGCTTTGTATGAGCAAGGAGGAAGAGAGGATGGCTCAGGGCAGCAGCCTCTTACACCAGCCCAGCATCATTCAGAAGCTCTGTCCTTAAAAAATATCCACCCCAGCCACCTTCACCCACAAAAGTGACACCCTGTTGCCCTCCCCTTTCCAAGCGCAGCGCGAGGCCCAGCACCACCCCATGCACAGCAGCATACCTCATACATGCGGGCCTCCTTGACGCTGGAGCCCAAGTCCTCCACGCTGGCGTGGATGTGCCGCTGCGTCTCCAGCTGGGCTTCCACACTCGGCAGGTCGCTGCCCCACTCTGCCCGCTCCAGCCTCATCTGAAACAGGCCAAGAGGTCCAAGTCAAGCTCCTGCAGACCAGGAGTGCTATCTCAAACAGACACGAGGGCAAAGGAACCTCCTAGGTCACTGAAGAGGCAACAAATATCCCACCAGTCCTCGTAGGTCCCAGGCCTACAGAAGACCAAAGGACTGACTGCATCACGACAGATTTGCATGCAGCTTTAAAGGATTTTCCAATATCTGCTGAAGAATGGGACCACAAGAGGCGAAACTCAAGACAAAAGCATCAGTGCTCTCCAGAAACTCTGAACCATCGAAACAATTACTAACTGCAGACAAAGGCAGGAAAAAAAGCAACACCAGGCCATCTTCAGTCTGGTCCAGAGAGGCAGAGGCGGCTCTCACCTGCATTTCCTCGACCCAGGCCAGCAGCTCGTACACGAAGCGGAGGCTGCCTTCGTCTTCGGAAGAGGAGATGGCCACGAGCTCTGTCCTGGTCATGGGCTTCCGGAACCAGGAGGCAGAGGAGGTGTGCAGCCCTTTGGTCAGGGGCTCGCCCTTCACGTGCGTGGTGCTCAGCGTGGAAGCGGGCGCCAGCTCCAGGGTGGAGAAGTGGCCTTTCCTGTACAGGTTGGTGCACTCGAGCCTCAGTGTCACCAGCTCGTCTTGCAGCCGCATGATCCTGGCGGAGCAAACAAGGCACGTGTGAGCAGACGGGGCTGGTGCTGCGCTGCCTCCTGGCACGTACGCGCCCTCCCTCCCCGCAGCGGTGCGGAGGAGCCTGCGCACGCTGCTCCAGGCGCGGGCTGTGTGAGCCACAGCTCCTCTCACCTGAACACCAGCTCCTCCAGCTGGTAGTAGTTCTCATCCCGGAGGATCTGCACATCCACCTGCAGCTGGCGGATGAGCCCCTCGCACTCCTGCAGGTACACGACCACGTCGGACTCGTACTGCACCGGCTGGCCGGACTCCAGGTGAGCGGCGTCCTGCACCGAGATGGGGGAGCCTGAGGGCTGGGTCCCCTCCAGCCCAGGCACACGAGCAGAGAGAACGGGGTGGAAACCCAGCACTGACTTCAAGACTGAAAGGAGCTTTTCACCCTCAAGCTTGACCCGAGTGGAGGAACATCCACTCCTAACTCACACAGCACCCAGGACGTCCCCTTTAGAACAGCTTCTGCAGATGAACTGAAAATTGTTCGTGATGGAGGCTCCCTGCAGTTAGTGACTGCTGTTAAATGGGCACTTCATCTCTTGCTTGGGTTCAACCAGTCGCACCCAACCCTTGCCCCTCGCTGCACCTCTTTCTCCCAGAACAAAACACTCACTCTTCTGAAATGTACTCCACACCCAGGTAGCTACAGTCTGCAACCCAGTCTTTTCTGCCACTCTTTCAGAGAAAAAAAAAGCATATTTCTGTGGGTTTTTTTAAGCCATATGATACCACAAGCTTCCCCAGAACTGTAGTTCTCTTCCAAGCCAGCAGCTTTGCAGAGGTCCAGCCTCGCTAGCCGCACCGCCAGCAGCAGCCTCTCTGTCCCCAGGATCCTTGTGCTACAGACCACCGGGTATCCACCTGCGCACCTACAGTCCTGCTGCGAGGGGCTCAACATCACAGGCAAAGAAAGCTGCCCGAGGAACCCCCCGCCCCACGCAGAAGAAAGGAACAGAGATGGGCATAAGAGAAGAGGCAGGAGAAAAACCACCGGGAGGAAAATAACACCCCCCACTCACAGCTTGCAGCGTGTTCTTTGCAAGAGTGAGTTTTTCTTCACAGCTCAGAGCACCATTCTGGATTTTGTTCGCGATTTGTAGCAGCAACTCCAACCTGTGACGACAGAGGGAAGAGAATGAGAAAGGCTTTGGGACACTCCTCCAGGCAGGGGCGCGGGGGATGTCCCCGCAGGGCTCTGCCCACGGCGGGCGCAGCACCGACCTCTCCACCGCTGGCCGCAGAAGCTTCTCGCGCTCCAGCATCTCTATGATCAGCTTGCCCCACTCCTCCTCCACATCGTTGGGGTGGTACCCCTGGGGCAACTTGATGCGCCCAAATTCAATCCATACCTGGAGAAAACACCAGCAGAATGGCATTTCGTTCCTCCTTCTTGAGCTGGCCAGAGACAGACTCCAGCAAAGAAAGTGGGGCTATGAGGCAACAGCTCTGCCTCCGCTCCTGCTGAGTGCTACTTGCTAAATAATTTGCCCTGAGGGTTATTTCCACTTCTCTAATCCAAAATAAACCTGGAGTGAGCACACTTTAGTCTTGCTAAAAGCACAACACTCCCACCTACAAACCTCTGGGTAGCTATGACAAATCTTACCTCTAAGAGTTTGTAGAGTTCCTCTATCCTTCCTTTTTCCTGCTCTCTCGCTGGGATTTCAGTTTCTTTGAAGTGTATGTATTGGTTATAAAGTGCCTGGGATGAGAAAGGTTGCATCAGAAACCACCCCGGGGAATGCCACCGCTTGGCTCTTGGTGCCAAGGACACAGGATTCTGCAGAGGGACCTTGCCCAGGACCTACCTTTAGCTCTACGGGGTTCTGGGGGAAGGATTTATCTGACATAAGTATCGTGTGCTGCTTGATCCAGGAGATGAGGGACTCCACGCGGGTCTGGTACTCCAGCCACCTCGAATCGACCTCCTGCGAGGGAGAGCACCCTGCTCAAGCACTGCCAGCGGGCAGGACACCGTGGGGCAGAGCCCAGTCCCTCTGGACCAGCGCATCCCCGGCCGCAGCGAGAGGACCCAAGCGGTGTGACCACAGTTGCAGCGCGGACCAGCAGCCCACGCCTCCCTCCTGGGAGGCCACCCGGGCACAGGGGGAAGGAGGAGGCCTCTTCTGGCGAGCTGCTCCCTGGAAGCCAGCTCGGCTTCCCCAGGCTGCCCACGGCTTCCCCAAGGGCTCAAAACCTGGGGGATAATCTGCACGATATAGAGAGCGGCACGGCCCTGAGGCCCACCAGCAGCTCAGGAGGGCAGACACGCTGATGGGGAAGCTCCTTCCTCCCCCTGAGCTTGTTCCCAGCCTGTTGTGGCTGAAGGGGAAACCTCCCAACCCACAGGGACGCAGCATCCCAGCTGGCTGCAGGGCAGCCTCGCGGCCAGGAGCAGAGCAGCATCACTTACGATAGCACTGATCCCTTCTCCTCCCTCGGGGACTTTGGGAAAGGCATCATAGATTGAAGACACGTAAGTTATCACAGACTTCTCATCCGGAGACACGACGTCCACGTCTGGCAAAGGGGAAGCAGAAGTGCTATGAGAGGCCGGAGCAGGCAGAGGGCTCTGCTCTCCCCACCCCAGCCGCTCTCGCCAGCCGCTCACCTTCAGCATCCAGCAGCCGCGTCACCCCCAGCCGCTCTGCGATCTCGAAGGCTTGCTCCAGGTTTTCCCGGTTACTCTGGATCTGCACCCGCTCCATGTCCACCAGATCTGGCCTGCAAAACACACAGCAGGGTCCTGACGCCCAGGGCAGAGCACCCCGGACAGGCACGGCAGCCCCAAGGGGCTCACACCAGGTCCCTGTCCCAGCCGGTGGCTCCCCAAGGGGCGCTGGGCTGCAGCACCCCCAGCGCACCCCCACGGGAAGCAGAGCGGAGTGGCACGGGAAGGCAGCGCTACCTCCAGCTACCAGAAGATGCTTTCTCATGTAAAACACTGCCGCGCTCCCTACTCTGGTTTAAAAGCTTTTTTTGCCTCCCTCTCCAGCCACGTTGAAGATGGCTTTTCTTGCAACCCGATGTATTTGTTGCTTTTTCTGAGCGCCCAACTCTCAGCTCCCTCTCAGAGGAGACGATTTCAAGGTAAAAGAGACCCTGGTAGGTCTCACCTACATCTCAAGTGTCCCAGACCACCACCAAACGCAGCGGTGGGCAGGGATCCTCGGGAGGCCCCCACCTCCCACCGCTCCTCTCTGCCCACCTGTATCTGTGGATGAGCGCGTTGAACATCTTCCCGTCGCTCCAGCACGAGGAGAAGTTGGTGCACTTCACGCCAATGTACCCTGCGGTCACCTTCTGCGTCCACAGGAGCAGCTTCTCCTTGGCCGACATGTCCCCCGACTCCCCGCTGATGTAGATGTCGGAGATCTGCAAGGAGGCAGAGCCGCGGGGTGAGGCGGGAGGAGGGAAGGCTCCACCAGGCGCCTCCAGCTCCTAGGGGCTGCAGCCAGACCTGGCAGCTGCCAGGAAAACCAGGACAAAACTCTTGGTTGCCGCGTGGGAGAGGGGCCTGGAGCTGGCGGACTCGGGGAGGGACTGCCAGAGCCACGGGGACGCGCCGGGGCGCTGCGTGGTTCGGGCAGAGCGGAGCCCCCGGCACCGGGGAGGCACAGCCGCCGGGTTTGGCAGGGGACGAGGTGCAGATTTGGTCCCTGGCACCGAACCCTGGCTGCCCACCGGTGCCACCAAGCTCACCGTGCTGCTCCTCCACCCAGAGCCCACTGGCAAGGAGCAGGACCCAGCGCTCGGGGTGCTGGAGGAGAACCGGGCAGCACAGGTCTGCCGCCACCTCCTGCAGCCAGCGGAGCTGCTCGGGGCACGGCCACCAGCTCGAGCCCGGGGGCAAAGGGAAGAAGGGCGAACGCTGCCGTGTCCCCGCTCTGCCTCGCCATGGCTGGAGTCACAGGTGCCGGGGTACCGGGACCCACTTTTGGGGTACCATGACACTTTCCCAACAAAAGGGACCGACCATCACAGACTCCTTCCAGAAGCACAGCACTGGCTGCGAACCCCAGACTCGCACGTGACGAAACGCACGTGTCCCCGCATGCCGGAATATTTCTGATTGACACGGCTTCTTCCTTGCCCATCCCCCCAGCTGCCCAATTAGCAGAATTACCTCGCCTTAATTGCGGGGCAGACAAAGCGGGGGGGTGAGCCGCACATACTTTCAGGGTGCTGTGGAACCATAACCGGCTGCTCGCTCGCTGGGTTCCTTCTCCCAGCTCTGCCGGGAGCAGCAGGACCCAGCCCCGTCCGCAGCCTCACCGGGTCCCTCCAACCCCTCCGAGCCCCTCTCCCTCCATCCCCAAAACATCCCTTTGCTCCATTTCCCCAAGACACGAGCTGGGGAAAACCTCGGCCGCGTCCCGCAGGAGCACAGCCCAACGCTCCTCCCGCCCGCCCGCTGTAATTGGTATGCTGCAGCTCACCTCCCTCCGAGCCTGCTCCGCTGTCACGCACAGAACCGCTCTTTGTCAGCGCCGCCAGCGCCGCCGTTAACTCTTCCAGACCCAGGCAGGGCTCCCCGGGGACAGCACCGCGGGGCTGGAGGTGGGCGACGTGCCGGGGCCCCCACGTGTGCCCGCGGCAGGGACCCACCGCTCCCCGCTGGCCCTCCGCGAACCCAACCATCCGTGTGCTCCGCATGGGCTCGCCTGCTCTGCTGTCCACCAGGGAGGCTCCTGGCTGCACCAGCTCAAGCAATTCCTTATTTCAGTCCCTCAGCAGCAAGGTTATCCGGCTGCCCTGCCTTCCCCCAAGGGTGTCCTTGCCGGAGACCCTCCTGGAGCTGCTTACGGAGGCGCAGGATGCGGCACCAGCTCCACCCTCCTTTCTTCCCATCACGGCTGTGTCAGGACAAAGATTTAGGGAGGCAGCAGCGAAGAGGGACAGGTAACACCTGGGACCTGCGGCCAGCTCATCCTCAACCTTTCCAGACTCAGCCTCCTTCATCCCGCAACTGGTGGCTGGCAGCTGAGGTCCAAAGCGTGGCTGCGACACCGGTCTGAACATGACCAAGGTACTGGGGCTCACGGCCCCTTCCTGGCCCTCCCAAACGCTCACTTGTCCCCGGGGCGGGATGAACTTGGCCCAACCCAAGCACAGATTCACCCAGCCCTGTGATCCCCTAAAGAGCAACCTCCAACAGCAAGAACAGACCAAAAACAAGCACAGCACCAGCTCCTCCTCTTGGGTACCCTCCTCAGAACAGGCAAATAATCCATCTTCCTTTCCAAGCCAACTCTGCTACCTTTCACCTGTCTCTCTAAAAGCATCCTCGAAGCAGCTCCCACCCAGCACCCTGTCCCTGAGCACAGAAGGGGCTCATCCTGCCAGCAGCATGGTGCTGGACCCAGCAGGGTCCCACCTGGAGAACTCATCCCACTCCCAGCCACTCCTGCCGGCTTCTGCTGCACCTCTGCCAGTGCACAGAGCAAGTATGAACCCGGGGGACATGTCTCATGTTCCCCAGCCCCGGCACGGTCCCTCCCTGGCCACGCTGACCGCAGGCAGGCTCTCCAGGAGCCTCTCGTCACCCGCTGCCACCCAAAGCCAGCGTGGGGTAAGGGCAGGTGACAGCCCTGCCTCACGTCCGAGCGAGCAGCCCTGAGAGCAGCGAGCTCCAGCGAGCAAATCGCCCACGGCAAAAGGAAAGGCACCAAGAGCCCAAGCACCCGCTGCCCTGCACCCACCGGCTCCGGCTGCCCATGGTGGGAGCAGAGGACGGCACGGGCTGGTCCCCGGCGTGCCCCCTGCTCCCCTTGCCCAGCATTTCCAGGCTCCGTGTAAACGAGACCCAGCGGAGATGCTCGGAGACGGAGAGGCTCTGCTGAGCGCTCCCTGCAGCAGCTTCACCCCACCCAACCCCAGCGTGAGGCTGCACCTCGTGGCGCACGGCTCAGGGCCCCCTGCAGAGATCACCGCCCCCAGGGACCGCAAGGACCTGGGGTCTGCTGAGCCGGACCCCCCCACACACCCCAAAAAAGGAGGCAATGGTAACCGCAGACACTGACCATTCCTCTGTCCGTCCTTGAGCTCCCCATCTGAACCCGGCCCTGGGCAGCGGGCACGTGTCTGCCTTCAGGAGGAGATGCCAGGGTCCCACCGGCTCCGGCGCTCTTGGCCGGGTCGCTGCCGTACCCCGAGGAGCAGCGCGCCGTGCCGCCGAAGGAGGACTCGCTGCGGGAGGCCGGCAGCCCACGCCCATCGCCCTGCCCGGCCCAGTCCAACAGCAGCCCCGGTGCCTTCCCCACGCTGGGGTTTTCCAGCTGATCCACCATGGGGGACGGCGTAGACAGCTCTGAAATGGTGCCTGGCTCCGCAGCGGAGGTGCATGTCCATGCGGCGCTTGAACTTTGCTCGCCGCTGTCTCCTCTCCCCCAGGTCCCCGGGGTGCCGCTGGCTCCCAGCTCCCGGCTCTCCGCTGGCTCCCCTCCGGACACAGAGCTTGCTGGGGACAGCAGCCCCTCCGCGCGGCTCCAGAGGCCGTCGGTGCCCTGTCGCAGAGGCAGGAGCACGGCCCTGCTGCTGCCCGTGCCACTGCGCTGCAGCTGGACCAGGCGGCTCACCGCCTTCTCGCAGCCCTGCTCGGCGGGGTTCTCCAGCAGCCGGGCGATGACGGTCGTGCCCTCCTCCGGGGAATCCCCCGCCACCTCCGCGCCCAGCCGCCGCGGCTCCAGCACCAGGTGAGCTTTCTGCACTTCCCCCTGAAACCTCTCCTTCACCTGCACGATGCGCCCCGGGCCGGGCCCCCCGCCCGGCGGCAGAGCCCCTCGGTGCCGGCTCCCGGCGGGGTCCTCTCCGCCCTCCTGTCGCGGGGCTGCCTCCAACTTCAGAGCCTCGTCGTCCTCGGCCACCTCCACGGCCGGCTGCTCCTCCTCCGGGGCCACCGCTGGCACCGCTCTCTTCTTCCCCCTCCGCCTCCGTTTGAAGCGGACCCGTTTTTTGGGGGGCAGGGGAGCCTTTCCGGCAGCCTTTTCTTTCGGCTCTTTAACGCAGCCCAGAGAATTCCCCATCTCCTCGGTGCAGAAAGCGCCGGCAATAACGCAGCGAGGCCGGCTGCCGGCTGCTCCCGAATAAATCCCGGTCTTGGCTTCATCGGCTCAGCCGCACGTTTTACACCGCGCAGCGCGGCGCACTGCCCCTCGCATCCGCGCCCGCCCGCCAGCCCCGCCGCCGCTCCAGACAGCCATCTTACAGCCTGGGAGCTGCAACAAGACAAATTCAAAGCATCTCACTGCAGTTCAGAAATCACTTGACCTAAAAGCAGACGGGGACCGGATTGGCTGCAGCTCTCTCTCTCCAAATATGAGGTAATTGGAGCACTGCCCTCGCCAACACAAACAGAGAGCAGGAACCAGACGGAAAAACGGGGAAAGGGGAGGGAGAGGCTGGGAGGGGTGGGGAGAGAAGGGAAAAAAAAAAGAAGAAAAAAACCAACAAGAAAACGGGAAGGTTGGCAAAGGTAGCATAAAGGAAGGGGTGGGAGAGAAATAGGAAAAAAGCAGGGAGGAGCCAGAGCAGCTCTGCGTGCACGCGGATGGGGACGGGGATGCGGAGCCCACCGGCACCGAACCCCGCCAGCTCCCGTGGGGCGTTTCCGAGGGCATGCTCGCACCAGCTGCGATCGCTCCCTAATTCCTAAATCCCAAGAGCCCCAAGAGACCGCCTCATGTGCCCACCCCCCCCGGCCAGGCTCGCCTCCCTCCAGGCACCGAGGGGCAGCGCGGGAGGACATGTGTCAGGGTGCCCTGGGGACCTGGCTGCGCTTCGGGGAGCGGTGGGCTCTGGTACCAACAGGCTACGAGAGCAGCCCACGCCCCAACGGGGCACTGGAGCCCCCCCAGGGCAGGGCTCCGGTGCAAGGAGCACGCAGCACCCTAGGAGCAGAGAAACACGTGCCAGCAGCAGGGATGAGACAGCAAACAGGCAGGAGATAAAGATGTGGGGACCAAACCTGACGTCAGCCACCTCCGGGGTCACCCTCAACAAGGAGGGACCCACAGACACCGAGAGCCCCGTGACACGGGGGCAGCTCCGCGCTGGCACCGTCCCACCCCAACCCGCCCCCCAGGGCTCTGCTCGCTCTGCCGGCTGCGGCACCGGGATATGGGAGATTAAGAGGTTCACAATGGAGCTGCAGCCCTAGAAAAAATCCGGCTAGCGCAGGCGGGGGGACGTGCCCGGATGCGCAGGCTCGCTGCCGCCAGCTCCCCCATCGCCCTGGTGGCAGTGTGCCCTCCCGGTGGGGCAAGGAGGGGACCCGGGGGCTGACCCGCACGGGGACCCGGGCAGCTCCTGCTTTGGCCCCGCTCTCCCACACACCGGCAGGGCATCACAGACCAGGGCACGGCTGCCCAGAAGGTGGTGGGGAAGGGAGGGCTCCACACCCCCAGCAGACGTGACCCGGACTCATCGGCACCATGACCCTGCTCCTTCTGGGGGCCACAATGCGGGCAGCTGTCCCCAGCTCCTCCCTGCTAGCAGGGACACTGCCGTCCACCAGAAATGCTCCATCATCAGAAAAGGCACCCGATGACAGCCACGTCCTGTGAGCGCACCAGCCCTGACCCTCCGCAACAGCCAAACGTGCCCTCACTCCAAAAAGCCAAAAGCCGCTGCATTTTTGGAAGTAACGACCAGTGCTGGCGGCCCAGCCAAGGCAGCAGCTCCCCAGCAGACTGCACACTCATCCTCTGAAAATGAAAAGCTTCCTTAAGAGGTCTCAAAGCCAGCACTAGTCTCGCCTGGGAGATGCCAGCGAGGACACGTCAGGCAGCCGGGACGCAGCGGCTCCCGAGGCCCGCTTGTGCGGTCCCGGTCCCGTGCCTCGCCGCCTCCCGGCACACCACGAGTGAGCCCCACGGGGGGAGCAGGGCGCCAGCAGCCCCTGCTCCGCAGGTAGGAGCCCACAGGGGGCAACTGGGCACCAGCGTGCGGCCGTCACCCTCCTCCCACAGCCCCAGCCCCACTTCTCTGCCACCACCGCACGCAGCGAGTCCCGGGATGTGCCTGCAACACGTGGGTAATTAGCCAGCTCCACCTGGAGAATCTGAGGCTATTGAAGACACAAAAGGTGGTTTTGCAAGAACATCCATAACACCCAGTTGCTGGAGATGGTCCCTGGCAGGGTCAGGCAGTTTCTCCCATCCCTACACTGAACTGCTGTCACACAGCTGACATTCTCCATCCCGATGGAGGACCCCGTGGCCCGTGGCCACCCCAAGGCTGCCAGCGCCTGTGGGGTGAGAGCCCCTGCATGGCCACGAGCTCGTCCTGTCCCCACCAGCCCCCTCCGAGCTCGCTCTTCTCCGGAGGCTTCAGCTGAGCAAACTGCTCCTGCCAACCCCCTCGGTGCCAAGCAGGAGGCCGCAGCACACAGCCCATCATTAATGATTTAATTATGGAAATGATGAGAAAAGGGAGCTGCTGTTCTCCAGCACTGGTCTCTGCGACGCTGCCATGTACACGAGTCCCCCACCCTGATCGGTGTGCAGGCGTCGCCACGAAACACGCGTGTCCGGACAGACATCACGTGTCCGGACAGACAGACACCAGGGCCCCGGGGACACAGCACGCCCCCCCATCGGCCCCACGTCCTCCAGCAGAAAGCACTCACGGCCTACCTGGAAGTGGAGGATAATCGTCCATATGAGCCCCAGGGTGAGCTTGGGGTTGCCATCTGTAATGTCGTCATTGCGGATGTTCACCAATTTCACCTGAAAGAGAAGCAAAATGGTCAAACCCCCCGTCAGCCACCCCGGTGGGACCGTCCCCGACCAGGCTGCCCCCAGACCCCCAGGCCCCACCACCCCGGGCGCTCAGAGGGGCACAGCCCCCCCGGCCCCGCTCCATCCCCAGGCTGGCCGAAGGGGCAGAGGAGCAAGAAAACGAGGCCGCTCGGTGCCTGTGCTCCACCAGCAGCAGAAGGAAGGATTTTTCACGGCCTTCGCCTGCTCTGGTCGGGCAGCCAGAAGTGCTTTACCAGCACTTAACGCTTTATTTCGGTTCACGTGGAGAAGTGCCTCGTCCCCAGAGCCCTGAGCACTAGTGCATAATTTAATAGCTAGACCACAAAGCATGGTTAAAAGAGGACAGCCAGGCTTTATTAACTCCCTCTTGGGTTCAAAACCAAGCTGCTAATCAACCCGCCCTAACAAAGGCAGATAACCCGGCTCTGCCCTCACCGGGATCCACCGAAGCTCCACGTCCTGGCAGGCTCCAGACCGCACGGCCCTGGAGCTGCTCCTTCCCGGCTGCTTTGCTCCCGGGGTGTTTTAAATTGGGCAGTCCCCAGGCAGCACAGAGATCGCTGCGGCACTGGGTGCATGAGCCCCGGCACTCCCAGGGACCAGCCGCAGCGCTGTCCCTGTCCTGCTGCTGCCCGCCTCAGGCTCCTCGTCCGTCCCCAGGGCACGGTGCCCCCGTTGCCCACGCCGGCCACGACCGCTGGCAGCGCTGGCCAGGGTGAGGCATCCCGGCAAGCCCTCGGCTGCCAGGCCATAGGGCTTCAAAGAAGAAGTGTTTAATCCAAGTGGAGAAACAAGCTCCCCGGAGCCCCCGGCAAAATGTCTCTATCAAGGGGCTGGGGAGGAGGGTGGGGGCTGGAAGCGCCTCACCCTCCCTGGAGCAGGGCTTGTGCGCAAATTTATTCGGTGCCCTCGGGCCAGCAGAGAGAAAAACCTCTGCTTCAGCACGAATTGGTACAATTTATCATCGCCTCCACGTAGCTGGGGAACATCGTGCGAGGAACCTGACGGAACAGGCAGAACAAGAGAGCCGGCCCCGGGGGCTGCGGGGGCTTCGCATGCAGAAGGAACAAGTCTGGGGATGTGCCCGCTGCGAGACCTGCCCGGGAGGCTCCGCGGTGTCCCGCGGGCGCTCCGGGACCAACACCTCCCGGAGCCTGGCAGAGGGAGCTGCCCCGGGGCAGGACACCACGTCTGCGTGGCCGTGCAGGGGCAGCACCACACGGCGGCACCGGGGTCTGAGCAGGAGGCAGCTGCCCACGGACGTGCCCCTGACACCGGTGGGAGATGCCCCAGCTGCACGTCCCCGCTGCAGGGACCTGCTGGGGAGCTGCAGGTGAGGCTCAGGGGGTGCAGAGGTGATGCTGGGGCATCTGCAAAACCCTGTCCAGAAGGGCAGCCCCATTTCTCAGTTTGAAACTCGTTATTTTGCACTGCACGCACAGTTCTGCAACACCTGCAAGGGGAAGTCCCTCTACAGAGCTGTCATCAGCCAGCACCTCTGGGACGTGCACACCCAGCACTGGCAGATGCTGCTTCCACAGCCTTCCTGAGCCAGAGCCAGGAGAGGGAGTCCCCGACCATCCCGCTCTGCTCCTGCGACAGCTTAAATCACCAGGTAACCATCGTGCTCCCGCGCAGCCCTTACCTGCCGTTGCTTCAGGAAATCCAGGGCGATCTGCACGTTCTGCAGCCTGTGGAAACGCATCCGGCCCTTCTCTCGTGGCTGCAAAACAGAAGCAGCGGCTGCAGAGCGGGCTGGCCGGGCGGCGGGGCTGGGACGCAGCACCCCGCGGGCACGGCCCCACACTGCACACCCCACATGCGCTGCGGACCCGACCCCGTGAGCCCGTGGCCACCCCGCGCTCAGCGTGCTCCTGTGACCCCGTGCACTCAAACACACTGCTCCCTTTCCTTGTTCTGCAGGAGAAAAAAAGTCAACACTACACGAGATCCTGCTGCAGGAGGGAAAAAGCCCACGGTGGGGCATGGAGCTGGAAAGGCCCTGAGCCCTCGCTGTCCTTGGGGCGAACAATGAGTCCCCCTAAGACCCCAAGTCCCTGCGCCAAAGCTCTGGGCTGCTGCCAGCACCAGGCACGACCAGCTCAGCCTCAGAGGCTTCATGGCAGGGACCGGCTGCGGGTCCCCACCTGAGGGCAGAGACCCCAGCCCAGCAGGGGCTGCTGCTCCAGATGCTGCCTTTGAACTGCTGGGAAGAAATGCAGTGCCCTCAGCTGCCGAGTTCTGGCCCAGGAGGGAGCGGAGCAGGGCTGGGTGCGCGGCTCGGACCTCCCTGTGCGAGCCCAGGCAGCTAGGGTGGGCGCTGGGGCTGCCCCGAAGCAGCAGAAGGGGGGATCGATGCCCTAACCCTGAGCTGGGCCTCACCAAGAGGTGTCCCCAGGGTGCTCCGAGCAGCGAGGACACCACAAGTGTCCTTCCGTCCCCAGTGGCAGGGGAAGAACTGTCCCTGCGAGAGGAACACCTCGGGGGCCACGGAGGACCGGGGGCTCGGCAGGAAGGTGCTGCACCCCCAGCTCCTGCCCAGCTCCCGAGGAGCAGCAGGGGACGCTGCACCAGGAAACCACCACCCACAGCACGGGGGCAGAAAATCCGTCTTCTCTTCCGCCTCGGTGAGGTGATGGGGCCTGCCCATCCACTGCAGGCACGGTCGAGCCCCTTTAGGGCAAACCCTTGGCTTTGTTCTCATCTCCACTCGCATGCACGGGGCCGCTGGTTGTGACCCGGACCCCACCATCGCCCCAGCCCGCTCCTCACAGCCGAGGCGCGACGGTGCCGGTGCCCGGCGTGTCTCCATGCAGTGCAGGGTTAGCAGACATCACGGCACGCTGCGGGTCGAGCAGGCAGGGCCCCGGCTGGGGCCTGCGGTGCCCACGGGCGCGTGCAGGACCCGTCCCCCCGGCTGTCAGTAGGACTCATGCTCTCACACCGAGCGGGTGGTGTGCCCTGACTGCGAGCCGGCACCGCCATGCACACGCAGATAATCCAGGCAACGCTAGCACAGCTCCGTGAGGCCCGTCGGGTCCACAGGCCTGGCACAGCTCTGCTTGCTCGAGCTCACAGACAGGCGACCGCCCTGACCGAGCACTGGCAAAGAGCAGCGGGGATTGATCAAAAACCCCGCTAGTGCCCAGGTGAGGGGAAGGTCGGAGCCCCGCTGGGTTGCACTGGACCATCTGCCGGCACGCCGGTGTCAGCCGGGGGTTTGCTGCGTCCTGGGTGGACCCGACCTACTTCTTCATCATCATCTTCCTCCTCCTCCCGCTCTTCGCTGCTTGCACGGCACCAGGCCGGCGCTTTCACCAGGCGAAGGCTCCTCTGAGCTGGCGGCTCTATTTGCTAACGAGCACGGCACGGACGGCACGATGGGAGGGTGACACACAGGGAGACAGAACGGAAACCAAAATGCAAGACCCAGGTAAAGGAAAACCAAAGAGAAACACGTGCCCTGGCGAGGCTCCTCGCTGGCTCTCCTGGACACCACGGGCTCTGCCGCAGCCTCGCGTGCTGCCCAGGGGGCTCAGGCAGGGAAACTTTCCCGTGGCTTTGAAGCCAAAATGACGAGAAAGAGGCTGTCTGGATCCCAGGCAGCTCCATCCAATTCTTCAGCCCCCACAGCATCTAATTTGGCATCTCAGGAGGGTAACGGAGTGAGTTAACAGATCTCTGCCCAGATCCTATTTTAGGGGAAGACTAAAACAGTTCCTGCTGTGCTACGCTGTTGCACCAATAACTCGCAGTAAATGTGACAGTCTGCGAAGGAGGAGAAGGAAGGGGGATTCTACGATGCTCAAGATGCAAGAAAAGAGGTCTGCACATCAGACAGCTCCTGGGAGCTGCAAACCCAGATTGTGGGGCAGGGGAGGGCAATGTGGCTTCTACCAACTCTGGGCAAAAGTGCTGGACACGCTGTCACAGAAACAGTTTTAGTCAAATCCATTATTATCCAGTATTTTAAAGACGTAGTGAAATCTGGAAAGGGAAGGCATGTATAAGCCCTCCCCAAAAGAGGGCTCTGCCCAAGGCACCACAACCCAGCGGCTTTAAATAATCACACGCTTTGGTGGTATCCAGGAAACCAGCACGAGGAACATGGGTTCGAGTGAAAATAAATGAAATAAATAACAAAATGACACACATTTCAAAACAAAACTATGGCAGAAGAAATGACTGCTGACTGCTGCGGCTGCGCTGGAGCAGGAGGGCGGACGGAGGGAGCGGAGCGGGGCTGGGCAGCAGCTCCGGCGCCCCACGGCGCAGACTTACCAGCTTCACGCCCGACAGCACCTCCAACAGCGAGATCAGGTTGTGGCCGTCCCGCAGGTCTTCGTACAGGTCGTTGATGTGCTTGCGCACCTGCGAGAGGCAGGGAGGGAAGGAACACGCTCAGGGCTCCGCTCGCCGGCTGCTGGACTTGCGGCAGTGGAGGAGGAGGGCAGCGGAGTTTGCAAGCAGACATCTCTCAACAGAACACGTGTGTTTAAATCGGTTATTCCAAAATTATCGCTAAGGAAACCAGCCTCCGCTTTCCAAAATGACCTGGCAGGAGCTGCTGCCAATTTCAGATGCACGAACAGATCCCCGTTAAACCATCCTCACTCCAGGCAGTCCCGTAGTAGCGCACGAGTCCCGGGGCGTCTCCCAGGGCACGCGGCTCCAGTGAAGGACTGCAGATGTTTCTGGGGGGAGCACGGCTGTGGAGCGCGAGCAGCTTCTGGCACAGGCCAGGCTGGAAACACCAAGCCTCTGGACCTGCTCGTCCCCTAGCAAACCCAGACCTCGCCCTGGTGCTTTGCGCAGCTGAGAAGTCCCAGATGTTTCCGCACCGCAGCCTAAAGCAGGTGGCCCCAATTTTCCCCCCCCGCCCTTCATTTGTGAGATTTAGAAAGTAGCTGAAAGGCTGACACACGTTCACAAGGCTGGCTGAAAAGCAAGCCTGTGACACCTCTAATGCCCAAACTACTTTTTTTTAATTTTTTTCTTTTTGCAAATAGAGACTAAATTTGGCAGTTAGCCAAGCAAAGCGCCTCGCAGCACAACGTTAAACCCGCTCAGCAGCGAGCATCTCCCTCCCGCCCCAGCTGCCAGAGGGAGGCCGGGACACGGGCGCAGCAGAGCCGAGCAGAACAGGACCGGGAGCAGCAGGACGAGCAGCGCACGAGCCTCGAGTTACAGCGAGGGCTGCGAGCGCAGGAGGCGAACGTACCAAAAGGGCTGCGCTGCGATGTTACAGTGCCCTCCAAAGGCACCTACACACGTCCATCGCAACCCGCTCTGCTCCGAGTACAGACACGTTTTGAACGCCCAACACCAGCGCAAAAATTCCCAGACTAAAAACCAGGCATTTACCTGCCTGTCCTGAGCCAGGATGGATAGAGAGACAGACAGACGTTTAACCCGTGTGACAATAGAACACGCGACTCTTACCTTCATCAAGTGTTTATTGACCCATTTAGTGAAGGTTTTCTTTTGGACTCTGTCCCGTTCATCTGTTGAAAGAACACAAAGGCAGCTCTCGGTCAGTATTTTTCGTGCACAAACTCAAATGACTTTCAAATGAGGGGAAGAGACAGAGCAACCGCTGCCGGTGCCAGGACTGCCGGACGGATCCTGCCCCCGTGCCGGGAACAGAGGCTGCTTATTTGTGGGGTACGTGGATGGGGCCGCTCGCCTGGCACCGCAGCCTGGCTCCAGCAGAGGAACAGAAAACGGCCCGGGGCTGCGCCTGTGCCTGGTCACCCCACAATTAATGCTTTAGATTCGGGGGAAAACAGTTTGTTTAAATAAAAGCAGCACAGAGCGTTACAGAGGGGACCCCTGTGCCTCCCTTTCTTCCCTGAAGGGGCAGCGCCAGGAGGAAGAGGAGGCTCGCCGACCCCCTGCGCATTGGGGTAGGTGTCCCCCTCCTCTACGTGCCCCTGGAAGGCTTTGACACATTACATAAAACCCACAGATATCCCTTAAAAGGCCACTGACAACACGTGCAATTAGCAGCTTATTCTTCCGCTGTATTTTTGGTTCATTGGATTGCCAGGATTTAACGTTTATTTCCGTCCCGCAGCTCAGCCGAGCTCTGCCTGTCCGGGTCACCCGGCCCCACAGGACAGGGGGACAGGGGGACACCGTCCCCGGAGGTCCCGTGCAGCCCCCAAACCCCCAGGGCTCTTCCCGCAGGGGATGGGACAGGAGATTTGTGCTGACACCGAACAGCTCTGGGGAGCTGCCAGCAGGCTTTGTCCTGCCCGTTCTCAGTGAAAAAACAACGCAAGAGACAAAACAAACGAGGCAAAAGGAGAGGGTACGGGGCAGGGCTGCCCTGGGGCCGCGCAGCACCCACCGCCTCCTCCCTGCGCCCAGGCAGCTGCGGGGCTCAGCGTAATCCCACAGCCAGCCCCGCACCAAGTGGGATTGCCTGATTTTAACAACATAATCTCAGAGAGAGCCGGCGCCTTGGTGCTGAGCCGGCGCTGCGGTGTGCCGGAGCAGGATCCCGTGGCGCAGAATGTGGGGGCTGCCCCGGAGCATCCCCCCGCAGCCCTCGGGGCACAGGGATGCGCTCGGGCAGCAGCCGGGTGCTGGATTTTGGCAAAAGCCCACCCCGGATCCCCGGGAAGGCGATCACATCTGCTGAGGGGTTCTGCGCTCTGCTGGGCATCAGCTGGAGCTCCGGGCAGGGAAATGCACCGCTCCCATCGCTCTGCACCAGTCCGGTCCAGCCCGGCACAGCAAAGCCAAGGGCGGTGAAATTCCTTTCTCCCCCAGCCAAGGGGCGTTCCTGAGCCCAGCCCAAGCTCCTGGAGCCCTGCCCTGTCCAGATGCAGGCTGTACCACGGAGAAAGTGGCAAAGGACGCAATGCAAGACATCCCTCTGACACCATGGTTCCCCACACAGAAGGACCCCTTGCTTCTGTTTTAAAAACAAAGAAAAGACTCAAGAGAGGGGAGAGAACCAGCACCTTGCTCTCTCAGATCCCCCGGGCACCAGCCCAGGCTCCCTCACCGTGCTGCACGTGCTGCTGCACCACCCCACGTCCCCATCCCGCCGGCGGTGCCTGCGCCCCGGGAGGAGCCACGGCCCCGCTCCTGGGGCCCCTCACTGCCCTGGGAAAACCTGGCCACGTCTCACCCCGCACGCAGGTGAAGGCACACCCCGGTGTTCCCACCTAACCACCACCCCGCGGCTTCCCCCACCCAAAGCACACAGCAGAACCCGTGGCACATCGCAGGCACGTTGCGGGCACGTCGCAGGCGAAGCCGTCCACGCCTCCCCCTCGCCATGCACCGTCCCCTGGCCGAGGCGAGGATCCAGGTGCCAAAACCCATCCCCTCGCTCCGCACCCCACCAGGCTCTCGCCCGGGCAGGGTTCCCCCGAGGGGCGGCCACACCACGGCGCTGCCGCCTGGCACCGCTGCACGCCGCCTGCAGTGGGAAGCCACGTCACCGCCACGCGTCTGCGGGGACTTCTCCTCCACCCGTCCCCCAGAGCCATGGCGCTGGGTCTCTTCCTGACCCCGGCGCTAATTCGGGGTGGATGAGGCTCGAGCCGGCTCTAACCATGACGCAGAGCCCGCGGCACGACGCCGGCCACCGAGTTGGGAAGCGCCTGGCAGGTACTAACCCATGCAGCACATCCGGCACACCATGCGCGTGCTCAGCCACCTCTCCTCCCCGTACAGGCGCTGCATTTCCATCTCCTGTGCCCGGGCTGGGGGGCGCTGGGTCCCGGCAGAATGGCGACCACCTCCCTGCTCCAAGGGACGGGTGGGGAAGGGTCTTGTGGCGGCACCTCCTGCCCCGCCGGCCGAGGCAGCGCGGTGGGTGACGGCTCGGCCGCAGCTCCTCCCACAGCACCACTTCCTACAGCCTCTGCCCCCCGCTCGGGGCCCGGCCGCCCTTCCTCCAGGGCATCGCCGCGAACCCCCTGCGATGCCAGCGGCCGCCTTGTGCTTCCTCCGGTCGCCGTGCCCCACGGGGCCGTGCACCCCTCCGGACACAGCCAGCCGAGCGGCCACAGGCACCAGGGAGAGGAGTTTGCCTCCAGAGGAGGGGGTGAGCTCGCCCGGCACGGTGACACTGCGTGTCCCCGAGGGTCTGCCGTCCTGACAGCCGCCCGATGCTCGCAGAGCTGTGCAGAAGGCTCCCTGCAGATTTCAGCCGCTCCCCACGAAGCGATGGGGAAGGAAGGGCAGTTCCCCCACCAGCGGCTCCAGCCAGGAGCAGGAGGCGTTGCAGAGCGCGGCGCAGCTCCCGGCGGCGACACGGGGCAGCAGAAGTGCTGGGGCACGGGTCGGAGCCACGCCAGGCGCGCCCGCGGAGCTGGGCACGGCCCCGCAGACAGGCTCCGGGCTTGTTTCTCTCCCTCTTGTTTTCCAGTTAATTGCACCAGCCGCGGGGCCGGGGCCGGGACGGACAATGACAGGCTTTTTTCCTCGCTCGCGCCTGCCAGCCAGAAGCTTCTCCACAAATAATTCCCTGGGTCCGAAGTACTGGAGCTGAGTCCCAAATGCTCCGGCTGCAGGCTGCAGTCCTGCTCGGCATGCGGGGAGATAACGGGGGCCTCCTTTATCGCCACCTCTCTTCCTTTTCTTCTAAATATAATCCCACCGCAGACCTCCTGGTCCAAGCCCCGCCGCCCTGGCCGGGGAGACGAGCGGAGCCAGCTCGCGGCCGGGGGAAGGCAGGAGCGCAGAGCCCCTGTGCATGGCAGGGGGCACACGGGGACGGGGACGCGTCACCGAGCCCCGCGCAGAAAGTCTGGGGCAGGCCGGGAGGTGCCCATGGGCCTGCGGCACCTCGGCACGCTCGCCCTTCCCATCTGGCGCAGAACTGACGTTTTCTCCCCTTTTTTGCCCCGTCTCACCCCCTCCAGGTGGTTCCTGGGCTCTAACTAGGTTACGCACACCCCACACCGCGCTGTCGTCCGAGCTAATAATAATGCACAGCTACTGCTCGCTAACAGCATTAAGGCGCTGCGAGCTTATCTCTCGCCGGCTAATCTTTCCAGAGTCACCCTGATAAGCAACCTGTTGCAACCCCCCCCCCCGCTTCCCTCCGTCCTGTGCCATCTCGCAGGGGGCTGCTGGCCCCAGTGGCCCTGGCCACCAGGAGCCCCCAGCACCAGGACCCCCCAGCACCAGCCCTGCCTGGGGCCACGCAGGGGACGCGGGCAGTGCCCAGGTGACAAGGCCGACCCTGGCACCGTGGGGCTCCCACCCCTGCGTGCAGTGCATGGAGCATTGCCGGGTGTCAGTGGTACAGGGAACAGCTCCAGCAAACGGTGCCCCTGCTGCTGCAGCTGCTGTCAGGCACTGGCAAGAACCGAAATCCGTAATTACACGTGCCCGTGCCACTTCCATTTGATGGTTCTCAGCACGTCTGATGCCTTCGGAGCTGCACAGACGCGTTCAGCTGCGACGCGCTTTCATGTCGCTGCCTTCCCGAGACAGGCGAGGCTTGCAAAGAGACAACCACGTGGCGAGCCCGGCCACAGCCCAGCCGAGCCTCAGCGCCGTGCTTCCCAGCAGCTGCTCCCACTGCGAGGCTGAGCACCTCGGCTGCTGCGCCCAGGGCAGCACAAGCCCTCGCCGGAGGGCAGAGGCAGCCAAGGAATGGAGCCACGCACCCAAGGGGTTTTCACATCTCTGTCGGTTCCCTGAACAAAGCAGCGAGAACTGGGCAATGCGCAAAGCCACCCTGCCCCACACCTGGCCACAGGCAGCCCAAAACAGGGCACCAGCTGAGTCTGGGGAGGAAAACTTCCACTTGGCATCCCTTCAGCAGACCCCTCACCACGGCACCGCCGCCCCGTGCAGGTATTTCCCCCCGTTTGCCCGCGGCAGCCCCGTCCTGGCAGCCCCGTCCTGGCAGCTCGCCTGTCCGCACAGCTCCCGACGTGCCCGGCCGGTGCTGCCGCTCCCCCGCCTCGCCTCCTCACTGCATCCCTGCGCGCCCGTCGGGTGCCATCGCCGTCTGCTGCCTCCCCGCCCGGGCCGTGCCAAAGCCCCGTCCCAGCCCGGGCAGGGCAGGGCAGAGGGGTCCAGCATGGGAGGAAGGTGAGGGCCTGTGGGGCCTTCCACGTCCTGCACGGGCTCCTCAGATTGTGCTCAAATAAAGCCTGGGAATGCTTTATTTACTCAGCTCCCAGCTTTCTGCCCCGCTTGCTGCTCCCTGCTAAAGCCGGGGGGCACAGGACACACCAGATCGCGTCCTGTGCTGGATGAGCTCGCAGAGGTCCTGAGGACAGCTCTACATCACAGCATTAAATCACCCACCCAGGTGTGGGGTGAAGGAGCTTTTTGTTCCATACCAGTGTTTAGAAACAAACTTGAAAGTTTCGAAGCAAATCGCTTTCGCTTCAAACTCCTTCAAGGCAAAAAAAAAAAGAAAGGGAATGCACTTTTTTTTGTTTTTCTTTTAACGTGGTACTTTCAAGATGGGGAATATGCAGAAAACCTGTCTGGCTCGGGAACATGAGGTATTTAAAATGTGCTGGCTGCCAACTCGAGAGCTGACATAATCCATCATGACAGCAGAGCTAATTGGACAGGATCTACAGAGCCTTTCGAAAGCGGGAGCGGAGACAGCACGTGACTCAGCCCGGAGGAACGCAGCAGATACCTGCGGTGGAAAACCAGCCAGCACCATCCAGCACCCGGATATTTAACGAGGCCGACACCCGAGCAGCGGTGACGCAGCGGAGAGCCGAGGCCGCCCGCGGCTGCACGGCGCAGCCGGCCGAGCACGCAGCGGTTACGTGCGCGCCGAAAGCTGCCGCAGGACGAGCCCCGTCCTCCGGGATGTCGGGAGAGGTTGAGGCAGGGCCTGCAGGGCCTGCGGGGCGGGTGCCACCTCACCCTGCCGAGAGAGGGGTGAGGAAGGAAAGTGCGGATCGAGGGGTTTCGCTGCTCCCGACACCTGCGCCCGTGCTTGCCAAAGGGACGGGGTTTTGTCCTGCAAAGCAGCGGGGTCAGCGCATTACGGGGGGACGAGGGGCCAGGAGGGGATGGCAGCTCCGCAAAGGGGCCAGAAGATCCTGAGACAGAACAGAGGCGAGCACAGCGCTCACCTCACTGCCCGAGGTGGCCCTGGCACCAAGACGAAGCAGACGGCGGCAGCGCTGGGTGGGTAACAGGGCACGCTGCTGCCCCGCAGCCCGCTTGTGCAACTCGGCTGCGCTCGGGGAGGCCTCAACAGATCTGTCCTGGCAGCGCTGGGGGAGGAAGGAAGGATCGCCTGCCACCAGTCTTATCTGGGGAAAAGGCCCAGCAGATCCCTGCCAGCTGCCCAGGCTCATCCGTCCTGCTCCTGCACATGGGAAAAGCGAAAGGAGAGGGGAACCTGGCCCTGCGCTGGGGCACGGGGGGAGCCAGACAAACAAACGGATCCCAGGAGGGAGACGTCAGGACGGAGAAGGCGCTGGTTAGTCCTTGTCCGGCCCTGAAGCTACGGCCTGCCCCGTAACGAACCCTCGCGGTCCTCGTGATGCGGTCACACACAATCCCTATTTTGGGAAACTGAGGCAGGGTCACTCCAGCTGCTCCGCGAGCCGCTGCCAAGGCCCGAGCAGCTCCAGGCGGCGTCTCGGCCACGGCCCTCGCTGCCGCTGCGGGTTCCTACGGGTTTCTGTGGGTTTCTGCGGGTAAGCGACATGCTGTTGTCGCTGCGAGCGGTCGCGGTGACGTTGGCCCGAGAAGAGGACGGTCTGGCGGCACAACCAGCACCACGTGTGCTGGGCTCGCGCCGAGACAAAAAGCAGCCTCATCCCCAGCGAGGCCCCTGCACCGAGATCCTCCCCCCCGGGGCCCGGCAGCCCCCCCAGCGCTTACACCGGGAGGGGAAACACCAAGTTTAGGCACCGCTAACCCTGCCCTCCCCGGGGCCTCCTCCCTCCTCCCGGCAGCCACGTCCGTCCGTCCGTCCCTCCCGCGCCGGGCCCCGACCCTGCCCCACGCCAGCCATCTTAGCGCCTGTCCCCTACCTGCCCCGCTCCGGCTCCTCCAGTACAGGACGCCGGCGATGCCCAGGACGTGGCTGAGGATGAAAGCGGCGGGCGGCAGATAGGAGCTCTCCGAAAGCGGCATCGTCCCCTACTCCCTGCCCGCTGGCCTCCGTCCCGTCGCCGCACGCCTGTCCCCAAACTTCTTGCTCCAGAGGCGGCTGTGGCGTGAGCTCGGCATCGCCAGCGGGGAACGAGGGGAGGCAGAGCCGCTGCCGGCACACGCTGCAAAACTTCCTGCCCGCGCCGCGCCGGCACCTCCGCTCCAGCTGGCCGCGGCCCCGGAGCTGGCAAGGCGCGGGGACGGCCAGCGCCGGCCCGCGGAGATTTTGGAGCTCAGGGTGGGGGTAGAGGAGAAAGCGAGCGGCAGGCCGACACGAACATCTTTCCTGTGTGTTCACGCGGTCAAACTTCGCCCCCCCCTCCCCTCCTCCTTCCAAGGGGAGAGACGTCATCTCCTGAATTTCCATTCCCAGCCCCGCTGGAAGGCCGGCTGCGGCTCCGCGGAGCAGGGGGCTCTCCGTGGGACGGCCACACCGAAACACCCGGCCCCAAACATGGGGCTGGGAGACCCGGGGCTCGCGGGTGGCGTTCGGGCGGCGCGCCGGCAGCTCGGGGCACCCAGCCGCACGCCGACAGTGCCAGCACGTCCCCAGGGAGCACCAGTCTGGCCGTAGGAAATCCTCTCCCCAGCAGCAAAGGTGAAAGCGAACGAAGCCAGATTTAGGCTTTGTGTGTTTCTTCACTGTTACTGGAAGTTTAACAAAAGCTCGTCGGCTTTTCCCACTCCTCGAGCCATTTCTCGTTACAGAGGGAGCAGGGCAAAAGGCCTGGAAACGCACTGCAACAGCATGGCAACGCTTCCTTTTTTTTTTTTAGGAGAAATTAATTTCCGGGACTCCTCTGCAGCCGATGGGCCAGCGGCAGGAAGGGCTTTTTGCATGTCTAAGGGGAAACGCCAGCAGAAGGCTCTCTAAAGACAAAGGTTTCCCCCACGCCTCCTGAGGCTGAGGCCCCCAGCTGCTGCAGGGCTGGTGTCGGCGGTGCCACAGCTCCTGCTTAAACTGGGGGGTGACCGAGAGGCCCCTGCCCAGGCTCTCCCCCACCCGCAGGCTCACCCCGCTCCCTGTCCCTCCCCGCACCCTGTTATTCTTGCAGCCAGCATTCGGGCGAGTCCCCGGGGGCCACCAGCGCTGCACGGTGACACTTTCCAGTGTGACGGGGCTAACTAACGGTCCCGTAGGGCCGCACCGCCTGCACAGGCGTTGTTCTGGTGGTTTCACCCCCAGAGCCGCACGCCCTGCTGCCACACAGCCGTTACGGCCCGGCCCCTCGGCGCTGCGACCGCGCTGAGCGGGCGGGGGGGCCCCGGCCCAAGGCTCGGTTTCGCTCTCGGAGCTCCTCGTGCACCAGCCCCCAGTGGTTTGCCTCGCTTCTTGGGCGGCTGGAGAGTTACTCAGAATTTAACGCCGGGTTTCTGCCTTCGCCGCGGCTTCCAAGAAGCACCGAGCTAAGAGCAGCTCGCCCCGCTGAAGGCTCCTTGCAGCGGAGGGGGAAAGCCCCGCTTCCGATGCACGACAGCCGCGCCCCGGAAAGCTGCGAAACCGCAGCCTGGCTCAGGCATCAGCTGGGGCAGGAGCCTGGCGATGGGTTTGTGCAGGGCCAGCACCGCCCCAGCTGCACCAGACCCCGAAACCCCAGCACGTTGGGGGCACCCTACGAGCACCCAGCGGGGCCACAGCTCCCGCTCTGCCCAGGCACCCGCAGACATTTTTGGCGCATGTACACACCCAGAGCCGCTCCCCCAGCCACACAGCCACAAGCACGGCCAGGCCCACGGAGAAAAACGTCACGAGTAAATTGTGATAGACCCAAACACGCGGCTTTGCTAAAACCGAGCCCACCGCAGGCTCTCCACTGCCCCGGGGAAATCTCAGCCGCGGCCGTGGACATCCTGCACCAGGTACCTGCAGCTCCCCGTGGCCACGCGGGCTAATAAGAGGGGCAAAGGGGGAATAAAGAGGATTACCCCAGGGCTCAGCGCTGTGGCAACGTGTTTTCCACAGCTCTGGCCCTGCCCGACTTAAAAACATTCCAGCATAGCTTTCGTCTAAAGCAATCTGCTTTCTGTTAAGGCCGGGGAAGCGCTGCAGGAGCCGTGAGCTGCCCGGCACCGCTCGCCTGCAGCGGCCGTTCCCGGCGGCGCGAGGCCACCATAAATAGCAAGCAGCAGGCACGGGGCAGCTCGCGCCCTGCGAGGCCGGCGTCTGCTGCTGCTGCTGCTGGTGGCAGGGCCGTGACGTGTCCGAGGCTCGCGGGGAAAGGCCCTGAGGCAGGAGCTGGTTTTCCCCTTCCTCCTCGCCCCATCCGCGGGGTCGCACCCTGCCCCTCTCCAAGCGCCCCACAACACGCACCGAGCGCTTCCAGCTGCTGCAACCCCACACACCCCCCTCAAGCAGGGGATGCAGCTGGACGAGCCCTCTGGCAAATAAAGCTATTCAAATTTATGTGTTTTGTTTTAGGAAGACAGAGGTTAGGGGGGCGCTTCCGCAGACACCAGCAGACCTGCAGCTATAACAGCACCAGCACAGGGACCTGCTGGGAGCGCAGGGGCAGGCGGAGGGGACGCGGGAGGGGGTGGCTGCTGGGGGAGCAGCACTTTGGGGGAGCAGCAAGTGGCAGCTCCCATGGCCAGGGACAAGGCCACACAAAGAGAAGCCAACACCAGAGCTCGGCCATGCCCGGGGGGAGCTGTGCCCTGGGACCCCCCCAGCACCAGGACCCGGGGGCACCATCAGCCCCGCGGCCGGCTGAGGACAGAATCGCGCTTCATTCCACTCAATTTAATGCCCGTTTCCCCCTTTTCCTTTTAATGCTTCTTTTAATGGCCTGTTCTTGGCACGAGCAATCCCTTGAAGCTATTTCTTGCTGCGGCAGGAAACCGATAGCGGCTGTAATTCACCCGGCTGCAGGGGGTGGGAGATGCGGGGAGCAGGCGGCTGCTGCGATGGTTTTGGGGCAGACCGGGGGGGGCTCGGGGGGCCCCAGAAGCCCCCAGCAGGCACCGCACCCTGCGCTCAGCTGGGGGCAGCGGCACGAGGCCACCCCCAGCCATGGAAACGGCTCTGCACACACAAAACACCCGCGGCTAATTTTAGTTCCTTGCAAGGCGGCTCTTCCAGTTACGACTGTCGCCTCGGCCCGAAAAGGAAACGGGCGGGGAGAGCGCGCATCTCCCGGCCCCAGGAATCCGGGACGGGGGGGGGGGGGCGTGCCCCGCGCTCCCCACCCCAAAGACACCCCCGTGCTTCAGGGGGGTGCCCGTGCCTCATCCCACACAGCCCCACGCGTTATTCCCCTTTCACTCCCCCGAGCACCACGCAGCCTGGCTCTGCCCCGCAGCGGCGCGCCGGATCCCACAGCTACTGGCTTTCCTCCCGCGCTCCCATCCCAGACATCTGCAAAGCATCGCCAGGAGTCTAAAAATAAGATGACCCCCGCCCCGTTTGAACATAAAAACGTCTTCACGGGGATGCTGCGAGGCGGGTCCCATCCTGCCCCCCAGGGGGGCACAGACCTGCCCAAATTCTGAGCCCAGAGAGGGACGAAACCACCCCACGCACCCCGTCCCCCATCCCCACGGCCGTGTCCTGGCCGCGGCAGGGCCCGGAGCTGAGTCACGGCTGGCTCAGGGCAGAGGCATCACGCAGGGGGCCGAGCCCCCCCTCGCCGTGCGCCTCCCCGGTGAGTAATGCTGCGCCGCGGCGGCTGCCGGCTCCGGCATCTCCTTATATGACTGGGGAAGTCGCCGGGCAGCGGCACCTCCGCGTCCCGCGCCGCTCGGGGCTCCGCACCCCGGCACCAGGGCGGGCGATGCCGTAGGGATGCTCCTCCGTCCCCCGGGCGCTGCAGCCTCCCGGGAGGCAGCGGAGGCCAGGCTGCCTCCGGCCAGGGGTGCGCGTCCAGCGGCGTGTCCCAGCCTCAGGGAGGTGGCAGCCAGGTGGCACTGTGGAAACGCCGAAGTGCTCGGCTCCGACAGCAACGAGACCAGAGCTGGCCCAAAAGCTGCTGGCACTGGGCATGGGAAGCACCCAGGGCCCCACAGGGCAGGGGGGCAGCACCCCGCTGAGCCCCTCCCAGGGCCCCAAAGGTTCACGTCAGCTTGCCCGCACCCCAGGGAGCCATCAGCCCTTTGTGGTGCTCCCGACCAGCCAAGCCCACAAAAATCCCCTCCATCTCCTACAGCAAGCAACGCTGGACAGGACAGGGGCTGCAGGCTCAACAGGGAGCTCTGGGAACCTGCCAGGAAGGTGGCGACAATGCTGCGTGGGTTTTCCAAAGGGGTTTCTGTGCTCTGAACAGGGAGGCGAAGGGGTGCACGGCCTGTGGGGTCAGCCCACGGCAGGCAGAGGATGGAGGGGCCGGCTGATGGTGGTGCTGAGCACGCCCAAACGCATGACCCTGGTACAAGACCCACGCTTCCTGCTGTGCTTCCTCTGTGATGCTTTTTCCTTTCCGGTGTTTTTTTCCTGTTTTCTGGGAGTTCCAAGAACAAATCTTGGTCATTTACAGCAGCAACTTGAAATTGGAAAGGAGCAAAAAAAACCCTCTGAGATCCAGGAGTTCTGGATCAGGGATCCCAAGGCGAATCACAGCTGGGCCCTCCTGGCACGGCCTGCTCCAAGGCAGCCGCGAGGAGCACGGGGGCGCAGCTCCGGCCTTGCCGAGGCACCAACCGAGCAAAGCCCAGGAGGAGCCGCTGCGCCCAAACCACACCAGTGCATCACATCTCCTCTCACACCCGAGAAACTCCAAAATATATCTGCTGAGCTCTGCACGGCTGCACCCCTCCGCTCCCAGCACCGCAGCGGGTGGGAGCAAACGCTGCTCAGAGCAGGCTCAGCCAGGCTCCACGTCTCCCCACGCCACGGGCAGCTTCTCCCGGAGGGCAGCCAGACCCACGGCTTCACGCCATCAGCGCGGCCGTCCTTGGAAAGGGCGGCGAACACGGGCGCACCAGGCAGGCAGCCCAGCGAGACGCGGTGCTGGCCGCTGTGCGCAGGGCGCGTGCTCGCGGCGAGCTCCGGCCGGGCGCACCCGCGGCGGCAAGCACAGGCAGGGCCCCGGCGGGCGCGGGGCTCGCTCCACCCTGCCCTCGGCGCCGGAGCCCTGGGAGAGGGAAGCCAGAACAAAGATGATGTTTCTTCTGATCTGGGCCGTGAAAAACAAGGCGGAACGGGCAGGTGGCAGCTCCCGGCGCTGCCCAGCGCGGCCTCGCGGGACCGGCTCCTCCCCGGCGCTGCCTCCGCTTTGAACGCTGCTCCCGCTGCAGGTGAATCACCGGCTCCGGCCTGTGCGGGCAAAGCCTCCGGTTCCCCAAACGTGCCGGGCGGCAGCGGGAGCATTCCCCGTGCTAAGCGTTTCCTTCGTGCTTTCATCACCCGGGAGCCCTCACGTGGCACCCGGCTGAGCCGGGAGGGACGGGGATGAGCCTGCGCCGTCCCCTGAGCCGAACTCGGGGCTGCAAAAGGTCTCAGAGGACGGGACTGGAAAACTTCCCTGGCAGCAACGCTTCTGTTAAGAGCCAACCCCACAAGTCCTGGTGGGCCTCAAGCAAGGGTTTTTTGTCCTGGGAGAGCTGCCCGTGCAGGGACCGAGGCTTCAGGTGCCCCGCCGTCACCTCCTGTCACTGCACGGCCCTCCAAGGGAGCTGCAGAGCCGCGAGCTGGGCTGGACCCACGGATAACGGGAAGCCCGGCTCGGCCCAGGGCTGCTCAGCACCAGCCCTAGACTGAGGCCTCCAACCTGCAGCCGCACAGAGAGGGCATCCCGAGTGAATGTTTAACCACAACCACCTCTGCAGAGGGGCCCCGCTGGACGCGGCACGGCTGCGATAAGGGAGCCGCACCGGGAAGCCTCCGGCCCCGCCACGCTGTCGGCAGCAAAATCTGAGCTCCAAGGAACTCGGAAAAGGAAGTGCCGGTGATAACAACGGAGATGTTCCCCTTTCCAGCAGACGTCTGGGCACCAAAATAGTAATTACATCGCAAAAAAGACTTCCCTTCCCAACACAGACCTGCCTGTGCTGATGGGCCCTGTGACTGCCGCTGCTCCGGTCTGGGGGTGCTGAGCCAGGACCGGGAGCAGCGGAGAGGTGGGCACGGGCTGCAGGGGGGACGGCCCCGACACTGCCCCTGCGAGCAGGGGGTGGGAGGGCAGAGAGAAGCTGGAAGCAAACATTATGGCTGCTGGCTCTCATTCTGCAAAGCAAACAGCGGAGCTGAGCTGCCACCTGCTCACGGCTTAATCATTCCCCAGGAGCAAGGCTCGCCGTTAACCCTTGGGCTGGCACCTCCAGCCCGGGGCCTCAAGGGACTGAAACACCTCGGGAGGAGAGCGTTTGTTTCCCTTTGCATCTGCAGCGAGCCCGTCCCAGCGGGGCGGGCAGGAGAGCTGCTCCCGGCCTCCTGCAGCTCCTAAACCAGAGCAGGAACAAGAGCAGCCGGCGTCCCCAGAGGCACCGGCACAGAACCCCAGCCTCCTTTTCTTGGTGAAACTCACTTTTTGGTGACCCAGATTCTGCAGCTTTCCACGGGGCCATTAGCTGCCAGCACTGCACCCTCCCCTCCAGCAGCCCCCCGTGACACAAGAGCCCCTCTCCAGCAGCAGGGTGCCTGACACGGACCTCAGGAGGTCCCCTCCGGCAAGGCCACCGGCTGCACAAGCTGGACGCATGCAATGCAGCATCCCATGGTGCTAGGATGGACCTCTGGAACCCCTCAAATGCTGCTTCCCAGCCCTCCCCGTGGCAGGAAACCAGGAACGTCACGCAGCATAGGTGCTGAGGGTGATCTCACCGCTCCTCTCCCCGTGCTAACAGCCTCCATCCACCCGCCGCCTGCCAGCATTCCCAGATTACCGCCGAGGCCGTCGGCCTGCTGCTGACGCAGCGGTTCAGGCACTGTCTCATCGCTTCCCACTTCTGAGAAGCCTCCCCGGGTTTGTCACCCCTGCGAGGGTGCTGGCAGGGAGCCGCGCTGGGCTTGCTCATCAAACAGTGCCGGGAACCTCGCGGCCGCTCACCCAGGCAGGCAGCGGGGGAGCACCAAGCCTGGTGCACCAGCAGCACGGCAGTGGCACAGGGTGGGAGGGAGCCAGGCCTACTGCTGGGCGAAGCAAGGGGACGGGGAGACCGCTGCCGGGGGCTTTCTCCAGGCGGGGGGCACGAAGCAGCCCCGGGGTCCCGCCAGCACCACGGCCCCACTGCTCTGCCCCGCGTTCAGCTGCAGCCGTGGCTCGCCCGCACGCCCACGGGCCGCACGCTTCCACGCTTTCCCAGGGGCTTGTGCTGACACGGCGAGGTGGCTCCGTTCCCGGGACGGGGGAGGACGAGGAAGCCGATGCCATCTCCGGGTCCCTCCCTAGCCCTGCGGCCACGGGGACAGCACACCTCCGCGGAGCCGCCGTCCGCGCGCTGGGTAAACACCGGCTCGGTGCTTCCCAGCACGCCCCGCTATCCGTGGGGTGCGACACGGGGACCGAACCCACAGCACGGGGCCGAGGCCGTGGGGGCAGCGAGCAGCCTGGGCCGGGGCCGCATCCTGCACCCGCTCCTGGAGGAACCCCCCCGCTGAAGCCCCAGCCCCGCTCCTCGCCCCTGCGGGACGCACGAGGCACGGCTCAGGGCTGGATGCGGTGCCCAGGACAGACAGACAGCCCCCGGCGGGACGGACAAACCCCGGCAGGACGCAGCGAGCCCCAGCCGCCGGCTCAGGGCCGCTCAAGGCCAAGCTCTGCGCTTCCCACAGCAGCTTAGGAAGCAGGAAAGCCAGCGGGGGGAGAGGCCGCCTGAATCAAAACCCCTTTTCTGCCGGCTTAACAAAAGGCCTGGTGTCTCCGCAAACAGGCTTGTTATTCTAACGCGAACCGAAGGCTTCTTGGCAGCAGGGGAAATACGAAAACGTTGGGCTAGCGGGAACTATCCGCGCTTTGTGCTGGGTGCGGGGGCCCGCGGCGCGTTTACACAGCGCTCCACGCAGCAGCCGGGCCCTGCGGGGCCGCCCCCAGCCCCACACCGATCCCCGTTTGCCCGCGAGCGGTGCTGCAAGGTGGGGAACGGGGGGAACCTGCACCAACCGTGCACCGCGAAGCCGCCCCACGCACAGGGCTTGACCGGCACCGGGGCACAAATAGGAACTACGGCAGCTCGTGGGACACGAGGTGTGCAAAGCCCCGTCTTAAAATTGAGGTCAAAGAGAGCCAAGCGGCGGATTCGCTCCTTTTCGTCTATAAATAGAGGGCAGGCAGACAACCTTGATCTCATCAGCTCTCCCAACTACACGGCGTGGAACAGGATTAGCGCCGGCAGGGAGGCGGCGGGTGGGAGCGCGGCGCTGTGCCCGTACCTCCGGCGGAGCCACGGGGGGGTCCCAGCACCCGGGGTGCTGAGGATGGGACCAGGACACGCAGAGCTCCCACCCCGCAGCCAGGGCAGCCCCATCCTGCATCCTTCCTGGCCACCCCGTGGCTGTCACAGGACGTTGTGACAGAGGAAGGAGGAACATTGGAGGCAGAGGAAGGCCAACGACCCCGGAGTGCCCCAGGAGAGAGCAGCAGGACCAGTCACGGCCGCGCTCCGGCACTGGAGCCCTGCTCCTGCCGTGCGCGGCACCTGAGCACCCGGCCGGGGCTGGACGCGGCCATGCCACAGAACTGGTTTCAGCTCCAGCTGGTGCAGGCAGCCCCGTAACGAACCAGGCCTTGAAGTGCAGCCGCAGAGAGGAATTTGGGATTAGAAGAACAGGGGGAGGCAGGGGCCCGGGACCTCCGTTCCCTAGAGACCTGCTCTCTCCCACGGAGAAATTTAATCCCCACTAAAAACCGAATGAAATAATCCAGTTCCTAGCGTTCCTCTGCCTGCTTTGTTAAAGCACCAGCACGGCACCAGGCATCAGAGATGGCTGCTGGATCCCACCAGCTCAGCCCAAGCCCTTAAGATGCTCTTAAGAGGGCTCAGCTGGACCTTCCAGGAGCAAAAAGCCATCTCTGGCTCCGCTGGATGTGCTGGGAGCACTACAGAGCCCCAGGGCCCAGCTCCCAGGACTGTCCCCACTGTCACCAGGGCCCGTGGCCGCCTGCCAGCCCGGCAGGGGACGCGCATGAGCACTCCCTGCGCACCCACACCACTCGCACCCTGGATTTCATCCCTGCTCTGACAAACACCCCGAATGCCATCGCCACCCGGACACTTCACCCCTTGTCCCCGCTCGGCAGGGACATCCCCAGCGCAGGGAACTGAAACCCGCTCGGGCCCCCGCCCGCGGTGCCGAGGGCAGATGGTGGCCCCGGCGCCCTTATCACCCCCGGCCACCTTGGGCGGCCCCAGAGCGGGGAAACCATCACGTGAGGGGACGAAGGCAAACGGCAACGCGCGGGGACAACCGTGGGCACCACGCCGGCACCAGGGCAGGGCTCGGCTCGTGCCGCCTGCTCCAATACCCTGCGCCTCCCTCCTGCCAGCAGGGCCGCCTCCTTACGTCTACAAATCCCTGGTTCTTATGGCAGAAACCCACCAGGTCAGCCTGGGCCTCTGCCCCCCAGCAGAAGGGTCCCAGACGACCCCTCACCAGTCAGTCCAGGAGCAGCAGAAGGGACGGATTCCCCCTCTCCTGCACTCCAAAAGCTTGCAGGGGGCTCATTCCTACACCCCATGCCTCACCCACCATGCTACTGCTGTGTTTGCACGCAGCTGGGACAGGCAGAACCCCTCAGGGCCATTGCCACGGCCGTGCGGCACACAACCAGGGGTGTCACCACTACAAAGGCAGCCAGCGGAGCTGGGAACGCGTCCGGGGGTTTAGGAGCTCAGCAGCAGAAGCAGCACCGCTATTTTGTGGGTACTCTGCTAAACACAGCAGGAGCGTCCCCCGCAGCCCCTGCTCCCAGCACGCCAAGTCCCGCACAGTGCAGGGCCTCCAGCTCCAACTGGGCACCTGCAGGCAGCTCCAGCAGCCGCACAGACCGAAGGGCACGAGAAGGTTTCTGCCGGAGAGCTGCTCCCTTCCAGGCAGGTGAGAGAGCACCAAGAGCAGCTCCGGCTGGACTGCAGCCCCCAGACCCAGCACTGCCATCACCGGGTCCCTCGGCTGCTGGCAGGAGCAGCCCTGCAGGCACGGGTCACACACACGCCGGTACGGGAAGGAGCAGAGGTCCACTCGAGGATGCCCTGCCACGGGGAAAATCTGAGCTCGGTTCCCCTGGGGAAAGCGCGTGCCAACGGCAAGGTCAGATGAAGCAGGGAGATTAGCCCGAGCGCGCGGAGAAGGCCAAGAAGATGCTGGATTTTATCTGGCTGCCAAGTAAACAACAAACTTCTGAGAAAGCGAAACCAGCCGTCGTCATGCCACGGATAAAATTAACCCAGCAATAAATTTGTAATCAAATGGGTTTCCTGAGCCGAGCCCAAGGCTCTCATCACCTTGGGGCCGTGACCGCCTGCTGCCCAGGGAAACCCAAGCCAGGAAGCTCTGAGGCCAGGCGGGGTGACCCACTTTATCTCATCCGCTCCCCAAAATGACCCCGGCTCGAGAGCACGAAGCGCAGCCGAGGAGAAGCCCGTTTCCCTTCCACCCAGGGCCGAGCCCCGGGGGCAGCCCCCAGCAGCATCCTTTGTCCCCGGTCCAGGGGAAGGGGGGCAGCACCGCACGGTCCCCACGGGGGGGGACGGGACGCCCTCCAAGGCCCCCCCCCTGGGCCGTGGCACGGCTGCTGGCACTCTGCCGGGGGTCAGGGCACTGCACTTGCACACCCAGCATTTACATATGAAACGGCCCCAGCTCCAATATCCGCTGCTGCCTGCACCTCCCTGGGGAGCTGAATAGAGATGGGGGGAGGCAGGGGCTAAGAATCCTCTCCGGCAATAAAACCTTGCTTTCCACCAGCTTTGTCCAAGCCCGCAGCTCGAGGGGAGCCCGCCTGCGGCTGCTTTCGGAGCCGAGGAGCACACTCGGCCGCAGCCAGCGCCAAGGCATCGCAGCGACGGGCACGCCGCAGCCATCTCCACACCAGCAGAGCCGAGCCCTAACCGCACCCGGCGTCTGCACAAAGGCGGGCGCCTCGTCCATGCTCGGGGAAGCGCTCAGCCAGCGCCAGGGGCTGCCTGTGCCACTCGGAGCCTCCTCGCCCCCCGAGCACCCTGACGCCCCCCCCGCCCCTGCGCACAAAGGGGCTCTCTCCCCTCTCCCAGCTCCTGAATTAAAAGCTGCAGAGGGCTGCGGTAGGTGTGGTTGGTGAGAGAAAGCGAGCCGGCATCGCCCCGGAGAGCCCAGCAGACGCTGGTGAGATGCAGGCAGGGCTTTGGGCAGCACCTGGATAGGGACGAGCTGCCCCATCAGCTCCAGCAGCCTCGCAGTGACTATTAACGGTGTCATCTCGGCTGCTCGGCACGCAGCGCTCGCAGACAGGAGGGAAAGTCGCAGAGCTGCAGCTGGAGACAGGGCACAAAACCTCCACAGCCCCAGACCGAGGGCGGGAGCTCGCTGACACCGGGGCTGCCTCATGGGGACACCGCGGGCACCCAAAGCACGGAGCAGATTCTGGCCAGCCATGTCCTCCCCTCCATCGCAGCCAAGCCCAGACCCCGAGCAAAAGCCAACCCAGAATTAAGCCAGCAGCGAGGGGCAGACCGCGGGCGGTGGGTAAAGGGAGCACCCGAGGGGATGAGGCTGCTCCAGCACTGAAGACACGGGGACAAACGTGGCCAGGGGCCGGAGCCAGCCGCCTCCCCGGCACGGCGCACAGCGACACCAGCTCCTTTTACATTGATTCCCCGTGCCAGCTGCAGCAAGGCTCACGAAAAATGTATGACGGACACTGCGCCAGCGTAAGAAAGTGAATTATATTACTCCCGGACACGATAGCTCAGGGCAGCTGTCAGGCACGGAGCAGCCCGGGAGCACCGGGATTAACCCCCCGCACCAGCCCCGCTCGGCGTCGCCGGCAGGAGGGTGGGGAGGCCGCCAGGCGGCCGGGTGACAACTCCCTTGGCTCCCTGCTAAATTAAACATCGAATCGATTCACCTCCGTCGCGCGGCAGGATCAGCTGGTAGAGCCCAGCTGCACCACGGCAGCGCTGTAAGGAGCAGCAGGTCACTGAGTGCTGTTAGATGACAGGTGACGCCATCCCAGCTGCTTTCTCCTTTCCCCTCCCACGGCGCCGCCCTTCCAGCGGGCGAATCCCAATACCTGCCCGCAGCAGGATGAGGCCAGCTGCGAGTCATTGAGCAAAAAGCTGCTCCGAGAAAAGGGGGGAAATAAAAAAAAAAAAAAAAGCCCATCACAGGCTCTTAAGAGCCACCGGGAGCAGACCACTGGAGGCAGAGGCACCAGGGAAGGTAACATTGCCAGCAGAGCAAGGTGCTCTGGGTGGAGGGGCTGCACCAAGACGAAAGCCACCGGATCCACCCCAACCCCCCGGCAGAGCCAGGCTCCTGCCGTGCCGCAGCAGAGCCCGCAGCGACGCCGAGCCGCCCTCCTGCCCTCAGCCTGCCCGCAGCCAGGGCTCGGAGCGGGGCCGGCCGCCCTGCCAGCCGCCAGCCGCGCGATCAGGTGTCGCAACCAGCTCCCCGGGGAGAGGCAGGGGAAAGCAGAGCGGCAGGGAAAAGGGTTTGGGAATGGAAGAAAGGGGGGAAAAAAGGGAAAAACAGACCGGTCTGCACGCAGGTGCTGCCAGCCCCTACCCGCAGCAAGGTGCCGCCGCGCACCCACGGCCAGGCGCTGCGGAGACGAGCACCTGCACCCAAGCCACAAGAGCTGCAGTCAGGTCCCCTCCCCACAAAGGGCTGATTTTGAGCTCAATTTCTTTTTCTATTGTTGTTTGCAAATCAACTTCCACTTCCTGTGCTCAGTACAGTGCTAGGCTAGCCATCACGGCTTGCTTTGTGCCCAGATATGCTGCTAAATGCCCAAAGCAAAGACAAAACAGGGAAGTGAAGCAGAGCCACGGAAAGCACGGCCTCTCCCAGGCGCCTGTCCGCAGAAAGGCCACGTCTGTCTCCACGGGAGCCGGGTACAGCTCAAAGTCCCCAGAGGATGCAACGAGCAGGGCTGTGCCGGAGCCTGAGGAAGGGCAGGGGAGCAGCCGGGACCCCCACGGGCAGCGCCGGGACCCCCACGGGCAGCTCCCCACCCCGCCACGGAGCACGGACGCAGCTCGGTAGCAGCTCTGCCCCCCAGTCCGAGGGGTGCTGGCATACCTTTCAGGGTGCTGAGGCCATCCAGGAACTTCTTGTACTTGTCCACGTTCATCGTCCTGCCGGGCTGCCCCGCTGCTCAGCTGGGAGGCATCGGGGCGACGGCACCCTGCAGCCACCCGCGCTCGCCCCGCCGCCGCTGCCCTTTGGCCGCCCGCGGCCCAGCCCTGCCTCTCCTTATTCGATGATCTCTGCTCAAACCTCCCCCGGCCGAAGCCACCCCCCTTTTTGCAAATGAGCCGGCAGCTCCCGGCGGGCACCCCGCAGCCGGCTCCCACCACCTGCCCCCCGGGCTGGGGGTCCCGGGGATTGTGTGTCCCGTGGGTATTTCGGGCAAGGAGCTCAGCGCGGCGAGAACGCTGGGAGGGGAACAAAAAAGCCCTGCAAGACTTGCAGGCAGGACAGCGGCAGACAGGAAAACACCTAGTGAACCACAAACACCACCTGGGCTGCCCCAAAAACCAGGTGCCCCACGAAGACCCCACGGCGCCGGGCTCCCCGAGGCCTCGATGCTTTGCTCACACCCGGCCCCGGCTCTCCACGTGCCACAAGGAGCCATGTGCCACCCGCGACGCGGTTACAAAACCCCAGAGGAGATTTACTTGTTTTAAAAGTTGTGCTGGCAGCACTAACCAGCCCAGCGTGATCCGACAGCAAGGCGGCCGCACACGGTGCCTGCCCCGTGGTGGAAGGCGCCTCCACCGGGAACGGCACTGCTCTTCCGGCAAATTAAGGACTACTAATTTAACGAGAAGCCGCGCTGGGGAGCCCCATCCAAGCACGGGCAGTGCTTTTGGATGTGCCTTTGCTCGGGGAGTTGACACCACCACATCTTGGTGTCCACCGGCAGCAGTGCTGGCTCTGCAAAGCGAGCGGCGGGTGCGCGACACGGGAGGGAGCGGTGGTGAAACGCAGCCCTCGCGGTGGCGGATTGCGTTGTTCTGCTAGCACCCGTCCAAAGAGATTTCAGCAGGTTGAGCAAGACCCACCGCACAGCCCTTGTAGGATCTGCCCGGCTGAGGTTTGCCAGGGCCGGCACCTCCCGGCAGGGCTCGCACCCACCATGGGCGCCCCTGTGCCAGATCCCGGCTCCCCGCCAGCCGCAGCCCGATGTTCGGGGACAGCACGGGTGCCCGTCCCCAGAGCGAGCAGCACCCTGCGCCGATCCCCACGTCACCCACACCCGTCCATGGAAGCAGTTTGCCCAGCCAGGCGACCACGAGCAGGATGCGGGGACCCGCTGTGCCGGCGGCCCCGCTCCTCGCAGCGCCGCAGACGGACGCGCACCTCTCCGGGGACGGACGCGCACCCGGGCGTATCGGTTTCCTTTCCCAACCAAGCAAGCTCCGAAGGCCAGTTGCCACTTTTGCTCCCGACAGCTGTTTGTCCAGGAACACAAGAACCAAAATTGCTCCCAGCTCTCCGAGGGGGACGGTGGCCTTGGATTACACCTCTCCCCCCCGGCACAACCTGCACCCACGGCCCCCCACCGCCAGCTCGGCACAGCCAGGGCAGGGGTGATGCCAATTTTGGGGGAGCCCAGGGGATTTATCGACCTGCAGTTGGGACAGGAGCTCATTCATCCTGGCGAGAGGAAGCAGACCTGACCGCCGGTGTGCAGCCACGTGGAACAGCCCATGCACGGCCGTGCCGGGCTCTGCCAAGGATCTCCACGCACAGCTGGAGCCAGAAGCGCTTCATCGGCACCGCCTCGACACAGCCTCCACCTGCATGCACACCACGGCCCTCTGCAACCCCCACACCCAGGGACCCCCCGGCTGCCTTCAGGCGGAGCAAGGAGCAGAGTAAAGTTGCTGCAAGAAGCCGAGCTGTCACCACTAAAAATAGCACAATGGAATTTTCCTCTGGGGGAAAAAAAAAAAGAAAAACAACAAAAAAAGCACTGCTTCTTGCTGACAAAGGGGCTGCGAGAAGGGAACCAGGAACACGGGGCAGAAAGCAGGGGGCAGCCTCCTCCAGGGCCCTGCTGTCCCCAGCCACCCCGCAGAGCCCCTGCTGCCACAGGGGGACCCCATCCCCTGCAGGCTGCGCGAACGCCCCCCAGCAGCGGCACAAAGCCGCGCCAGCGCTCAGCCACCTTCCCTCCATCACCCCCGTGCCAAGCGCTGGAGCGGGGAACAAAGCCCAGCGAGAGGCAGCAGGCGATGCTGCCAGACCAGCTGCTGAGCGGCCCCGTTTCATTTATTTTCATTTATTTTCATTCCTTCCTGGGAAAGGGGAGAGATCGGACACCAGGCCCAGCAGGCAGGCTGCCGCTCCAGGGGAACACAAACCCCAGGCACAGGAGGGGACGCAGCGGGCTTGGCCACTGCTGTTGATGCCCTGGCTCCTGCCAGCACCCGTGGCTGTGTCCCCAGCCCCGACACCTTTTTTTGTCCTTCTGGGGAGACAAAAGCAGGGGTGAGCCGTGGCAGCCAACCCTAGTGCCTGCATCCTCACCCCGTGGGGCTTGCAAGAGGAGGAACGCCGAGTCCCTCTCCTCCCGCCCCGATGGCGTTAAGGAGGAGCAGATCTGACGCCTGCCAGATCCGTTTCCAGCATCCCGGCTCCTCTCCCTGCCGGGAACGCCAGGAATCCCCGGCCCGTGGCGGATCGCTCCAGCTGGCCCGGAGCTGCACGGCCGGCACAGGAGAGCCGGCGGGGACGGAGCACGGAGGGAGCCTGCAGCTCCCGGGATGGCCGCCGTGCCCCAGCTGCCTGCCTGGCCGCGGAATCCCAACCTCTCCAGCCCAACAACTGCCCCTCGCAGCAAGAATCCCAAGCATCCCGAGCAGCCGGAGAGGATGAAATGTCTCCACGTGCAGCGTCTGGAGCCGCCCGCGTTGAGACCTTTGCGTGCTGGCCGTCACTGCCAGCCGTGCTCCCGCCGCAGTGCCCGGCGCAGTTTCGCCCCGAGGTGCGCACGAGCCGCCTGCACGCGGGGCAGGGACCTGCTGCGGGGCACAGCAGCTCACACCCTGCCAAGGACGCCGCCAGAGCCAGGGCACAGACACACGACCCGCTGCAGTGATGGGAACAAGCCCAGGGCACGTTTGTTTTCCTGCAGCAGGAACGTGGCCATCACCGCACGACCGTCACATCAACCAGACGGCCTCCAAACCGGGAACACAGGCTGGCTGTGGCCACGAGCACGGTGAGGAGGTGCGTCAAGGTGCTCCGGCACCGCTCGCCTGCCCGCAGCCCACCTGAGCAGGGCCGCTGTGCCTGGCCAGGGCAGCGCAGCCGACAGCCGGGGCCTGGCCTGGCCGGCACGAACGGGAGGAGCTCCCTCTGCACGGACGCCTCTTGTAGCAGAACTGCCCAAGGTCAGCGCAAGCTCCGCTGGCGCAGGAGCCCTCGTATCCAGCTTCCCGCAGGGAAAAATAAGCTGCTGGCAAAGGCATTTCTGGAGGGCCAGAACAGCAACCTGCTGCGGATGTTTTACCGCGACTGATAAGAAAAGACAGGAGTTGTACCCTTAACTGAGCTGGAGAGAGGCACAGGGGAGGGACGTGGCAGAGGGGGACTTTGCCCTTCTGCCCCCACGAACAAACGGGTTCAGGGTCTGCATCCTGGGCAAGTGAGAGAATGGCCAGGAGAGGAGGGAACGAGGCAGTGCAGGGGACACGGGGCGAAACAGCATCCTCTGCCAGCGGGAGGCTGGCAGAGCTTCCCAGCCTGAAAAATGCTCCATCGGCCACTGTCCTCAAGGCCTGAGCTGGGGAAAAACGAGGCACAGGCAGGAGAGGAGACGTGCCCAGGGATGGAAGCAGGACCAGGGCCCCACCACAGCAAGGGACAGCTCCTGCCCGTGCCACGAGCGGGGCAGGCAGCGCACGCGGCCCCGTGGCCCCGGGCAGGGGACTGTGAGCGCACCGCAGGGCAGCAGGAGCTAACAGGAAATGAGAAAAAGAGGCAGCCAGGTTTAATTCACAGGGAAACAACAAGGAACAGTCATTGTGCCCTCGCAGAGCCCCAGCCAGCAGCCCAGAACCGACTGATCTGGGTTGCTGATAAAACAGGGGAAATTAAGGGGCAGGTGGGAACTCCTGGCGCTGCAACGCTGCGCCTGCGGGGACCCGGCGTGCGCAAGCTCCTCGTCCCAAGGCGCACATCCCCTGAAGCTGCAGGCTGCCCCATCACCGTGGCTGGTTCCCTGCTCCCACCTCTCCCTGTCCTGGGGGGCACCGGCCCCCCCCTCCGCAAGCAGCACCCCGCTCCTCGCCTGAGATCTCGGGGGCCACCTTGCCCAGCAGCTTCCCCACGCCGCCCCTTCCAGGAACCGCGGGGCTTATCTGCCCCAGAGGCAGGGGACACCTCAGACCACATCCGAGGGCTCACCTCGGCACGGCCCCGGCCGGGGACACACCAAATCTGGGGGCCCAGACCCCACGTGGCCGCCTCGCCCGCAGGAAGCCTGCGCTGGTGATCCCCTGCCCCGGCCCCTGAGCCGGATGGGATTCATCCGCACGCAGAAAACCCCACGACGTGGGCTTGGAAGCGAAACTTCCCAGCTCATTAACACAAACATCCTCTGCACACGCTGCCTTCTGGAGGGAGCGCTCCCCAACAGGGCTTCCCCCCCCGGCCTGGAGCCGTTTGCACATCCCCAAGCCCTGGCTGCGGGCCCGGTCCCCCCAGACAAGCCAGGGCAGTGCCGAGACATCAAATCTGGGGCTTCCAGCACGGCTGGAGGAAGGAAGGAAGGAAGGAAGAGGAGCTGGAGGCCAGCACTCCGCACACGCTGCAAGCCCAGCTGCTGGGGCCGTGGGACGTGGACTTCCAGGGCAGCACCGGGCAGGGACCAGGTGCCCTCGGGGCCAGGGGTGCAGGGATCAGGACCACCGAGCGCACAGAGCAAGGGCAGCACGCTCCTGCTCGCCCCGCAGCACGTGGCGAGGAGGGGAGCCGGTGCACACATCCTGCCCGCGGAGCCCCGCTGTGCACGGCCGCGCTGGGCAGGGACACGCAGCGCAGGGGACGGGAGGCCCGGCCCCGTAATTACGGCTCCCACCACTCCCCAGCCATCACGCCCACCGCCGCCACCCCTCCTCGCCCCGCGGGCAGCTCTTGCCTCACCTGCCCTGCAAAACAGAGCCGGGCTGCCAGGATCCGGCCCTGCCGCAGATCCCCACGAGGCGCTGGGCGCCGTGAGCCCCGCACCCCCCCGCACCATTTTAAAGACCCGCCGAGAGGCACGGAGCCGGCACCAGGCATCAGCCGGCCCTGCCCTCGTGCTCCCCGCCACGGGCACGCGGCAGGGGCTGCTGGCAGAAACAACCCCCGGGGAATATTAACGAGGATGCGTTTTGCTCCTTCCCCGGATGCGATGGGTGCAAGCCAACAGTGCCCCGGTCATCCCCACCAAACAGCGGTGCCGGCGGTCACAGCCCCTGCCCAGGGCTCAGAGCAGGGGCTTCAGCTCACCCCACCGCCACCCCAGCACTGAGCAGAGCCCCACGGCTCAGGAAGAGCTGGAGTGCTCCCGCAGAGACAGGAGGGACTGGGAACCGACGTCCCCCAGCGTCTCCACAGGGCGGATTTTATCTGTTTTAGGTGCGTACAAAGGGATCAATCACCCCGGTATTCAAACAATGCTGTTAGAACACTTCCAGGAATGAGCAGAGAAAAAAAATAAATCCTCTTTTTATGCTTCTCCCTGGGAGACCGGAGCGGTTTCTTCCTGCTGGCATCAGCCCTGGTATGTCCATTGCAGTCTAAACTTAGTTGACACGAACGAGACCAGCCTGGGAAGGAGCTTGGCCGCAGACCAGCAGACGGAGGTCGGAGATCTCAGCCTTACCGAAGCCGAGCCGAGGAAGAAAAGGCTCCAAGGCAAACTGCCACAAACGGTGCCACGACACCTAAAAAAGGAGCAAGAAAACACTTCGGGCTGCTCTCCGAGCGCCCCGGCCTCCGCAGGCCCTCCAACCTGCTGCTGAAATGAGATCAAAGGCTCCCTGCGCCAGGTACCGGCGCGGCACGTCCTCGCCCCCAGCGGCGCCCGTGCCGGAGGTGACCGCAGCGGTGACCGCAGCGCTGCCTCCCCATGCTGGCAGCGACGGCTCCGGGCTCCCCGGGGGGCTTCTCCCCGGACCAGCAGCAGTTCCCCTGGAAAACAGCAGAGAAGCAGCGAGGAGCAGCCGGCAGCCCCCCCATGCCCCACGGCAGCGCTCAGCCCGGCTCGCAGAGCCACGGCCGGGGTTTCTGAGCAGGGCGACATGAATCGATGCAATTTCAATCGCTGCCATCTGCGTGGAACAGGCTTTGGGGCCAGGGGCCGGCCGCAGGAGGGAGGCCACGAGCCTCCCGGCCAAGCGAGCCTCCGCTAGGCACGGGAGAGGAGCTCGGGAGGCGCCGTCACGTGCCGGCGATGACGGTGACTCCGCTGCAAAGGCAGCAGAAACCTGGCCAGGCAAGGCAGGGTGGGTCCTGCCACCAGAAAAACCACCAGCTTCATTTCCCTGTTGTCCAAAACAAACGCGAGCAAAACAGCATCTTGCACCACGAGCCCGGGTTCCACCTCAGCCACAAACACGAGCCGCGCGGGCAGGCGGCTCCAGCCAGCCCGGCAGCAGCCCAGGCACCGCGCCACCTCCCTGAGAGCCCCTGGGTGTCCGGCCCCCCTCAGCACCAGGGTGGCCAGCACCTCCCTGTGCCTCCCAAAACAGCGTCATCGGGTCCAGTGGTGGAAATCCAACGGGCCCAGGGCAGCCGGAGCACTCCGGGAAGGAACCAGGGGAGCAGCGCAGGACACGCGGACAGCACACAACGGAGCTGCCCACAGCAGCACCCTCAGCCGGGCGGCAGCGCCCAACCTCCCCCTCCCGGGCGATGGAGAGGAAGAAGAAGGGCTTCCTCCCGCAGCGAGGACTCACCGCCACGCCACCCGTCCCGCCGGGGTGCTGGCAGGCTGCGGAGACCTCGTGCAACCCGCTCATCACCACCAAGGAATGATGTTTATCTTAGCACAACGGCATCGCAACGGCAGCTGCCCCGTGGCAGGACGCGGCCCCGCGCAGCGACGTAGGCGGTCGTGGTGCTGATCCCCGCCGCCAGGAGCGCTGCCTCCAGCCTGAGACCCCCACACTGGGGGGTAGGCAAGACCCGGACATACGACCTTCAGTTACGTTTCATGTAGCAGAAGACAAGACTACTGGGGAAAAAAAAAAAGCTGCTTTGGAGATGGCCAGGAGCAGCCGGGCTGCCTGCCGCAAGGAGGGCTCCAACGCGCTCTGCTTCATCCACGCCACGGTCCTGCCCCTGCTCTCCCCCAGCCCCGGGGCAGATGTCCCCTCCCTCGCACCAAGTGAGCTCACGCGGACGTGCTGACACGCCACCACTGCTGCCCCCGTGCAAACACGTCGGGCCACACGCGTGGGGAAGGAAGAGAAGGCAAAGATGGGTGGGAAGGGGATTCTCTGATGCTAACTGCAAACTTCTACCTCCGACCCCCCAAATCAGTTAATTATTTGGAAGAAAGGATCTCACCAGGGTTGATTAGTTAATGGTTAAAGAGCTCTGAGCACTGAAAGCACGACCCATACCTGCATGGGGCTGGCAGCACCGCCCGCAGCCTGCGCTGCTGGCAGGCTCTGGGGCTGCTGCCCACGGGGCCGAGCTCGGCCTCACGATTTCCTGCAGGGACGCGGCGTGCCTGCACCCTCCTGCCAAACACGGGGACGTGGCGTGTGCTGGGAACAGAGGCCAAGCCTGGACACCAAGCCACACGACACCTGCGGGGAGACGGGCCAGGGCTTTCCCTCCTGCTCAGAGCCCTCGACCTGCTCCGCCACCGCAGCAGCATCCCAGGGACTGACCCGTCCCCAAAACCTCCGCCACCACTCCCTGCTTCAGCTGGGAGGCGCGACGCTGGGAGTGCTGCACCGCAGCCGCCGCCTGCACCGTTCTCACGGGCACCGTCAGCAGCGCTGCTGCACGTCCTGGCATGTGCCACAGCATCACCATCCGGCGATGAGGCAAGCGGGGCTGGGAGCCGCGCCACGCCGAGCCTCCTGGGTGCGGCCCCGCCGCGCTGGGACGCTCACCGCTGGCTCTCGGCAGAGCCCCACGTCCCAGAGATGCCCCGTGTGAGCCCCAGGAAGCTCGGCTTTTTCAGCTACAGGTGCCTGGATCCGTGCAGGACAGCACAGCTCAGGCGGTGTGCTCCCCCCGAGGACGCAGCGCACCCCGGGGTGCCAAGGCTTCGCAGCGCACTGTGAGGAGGCACCCGAGCCCACGCAGCCCCCGGCTCCCGCTCTGCTTCCCGGCCCCGTTCCATCCGCCCCCGCCGGGGACTGGGGCACCACCAGGGCGGGCAGAGCCCCCCGCAGCAGCACGGAGCCGTGCCCCCGCGCAGCGCCCACGCTGCTGATGCCAGCCCTTCCACCAACCTGCGCGGGAGCAGTCCGGCTGCGAGCAGCGGCGCTGAAGCAGAACACCTACCTGACACCCAAATCACGCTCAGCATCTCGTCTGCCTACAGTGGGAGTCTGATAAAGAAAGAAATCGCGGGGATCTGCCATCTGGTTAACCCCTGCTCTTCAGCTCGAGACGAGCTCTGTAGCCGGGAAACCAGCGCCCACCGCACCAGCTCCGGGGCCCTCCCCGGTCTGGCTCTAAGCAGAGGCCCCACTGCTCAGATTCATTTTTAAAGCTGGTTTTTAACCAAACAGCTCCACTCACAGAGGTGACCCCCGCACATTTCAGCGGCTCTCACTGCAGCTCCCAGCTTGAGCAAGGCCACACATCTTCCCCGTGCTCCCACCCCAAGGGTCAGTGCTGGCAGCACCGGGTCCTGCGCACGGTGGCCCTCCATGCCCGACCTGTTTCAGCGCCCGCTCTCCGTTCCTGCGGGATTAGCAGGACGGGAGGACGAGCCAGGGGAAAGCTTGTTCTGGGCAGGAAAAACTGAACCCCTCACAGGGCTGCAGTGGGGGAGCGGGGAAGAGGCAGCGCCTCCAGCAGCCCGGAGCCAACAGCCCCAACCCAATGCTCCCGGCCGGCCCCACAGCGAGCGCGGGATGTCCCGGGAGAGCCGGGAGCTGGGAAGGGGCAGAGGACAGCTTTCATCCAGCATAAACACTCACTTCCCCTGCGCTGAATGGGCTCCATAAACAAGACCACAAGCAATACCAGCAGGGCATTTCCAGGCGACTACCGGCTTCCTACAGCCGGCACAGCGACCGCAGCAGCCTGGAGAAGGCTCTCCCCTTACCACGGGAGCATCGCTGCTGAGTGCGGCCACCGACGGCCAGAGCAAGGTGCGGCGCTGGGGGACGGCGAGCAGGGACACAGCACTGCCGGCCCCTGGTGCTGCAGCTGGCCCAGGGCACACGGTGCTGTGATTTCATTTTCTCTTTTGGAACTCGGGAGAAGCGATGCGAGGAGCGATGTGGAGCAGAGCCCAGGGTGTCAGCGCGCCCTTCCCACCCCAGCCCCGGCTCCGTGCGCTGCCCTCAGCGGCTCCACGCGGCGCCTGGCCACCCCACAGGGCTTTTTTTTTTCCGAACACAGGTTCATAACGCACCTGGACAGGCCAGGTCACGTCACCCAGCGCCTTCCCAATCCCAGACACCACAAGGGGCTTCCTTTCATTCCCCGCTCCCCATGGAAGCAGAGACCCCACGCTGCGCCCACCCGGGGACGTTTCAGTGGCACCCCCCGAACCGGGGGAATCCAGCACTCCCCTTTCTCTGCGTGCAAGAAGGAAAAGGAAGGGCACGCAGCGAGCACCCGGTCCTCGGGGATGGCGCTTTAGGAGCCCCGGCTGCTCCCCTCGGAGCAGAACAGCGCCGAGCGGGGCGCTGGGACCCCGGGGGCCGGGAGCCGGCCCCCCCCGAGCAGCCCCTGCGCGACCAGGGCAGAAGCAGCGCTGCCGCCACGGAGAGCACCCGCAGCGCCCCGCAGCCACCAAAAGTGCACACTCACCGCCCGCACCGGCCGGCCCCGCGCCCCCCGCACCCCCACGAGCGGGACCCGGGGACACCGGGGGGGGTCCGGTACCCCCGGGGGGACCGGAGGGGGGTCGGACCCCGTGCTCCGCTCGCAGGGCACGGGGCCCCCAGCGCCGCACCCCACGCGGGGAGCCCCACGAGCGGGGCCCGGGACCCACGGGCAGCCCACGCGGGGGCGCGGAGCCCCGGGGCTGCTCCCACCGGGCACGAACCGGAGGCACCGAGTGGGACGGGGGGGGGCCGCAGGGGTTCGAGCCCCCACCCGGAGCTCCCCGCCGCCGCATCCCCCCGCAGCCCGGCCGGGCACCGTGGCCGCCCCGGTCCGGTTCTGCCCCCGCCGCGGGCCCGTGTCCGGGCCGCCCGCCGCCGCCGCCCGCCGCCGCCGCCCGCCGGGGCCGCACCTTTGTAGCGCTCCAGCACGTCCTCGTAGGCCTGCTCGAACTCCTTCTCCTGGCTGCGGTTGGCCGGGAGCAGCCCCGGCACGTAGCCGGCCATGGCGGCCTTTGTGCCGCCGCCCCCCGAGCAGCTCCCGGCGCCGCGGCCGCCGCCCCTCTGCCCGGCCCCGCTTCCGCCCCGCGCCGCCGCCGCGCCCCGCCCCGCCGCCGAGGCCACGCCCCCCGGCGAGGCCACGCCCCGCCAGACAGGCCACGCCCTCGTCTGGCCACGCCCCCTCGTCTGGCCACGCCCATCGCCCAGATGGCCACGCCCCTCCCGCCCCGCCCCGCCGGTGGCGGCGCCGGTACCGGCCCCGCCGCGCCCCCTGGCGGCCGCACCGGGCATCCGGCAGCGCCCCCCCGGGGCACCGCGCCCGGCGCCTCCCAGTGCTCCCAGTGCAATGCGTCCCAGCACCTCCCAGCGCCTCCCAGAGCACCAAGGACACCGCGCCCGGTGCCTCCCAGTGCTCCCAGTGCAGTGGGTCCCAGTGCCTCCCAGTGCACCAAGGGCACCATGCCCAGTGCCTCCCAGTGCAATGCATCCCAGTGCCTCCCAGCACCACCCAGTGCTCCCAGAGCACCAAGGGCACAGTGTCTTAGCGTCTCCCAGCGTACTCAGAGTGATGCGTCCCAGTGCCTCCCAGTGCACCAAGGGTGCACCGCACCCTGTGTCTCCCAGTGCCTCCCAGTGCACCCAGAGCAATGCATCCCAGTGCCTCCCAGTGAACCCGGAGTGATGCATCCCAGTGCACCAAAGGCACTTGTGTTCCAGTACCTCCCAGAACACTCTCCCAGTGCCTCCCAGTACACCAACAGCACTGCATCCCAGTGCCCCCCAGTGCCTCCCATACACCCAGGGCACACCCCGCAGCCAGGCCCCGTGCTCGGGGCGTCCCATGGGCACCCCCAGCCCCCCCGGCGCCCCCAGCCCCGCTCAGGCCGCCAGGCACCGCCACCGCCCTCACCACGAGGCCGGATCCGGCCCCCCGGCAGCCCTGCCCCCCCCCCCCAGCCTGCTGGGGCAAATCCCGGCCTTTTTTGGCCGCCGCAAGATGTTGCTTTTTCGCCCTGGCTGCGCTGTTCCCATGGCAACCGGTGCAGCAGCCAGCTGGGTAACCACGGCGACGAGAAAAGCCCCTTCCCACAGCCCTGACATCACCGCGGGTCCCCGCCGCCGCCCAGGCACCCCCGGGCCCCCGGCGGCACCCCTGGGTGCCGAGGGTCCGCACCCCACATCTCTATGGGGCCGGCACCGCAGCGCCAGCCACCTGCGTCCCCCCCGGCCCTGGCTGCCAAAACCTCAGCCCCAGTGGGGCCAAACCCTGCCAGCTGCCCCTGGGTCTGGGGGGGGGTTCCCCTGGGGCTGTACCCCCCCGTGCCATCCTCCCCGTCCATCCCCAGGGGATGGCGGCGTCCCCACCCTGCTCCCAAACGGGCACGGCGGCGGCTCCGAGCGCTGGCAAAATGCGGCCGTCACCGCGGCGCTCTCGTTAGCAGGGGCAATTAGCAGTGTGCCCAGCATCAGGCACGGCCACCATGGGGAGCGGGCCCCAAACCCTGGTGGCAGCGCTGCCTTGGAGCCCCCCATGGCGCAAAACACCCGTGGGCAGCACGCGGGGCAGCGGCTCGGGGCGACACACGGGCGGGCCCCGGACGAATGGGAACATCCCCGCGGGTGGCATCCGCCTGTCCTGGAACCGGGGACGGGGACGGGCACGGCCTCAGCAGGGCAGCGGGCACCGCTGCTCCTGTCCCTCCCGGTCCCCCCGGCGGGGAACGTTCCCGCACCCCCGAGCACCCCGTGCCAACACCCACGGACGTTTCCCCACGCGAAGCCGAGGCGCTGCACGTGCTGGCACGGCCGCCGTCGGGCTCCAGGGACGCCCCCGAGTGAGCAAGGGGTCGGAGGAGCCTCTTCAGACGCCCCCCTGGGCCTGGATGGAGCAGCGAGTGCCCACAGTGCCGCTGCCATCGCCCGCTCGTCTGGCTGCTCGCCCCCAGCAGCACCCAGCACAGCCCAGTATCACCCAGCAGCACCTGGCATCGCCCAACTGCACCCAGCAGCACCCAGCATGGCCCAGTATCACCCAACAGCACCCAGCATCACCCAGCACCACTCCGGACTCACACAGGCAAACCCCCAAGCAGAACATGACCCCCGGCAGGACCAAGGGCAAACACATTTAGGATGGCAGCGCCGTTTCCTTGACACACAGCCCCCTCCCCAACGTCCCCCCCAGGAAGGACACAGGGAGAGCCCCCCCCAGCTCCACCCCAGCCCCTGGCACCTGCAGCTCCTGGCAGCCCCCGCTGGCCGCCCCCTCCCCAGGGCACGGCTGCGTCCCCAATTCCTCGGCCCCGCTGCCAGAGGGGACGCTGTGAGCACCCGGCCCCCCGTCGGCGAGGAGGCCAGCAGGACGGGCAGCGGCGGTGCCACCACTCGTCCCCGAGGGCACACACAGCTGGTGCCACCGCAGCCAGCCCGGAGCCTGCGAGAAGCGAATTGTCACAGCGTGTCCCCAGCGCTGCCCGGGGGTCCCCGAGGACGCGGACAGGAGGAGCCAGCGGGACAGAGGGGGCAGCCTGGGACCCGTCCCCACTGCTGTGTCCCCGCTGTCCCTTCCACGTGCCCTCCGCAGGTCACCCAGCGGCCGGGGCCAGCCGCTGTCCCCAGCCCTGCTCCCGCGTGTCCCCAAAGGGGGGCCAGAGCCCCCTGGGGGCACAGGTACTGGGGCGAGCGCTGCAGGCATCCCACTGAATAATGCAGGGATCCGAATCAATATTTCGGCTTGTTTGCAAACCCGGTGACACAAAACTGTCTCCAACTCTTTCTTCCCCGGCTCAGCGCTGTCTGGCTGCACCTCCCGAGTTATTTTTAATGGGAAATCTGCGTGAGACCGGGTTTTGTGACATCCCCTCGCTTTTAATCACAGGCTGGATCGACCCAGCGTGACGACAAGCGCTCGGCATCCGGGGCAGCCCGGCTCGGCTGCGCCCGCAGCACCCTGAGGGTGCTGAGCCCCGGCAGGACGGGGCCTTTGGGGGAGCAGGACCCCGGCGCAGGCAGCGCCCGTGCGGGAATGGTGCCGGTTCGGGCACTGCGGGTGCTGCGGGTGCTCGGTGCCGGCAGCGCTGGCGTTTGGGGCAGGGCCTGGCCGCACCCTGCGCATTTGCTTCCCCCCATCCCCAGACGGCGCGTTCGGGAGCCCTCATTTGAATCAACTGGTTCTTCCTGCCCGGAGCCGTGTGGCGGGAGCCTGAGCAGCACCGGCGGCACGGCCGGGGCCACCCGCACACGTGTGCACGCACATGGCCGTGTCCACACCGGGCAGGCAGCGAGCGTCCCGTGGTGGGGAGCCCAGTGCTGAGGCCACTCGCTTTGGGGGCTGGGGGGTGCTCGCCCCTTCTTGTGCTCCTCCACAGGCAGATCAAAGCTGGGCCCTGGGGTTTCCTTGGGGCGACAGCCGGGAAGGGCCCAGCCAGGGCTCCCCGGAGGGGGCCGGGTGCTGCCAGTGTCCCAGGCGAGGCTCCCAGTGTCCTCGTCCCCACTGCAGGGGTCCCACGACATCGGGTGTCCCTGTGAGCACGGCGCCGGGGCTGGCGATGGGCACCGTGGCGAAGGAGCAGGCGCAGCTCTCAGCCAAACCCCGCCAGCAGCCGGGAGGAAACCAAAAACCTCCTGGGGCAAATTCCTGCCCCAGTCTGGCCGGGGGCATTGTTCCACCGGGGAGCCATTTAGCCCATTTAGCCCGTAATGAGGCACCTTCATGTCACCCAGCGGAGCCTCCAAGGTGCCCAGTCATCGTCTGAGCACAGCGTGCCGAGAGCAGGAACCAAACCACAGCGAGCCCTGCCCAAAGCCGCCACCGAGCCAAAACACCACCACTAAAGGCCGTGTCCTCCCTGCCCCAGCGTGAGGCCGTCCCCCGGCAGCCTCCGTCCTGCCTTGCTCGTGAGCACCGTTCCCAGCGCCTGGAAAATGGCTGGGCACAAACACACCCGACGAGGGGCTTCCACCCACCCCGACCCGTGCCCAGCCGGCAGCCAAGGGCCACCACGCCAGGGCCACCCTGGCCACGCTCTCCGTTGCGCCATGGAGGTCTGAACGCGGGTGTCCTGCACCGCAGCTCGGGGGGGGACGGGGACAGCCCCTGACACCACCTCGGCCACCGCAGGGTGAGCCCCCCAACCTGGGGCCCCGCAGCACGGCCGAGCAGCGGGCGCCGCCTTACCTGCGACCCTGACGACAGCCCTCTCGGCCGGGTCCAGCACCGAGTCCTGGCTCTTCCGCTTCTTCTGCTCGTGGAGGGGCAAGTTCCAGGGCAGGGTGTCCCCGGGGGGGCAGGGGGAGAGGCTGCCCGAGCGCTCGCTGCGGTACGACCGCTCGCTCCGGCATGACCGCTCGCTCCGGCACGACCTCTCGCTGAGGGTCTCCTCGTCGGAGGACGACATGGCCCCGGCGCGGGCAGGACGTCCCCGCGGGCAGCAGCCTGCAGAAGGAGCGAACAGCGCGTGACGCCGGGCCCCCGGCCGCCGCTCCCTCCCCACCACGGGGTGATGGAGGGGCGACCGTCCCACCGCGGCTGTCTGCCCTCGCACCTATGCCCGGGCACCCTCCGGCTGGGTATATCAGCCCCCCCCCCCGAGCTCCTGAGCGCTGCCTCAGTGTCCCCGGTGCTGGTCTGGTGGCCGGGACCCCAGGAACGGGGCCAGCAGCACGGCCACCCCTCTGCCAGCAAAGGTCACACCGGCATCCCAGGCACCGTCTCACTGCCACAAAGCAGAGCCCAGCCTTTGGGGTTCGGTTTCTTTGTGTTCGGCGCAAGAAGAAGCCAGGGGAGCTGCCCTGCCCTTTGTACCTGGGTTTTTTCCCTCTGAGCGGGAGCAGCTTTAAAAATCCTATTAATCACGTTAGGAGAAAATGGTAGGGCTTTCTGCAGCGAGCAGGGGGCGAGCCGCGCGGCGTACGCACGCTGGGCAAATGAGCACCTTGCGTGAGACATATTTAAAACCGTTCTCATTGTATCCTCCGGCTCGCCCAGGAAAAATGCACGCGAAGCGCCCGAGCCCCGCAGCCGATGCGCGGCGGCAGAGGAGGCGCCTCCATGGAGCCGAGCCCTTCCTCGCCCCCCCCCCGTGTGCTCGGCGAGGCACGAACAAAGAGACCCCCCCAAAACCGGCCAGAGGGAGCGCGGCTCGCATGAGTCATTCGCCCCCCACCGAAAAGCTGCGGATAAAAAACGAACGCTCCCCCCCCCCCCCCTTCCCGAGCCGCGGCTGCGGGCGGCCCCCGCGCCTGCCCCCGGGGGGGGCCGCGGCGCTCGCCCCTTTTTGGGGCGCGGGGGGGGCGGTGCGGGGGCAGCGGGGGCTCGGCGCGCGGGGGGGGGCGCGGCCCCGCCGAGGGGGGGCCCGGGGCCGTTCGGGCAGCGCGGTTTGGGGAAGGGGGGGGCAGCAGGTGCGGAGGCAGCGGGGCCGCATCCGCCGCCCTCCCTCCCCGCTCCATCCCCGCTCCATCCCCGCTCCCTCCCCGCTCCCTCCCGCGGCACCGCCGCCCCCCGCCCGCTCCGTCCCCACCGCGCCCTGCCCGTGGCCGCCCCCCGCCCGCAGCCGCGGCCCCGCTCACCCCCGGCGCGCCCCGGCTCCGACCCCGGCGGCTCGGCTCGGCCCGGCCCGGCTCGGCTCGCGGGGCAGGGCGCGGCGCTCCCGCTGCGCTCCCGGTGCGGCCGCCCCCGGCCCCGCGGCTCCCGGCCCCGCCGTGCGCTCCCGGTCCGGCCGCCGCCGGCCCCGCCGTGCGCTCCCCGCCGCTCCCGCCGCCGCGGCGCCTCCCCCCGGCCCGGCCCGGTCCTGCCCACCGGGGCGGCACCGAGCGGCGGGGGGGTCCCGGCCGCCTCCCGCCCCGCGCGGCTCCGGGGACCGGCCCCGGTGCCGCCCCTGCGCCAGCCCGGGCACCCCCACGGGCAGCGCCCCGAAGCCCCCCTGCACCCCGCTCCCCCCTCCCCAGCCGTACGAGCCCCCGGGGACCCCCCCGGGGCACGCAGCCCTGGCTACCCCCGGCCCCCACCCTATGCACCAACCCCGGTGCGCACGGGAGGCTCCCCGGGGCCCCCAGCAGCCTCCCTCCCCCAGCCCGCACAGCCTCCCCGGGCACCCCCCGTCCCCAGCAGCCTCCCCGCTGCGTCCTCTGCCTCCCCCCGGGCCCAGGCTAATTACAGCAGCACATTGATTGCAGCCGTGGTGGGAGCACAGTGGGGCTGGGAGCGGGGTGCAGGGGGCCGGGAATAGGGATCATGGTGCAGGGAGCAGGGGGCAGTGGGCAGGGAGCGGGGACAGGCTCAGAGCAGGCTGGAGCCACGCCGCATGCTGCCCAGGGCCTCCCTGCGAGGCCTCGAGACATCCCCGAGTCCACGCGGGGAGCAGCCGTGGCACGGGCAGGGACAGCAGCGGCAGCCCGAAGCGGGGGCTGAGCTGGAGCAGGACAGCCCCCGCCGCTCCGCAGCGGCGAAGCAGGACAAACCGCTCCGGCTGACGGCAGATCCAGACGCTCAGCACCGGCAAGCAGCACGGTGCCACGGCCCCAGGCTCCCGTGGTGCTGCACGAGGCCGGGCCAGCCCCATCGCCCCAGTGCCCCGGGATCTCAGCGCAGCCCGGGGCGCTTCTCCCCCACCAGCTTTCAGATCTCATCCGAATCCATTCCTCCCCTTCCCCGCGGTTATTTTCCGAGTATCTCCGGCGAGGGGGGATGCGGTGGCACAGGGCACGGTGACGCTGAGCACCCCACGAGGGATGGGAGTTCGGGAACAGCTGTGGGAACCACGCGGTTCCCTGCGCCCGCCTTGGTTGAGGGCAGCGCAGGATTGGAGCTCGGCTGGAACCCATCTGGGTGCTGGTGCACCACGGGGAGGCTCCGGGCCCACAGATGCGGCGCTGGAGCTGTGGCAGCAGCCGAGGCCTCTCGGACACAAACATGGGCTGCAAACAAGGGCTGAGCTCCCTGGGAGCCCCATCATGCTGCAGCCGGGCTGGAGCGGTGCTCGGGCACCGGGGGCAGAGTAAAGGGGGTGCTGCAAAGAGCATCCTCGTGGGCCAGCCCCAGCCCTGCTGTCCTGGCACTGCCCATACCAGACACGGGTGGATGGCACAACTGGGGACAGTGACCCCAAAACTGGTGAGCACCAGGGGGCAGGATGACTGGCACTGCTGGAGCTGGTGGCCTCAAACGCATTTGGAAGAAAGCACCCCAGGGTCAGACATGCAGCTCCTGGACAGGTTGGGTGGCTCAGCCACATCCTGCCAGTGCCATGGGGTGCCTGGCTGCCCCCCGCTGCGCCCGGCCTGATTGCCAGCACTTTCCCAGCCCACAGAACATCCCCGTGCCCTGGCCGTGTTGCTCCTGCCCGCTGTGGCCGGCACCGTTTGCCGCCGGGGCAGGAGTCACTGTTGCTGCCAGCACGGCGCCGTGCCTGGGTGGTGAAGCTGCAGGAATCAGCAGGGACCGCGGGCAGCCGGAGCCAAGCACGGGCACACGCGAGGCTGAGCCGAGCTGCCGGCCGCGGGGAACCACGTGCCCCAGCCGTGGCCCTAAGGGACGCGTCCCCTCGTCACCTCTGCGCGGTGCCACCAGCCGGCGGCGTCTGGCCCCTTCCTTGAGAAGCCCTCGGAGCAAACTGGGCGAATTTGCGCCGTATTAAATCCTGAATAAAGGAGGGAAGGCGGCCAGGAAACGTTGCCTGTTCCAACCTGCATGCATTTCACACCCAAAACGCATTTCCAAAAATCCCTTGCAGCACGTTGCTGATCTGGATTCGTTGTGCTGTGAATCTGGGTTAAGTTCGTGCGTTGTTTTGCCCAGACGGGGAAGGGGAGGCATTACTTCAGGACAGGGGGGAGGCAGGGGCTGGGGCGGGGTCCTGCTCTCCACCACAGCGCGGACTGCACGCGTCCTCCCTGAATCACTTCATCCCCCCATTTCTGTGTTGTAAAATGGGTCCGTGGATGGAGACCCCTCCCTGACAGCCGCAGGGTCCCGCTTGGTGCTGCAGGGGCACGGGCAGATGCCTCCCAGCCAAGCCCCGGGCCGTGGCTGCGCCCCTGCAAATCAGCTGGCGGGCAGCTCTGCCCCGGGTCTGTCCCCCAGTCCCTCGTTAAAACCTTCGCCAAAGCCCGCAGATCAAACCTGCCTTTTCCCTTGACTTTTTATAAATTATTCATATTCTGAGAGTTGTTTATTTCCTCTCCAAGGCATAGATGAGCTGGAGAAGCTGCTGGAGGCTCCCGGCACACGTGGGGCTGCGGGAGCTGCAGGGAGGCGATGGCTCACCCAGCCCCAGCACCCGCTTCCCGCAGGCTTCGGATTTTGGGGAAGAGGGAGCAGGACCCCAGGGGAGGAAGGCTTTGGGAAAGCAGCCGGTGAGTGACAGGAGCCGTGGCTGGGCCAGCACCAAGAGGCTCCCCGGGCTCCCACCTCCAGCCTCATCCCAGCCTCGCTGCCTCCATCGCAGCTGGGACGCAGCTTTGCTTCCACACCAAAGTGACAAGAAAGCAGGCACCAAAACACAGATCTGTACCCAGTACACACTGGAAATAAATCACACTCAGGGCTCGGTGCTGAGCTGCGGGTGCTGCAGGTCCCTTTTGCTGCAGGAACTGGAGGAGGACGGGGCCCTTTGCCCTGTGAGGCCCTCACGGTGCTGCCTGGGCCGGACACGCGGCGATGGGCTCCTCTCACCGGGTGGCACAGGGGCGGGAGGTGGATTTCTCTCTCTCTCTGCTTGATCTCAATAGTTTTCATCAGGTCTTTGGTTATTTTCCTTATCAGCCGAAATTTCTAATACGGCATTTAACTCTGACAAATACATCAGCTCCTCTCAGTCCCCGCTATTTCACCACTTGCCCTTGGCTGTGTTAACATCTATTGCCAGAACAATTAGATTTTGGATTGGTCTAAAGAGCCACTTGGGAGGCAGGAGTGTTTAGATAGATTTCGATATTTCCTCCGACATCTGGACAACTCGATTAGATGAGTCACGCTCGACACCAGCAAGTTGCTGCCTTTTTGCTGAGCCCTTTTTTCCTCTCCCTGGGAATGGAACTCCCCCTGTTCCCAGCCCGGCCCTGCGCTTTTTTGCAGAGCAGCAATTATCAGGCGCGCGCCAGCCTGCGCCGCCGCGGCTCGGCTCCGAGATGCCGTCACCGTGCGCAGCCTGCTTGCGAGGGGTTCGTTAAGGCAGCCAATTTCACGACTGTCGCAGTCGAGCTGCCACGGAACAGCCGCCTGCAGGGCCAGGAAAGCTGCTGCCTCCCCGCGACGCATCCCCACGTCCCCGCGTGGCTCCGCAGCGCACGGCTCCTCTCCGGGCACGGGGAGAATAATTCCTCCTTGTCCTTAGCGAGCGATCGCCGTGGAGCGGGTGCAGGCGCTGCTCAGATTTAACCTCCCGCTGGCCGGCCTGCCCCGCTCCCCCAGTTTTGGTATTGAAACCCAGGGGCTGACATCGGGTAACTGGGGGGTGCGCCGCAGCCTGGCGGGGCAGCGGGTGCCGGGCTCCTCGCACAGCACGCGGCAGGGCCAGGGCGCGTGGTGCTGGCTGGATTTCTTTCCCCAGCCGTGATTTTCTCCCCGTTAATGTTTTCTCTGCTCCGACTGCTGCTGGCGGGTGGCTGGCAGCCTCCTGCTGGGAGGCTCACGGGATGCTCGCACCTGAAACTATTAATATTTCTGCCCACTTCTTCACACGGCTCTTTCATCTTTCTGATGTTTTCCCCTCACTTCTGCACGGGGAGCTTCCCTCTGCCTGCCTTTGTATCTGGAGCTCTTTAATCCACCTGAATGTCAGCGCCATTATGTAAGTTTTCCTCTGCTGAAATTAATCGCCACCGAACAGTTTTCATATCTGAAAGCGCCAAACGAGATCTCCGAGGATTATCGGGCCGTTACATAAAGCGAGGCAGCCGCCCCACCTCTGGCGGCCCATTTGCATCATCAGATCGATTCAGATCTCAGGCGGCCGATGCCCGGATTCCCTCCCCGCCTCTCCAGAAGAAATCACACCTGGACCCTTCCAGGACCAGGGTCGCCCTTTCTGCAATCCAGCCACGGGCAGGAAACAGGAGAAAAATATTGAAGCTGCTGATAAAAGCGTGTTGGTTTGGACATAACTTAGAGCAGAGGTAACTCGCGAGCAGCGGTGTGAGCGCAGGGCTGAGCAGGGGCAGCCTCCTCACGTCAAGGCTGATCCCAAACCTCCACCGTGCCTCCGGCTCGGAGCTCCCGGACCCAGACCCAGGTCCCAGGGCTCTCAGGGCTCCCGGGGCTGCCCCCCGCTCCCTCCAGCCTCCGCCAGGAAGGCGGCTCCGTCCCCCGCGCGCGATGAATCAGCCCGAGCGGCGGGCACCCATCTGGGCCCGGCGAGGCTCCATCTGGGGCTGGGGGAAGGGAGCAGCCTCCTGCCGCAACGGAGCTGCCGGGGGGAGCGGCGAGGGGCAGCACGGGCCCTGCGAAGGGCAAATCCCCCCGGGACGGCTCCTGACAAGGCCAGAGCAGCGATGAGGACACGGCAGCCTCGCCCCAGGGTGTTCTCCTACGTGCTCGACCATGCGCAGTGACAAACCTCTGCCATCGTCCAGCTCCCCGCACATCACCTGGATGGGGCAGGTGTCTCAGGGACTGCAGAGCCCCAGAACACAGCAGGCAGCTGCGTTGCGTCAGAGGGCAAAATCCAAGCATGGAGCCAGGGCTGCGTTCTGGCCTCTACTCTCCCCGGGAGGGACTCAGGTGCCCACTGAGGTGCGGGAGCCAAGCACGGGGCAGTTCGGGCTCCCCAGCTGTAGGACAGAGCCAAGCAGCAGGGGTGGGACACGGGGAAGCTTTTTGTCATCCCCCAGCGGTGCCATGCCTCGCAGAGGTGCAGCTCGCCCCTTACAGCGATGCCAACCCCCCAGTTTTCAGGAGCAGGCTACCAGAACACACGCTGGTTATGAAACCAGCCGCTCTCTCTGGCTACATTAATCATTCTGCCACTACATGAATGATTTGTAACACGTTTTGGGGAAGAATGGGCCTGTCGCAGTCATCTTCAGCCCCAAGAGCAGGCAGCCTGTTCTCATCCGAAGACAGGCGATGATCCTCCTTTGGGAGGATCGGGAACCTCACACGCTCCACCTGTATCGGAGATTAAGCGTGAAGCCCACGATCACCGGCATTAAAACCCTGGATTAAAGCACGGATATTTCCCCTCTCTACTTCCAGGTACTCACCTGCTTTAACGCTGTTACAAAACCGTGCTGGATTGGGGAGGGATATGGAAAACCCTCCCTTTTACAGGCAGAACAGGGGCTTGGGGGAGGAATGTGGAAAATGCTCCCTTTTAAAGGGAGAACGGTGGCGCAGGCAGCTCCAGCGGCCAGGACCACGGGACAGCGGCCAGGGCTACTGCAGCTGCCATCAGCAGGGCCTGGTGCTCGCTGCCAGGCTCAACGGATCGCGCTGACGCACCGGGTTTCAGAGCAAAGCCTCCCAGCCCCCAAGCAGGGGAAACAGAACACACACAGACCAAAACAGCAGTAGAGAAACAAAATCTGGCTGTTTCTGCCCTAAATCCTAGTGAAAGAGAGGTGTTTTAAGCAGGTTTTCACCTCACACACCAATACATCCAAATGAAAAGTGACTGGGAGCAGCCCCAGCCACGTATCCTGCCTGTAAAACTGTGCTAGACGTGGACATTCATTTAGGAGGGAGCTTTGCAGGACAAGTTTGGATGGGTTTTTACTCCTTTATTCTATCCCCACACGCTTTTGGGGCCGACTGCCCTGCCCGCAGGTGAGGCAGGGAGGGAACACGAGCACCAAGGAACTCGCCATGGCTGCCCTCATCAGAGGGGCACAGCTCCTGGTCATCCCCAGCACCAGGGCAGCACCTCAGGCTGTTAACCTGGCAGGAGGGCTACAGAGACACTCAAATATATTTTATTCAGAAAGACACGACAGAGCTGAACGCTGTTCCAAAGGAGACGTTTACTAGCACAGCATTAACGCCTGACACGGGTGTCATTCCCCTTCAGTCAGGGGCAAGGCCGTCAGGCAGCCCCGACCCCGCGGTACGTGGACCAGCCGCAGCGGAGCCCAGCCGTGCCAGGCGCTTTCTTTGCAGGGGCTTCACTTCCTCGGCTGCAGACGACTGATGTGGGGGTCCGAGCGCGTCAAGGCTTGGGCTCTTGCTGGCTGCTGTAGTAGTCAGGCGGGACGTACTTCCCTTCCTTGATCATCTTGTCCCTCTGCTCCAGGATCTTTTTCAGACGCGCAGCCTGACAAAACACATGGGAGAGTTGACAGGGATGTATAACGGGCATCACAGCGCTTACGAGCGCTCACACGGCCACAAGTGGAACCCTGGCACAGCCCCAAGGGAGCTGCATGCACGCAGGACCCTCACTAACCCTTCCCTTGGGCGTTCTCACGCGGTTAAGACACATTTTACTACCAAATATTACGAGTTTTGAGTCAGAGACGCTCTCTGCTTCCTGAGAAAGCCGAGGGCTGACCCTCCACGCACCTCAGCTCTCCAGTTAGGCTGCCACCCACAAGTCCCCGACCGACCCCCAGCACCCCGCTTCTCCCCCTGAATCCCCCTTTTCCCCCCGCACCGCCCCGGGGGGCTCAGGCACCCCCCCCCCCATTTACCAGAGCCCCTCTGCCGGCCCCCCGCGGGCACAGAGGGGCCCGGAGGCAGCCCGTGGCCGGGCGCCGCTCACCAGCTTGGTGCGGTGCATGCACTCCATGAAGTCCTCGTACTCGGGCCGGCACTCGCGGCGGGCCCGCGTCTGGCCCAGGCCGTGCCCGCACTCCACCCACTCCCGCTCGAAGGCGTGGCAGGCCCCGGCGTTGCCGTAGGGCTGCGCGGTGCTCTGCCGCAGCAGCCAGCGGTCCATGTCGAGGCCCATCTGCCGCTGCAGGTCCAGGAACGGCATGGCGGCGGACACGGGCACCGGCACCGGCACCGCCGTCCTTCACCGGCCCTTGCGCGACGCCCGCCGCCGTCAAGCGCGGCCGCTGCCGCGACCTCCGCGCCGCGCTTTACGGCCGAGGCGGCGGCACGGGCACGGGCACGGCGGCACCGCCCGGCAGCGCCCCCTGGTGGCCGGGAGGGGGAGCGCCCGCCGCGCCCCGGCGCCCCCTGCCGGGGGTGGGCCCAGTGATCCCAGTGCCCAGTGGGCCCAGTGCTCCCAGTGATCCCAGGGATCCCAGTGCTCCCAGTGGGCCCAGTGTCCCCAGTGATCCCAATGCCACCAGTGCCACCAGTGATCCCAGTGACCCCAGTGCCACCAGTGATCCCAGTGTCCCCCGTGCTCCCAGTGTTCCCCGTGCTCCCAGTTCCCAGTGATCCCAGTGTTCCCAGTGACCCCAGTGCTCCCAGTTCCCAGCGCTCCTAGTGACCCCAGTGCACAGTGCCCCCAGTGTTCCCAGCGCTCCCAGTGCTCCCACTGCTCCCAGCATCCCCAGTGCTCCCAGTGATCCCAGTGCCCTGCACTCCCAGTAACTCCAGTGCTCCCAGTGACCCCAGTGCCCAGCGCTCATAGTGCTCCCAGTGATCCCAGTGCCCCGCACTCCCAGTAACTCCAGTGCTCCCAGTGACCCCAGTGCCCAGTGCTCCCAGCGCACCATGCTCCCAGTGTTCCCAGTGCTCCCAATTTCTGGCTCTCAGGGTCTCACAGCATCCCCATTTTTTGGCTTTTGTGGCCTCCCCCCACCACAGTGCTGTGGCAGCAGGCAGGAGGGCTCCTCAGGGGGGCTCATTAGGGTGCCACCCAGCCTCCCCCCCAGCTGTACCCACATCCCAGAGCCCACCCCTGTCTCCAAGCCCCCCCAAGCCCCTGGGGTCCCTCCGGATGCCTGAACACAGCCCCCAAGGCTTGGGTGAGCAGCCCCAGCTTCCCTAACGAGCGCAGCCTCGTAATGCAGCTACCTGCTTATCAGAGCCGGCTCCTCTGCCACCTCGGGCACAGGGAGGGGAGGAAGAGCCCGAGGGCTCCTCAGCCATAACCTGAGCCACGCTCAACAACCATTTATTTCCATAACTCTTTAAAAAAAGAACCCAAACCCGTCAGCCTGCCCGCCCAGCCCCTGCAGCAGGCACACAGCACCACACGAGCAGGAGGAGCAGGATCCACGCGGGGCGCTGAGGGCTGCCCGTGGGTCCCAGGACGGGGTGTGAGCGCAGGGGTGCTGGCACAACACCTTCCCCATCCCCGTGCTGCTCAGATGATGCCGGCCGGAGCGAAGACCGGGGGGACGCAGAGCGACTCCACCATCTCCCAGCCACACGACAAGGGGGTGCAGGCGCTCTCGTGGTCGTCTTCTGCTGACAGCAGCTTCCCCTGGAAGAGCTGGACGGCCTTCCTGCAAGCACGAGACACCCGGGGGGCGCGAGGGCACCCACTCATGAAATGCCACAGGGTGGGCCCAAGGAAGGGGAACTCGGGGGCTTTCGCTTCTCCAGAGCCCCAGCCCCGTCTGCACAGCCAGAGCTGATCTGCCCCCACAGCTTCTCCAGTGAAAAATTGTCTCAGGATTTAAAACCTGGCTCGTTATTTAATAACCCCAGTGGCCAGGTTTTGACCCTGAACCCCCAGGGTCTGCCCCCCTCAGATCTGACCCTCTCCCCTGGGCACAGAGCCCGGCCTGGGCGCTGCTCGGAGCCTCCCTCTGGAAGCCCCCGGCCCTGCTCACCAGGACGGTCTCTTACCAGGCCAGGCGCGACATGGCGTAGGTGACCTGTGGCTGGGAGCGCCCACCCAGCAGGGACGACGCGGCGATGGTGTATGCACCCATGTCCTGGAAAATCAGCCAGTCGCCGTCCTGCAGGTCGGGCAGCTCCATGCCTTCGGCAATCCGGTCCTCTGAGTGCCCCGGCGGACCCCGGAGGCTGCTGCATAAGAGGTGGTCTGGGCAAGGCTTCTGCGGGGGAAAGATCGGGCAGCCACAGGGAATGAGGGCACCTGCAGCACAGCGCTGAGCTGTTTTATATAGGGTGAGAATCTGGGCCCAAACCAAGAGACACGCTCTTAAAATTAACCCAGGTGGCTAGAGCCTGGACCAGTCTGCCCTGATGCCCGTGGAAAGCACCCAGTGACAGGTCTGTCTCAGTGTTCCTTCACCAGCTTTAAAGACCAGCCTGAAAGGATGGTTTTCACCTTTCCCAAAGGTTCTTTGTCTCACAGCTGGCCAGACAGCATCTGTACAGCCTAACTTACCACCCCACGCTGGCTTGCCAAGCCCAGAGGCAGACCCAGGCACTTGCCATGGATGTTTGACACCACTGAGGGACCTGCTGGGCTCCCCTCAAGCCAGAACAGGTCCTCACCTTGTGCAGCAGAGGCTTCGGGCAGGGGCTGTCAAACAGGACGCAGCTGAAGACTCCATAGATGCCATCGCTGAGGTGGTAGACGAGGCTCTTCTTGCTGCCGGACTCTTCCCCTGGCGGAACAGAGAGGGGCTCAGGGGCCACGGTCCCACGGGCAGGCCGGTCCCGCGGCCCCACGTACCATCAGAGCCCGGCTGCTCCGCAGGAACCTCTTCCTTGGCGGTGATGCTGGCTGCGAGAGTGAAGGCCGAGGTGACATAGTATCGCCCGGGTCTCGCAACGATCTCCACCCCGCAGCCCTCCGGGAAATACGTGTCCAAGGCAGAGTTTATCACAGCAGCAATCTGGGTGGGGAAAAGATGTTTGTCCCCGCGAGCTCAGCCTCGCTGCCCGGGACAGGGCAGGGAGCCAGCTCCGGCCTCTCTCTCTGCCTGCCCAGAGCCAGCCCTGGGAGCCGTGTACCTCCTCGAACTGAGCTCTGGCGTCCTCGGTGCCAGGGAATCCCCCTCCGATGTCCAGGAGGTGCATCCGATAGCCCAGCTCTGCGCCCATGTCAAACGCCAGCTGCGCCTCAGCGACAGCCTGGGCAAAGCCCTGGGGCTCCAGGCTGCAGCTCCCGAGGTGAAAGCTGGGGGCACAGTCCCCATTGAGCAGGGCTGGCCTGTCCCATGTGGCAGTGAGGGGACACGGAGATCCCGCGATCCTCACCGGGGCACCCCTGCACCTCCCACAAAACATCCAGGGTGAGACTGCCCAGCCCACCCTGCAGAGCCCCTCTCTGCAGGCCAACCTGCCCCAAAGTGGTCCCAACAAGAGCTCCCCACCGGGATGCCCAACAGGATGAGCGCCCTGATTGAAGAAGGACAACGTGCCGTACCTGATGCCAACAACCTCCACAGCCTGCTCCTTCGCTGCCTCTAGCAGGCGCCGGCAGGACTTGAGCGTGGCACCAAACATCATGCTGGGATGGGCAGAGGGGCTGGAGTCAGCAGCAATACCCAAAAGCATCCTGCACGGCGAAAAGCACCGTGTTGAGGGGTCTTTGGGCCCTCCACCACCCCACAGCCACCTCCCCAGCTCCTCCTTCAGCCCCCCCTCCACTGGTGCCAGCGGATCCTGCATCGGCACCCACCTGGCGTGAGGGTGGCTCCTGGCCACCTTGCCCAGCTCCACCTCGTTGTCAAAGGCCATCAGCCGCACGCCGTGGCTGGCTGCGTATTTGATGTGGGCAATCTGCTTGCAGGGGCTGCTGTAGAAGATCTTGTCAGCCGGGACCCCGATGCTCTGAACCGCTGCAATTTCTGTCTGCAGGGAAACGGCACGCGTACCGGGCAGGTCCCTGGGGCCAGCGCTGCCACGCTTGGACACGGCCGGCTCCGGGCCACAGCCCCTGTGGCACTGCGAGGGGCAAACCGCCAGCACTGCAGCCTGGGCTTTTCCAGGGAATGGCTGCAAAAGCTCAATGGGATCACAGTGAACTTTGTCCCGGCAGGGGCAGGTTGCGGCGAGGTGTTTACAAGCAGCACAAGAACAGGAGGAGAGAAAACAAGTGGGGCAAGTGAGCAGGGAGGGGGTTTGGGCACATCTCCCCCGGGAGCTGCAGCGAGAGGGTTACAGCCGCAGAGCTGGTCTGAGTTGTAATGAATCCTTGCACTTTCTCCTCCTGGTGACATGTGCTGTTTAATTACATCCAAGTAAGTAGCTTAACTTTGGTCCTCCTTGGGAACCTGGCTATGAGCAAATGGATGGACTGGGGGAGCTTTGTGCTCGGCCCTACAGCCACTCAGAGGGTGCCTGCAGCAGGCACCCCAGGGATGAAGCCTGCCACCAGCCAAGCCTGCCAGCCGGGACACAGGTCACACACAGGAATGTTGGTCAAAGGCAACAAGCCTGAGTCACCGGACAGACAGGGCAAGTATCCCCGGGTTGTGTGGCAGGGTTTGACAGCAGGGGGAGACCTCTGCTGCTGTAGGTGTCGGCTAGAGAGGAAACCTGGAGATGAGGGTGAGCTCTGCCACTCTCCCGCACACATCCCCATCCATCCTCCCCCAGCCCTACCTTGCTGGCACAGGCAAAGCCTGCCCCCAGCTCAGCCAGCAGCCGAACCACTCCTCCGCTGCTGTTGCACTTAACAGGGAAGTAGGGCTTCACGCGGGGCAAGGCCTTCAGGAAGCGCAGGTGTTTCTTCACGATGTCCCCGAGGTCTGCCACGAAGAAGGCTTGCTGGTCGCTCTAGGACAGGGCTGGGGTGAGCAGCAGCCACGGCCCCACGGCCGCAGGGAGCAGCAGAGCCGCCGGCCCTTCCCCTTACCGGTGGGTACAGCCCCACCAGGAGGTTCTCCAGGAGGTCCCTGGTGGTGAAACCCTCCTCCACCATCGTGAAGTTGGATTCGTTCAAGTACCCATTCATGGCCAAAGTGTGACGGCACTCGTGCGAGCAGGGTATAGTTCCTAAGTATGAAACTCACTGGGGAAAAAAAAAAAAAAAAAAAAAGAATACTAGTGGCAAGGCTCCAGAGACTCCCACAGCCTGCACCTCCGTGCTCCCTGAGGTGCCTCCCGTCCCTGTGCGTGGGTTGTGCAGGGCAGCAATCCCTGGGGAGAGCTCTGCTGCTCTCCTCCAAACCAGCACCTCAGCTGGGAGCACCACCACGGGTTAAAGCACTCTCCAGGGGGAGGAGGCACATTTCTCTGCAGTGCAGAGCTCTGGTTTTGTACACAGCAGCAGCTCGGGCACTGATGCTGTTCACAACAAAGCCACCTTCGCTGCAGAGCTGATGGCCTATATATGCCAGGACGTGTTTCTTCACGCTGTGGCATGTCGTCAGATCTGCTGTATGTTGCATGGCGAGAAGTTTCCCTGTGGTTTTCAAGCTGCTGAAAACTCACTGACCCACGTTCCTGGACACACAAGCCCCATGAGAAGGGATGCACCCCTGAGGAGCGCAGCACAGGGCACCCCCGAGCACCAGCCAACTGGTCACAGTCTGACCTGCGCTGTGGTTCCAGTTTCACTTCTCTCCCGTGACACAGTATATGGAACAAGGGTACAAGTTAGGCAACTCTGTGGCATTTCCTGGCTTGCACGCTTAGTGGAACAGCTTTAATAATCTCTTCCCTTGGATCCAGCCCATCCCATAACCCAGGGAGCTGAAGACTTAACATGAGCTCACAGGAAACGTTTCCTCTCCAATAATCCAGGTCCAGCCACAGGGCTTTTCAGGAAAATGGTCCCCCTGATCAGAAGCGAGCAGAGGTTTCATTTCTCAGAGCTGCACACTGCCTCCTCTGCAGAGACCCACCTACATTTCGGATAGGCACTAGGAGAAGGAGCACAGTGACCCCAGAGCGGCAGCGTGCCGCAACGCACCAAGCAAGCACCACCAGCAACCCCCAGAGATGGGCAATGGGCTTTGAGGCTCTCAGAGCTTTGTAACCCTCTGGCCTTACCCTTCTCTCCCCAAAGGCATTGCTGACCAGCCCCCAACCCCAGCCCTGCTCGGGCACACAAACAACGAGCAATGTAGGGGGCTGATCCTGCCAGCCCTGCACGAAACTGCTCCCTGCTCCCTTGCACCCCCCCTCCTTACCGAGGTCCACAGCCTCCCTGCCGGGTGACAAGCCGTGCTGCCAGGGGGCCTCCGAGGAGCGCTGAGCTCCTGCAGCACCCCAGGGCGTAACTGCTGCCGGGGGTCCAACATCTCTGGCGAGAGGCAGTGCAAGGCAGAGAGGCACTGGTGGCGGGATGCCTTCCACCCACCACTCCCCAAACTCAGCAGCTGCAGGCATTGCCCTCTGTCCCCCTCCTTGCCGTGCCAGGCACGCCAGCAGCCCCACGCAGCCCCCCCAGCCCGTTACCTCAGCCAGCATTTAACAGGCTGTGCCCACGAACGCCCCCCACCAGAACGAATTGGCCTCGGCGGCGGCTGCTTGTCCTGCCCCGGCTCCCTGCCAGCACCCAGACCCCGGACCTGCCAAGCCTGCGGGGGGGGGGGGAATGTAGGGCGGCTGCATCCCCTAAATCCCAGCCCCCTCCTCTCCCCCCGCTCTGCCTCACAGCATAGCCGTGGCAACAGCGCCCAGCTGTGCTGCGCTGCCTCTGAGCATCCTTCATCCCTCTCCCGGGGCAGAGCAGAATCCGCCCCCTGCCCCCCCGCCCGCTCCCTCCCCGGGCCGGGGCAGCCCCCCCGACACCCCAGGACCTCACCGAGTCCCCGAGGGGCGGGCAGCTCGTCCCCAGCCTGCCGGTGCGCAGCGCTGCCGGCCTGCTGGCAGCCCGGCCCTGCCGTGCTGCTGCTCGTGGCTGCGCGTGCATCGCGTGCGCGGGGATCCTCGGGGGGAAGAGTGCCAAAAATATCTCCGAAACACTGCTTCCAGGGAAACGGGGCTCCGAGCAGAAAAAGGCCGAGCAGCACCCGGATGGCGGCTGGGGGAGGCGGGTGGGAAGCCGCCGGGGGCTGCCTCTGCTCTCGCCGCGCTGCTGCCAGCCTCGGCGGGGTCCCCGCGGCACAACCCAGCTCCACCAAACACGCAGGTGCCCTGCGGGGCCCATCCATCCTGCCTTCGCCTGCATTCGTGCGCTTGGCGACGGCCGTGCTGCTCCATCCCACGCACCGCAGGCTGAGCAGGGGATTTATTTTTTATTTTTTTATTTTTTTTTCTCGTTCATTTCCCATTTCCCCTCTCTGCTCACCGAGACCTTCTGTGCACTGGGGGGGGGTAGGGGAGGGTGGGAGCCACCCCCACGGAGCAGGCGAGGGGGGACCTGGGGCCAACTTATCGTGGCCACTCCCGGCTCCCTGTATCCAACCCCGTGCCCTTGGCTTTGCCGTGGACTCCCCGGCAGCCAGGGCCGCGGGAGCTCTGCCTCCCGTGGGATCCTGCCTCGTTTCGCCAGCGCAGAGGGGCCGGAAGCCACGGGCTGTGCACGCTCCGCACTCCCTGCAGCACGCAGCGGGGTCCCCGCCCGTGCCGGAGGTGCCTCGTGTCCCCACGAGACACGCGCTGCGCAGGGCGCGCAGCCCCGGGGCAAACGGACCCGGGGCACGGGGAGCTCAGGGCCCTGCCGGGGCGCGGCACCGGCCCCGCGCGCTGCCCCAGGACGAGGCCACGCCCCCTATCCGATAAGCCACGCCCCCTAGCCGATAAGCCACGCCCCCCTATCCGATAAGCCACGCCCCTATCAGCCAATCCCCAATCCCCTGTCCCCTAAACCACGCCCCCTAATGCATAGACCCCGCCCCCTACCCGCTAAACCCCGCCCCCTCTAAGTCCCGCCCCTACCCTCTAAGCCCCGCCCCCGCCCCCAGGCCCCGCCCCCGGCGCCCATTGGCCGCGCGGCACGCGGCCGGCCCGGCGCAGTCGCGGCCATGGCTCCGAGCGCGCAGGCGGGGGGAGGCCGCGGGCAGGCCCCGGGCCCGGCCCCGAGCCTGGGCCGCGGGATCCGCGCGGTGCTGCTGGGCCCGCCCGGCGCCGGGAAGGGCACCCAGGTGCGGGCATGGCGGGGCCTTCCCTCCCCGGCACCCTGCGGCCGGGTCGGGCCGCTTCCCCCGGCAGGGCCCCGGGCCTGCGGCCTAGCGGCGGGGCCTGGACAAAGGCCGGGCCGCGGGGCTCGGTGCCCCATGGGGGCCGGGGATGGGCCTGGGGGGGGGCCCGGGGTCGTTGGGGTGTCTCGGGGTGTGGGGGGGTTCCGGGGTCCCGGGGATCGGGGGGGGAGGGGGGCTCCTGGGGGGGTCTCCCGGGGGGGGGGGGGTCCCGGGGCTCGGGGACTCGGGGGGGGGGTCCCGGCCGCAGCCCCCAGGGGTCCCTTGGGCCATGCCGCGGCGCTGAGCCGCCTCCTCTGCTCCTGTCCCGCAGGCTCCGAAGCTGGCCGAGGCGTACTGCGTCTGCCACCTGGCCACCGGGGACATGCTGCGGGCCATGGTGGCCTCAGGTTCCGAGCTGGGCAAGCGGCTCAAGGAGACAATGGATTCCGGGAAGCTGGTGGGTAACGGGGGGTGTGTGTGGGGGGGGGGGGTCTGGCTGCTCCTGCAATCACAGCAGCACAAATCCGTCCCTTAATAGGGGCATAAGCAGAAAAAGCAGCAGTGGAGGAGGGGCAGGCTGTAGGGTGCAGGCAGGGCTGGGGGTTCCAGTCCCCCTGCAGGAGCAGTGTTCGATAGGCGCATCCTTCCCCACCAAAACTCCTCGCCTGCCAGCAGCCCCTGTGCCCTGGGTTGTTTCTTTCTGTCGCAGAGTTCTTATGTTTGTAGGGTGCTGCCTGGGCTGTGCCTTGCGAATGCTGGTTGATGTAAGGGTTTATCCTCGGAGCTGCAGAACGTTACGCTCGTTCTTTGCAGCTCCTGCCTCTTCCCGTGATGTCTGGACCCCTGTAGGGCTGAAAGCTCTGTTCAGAGGTTTCATCTGCGTCCCAGCTCTTGTGTAACCGCTGCTTGCCTGTAACTGTGCGATGAAAATAGACTTCAGAGTGTCGCTGTGTTGTGTGAAGGACACTTTGGATCCAAGAGTTAGGATCCCTAGTTTGTTTTCCAAGGATTTAATTATCTTTCTGAAATGACTGAAATCTCTTGGGGGCACCTGAGGGACAGCAAACTGCAGTGACTTGCCCCAAAGCTGAGCAGTGCGGAGCGGATCTTGGGCATCACAGCTGGCTGTCATGGGCTTATGATGCCCAGAGGAGAATCTGCAGGCCCCAGGAGCGATGTGTCTTATCTCCAGCTTCTGCTTCAAGCGTGCATTGCAACACTGAGTCTGCAATATCCCAGCTGGTTGTGAAAGATAGGGACGTTATCTGGCAGGACCGCTGGTATCTGCCACGTGTCTGTGGCAGCAGGCACTGGGTGCTCCACCGGTGCGTCCTGGTGCTGTGCTCGGGCTTCAAGTTATCTCAAAGCCTGGAGCCTGGGGTGGGTTTTTACGCTCGATTATGAACCATGAGCTCCTTCTCTGAACGTGGTAATCAGGAGAGGACAGAAGGGACTTGTTGCTTGCCCCAAACTCCTCCCCGCTCGCGTGCTTCCTGCGCCAGGGTTCTTGTTTATGCGGTGTGACGGTCTGGTCCCAAATCCTGCTAGGTCTCAGTGGGGTGTGCTGGAGAAAGCAGCGCTGCTGCCGGTGAGGAGAGACGATTTTGGAACAAACACCCATTGTTGGGGCTGCAGAACAGAAAGGCACTAATCCCAGGGCGTACTGAGGTCATGACGTAGGTGAGACTGCCCAGCGGGGCCCGAGCTTGTCAGCGGCTCTTCTGGCGTTTACCTTCACGCACAGCTCACAGGAGTCAATAAGGAACTTGTGTGTTTTACCCTTCCTGGCCAGGCCTGCTTACTCAGATGTGTGTGTGAAGGTACAAAGTCACAGGAAATAAAGGTTACGCCGATATCACTGTGCTGTGAATTGTTTTTTTTAAAAAAAAAAAAGACATTAGGGAGTTTGTCGTAAGGTTGACGTCCCCTTGTAAAACACAGCAACCTTGGCAGCAGTGAGCTACCACACCGGGTAACTCACACTGGGGTGACAGTGGCGCGAAGCGTCTCATTAGCCACGTGAAGTGTCTCATTAGCCACGTCTCAATGTTGACACCCGTCCCAAGGAGCATTTCCCTGACGTGGGCATGTCTGAGCGTGCAGCTTTCGCCCTGCTGCGGCAGTGCGCTGTGCTGCTGCGGCTGCCTCTGGGATCGGGAATGGCTGTTTAAAATAAATAATAATAATAAACTGGCATGCGTACAGAGGCTCTGGGGGCAGCTGTATGTGAAATCAGGGCGTGCCCATCTCCGTTCCGCAGGTGAGCGACGAGATGGTGGTGGAGCTGATCGAGAACAACCTCGACACCCCTCCTTGCAAGAACGGCTTCCTCCTGGACGGCTTCCCGCGCACGGTGAAGCAGGCTGAGATGGTGCGTGAGCCAGCGCGGTCCCTGACCAGGGGCGTCTCCTTCCTCAGGAGGCGGGGGTCCCTCGGCATCTGCCCCCCTGACTTGGTGTTTTCTCTTGTAGCTGGATGAGCTCCTGGAGAAGCGGAGGGAGAAGCTGGACTCCGTCGTCGAGTTCAGCATCCCCGACTCCCTGCTCATCCGGAGAATCACCGGACGGTAACTCTCTCCCGAACGCTCTGTGCGTGGGGTGGGGTTTTCCAGTTCAAGGGAGAGTGTCCTTGTTTTGGTTCGCTTCGGTTATTCTCACGGTGCTCAGGGCTGGCTGCGGTGCTGGTCTGTGTTAGATGCGTGCTCTGTTTGAGCCTGCCTCGCCGGGGCCAGCCTTGAGCAGAGCCCGTTGCCGATAGGAATCGACGTCCTGGTGGGCCAGCTCAGCCGTTAGGCCCGGTGTCTGACAGCTGAAGTCTTTATGCTCCTGCTTCTCTGGTGCTGTTACTTCTCCCTTATGCAAGCCTTTGCAGACGTGTTCGGGCACTGCTGAACGTTCTGTCCAGGGTCAGGCATGGCTGTGCAGAGACAGACGTCTGCTGCTGTTACGCCATCCCCCTGTGTCCCTGGGAGCTAGCCCCCCTCCCCCAGTAAAGCATCCCTTCTCCACCCACTAAAAAGCAGCTGCTCTTTTATTTTTTCCAAGCACCTGAAGAGGCCGTTGGTATAGAAATAACTGGGAGATATTTTCCTAAATGAGAGTGGCTAACTGTGTCCGTATCGCGGATGTTTTTGTGCTGATGACTGGCACGATCAGGAGACCTGTCCTGGCACCGGGCCCCTTTGCTGACACTTGCTTTCTGTCGTAGGCTGATTCACCCAGCGAGTGGCCGCTCGTATCACGAGGAGTTCAGACCCCCCAAAGAGCACATGAAGGATGATGTATGTGAGCTCCCGAGGCCGCAGCTTACCTTGCTTTGGGTTTAGCTGATGCTTTGCAGCATCCCTGGAAAAACTTTTTTTTATTTTTTTCCTTCTCTTGTGCTTTGTGTCCTGCCTTTCTGGGGAGCATGGGGAGCTGCCTGGGCAGCCTCGGCCGACGGCACCGCAGGGAGCGAGGCGTGGAGGGATGAGTGAAGGGCACGGCCCTTCTGCAGAGCTGGCCCAGGCTCTGTCACGTCACAACCTGGTGGACTATGTCCATAGCTGAAGTTGCAGTGGGTTGCGACCCGTTTCCCTCCCGGGAGCAACTGTAGCTGGCATTTGGTCCTGAGGATCCTTGGGCTCCTTTTAGCAAGCAGAGCGGTGTGTGGGGGAAAGACTGACGCTGAATCCTCCTCTCTTCGGTGACGGCTCTGGGACTTGGTTCGATGCCCTGGGTTCGCCCTGCTCTCCTGTGCTCGCCTGGGGACTCGCCTCTGCAGCTCTGCCTTGTAGCCTGCCGTGAAGGAGGGGAGCAGGGGTTGTCAGAGCTGCGCAGAGAAGGGGGGAGCGCGCCAGGCTGCAGCTAGCTGGAGACTGTCCCCTTGCTTCTCCCAGGTCACTGGAGAGCCCCTGATCCGCCGCTCGGACGACAACGAAGCAGCCTTGAAAACCCGCCTGAAGGCCTATCACACGCAGACCTCCCCCCTGGTCTCCTACTACAGCAAGCGAGGGATCCACACGGCGGTCGATGCCTCCCAGTCTCCCGACGTGGTGTTTGCTAGCATCCTGGCAGCCTTCTCGAAAGCGACATGTAAAGACCTGGTTATGTTCATTTAGGGCTCTGTCCCAGGACGGAGCTCTCCTTCTCTGTCTGTCTCCATCTCTCTCTGTCTCTCTCTCTCTGTGTCTGTCTGTTTGGGGCCAGGGAGGGTGAAGAGCTAAGCAGAGTAGAAGAGGGAATGATGAAGCCCAAGGCAGGGCTTTGCCAATTCTCTATTAAATGAGCTGTTAACGGTCTCTATCTCAGCACATGTGAGTGTCAGTTTGTGTGCACGTGTGGGCGATTTGGCCCTTAGAGGTCGCAGCGAGCCTGAGCACCAGCTGCCCGCTGCCAGAAGCGGGGTTTGCGCCCCGTAGGGTCAAAAGGCTTTTGTTTCATCCTAGAGCTGCAGCTCCCCAGGGGAAGCAGCTGCACCTCCAGCTGTCCCTGGCTGCTCCACGGAGGATGAGCAGGAGATTGGAGATCAGGCCTGAGCAGCTGGGGGGAAAGACTTTCACAGGGTACCCGATAGGGGATGCTCTGTCAGCTGCAGGAAACGAAATGGGCTTGTGGGGAGCGCGTGAAGGGCTGTGCGCGTCGTCAGGGGGAGCAGCAGCGGGAGGCAGAGCTCGGCTGTGAGTGTGTGCAGAGCTGGGTGAGGGTTTGTTCTTGTTGAGCGTGTGTTACGCTGTGTGACACAGCAGTCTGGGAGAGCACAGATCACTTTTTCCCCCCGTTCTGACGGTGTTTTTAGGGCAAAAAATGGGTGGGTGAGAGCTGGGCTCATTGTGGACCCTAAACCTTTTCCAGTTGAGGTATGGACCCCAATATAGTGATTATTAGTGAGAAGGGTTTTTTTAATGAAGTCTTCGGTCGAGTTAAGGCAGTCTCCACGTAGCAATTTGTCATGTCCTGAGGATAAGAAGTGGATTTGGGTGTTGGTTTTCTCACTGCCCTCTTCCCTTGACTTTGGCCAAGGAGGTGAAGGTGTGTTTAGCTTCCCCCGATCCCAAAGTCTAAATAAAACCTTATTGCAAAACGAATGTTTTTTTTTTTTTCAAGGCCTGGGAGACACAGTTACTAACTACTAGCACCACGTGCCCTTGAGCCAGTGCCCTTTGTTGTGAGATCATGGAAATGTACTCGTTTCTTGAGCAAATCAAGCGGCTCGCTCTGGCTGTCCGTCTGAGGACACCGCGTGCGTTGGGCACTAAGCGTGCGTTGTGCTTAGTGCCCGGGCTCTCTCAGGGCTGTCACACCACCACTGCACAGCAACCTTGCGAGGCCGGTGACGGCCCTTGCTCGTGAGATTCCAGCCCTACCTAGAGGACCCCGTTGTAAATGCAGCCTGGCCAGATAAAACTGTCCTTTGGCCTTTTGTGTATGTTGAAGGAGGTAGTGTCACTGAGCACACTCCCTTGGAGGAGCTGGCATGTCTCCCTCTGCGCCGAGCCGCTCTGTGTCTATAGCAGGTGCCCAGCCCTCAGGAAACCATTGCTGTTTTTCTTGGTAACTTCTCTTTTGGCTGCAAATGACTCTGTCCTCATACATCCTTTCCGGGGAAGCAGCCCTCTTCCCTTTCAGCAAACTGGAAATGATGCCAGAAACTGAAAGCAGTTGACTTGTTGCTCTTGAAAGCATGTGAGTGTGGGGACAGGGGATTTGAAAGTAGCTAAGGGTGCCGGTTTCGTCAGCAGCCTGAGTTTCCACAGATGGCTGTCACCTTGTCTCTTGTCTCACTTTGCTGTGAAAGGGCAGCCCCGGTGCGTGGAGGCCGCGTGTGGGAAGGGGGGGCAGCACTTAGCGCGGGGCTGCTGCGCTCCACAGTAGTGGAAAATGTGCGTTAGAGCTGCCTCTGCGTCTCGGTGGCTGTAAAGACACTGAGTGGAGCAGCTTTTATCTCAGCATCTCAGGAGAGTCAAAGAAAGCTGCGGCACTCTGCGCGCTGCCGTGATGGCAGGAAGGGTTCCTGGCCAGGTGGTGCTCCTGGACTTGGTCGAGGCTTTACCCCACAGCAAGAACAATGTGTGCTTCCACTCTACTCCTTTCCCCCTTCGTGTTTACTTTGCATCCAGCTCAACAGCCCTTTTCTACCATAAACCGTGATTCATTTTGTTTTTTTTTCCCCTAAATCTATTTTTTTGTTCCCATTTATTCCAGCTGAGTGACTTCGTGAACCAGATGAGAAACCGCCAAACGCTGCACGCTGCTACATCACCCATTGCAGCCCTCCCCTGGTGCGGGGGGGGCAGGGAGGGCAGCTGGGGGGGGGGATTGATGGGAGGGGAAAAGGAGGTGGAGGACAAGGGGGTTGGGGGTTAATTTGGTTGGTATTTGTTTGGATTTCTTACTCAGCAGAATCATTTTGAAGAGGAGATTACCTTCTCCATAGAAATCAGTGTTTAGAAGGCAAAATAATTGTACAGAGAGAAACATCCGTGCTGAAGCCCATACCCAGGTCCTTGGTCTCGTTGGAGGCTAGATGCCGTTCCAGGCTCCTCCGGGACCTTCTGGGCTTGTCTTACGGCTCTTAGCTGGAAGCCACCGCAAGGTTTGCCATGATTCTAAAGCTGCTTCCTGTCAGCAAGGACCAAAATGAACAAACAACTCATTTCTGAAGTAGAAAGGGGAAAAAAAAAAGCCATGGTCTTTTCCTGGAAGTTTAGTTTTTCTTGTTCTGCTGCATTCCTCAACCCTCGGGGCACAGAGGCTGCTCGAGGTTTTTCTGCTGGTGAACTGAGGGGCTGCGGCTCTAGTCCAAGCCTGCCTTACTTGGCGTTGGGGTGGCTTTTCTGTGATCTTGACCAAGCTGGAATTCACGTAATGCTGAAGAAATGCAAAAGAGACTTTCTTAATTGACTGCGTAAATAACACTTAATTGTTTTTTTGCATTTCTTTCTAGATCAAATGGTGCCTTGTCTAACCTCTGAATCAATAATAAAATAACCTCTTTACATTTTGTATCTGTTGCTGCGTCCTCTTTGACCTGCAGACAGTGGAAGAAGGGAAGCAGATGACAGCTGACTAACAATTGGATGGGGTGGATTCTCTGGCCTGATCCTATCTTGAGGATGTTTTCCTGTGCAGCTGAAAATGCGGCTTGTAATTCCTTTTATTTTCCCTGCTGAGCGTGCTCCAATGCCTTGTATCACCATAGCAATGGTGTCTCTGGCTGGTTGTCTCCCGTTTCTTCGTGTATGGTGCTGAACGCACAGCCCCTGTGTATCCTGACCCCTTCTGGTCAGCACTCCTTTCAGGTACTTTTGCAACCGATGTAATTCCTAGCTTTTTCCCCTGCCTCCCTTCTCATCACTGGTGTGGGGATGAGCCGAGTTATTTCTTCAGCAGTAACTGCAAGCCAAATATTGTCTCCTGTTTCTGTTCACTCGCTTTCTGCCTTTCACACCCTCCACCAGTGCCTCACTGTAGCTACACAGGACAAAATCTGCTCTCATGGGGACTGAAAGCTTTTCCTAGTCTCCTGCCTCCATACAGACCCTGACCCTGTTGTGGGTTCTCCGAGGTATCCCAGAGGAAAGCTCTGATGTGATGAGTCCTTGATTTCAGCAGTGCCCTTGGTACCCCAGCTGGAGCCCTGCTTGTGTCTGGGGCTTTGATTCGGGCCCTGTGGACAGACAGAGGCTGCGTGTGCCTGCTTCCTCCAGAAGAGGCCGGCTCCTTCGGCATAATTGGGTGCTCGCTCCTCCGCCATGCAGTCTCCCCATGCCCTGGTGGTTTTATTACATCTCTACCTCTGATTAGCATTTTCCCTCTTTTGAAGGCAAGCTTGTGACTCTGGCATTTGTGGTGGTGTTCCCTCACTGCTTTTGATGATGGATGTTTAACTATGCTCTTCCTCCTTGTTTGGGATTCTGTCCTCTCCCCGCTTGCCTACTGCTGTTCTAAAACCTGTTCTGCCTGCTCCTCCCGGCTTTCTAGTACGTGCTGTGGAAAATTCTTGGCTCCTCCGAGCTGGGCTGCTTCTGTTTGATCCTCAGCTTACCCAAATGTGAGGCACAAAAGGCGGTGTTGGGGTGCTGGGGGGAGGCTGCTCAGCTCCCGCGAGCCGTGTCCTCGGTAGCTGGATCTGTTCCGTGACCCGGCTCTGTCGTGCTGACCTTGAATGTTTTCCACAGTGTGTGATGCGCTGCAGGTGCTGTAAATTCCTTCTGTTCAACGATTCCACTCCAGCAAGCTGCTTATCAGGCACTCTTTTGAAAACTATGTTCATATTTCATACAGCCAATTATTCAGCAACTATAAAAGGGGAAAAATCCTATTTATAGCACAAGGACCGGCATCAAATAGGACACTGAATTCTCGCTGGTAGAGGAAGTGACCTGTTCTCTAATGCAGCAATATTTCTGCTGAAAAGAAACAGCATCTCGCGTGGGGGAAGGGAGGAGAGGCCCTGGGCCATCTCTTTACATTAAAGATGTGCTGCAGTCCTAAAAATCTATTATCTGCCCTTCTCCCTTCCTGATGAAACTATCTGTGAGAGACACCGCAGCAAAGCCTTTCGCTGTGGGTTTGTGGTTAGTAAGAAGGAGTTTGGCTCCCCAGGGGCTCGGCTGGAGCCAGTCTTAGGTCGGTGATCGATATCTGGTCCCTGGCCTCAACCTGGGGGGGAGGACGAGTCCCTGCAAGGGCGCCTGCTATGGGCAAGTAGCCCAAATCCTGCTGGGGCAGGGGCTGCGTGGGGGGTGGCACAGCACGGACCTGTGCACGGCCCTGTTACAGAAAGAGCATGGGGTTGGGGAACAAAACGTGAACAGGGAAGGGTGTGGGATGGGGTGGGATGGGATGGAGCTGTGCAGCTCTGCGTGGAGAACAAGGGTGACTGCCGGGGAGAATGGCACAGGGGAATAAGGGTAACTGCTGGGGAGAAGGGCGCTGGGGAACAAGGGTGACTGCTGGGGAGAAGGGCACCCCCTGGTTCTCTGAGCCTGCCACCCGTGACCATCTCTGCTCTGCCTCCCCTCGGCACAGAGAGCCGGCTTCTCCTGGCATCGCTGCCCTTCGCCCACCGCACCTCCTGCTCTCGCCCCGTCCTTCCGCGGTGCCCGGCCCTCCCGGGGGGCTGCAGCGGGTGGTACGGAGCGGGCCCCCCCGGGAGGTGGAGGACCAGAGGATGGGATTCCCCCTCCTGTTGCTGTGGCAACCGTTGCGAAGGGCAGCATGGTGCCAGGAGCGGTGCGGTGCGGTGCGATGGGCGGCGTGCTGGGGCGGCTGCGCTGACATCACGGGGAGGTGGCGCGGGAGGGAGAGCGGGGAGACTGCGGAGGGACGGGAGCTGCTGCGGGAGGGGGCTCCAGGCGAGGTAAGAGACCCCCACGGCGGCGGGGCAGGGGGGGGGCTCCTTGGGTGGCTGCGGGCTGCGAGCCTGCCTCGGCATCCTGCTGGCTCTGTGCTGGTGCGGGGTGGCCCTTGGGCAGCGGCGGTGTCATACAATGCCCTAAACCTGGCACGGCAGGGCTTGGGTCTTAGGGACGCGGTCAGAGCCTGGCTGCCTGGTGCAGAAGCTGCAAGTGCATCCCGCCAGGACAGCAGCGTGTGCGCTACAGACTGTGCTGGGAAAAGATGGGTGTATGTGAACCCCCGGCGTGGGCTAAAGGGACCGCGGAACAGCCCTAGTCTCTCTGGGGAAGGGGACCAGCGTTCCCTCTTGGGACTGAAATAGAAATCTTTGATGAAATGAATCAGAAGTTTGGAGACCCAGTCTCCTTGAGCTGCGTTGAGCTAACAGGAGGCTGCAAGCAGAGCTGCTGCACTGGAACCAAGCCCAGTACCGTGCACTGAACTACACATCTCCGGCAGCCCCGACGCTTACCCTGCCTCTGCAGGAAGCAATAGATCTGGGGAAGGCAGCCAGGTATGCATTTATTGCTGGGAGCTCTTTGGATGGGGATCCGCAGACCTGGAAGGCAAAGTAACAAAGTCCTTGAAGTGCTCCGGATGGCGTGCCGCCTTTTAGCGTAACAGTTGCATAACGGGATGAATCTGCTAGGAGAGGGAACGAGGGGTGACAGTCACCTCTGTGCCCTGCAGCATCCCAGTGGCACCTGCATGCTGGGCTGGCTCGCGGCCCGGGGTGAATTTCATCTCTTTCTAATCCAAAAGCTGGGTTTGTTCTTTAATGCCTGGGAAAGCCGGTGGTTTTACAGCTCTGGTTCCGAGGCAGAGGGGTGTATGGACTCTACCCCTTGCAAGCTGGATGGGCTGGGCTGGCCTTTGCCTGTCAGGACCCACAGTGTGCCTCTGACTGAGCAAAGTACACCTGGGGTTAAAAGCCCGGAGCTGGCAACCCCTGCGGGTGTCAGAAAGCAGTACTGGGGCGGAGATGGAGGAGGCACGGAGCAGCACCTTGGGGGAGCTGAAGAAACCTTGTTTGAAATCAAGGAGCAGGGAGGAGTCGATGCCCCTGTCACAACCATTTCATGCAAATAACTCTCACACTTCCCATGTTTGTGGAATCACAAGAAGGCGTCATTTAAAGGGCTGGGGAAAGCAGCGGGGCCATGGAGAAATGCAGTCGGGAATGCCTGAATGTACATGAGAGCGCAGAACTGTAACAAGGAGCGTAAATATGCCTCGATTAGTGGAGGCTGTCGCTGTGAGATGCACGATCCTCCTCCGTGAAGGCACAGATGCGGGGTCCGTATGGAGCACTTGGGAGTGGCCCGGGGTGGCCGTGCTGCTGCTTGTTTTATGGTAACTCTGCAAAAAGCAACAGCTTGTGCTGCTGGGTGGGAAGTCCGTGGCAGCGCGGCGTTGGAGGCTTGGAGGCTTTTGCAGCAGGCTGGCGGAGGGGAGGCTGCGGGGCTGTCCCTCGGCGGCTGCGTTTCACGCCTCTGACGTGGGCAGGCAGGGGAGGAGAGGCTCTGCCGGCAGCTTCCAGTGCTGCTCAGGGCTGGTGGCGTGGGGACCCAGCTCGGGATGGCCCCAAGCACTCCCAAATGGGACCCTGCTGGGCACGGGTGCGGTGTGGGAAGGGTTAGCCCTGCCTTTCTGCAATGGTCCCCGAGGTAGCTGCTGGCCACACAGAACCACGGGCACCGCTACGGCTGCTCCTAAGCCACGCTTCACCTCGATGTATTAAGGATGTTCAAAACGCAGTGGGGGGAACGGCACCAGAACCCCTCCGAGCAGAAAGCCCTGGTCAGCCCTCCCGGCCCTTCGCCTTCCCGCTGTCCTTCCTGCTCGCCCTATAACCTGCCCCCACTGCACGGGGGGGCTGTGCACATCACAGCCTGACAGCTGCACACCAGCCGAGTGCCTGTAACGTGCTCCTAGGGCCTTCATGATCCTCTCCCGCAGCTGTGCTGCATTCCCGAGTGCTTGGTCCCTACCACGGGCTATGGCTGCTGGGCCCCAGACCTCTTTGTGGCGCCTCTTGTGCCCTTTGGCTGGGAGGAAGAAGGGCAGGTATCCTCACCTCCCCAGAATACGATAAATGGATATGCCGGGAGCTTGTTCTCTGCCGGCCGGCAACGTGCCCTCTGTTTAAAGATGGCTGTGGGCCCGCAGAGGCCTGGGGCACCAGGAGGAGCTGCCCTTGTGCCAGGGTCCAGAGAGGGCCCTGGGAGCTGAGCCAGGTCCCGTCGGACGTTTTAATCCTTCCTGTCCCACAGGCTCTCTTGGCCAGGACTCTGCTGCAGTGACTGTTTTCCACTTCCTTTGCCAGGGGCACACGCAGGCACTCAGAGGCACCAGCCCTGTGTTTGCTTTCATCCTTCCCTGGTGCCTCCGACAGGGCAGGCTGCGCTGCCGCCGCACCTGGGATCACGGGGTGCTGTGTGCCCGCTGCTGCCCTGCCATCCCTGCGTTCATCTCCCTGAGCCCAGGCTGGAATTTCCCTCTGCTGAGGTAGCCGTTTGTTCAATAGCTGAGGTTACTTGAGTAATCGATAGTTCCCTGTTTCCTAATGGCGATATTATCCTTCTGGCCAGACCGGCGCTTCTATCTCTGTTATAAAGCCGGCCTTCAGCCTCAGCTCTAGGGGAAATTTAGGTGCACTTTCACCCTACCTGCACGGGACTCCCCTGCTCCTTTTCTTTCCTACTGCCAGCATCATTTTCTGTCTGTGTAACTAACTGAGAAGGGCCAGCAGCACACAGAGAAATTGCCAAAGCCAATTGACTCCCATCAGTCTCAGCCCCTCTTTTGGCTCTGCCCTGTTCGCTGTGCTTACTTCTCCAAGGAGGGCGATGAGGACAGAGTCAATAGTATTCCCATGGCCGAGAGCACTGCTGATATAAAAAATCCCAATCCGCAGGCTCCAGGAGGACTTGCTTCATCTGCTGCCAACAGAACATAAACTTTCCATCACACGGCAGGACCAGGGCAGGGCAAGACCAAGCAGACAAGGTGCCCATAGCGAGGCTCCACAGCTGCAAATAAACCGTCCCTGCAAACAGGCGAAGGCTGCGGCTCCCTGGAGCTGGGTCTCCACTCGTTCCACCCCAGGTGGCAGAAGGCCGGGCCGTGGCTCTGGGCTCCAGCTTCCTCTGACTGAAGGAGGCCACAGGATTCTCTCTGCTGCGCACTGTTAGTGCCTCTGCATATCTCCACTATTTCCAAACCAGAGAAGGTCACAGAGACCCAAGAGAAACCCACTTCCCCTCTTCACTGGAACTCCTCTTTCTGCCTCACACATGCTTCTGTTGCCATCCCTCGCATGCCAGATGCAGGAACAAACACTGGGGTTTGGCAGGGCTCAAAGCCTTGGCTTCTCGGATGGGAAAGAGGCGTTCTTGGTCCGCAGCCCAGAGACAGGGCTCTGCTCCCCGTCCACTGCCAGGTTCTCCAGCTGCAGTTTTGGTGCTCATCCCATGCTGACAGCACTGTTCCTACATGCCTGGGGATGGGCAGCACCCCTGGGTGCCGGGCTGTGAACCCTGCAGGAAACCCAAGGTGGGTGGGAGGGAAGAGCCAGGGCAGGAGCCAGCGCGACGTGAACGCCGGCACGCTGCTGCGGCTGAGCTGAATGTCACGGTGGGAAGGGCAGGAGTCAGCGCTGCCCTGAGAGGCTTTTCCCCAAATATGCATGACTGCAGGGGGGCAGGGAAAGGCGAAGGGGGGCCGTGTAAAGCCAGACTGCCTCCCCTTTGTTTAAAGAGGGCTGTTATTGCCAACAGTTGCCCGCCGAGAGACTGCTGGGCTTGTGCTGGAGAGGGATCCTGTAACTCAGAGGCAGCTGGGAGGCGCTTGGCAGCCCCCCCTGCTTCAGTGGCAGGCGCTGGGCTTTTCCTAGCGCTCAGGGGAGCTGGGATGGCAGCCTGCATCAGAGAGGCCGGGCCCGGACATAGCTGCTGCCTCCCTGTGAGAAGGATGCTGTGGAGCAACAAAAAGCAGGGCCTTGTTCCTGAGGAGCACCTCGGGTCTCGGCACACCCTGCTCACTTCTCTGCTGTGCACAGCCCAGCCTCCTCAGGCAGAGTGGGGACCAGTCTACTTGAACACTGGCTAGGGCACCCCATGTTTGGGATCAGCCCTCGGAGGGCAGAGGGCTTATGGGGGTGGTGGAGGGATGGGGCTGGGAGCGGAGGCAGGAGAGGAGGAATTTCCTGGCTGCGCTCCGCGTGAAGCCCACGTGGGCCCTGCTTGAAGAGAAGTTGGAGAAAACGGGCTTGTGGTCATGGCATCAGGCCGGGAGAAGGAAGGGGAGGGTTGGTGGCAAACCTCAGCAGGACAAACCCCGTCCATGTTTCCCTGCCGGCCAGGAAGGCAGGACCAGGACGTGCCAACCTGCAGCCTCGTGCTGCGCAGGGCGACAGCAGAGAACGGCTCACGGGGCTGCAGGGAGCAGCTCCGCACTGAGCCAGGCTACAGGCCCTGACCGAGCCATTTTTGGTGAGAAGCTCATACATTTCCCACCTGGTTAGTGCTGGCTCAGCCCTCTGGAAAATGACACACGTTTTCCTGGCTGCGGGGCCAGAGGGCGGTGCCCTGCCCTGGCTGCCGACGGGAGGTGCTGCTGGCAGGGACCAGAACCGCTCCTTTCCCCCTTCTCACAGCTGTTACTGGTTATGAAAATGGGAACATTCCCCAGCCAGTTCTCGGCAGGAACTGCCCTTTCCAAGGCTGACCGCACGGGCTGTTTCTTCCTCTTCTCCACTCTTCACTGTCACACATTCGGGTACGTTCTGGACCCAGCGAGGCGCTGCCCTTCCCGGCTCCCTCTCCTCACAAGCTCACAGGAGAGGCCCGCAGCTGTAGCCTGTGAAGGGGCCATGTTTATTCCTTGGCCAATTCTCTCCCCAAAGCACTGGGAAAGAAATCAGAGACATCGGGATCTGTCTTGCTGGAGGGATTTACTCCACAAGCCGTCAGTCTGCAAGTGACTCCTGCTCCTGGCCCCAGCACTGTCCTCTCCCCGCAGCACGTGAGGAAGATCGCACCGGGCAGCAGAGCGGTGGGGATGCTGCCATGGCATCTGACTGGAAATTCATTATTTAATGTAATTCTGTATTTCTTGTCACAGCCTAAGCGAGTATCCACCATATGGATAAGGGAGCACTGGGCAAAACTTAGTGAAGACAGGAGGGAGACAGCAGGACTCACTGCTAAAGGGAGCTGTGCAGATCCAACGCTTAGCAAGCTGCACAAAGGGGCCATCCGACCCAGCAGGTTGAGAGTTTCTCGGAAAGCCCGAATGGTGCAACTGCATTAATTCAGAAAGAAGTTTTCTGGCTAATGCCAAGGTCAGTCTGAGTAAGTCCTTCCACTCTCTGTTCCACTTTTGTTATGCCGTGAGGCAGGAAGCTGAAAACTCCCAGGCTGATTTTGGGAGCGGAGCAGGCGAGCGCCCTGGTTCTGAGTAAGGCATGCAGGTTAGCACCAGGCCCCGCTGCGCTCACTTCCCTTCCTGACCCCTGACAGCACACAGAGACAAAATTTCCTCGCTCTTTATTTCACAGCTCAGGGAAAATTTCTGCCTCCGGTGTTGAGCTAAATAAAAAGTTGGTAAATTCAGGAGGAAATGCTGCTTCATTAAGCAAGATGCTAACCTTTGGAATTGCTTTGAGTTTGTTGAGTCAAGTATAACCGGCTTGAAAATAATCTTGATGATTTTATGACCTTTAATAATGTCTGTACTTCTGTACCCAGACAAGGGTCACCAGAGTGCTTCAAGACATGACCAGATCCCCTTAGGAACCAGGGAAGAATTCTCTTCCCGTCTTTCCCTGTCCTCTTGTGATTGCCATTGCTCAGTTTAAGTAAAGCACAGGAATCACCCCAGGCCATCGCAGCGTGTCCTGGAGTGCTGAATATACTGCGTGGCCTGTTCCCATGAACCCCACTTTGGGGTACCCTAAACTTTGCCTCCTCTTGTTATCTGGGGGAAAGCAGAGCGAAACCTGTGTCCTCAGCAGCAGACGCAGGGTTTGAGCCTCGTTCTCCCAGACGGTCCTGAGGAGGTCTGGGGAGTTCGGGTCTCTCCCCATGATGGCAGCAACCTCCTGGCAAGTCAGGGAGTGTGGATGTCTCTTCCCATGCCAAGACAAAAACAGTCCCCTTACTTTTCCTATCTCCCTTTTACTGTCCCAAGCCCCAGCACAGGGCTGTGATGGTGGCAGGGGGCTCTCTGACAGTGCTGTTTCACATCGACCTTCCCATGGCATTGCTGGAGGGGTCCAGGGAAGGAGAGGCCCCGTTGATGGGAGTTGTGTCCTTGTCCTCGGAAGTTCCCCTAAGGCTTTTCTCTTCCCAGATGTCAGCTGCTGGGGCTCAAACCTCCTTTGAAGACAAGCAGCCCTAGAGACAGGCCTCCAACACCACCCGGCCATGACAGCAGGTCCCTGGTGCTCAGTGCACTGGGGCCTTCTCCCGTTAGCAGGTCACGGTGAGCTCTGGATTATGCCCAGGCAGCACGGACAGTGTAACATGCGAGCCCTGAAACTGCAGCGCTTGCTCCACTACGCTGCAAAATAGGTCGTGCATCAGCAAATGAAAAAGGACAGATGGTGTCTGCTAATACAGCTTAGTTTATGGCCTGCAGGATTAACTCACTAGTTGTCGTGCCCGCAGAAAATAGGAAATGGGTGGGTTGGGTGGAGGAAACATGGTGTGCCCAGCCCTGCCTGTGTTTGTAGGGTTCACCAGCTGGAAAGGATGTCAGAGATGCTGTGGGGTTTTGAGATGCTGCTGAAGGGCTGCCAGCATCTCTTTGGGGGTCTGGGCACTAGAGCCAGCACCTTGTACCAAGCTTTCCCACCCAGCTCCAGTTCCCGCACTCCCACTGCAAAGGTCAGCGCTGTAAGGGGAAAGATGCTGAGCTGTGCAGGGACCCCCAGCAGAGACGGGGACAGCATCTGCGGTCTGTGCACCGATAACAACTCTGCAGGAGAAGCCCACAGCTTCCTGCCCTGCACCGGCTGGGGACAGACTCCAGTTCAGCCTTTTGAACTCCCGAGCACCCACGTGTCTGCAGGAGCGAGACAGAAAGCTGAGGCAGAAGCCTCAGGTCTTTTCAATGCCTTCTCTGTGACACACTGTTCTCCTTTCCTGGAAATCAGGCCAATGCCTCAGTCTGTGCTCACTGCAGAAGTCAAGCCCCGTGCCAGCACTGTAACTTCTCTGCATCTGCTGTCTGAGCGCAGAACAACCCCCCCCAGTCCCCTACAAATTGTCCTCCCGAAGGTTTCACCTTGATTCTCACTGCCTCTAATGTGGCCAGATTTGCTCACATCCCACAAGATGCCGAGCACCCCAAAAACCAGCTGCCATCGGGGAGAGAGGAGAGCCCCCAGAGCCAGCACCGGGCTCCTGCCCCGCCGTGTCCCTCGGTGTCCCCACCGAGTGCCGGCCACTGCCACCAGCACCGTGAGCCCCGACGGGCAGCTGCCTCCCGCTGCCAGAGGCGTTTGTCACCCCCACCTTCTCCTAACCACAACCAGCTGTCACAGGCGCTGGGGTTTTCTCCAGTGACTAATTTGCCTGTGTTTATGCCAACACCAAACACATAATTGTCTGTTTAACAGCTCGGGTGAGGAGGGAGTCTGGCTGCTTCCTTGTATTGTAGGGATCAGACCAGCGCTCTCCTGATGGCAGCACCCTACTGAGCTAAACCTTCTCAGCTGTAAATCCCGTATCATTAGGGATAGCAGGTCACCAGGAAGAGTGAATTGAGAGCAGGGATCATTGTCACTTCCATCCCCGAATCTGTGCAGTGAGTGTGCAGGACGGCAGGTATATAAACAAATCAGAACAGCCTGTGCTTTTATTACAAAAGGAAATGCTTCTTTTGTGGAGGTGAAAAGCATGTCAGATTACTATTATAAGCAGTTGCTTAACGCTCCCACCTTTACGTCACTGCTGAAGTAATCGGGAGTTATCTCTCTGCCCTTGCTCGGGCTCTCCTTTCAGGGCAGCGCACCCAGAGCAGGGCCATGCCCATGGCCCAGCTGCCCGGCTGAGCCCTGGGGGGGACAGGATGGTGGGCTACACAGGCACTTGAGCCTCCAAGCTCTTCCCCCTCACAATCTCCCCACCTCCCACCGCTTTTATCAGCTGCTGACAAGCCTTGCCATGTGCGTAGGCGGCTCCCAAGCTCACAGGATGATTCCCCACTCCCCCCCTCCACCCGTAAGAGCGTTCGGGATTTCGAGGAGGGGGAGCACGCCGCTCCTCCGTCTGCAAGCCCGGTCTGCAAGAGACGCGCGATGCTTTCACAGCACTCCATGTGGCGACTCTCTCCCGGGATTTCACATGACAGCATCTTCCACGGAAAGCCACAGCAGGGAGAAGAACGTGGCTGTGCTCTGCGTGTGGGTGTTACGAGGGAGCAGAGTGGGATGGGGCGGTGGAGGGGAGAGGAGGTGCAACTGCAGAGCAAACCAGAGTGATCCTCTGGAAAAAGCCTTGAATTTCTGAACCCAGGGCTCCCGTCTCCTGCCTTTCGCTCTTCGCTTAAAAGAATGTCAGTCCTTGTTAAGTCCAGCAGGGACAAAGGGAATCAAGTAGAATCATCTCTTCCTTCTGTGAACACATCCCATGGGACCAGAAGAGGCAAACAGAACATGAACTAACTAGATCAATCCAGAAAGTGTGTGCAGAGTTGCACTCTGGGGAGAGCCCTCCCCAGCCACTGGTGTCTTCCCTGGACAGAAATAAATGTCCGTTAATGACATCTCCATCTGAGAAATGATCAGAGTGCATTGTCATTACAAGCCAGTGGTTCCCCAGGGCTGTGCGGAAAATGACCCCAACAAGCCTCAGCTCTCGAGGACGCAGCTGCTACCTCGTGTATGCAAAGCGTCCGTCCCCGCAGGTCTCAAAGCCCTGGGTTAAGCCTCACTGAACCCCTCACGGACCAAGGCTGCTGCCCCTGCTCTGCACACTGGAGACCTGGGATGCCAGGAGGAAGGACAAGGGAGGCCCATGCTGTTCTCCTGGCAAAACAGTTCAGGGCAGGGGGCTGGGACGAGGTCCTCGCTGCACCGCTGAGAGGTCTAAAGCTATTTTTGTGCGACGTGGGTCCGTCTGTCACTCTCACCTTCATCTCGGGGCTGAGACGACGGCAGCCTCTCAGGTTTGTCTGCAGGGTGCCATGGCACGTCCCTGGCTTGCCCCGTGACATGTCACCTGCGGTTTGGCATTGGGGAACCTCAGTGCATCCAGATCCCTTTAAGAGCCCTGGCTGTGCTGCCCCAGCAGGGCCGAAGGTCTCATCCTGCTCAGAGACCAGAGCTGAGTCACTCCAGAGACTCCCTGTCCAGCAACAAGGAAGAATTCCTCTGTTCCTGCTCCTGGTGTAAAGCCGTTCCCCTCCTTCCCCATCTCATCTCGGATGTGGCCATTTCAGAGAGCCGCAACATGAGCTGGATTTTCTCTAAACTCCATCTGCTCTGAAGCGTGGCCTGCGACCTGTGAAGAGCTGCCTGTCCCTGTTTGGGCAAAGAGGGAGAAAACCTGAAGAGACTGGTGTTCTTCTAGAGAAATGTCAGCTGCAGGGAGGGGTTCTCACATCAGTGCCAAAATGACCTGGAGGTTTCAGCCACCTTGAATCTCGGTGTGCCTTCAAACAGCTGCTTCAGACCCCTCCGTGCCCTGCAGACAGGAGCAGCGGGCAGGTATTTACCAGCCCTGTGAGATCTGGGTAACCAGCAAAGGGGCTGCCAGGCAAAGAGGACGTGGCAGGAGCCGCCGTTTCTATTTCACCGGCTGCAAACCAAAGCCGGCGTGCCTGCCTGCCGGGCTCCACCGCAGCAACATTCCCGGCCAGGGCACCCCGCTGCCTCCATGCAAATGCTCCCAGTCTGAGAGCGGAGTTTCACAATCCCTTCCCGGCAGCCAGCCTCTGCTTTCACTCTCCGAATTACAGAGGGGAGTTTTCATTACATCACCAAGGGTTCTTCCTCCCTGAAGCTGGCGGCAGAGCAGTCACTCTGCTTTGCAGGGGCTTTTGGGCTGTGGGCGGCGAGGCAGTTCTCTGGAAAGCAGCAGCCCCGTGCCTCCCGCAGCAGGTCCAGCCCTGCTCAGCCTCCCCCCTGCTCCCGTCCAGGCGGTGACCGGCACCGGGCAGTGAGCGTTGGCTGCAGCCGGTGCCTGGACAAAGCATTCCCCGCACTGCTGCTGGAAGCCTTCCTGGGAGACACGGCGTTTTCAGGCAGCTTTAAAAGTCGCCTGTGCCAAATCCTGCTCTGATTGAAGCAGCAGGGTCGGAAGTCAGCAGTGTTCCAGCTTTCTGCCAGCGTAAGCAAGAGCAAATTTGCCTATCAGAGCTGGGATTTGTTCACTGGAGCGTTTGAATTCTCTCCCCCCCACTTTTTTTTTTTTGTTTATTTTTTAATATGTCCCTCAGTCAAACAGTCAGGCTGGTGACAGTTTCCCTGCAGCCCCAGGGAGCGGCTAATCTGATCTCACTCCCAGCCCGGTGCCTTTCCAATCAGCCGCTCTTCTCCTTCCTGGCAGCCTGCTTCCGTGCGCGCCCTCCTTCCCAGCCCCACTCCACCTGTTTTTTTTCGGTTTGAATCAAAACAAACTACCAGGTTCAAACTGCTCCTTAGTCACGAACACGCTGAGCGGGAGCCTCTGCTCCTGGCCAGGGCTATGGAAACTCCACGGAGAAACACCTCAAACCACAGAGAACTTGTTTTCAAGCAGGACCACAGCAGGGGCAGGGCGTTCAGGAGCCTATATCCACCGGCACCCTAAAAGCACTGAATTCCCTCAACCGTGTAAGGACTGGCAAAAGATCTGCACAGCTCAGGAGCAGGGAAGGCAGAGGATGGCACTGAAGTCAGCGTGAGCCCCCCCAGATCTCCCCTGGCCTCTCCCAGCCCCGTTTGTGTCACGATTCCTCATATAAGGGAATGAGGAGCCGTTTCTGCCCCGTCAGCACGTTGCGAGCTGATGCCTTTCCCAGGGACTCCAGATGGTTTTGCTCTCTGTCTGTTTGTGTCTGCACTACTGGTAATTCAGGCCTGTCTGACATTAGCTTTTGAGATGAAACCTTCCCACAATTAGTTACAGTCTGTGCTCTTGTGCTGCAAAGGACGCAGGGCTGAGCTGTCAGAGCGCTGTCTGGGAGACCCGTCCCACACACAAGTCCTGCCCAGGTTTCTCTATTTCAGTCAGGGGTGTGATTTTTCTAGTGAAATCATCAAACCAAGACAGTCTCTGCTACAGATGGGTAGCGACAGCCATTTAAAGACGTCTCATACCCAGCCTATCTCAGATAGAAGTAGGTGATTTCAATATCGCCTAGATTTACGCCGATGTAACACCTCTCCTTTCTTTCTCTGGCCTTCCCTTCCCACCAGCAAAGTGGGGAGAGGATCCTTGCACACATCAGGGCTCCACATCAGAAGCGTCACAGAAACACTGAGCATCTTCACACACAACATGCTGATGTGACCTGGCAGCGTGGCAGGGACGGAGCTCGGTAACTCGCGCTGCTCCGGGGCAGAGCGCTCCGCAGACACCCCTGCAGCACCACGGCCTCTCTCCGAGCAGAACTGCTTGGCTCTCTTGCTAAATTAGCTTGTTAATAACAGGGCTCCTGATCCCAGGCAGGAATTTAACACTCCAAGGCCAATCCTAAGTGCAGTGCAAAGCTTGCAGCTGGGCCAAAGCCACGCGTACTGTGGCAGGAACGCCAGAGCGTAGCAGAGGTGGGGGAGAGCTGACGGATCTCTGGGGAACGTAAGCGCTAGAGAAGGACTCGGTTGCAGCAAGCAGCCTGGTGAAACCACTCAGTGAGGATGTACGGAAGGAAGAGAACTCATGGACAAAAGCACTGGGAAAGTAACAGGAGAGCTGAAGGGGCATTAGGAGGGAAGGAAGCTTCATCTGTGCACTCTTAAGCAGGAGACTGACTCCATCTGCACCTCCATCCTTCCACCCACCCATCCATCCATCCATCCATCCGTCCATCCACCGGCCTGGGCACCTCCTGGGACCCATGGGTGCTGGGGGCGCTCGGAGCGGGGGGGGGGAAACTCGTGCCTCGGGCCTGCCCGGGGCGCTGCCCAAAACCGAAATGGCGGCGGCGGCGACACGAGAGGGGCGGGGCGAGGGGCGGGGCGAGGGGCGGGGCGAGGCGGGCGGGGCGGGGCGGGGCGGGGCGGGGCGGGGCGGCGCCCACTCGCCGCGGGGCCGCTGTCGTTGCAGCGCGGCGGAGGCAGCGCCCGGCGGGACGCGGCCCCGGCACCCGCGGAGCCTCGGAGCCCCCGGAACCCCCCGAACCTCGGACACCGCCGCCGCCATGGGCTCCGAGCGAGACTCCGAGTCTCCGCGCTCCTCCTCCATCCACTCGGCCGCCGCCAAGTGCCCGAAGCCCGGCCGCCGCCGCCGCCTCTCCTTCCAGAGCGTCTTCTCCGCCGCCGCCGCCTCCGCCGCGGGCGGCCGCCGCCGCGCCAAGGCCGAGCAGCCGCCCGCCGCCGCCGCCGCCCCGCCGCCGCCGCCCCCCGCCGCTCCACCGGCCCCGCCGCCGCCGCCGCCCCCCCCGCCGCCGCCTCCCCCGCCGCCGCCCCCCGAGGAGCCGCCGGTGTGCGCGGAGGGGAGCGGCGAGGAGGAGCTGGAGTGCCCGCTGTGCCTGGTGCGGCAGCCGGCGGAGAACGCGCCGCGGCTGCTCTCGTGCCCGCACCGGTCGTGCGGGGCCTGCCTGCGGCAGTACCTGCGGATCGAGATCACCGAGTCCCGCGTCAACATCTGCTGCCCCGAGTGCAGCGAGCGCCTCAACCCCGCCGACATCCGCCGCCTGCTCCGCGACTCCCCGCACCTCGTCGCCAAGTACGAGGAGTTCATGCTGCGCCGCTGCCTCGCCGCCGACCCCGACTGCCGCTGGTGCCCGGCCCCCGACTGCGGGTGAGTGCCCGGGGGGGGGTCCTGGCCCCGCACGGGGTTGCTGGGGGGTCCTGGGGGGGGGAGCCCTGACCCCAAAGTGGGCTTTTGGGGTGTCTGGGGGGGGGTCCTGACCCCGCAGGGGGCTGCTCTCCTCCGTGCTGGGGTGTCCAGCAGGGTCCCAGACCTCACAAGGGGTTGCCTCCCTCTGTGCTGGGGCATCACGGGGGTGTCCTGACCATGCAGGGGGCTGCTGAAGCATCCAAGGGGGTCCCTGTTCCCACAGGGAGCTGATGGGGTGTTTGGGGGGGTTGGTGTCCCTGTTCCCACAGGGGGCTGCCCTTTCCGGCCTGGAGGGGGGCCTGCTGTCCCCTCTCTGGTGAGTGACTTGGAGAGGGGGTCCCTCTGCCCCACAGGAGGCTGCCCATCGGCCCTGGGGCAGCCCGGGGGCCTGCTGTCCTCACAGGGGGCTGTCTGTCCCCTTCCGTGTGGGGCGGCCTGGGAGGGGTCTGCCGTCCCTGCTGGGTTCTGTCCCCTCTCTGCTGGGACAGCTCAGGGTGGGGGGGTCCCTGTGTCCCCGTAGGGTGCTGACTGGGGACCCCAGGACAGCCTGGGGAGGTGGGCCCTGCTGTGGTGCTGCCTGTCCCCACCCGGCCCAGGGAGGGGCAGTCCCCCCCCCCCCGCCGGTGCTGCGCTGCCACCAACGTGTGTTTCTGTTGACATGGAGTTCAATGAAAATCCCTAATTGCAGGCTTGCTTCGCTTGCCAGTCAGCAACCTGTTCGGGATAGTCAAAAGGTACCAAAACAATGCTCCATCCATCCACACTAAAATCCCAGGATTTGACCTTGGGGAGCATGGAAATACAGACAAGCACGGCCCTTGTAATGGGACTTGGAGGGGGTTTTAGCTGAGCCATTGTTTCCCTGATTTAAAAGAAGGCTTTTTTCTGCACAAATGGGAAGCCTGGAGTTTCCCAGCCGCGTGTATCACCGCGAGCTGCAGCAGTCCTTGCACGGGGCACCCTGCGGTTTCCACGGGTGGGAAGAAGGAACTGTGAACGGTCACTTCTTTCCAGCGGGGACGTGAATGCATGGCACAGAGGAGTGATGTTGACTCATTACCATTGCCTAAGTGAGGAAACGTCTGTCTGTCCAGAAGACGGTCCACCCAGGCTTGATGACTGTACTCGTCTGCGTGTTGCTTTCATTTTCTCTTCTCTTTTCCTTTGGATGAACTCTGTTTAGTTTCTATTTACGTGTAAGGCAAAGCTGCCTGGAAAACGGCTTTTTTCAGGAAACTTAGAGAAGTGCTGCAAAGTTTGGCTAGAAGGCAGCGTGAGTTGCAGTTCTGGGAAGCGTGAACATGAAAGGAAAGTCTGACCTAGTAGTCAGAGTGGAAAGCGTGGTGGGAGGATCGTGAAAATTTAATCAGAGTGTTGTAATAACCTTCCTGTGCAAAGCAGTTAACCTGTCTCAGGTTACCCGTTTCGGGGCCCCTGAGCATTGCTGCATAAAGGCTCGTTTCTTCAGAGGGCAGTGGTAACAGCAGGCAGCGGTGCTGGGTTCTGGTGCGAAGTCAGGTGCTAGGTCTTGATGTTTCGGTGTCGCTGGGGACGAGACCGGGGACGTCGCGCAGGCTGTGCTGCCCGCAGAGGGAATGCCCCTGCTGTCTGCGCCGTCAGCTGGGTAGAGAAAACCCTGTTCCTGTTCACCAGCCTCAGCTTTTCGGCTGCTGTGGTGCCGCTCTGGGTTGCGGGTAGGTGTAAGCGTCCCATCTGTAGCTGAGGCTGCTTCGTTGGAAGGAGCCGGCCCTGGCACGGCCTGCAGGGCGCTGCCTCTTCGAAAGGAGCCCGGCCTGATCCCCATCCAGCCATCGCTTCGGGGGTTTGGGCAGACCCACGTCACTTATAGCTCATCCGGTGGACAAGGACATCCTCGCTGGGAACACGGGACGTGGGCGTCTTCCCGTGAGCTGCCCGGCAGAAGCGAGAAGTGGGTCGCTGCCCACCGGTGCCATCCATCGGCGCGTCGGGAGCACGCGAACAAAGGCTGTTGGAATCGGCCCTCCGGCGGCAGGAGGAATTAATCGCCCTATTCATTCTTCCTAGCAAGCGCGTTTCGTTGTGCTTATGTAAAGTCAGGCTATGAATTATTTACAGCGGGCTTTCCCGCGGCAGCAGCAGCCTGCGTGGGGCTGGGGGCACGGCGGTGCTGGGCGTTTTGGGGGGATGTCGCCCACCACCGGCTGTGGGAGCTGCGAGGCGGCGGCGGCAGACGAAGCCGTGGCGTGTGCACGCAGCATCCTCTGCCTTCCACACCTACCGCAGGCTTTCGTAAAGAAACGAGCTCGGCTGTGCTGCTGCGGGAGGAGGAGGAGGACCGGCACAACACCGGAGCGTGTTGCCATGGGAACGCTGGCCAATTGATGCACCATCAGTCGCAATACCGATAATTTTCTATATTTGCAGCTTTTGGTGTCCCCCCCCCCTCACTGCAATCAGCTGGCGTTGCTCTCTGGTGTTTGTCACGCTGCATCTCCCCTAGAAGCTGGCGAGAACAAGAGGAGCTTTAAGCGAACCGGGCTGCGTGGGCTGAGCTCCTGAATGAGGCTGGAGGCAACTGGCGAGGCTCCGGCTCCTTGGAGGCCGGGGCTGGGAGCGGGGCTCTGCCCTCCCTTGGCCCGCTGGGGTCTCGGGCAGGCGCTCGCTGTCGTTGCTGCCGCTGCGAGGGGGAAAGTCAGAGTTTCCCTTTTCACCTCTGCCGGGGCCGAGCCAGGAAGCGGCCGTTGAACGAAGCGATGCGTCAGCGGTCAGGTGGAGATGGAGGCACGCGTTAGCGGCCCGGATCCTGCAGCGGCCACCCCCAGGCACATCGCTTCAATGGCTCCTTTCTAGTTGTCCTTGGGTTTGGAGCTGGGTTATTTCCTTCCCTCGCAGAAGAAAGCCGTGTAGCTGTTTTTCTCCTTGCAGCTGTGGGCTTGTTCTTGACGTCTGTCATTTCAGTTCTAGCAGTGAAATGTAAATGGCGAGGATTTTCTTTTCTCATAGGGGAGTTGCTCGAGTGTCTAGAAAAACCCTAAATCTCTAGTGAGGGGTTAATCTAGAGCACGAGGCTGCTTAATATATTACGCTGAGCTTTCCCAGCCTGCTGTTATGGTTTGAAATAGCAGTGTGTCACAACGCAGCTGGCCTGATGAGGCTTTATTTTTTGCCAGGGGTAGTTCTGTGGCTGCCTCGTGGTGGCAGGGTACGGATGCTTAGCGGGATTCTCCCTGGCCAAGATGCGTAGGAGTCGATGTGGGTCAGGTTGGCTGCCCCCCCCCCCCCCCCCCCCCCCCCCGGCTGCCTGCATCCCTCCTCTCCGCCCGCTCCGGCCTCACGTGCGGGCGCGTGGCCGCTGATGTGTGCGGGGACCCTGCCGTCGCGCCCCCCAGCCCGGCGCTCCACGCGGAGATGTTGTTTCTTGGGCGATTGTGTCGTACCCTGGCAGGGTGAAGCTGCTCGAACTCCCACGGGATATGAATCATTGTGGTATGACACATTCAGCGGTTCTCACGCTGCTGCCTCTGAGAAGAGGCAATACAACTCGAGCTACGCGAGCTCTAAATATAAAATCCTAAATAGGAGCTATTCTCCTCTGGCCACTAACGAAAATGCTGAGGATGATCAACGAAAATACCCTTTGGTATTTATACTGGTGTTGCAGAGCTGGAAGGCGCTTCTGGAATTACTCTGTTCAGCCCCTCCAGTGGCAGCAGCCTCATCCTCGCTGACTGTAAGTCAGCTCCTGTGTAGTGGAGCTGCTTCAGCTTTTGTGTGCACGCTTCCTCACGGAAACACCACGTTACTGTCAGAAAAAGTGAGCTGGTGGAGTACCCTGACTTCCCTCTCTTGTACATTCACTTGGTTTTACTCCAGTTTTGGTTTATTCCAGAAGCAGAGCGTTGTTCTTTGCCCTCTGTAAAAAAGGAAATTCTGGGGAGATCAACAGGGGCTTACTTCTTGAAATAGCTGCACGTTGAAACCCCGCTTGTTCCACTTTTTTTAGAGGCATCATTAGGTGATAAAGTGCCCAGTGAGGCTTCAGCTTGCCTAGCCTCCTCTGGGCCATGTGCATACACACGTGTGCCTGGCTGTCCTGAGGAACTGGGGGGTGTGTTGTGTGTATTTGTGTGTATTTGTGTGTGTGTGTTTGTGCGTGTGCAGCCTGTGTGCAGCCACTCGTACAGAGCAGCAGGAGCCTGTGCTGGGAGCCTGCAGTGGCAGAAGGGGCAGGCTGGGCAGGGCACCTCTGATCCGTACGAGCGGACAGCGAGGACTGCCGCCGCTCACTGAGAGAACTCAGTATTGCCAGCTATCTGCCCCAAGTAACCTAATTGGCACTACTTAACTCCAGGCCCTGCAGTGCAAGGCACAGGACTGGTGAGAGCAGGAATTTGGAGCGCGGCAGCACTGCAGCGACCAGGAACACCGACCTGGCAGCAGTGGGCTGTCTGCCTGGGCTGGGCTGCCCCTGGAGCAGGGCTGCTGTGCCCCCCGGGCAAGGCAGGAGCTGCTCGGCATAGCCCCACAGCAGCCTGTTGGAGAAGGGCAGCGAGAGCCCCCCGTGCCACCCCCGGGTGCGATGACTTGGCCGGATCACGGGACTATCGCTTGATAACTTTGCCTCTTGCTAACTCACCAGGTGTCTTCCTTCCCCAGCTACGCGGTTATTGCCTACGGCTGCGCCAGCTGCCCCAAGCTGACCTGCGAGAGGGACGGCTGCCAGACGGAGTTCTGCTATCACTGCAAGCAGATATGGCACCCCAACCAGACCTGCGACATGGCCCGCCAGCAAAGGGCGCAGACGCTCCGCGTACGGACCAAGCACACGTCGGGCCTCAGCTACGGACAGGAGTCTGGGCCGGGTATGGATCACGCGTTGTAGGTTACTGGGTGCTGCGGTCGTGCCTGTGAAGCTGAGAAAGAGCCGCCGGTTGCGCAGAACTTCCTCCCCGAGGCGGTGGCAGTGCCCCGCGGGGAGCGCTGCTGTGTGCCGCAGCTGAGGGTCCCTGGCAGCCGTGGGTGAGAACAGCTGTGAGCCCGAGAGCCACTTCCCCTTCTCCTGGGTGTTAGAGCGAGCCCGGTGGGCTCCTGCAAGAAATTAGAACATGAAACGGGTCGGGGATAGGTGACGATGTGCCTCGGGTCCTTCCTCGGCACTGCAGCTCCCCTCTTCCGCCCCAGCCACGTTGTGGCCGTTTTGATCTCAGATGTTCTTGCTTCTCGCTGATCTAGATGTTGAACAAATAGGTGCTTTTTACTGTTGCAACTTGAAATTTGCCTGTTGCAATAGTAAGAAGTAGCATTAATGCCTAGCCCTGCGTGGGGAGCCTGACTGCGTGCACTGTTAGGTGCTCGTAATGTCACGTACAGGGGAAAAATGCCAGCCCGCAGACTCCTACTCTGCCTAGTAGGAGCTGCTACGTCCGCTGAGTTAGTGTTCATTAAAAATAACCGTGTTGACTCTGGAAGTGGGCAGTAAGGCCATTTCTTAAAGTCCCTCCCTCCCCTCAGACAAAACACTACTGTGCCTTGTGTGCCAGGAGTTAAAATGTTGATGCTCGTACTGGAGCTGCCGTGAGCGGTTTGAGGTGGCTCAGCTGCATCTCAAGGCTCAGCGTGCCCAGTTAGAGGGCCCTGACAACCCACAGCTCGGATACCACCACAGCCTGTGGTACAAACCAGCAAGCGAAAACTGGTTTCTGAGCTTTTTTCGCCCTCCTAAAGGAGATCCCTGCCAGGAAGAGCTTAGCGCTTAGCCACTAAAAGGGAGATTCCTGAGACAGCGGTTTTTCCCCACCCCATTCTTGCTGGATTCAGTGCAGTGATTAATAAGGTGCGGGCCGGTCTCAGCAGCTGGATTTCATATTGTTGAGTGTCAGAGAGGCTGCCAGCAAAGCCCTGACCCGCTGCGCAGACAGCCGTTGCGTAACCACGATCAGATGATGCGTGACTTGAGGAGGAGATGAAGGACCCTCATCCTGCCCTGCCAGGAGCCGCGTGGGGCTGCGCAGCATCTGCCCCGCTCCGGCGTGCAGCTGCAGGCCCCGTTCCGCGCTGCCTGCTGTTGAAGGCCAGGTTCAGAATTTCTGATGCCTCGTTCTCTCGAATGCTCTGTTGTTCTTGGCCTGTGAATCACCTTAGTGGAGCAATTTAATAATGGTTCTGACTTACACTGTTGTCCTGGCTAGCACAGCACAGGTATGACTTGTTCCCAGCACTTAAGCATCTCCTGGAACGCATCCTGTGCCAGGCAAGAATAACCTTTTAAAGCTCCTCTTGCTCCCAGTCCTTGCTGTCCAGGCAGATCACTTTGGTGGGCTTGGTCTCATCAGCGTTATCTTCTCGCCCTGACGATAAGCTAACAGCCCAGCCAGCTGGTTGTACCGTCCCCGCTTTGTGCTGCACGAGGGCGATCTGTCCGTGCAGAAAGCAAGGGCTCCCCCGCGCAGCGAGAGCCCCCCGTTGGCTCTTGGCAGCGCGGAGCCCGACTCAGTGCCCTGCTTCCTCCCCGCAGCGGACGACATCAAGCCGTGCCCGCGCTGCAGCGCCTACATCATCAAGATGAACGACGGGAGCTGCAACCATATGACCTGCGCCGTGTGCGGCTGCGAGTTCTGCTGGCTCTGCATGAAGGAGATCTCGGACCTGCATTACCTCAGGTGGGGGCCGGAGCAGGGTGCGGGGCTCCCCTCAATGACAGGAGACGTTTGGCTGCGTGCTGCTCATCCTCTTGTGTCTACAGTCAGCAAAATTCTCTTCTTTCTGACCCAAAGATCTGAGCTTTCTTCCCACACTACAGCAGGGAGAGGTTCTTCCTCACCAAAAAAGAAAAATCTGCTCCTGATATGTTGCATTTGAGATCTCTTAGCATAGTGGACATTAAACATAGTCCTGGTGGTGCAATAGTCACCTTGAGGAGCAAATTAACCTTGATGGGGCGCGGGATCCTTTTTTGTGTTGTCTACCCACTTCCTAAGCTTTGGGTTTTGTTCATGTGGAAGTTGAATTTGGGGTTCTCAGGGATGCTTAGGAATTGCTGAGGTTTTAACGTCTTTTTTTTTTCCTTCTATTAAGTCCCTCTGGCTGCACGTTCTGGGGCAAAAAGCCATGGAGTCGTAAAAAGAAGATTCTCTGGCAGCTGGGCACGCTGATCGGCGCTCCTGTAGGCATTTCCCTCATTGCTGGCATCGCCATTCCTGCTATGGTCATTGGCATCCCCGTGTACGTCGGGAGAAAGGTAAATGTGGCGAGCGTGAGGCTGGAGCTGAGGGATCCACGGCTCAGGGCGGTCTCTGACTCGGGGCATCCGACCAGCAACTGAGAGCTGATACGAAGGGCGGGTCTCCCCATAGAACCAGAATTCGGCTGTCTCTTCTAAACCCTGCCTTATCTTCTGGGCTTTGTGTGGCGAGAGGAGGATGGGGGCTGATAGCCCTTCAGGCTGAAGTCCTCTCAACGCGTGTTGTGTCACTGTTGTGCCTCTACCCTGAACTGGGAAGGGAAACCTGGCCTCTTTTGTCACTTCCTATGGCAGGGGCCTCTGTGGGACAGTGACAGGCTCTGAGCAGCACGCGGGCATAGGTCACTGTGCATTTTGATGCTGCTGGGGGTCTCCAGCTGCCCCAACCTATGTTGTGCTCTTGTGCCTCTGTGCCGGTAAAGAGGCGTTGAGAAGGAGGAAATGGTGTCAGCACTGGATTTGTAGCTTCTTCTTTTTCTTGAACGCAGACCCACCTGCAAGATCTGATCTGTGAGATCTGTGGTCACGATGGGGCTCTTTCAGGGCTAATGCAGCTGTAAAAGCACAGACTTATGGATGTCTTCTGGCTGTTGCTTATGGCCTGGTGCTGTTCTCACCTGGTGCTTCTCCTTCCCTCAGATCCACAGCAGGTATGAGGGAAAGAAAACGTCTAAGCACAAGAGGAATTTGGCCATCACCGGTGGGGTCACGCTGTCTGTCATTGCCTCTCCGGTCATCGCTGCTGTCAGTGTTGGTAAGTGGGCACCGTCCATTTCCCATGGTGTGCAAAGCTGTTTAAATAAACACAACTGAGAGTCCCTACCCCAAAGGTCCTTTCTGTCTGCCTAGCCCAGCTTGGCCTTAAGCCCCTCTTAACTCAGCACATCCTCGTGTGCAGGTATCGGAGTCCCCATCATGCTGGCTTACGTCTACGGGGTGGTGCCGATCTCGCTGTGCCGAGGTGGTGGCTGTGGAGTTAGCACCGCCAACGGGAAGGGCGTGAAAATAGAGTTTGATGAAGATGATGGACCAATCACAGGTACTGCGATAAGCGGGGAAGGGAATGAGGAAAGGCCCTGCCACTGCCTCTTGTAATGAAATGGTGGGGGGCTTAGTATTTCCCAAATCTGAGCATCTTGGGTTTGGTTAGGAGGAGTTACTTGCTGATCAGCTGCATAGCTCCAAGCCAAATCTCAGCGCTTCCTTGCCCTGGTAGAGGCACTGAGGCTGGCTGAGGCGAGAAGCACGCTCCTGGTGTCCGACCCTCAGCCCTGCCACCACCATCATATCTGGCTGGTGCCCTTGCTGACCGGTTCCCATGCTGTTCTCCTCCTCAGTGGCTGATGCCTGGCGAGCCCTGAAGAACCCCAGCATCGGTGAAAGCAGCATCGAGGGGCTGACCAGCGTGCTCAGCACCAGCGGGAGCCCCACGGATGGGCTCAGCGTGATGCAGGGCAACTACAGCGAGACGGCCAGCTTCGCCGCCCTCTCGGGCGGTACCCTGAGCGGCGGTGTCCTCTCGGGAGGCAAGGGCAAGTACAGCAGGTAAATGGGCTGGTGGGCATGGCAAGAAAGGGGTGAAGGCTCCCGGGGCCTGTGCTGGCTGAGCAGGCTTAGCTTGGGGCTCCGTCTGGGGCTGAGTGGCCCTCTGTGTGCTTGGCAGTCATGTCCTGGTATTTTTACTTCTTGGTCTGTGGTGGAATAACCAGTCCCAGCAGACCAGGCTACTTCTGCCGCTGCTGTTAGGCTGGTTCTTGCAAGGAGGACAAAAGCTAGAGAAACAAGTTTCTGTCCCTTCTGAGCTCCGTGAAACTGCAGAGCTGATGCTTTGGGTTAATTGGAAAGAGCGCAGAGGTGCCTGCATGGCCCACTTAGAGATCCTCCGGTGCTCTGATCCCAGCCTAGAGGTTTGGGAGCCTCCTGTTCCAGGCAGGGCTGCTGCTTTCCAAGTCAGAAGGTTACACCACAGTTTTCTTCTTAAACTTGCCTGTGAGTCAGTCTGCAGGGTAATTAGAGACACGTGTTGATATGGCAGCCAGCATATAATCATGGCTCTGTGCTAGATCTGTGGAAATCTGTTCTTCGCAGGAATTGCATGAGTCATGGACATAAACACAACTTCACCTTCGTCATGGAAAACAGAATGGGTTTACCTAAATCGAGCCAAAAATGAGATTGAGAGGAACCCCTGGGGTTAAACTCCCTTGTGCCAAGCTAGGCCAGCACAGAGGGCCTCTTGCTTTCTCGTGGCGGAGGCTGTTTGGTGCCACTCGGGGACCCTCTGAGGCATTTCTGAGGAATCCTCTTTTTTTTTTTTTTTTTTCCTGCAGGCTGGAAGTGCAGGCAGATGTCCAGAAGGAGATTTTCCCGAAGGACTCGGTCAGTTTGGGGGCTATCAGTGACAACGCCAGCACTCGGGCCATGGCCGGTTCCATCATCAGCTCCTACAACCCCCAGGACAGGTAGGAGGACGTGTGATGGTGAGAAGAGTGTTGGTTGTGGGTGTCCTGGAAAAATCCAAGCTCTGCGAGGTGCTGCGGGTGCCAGGCTGGCTGTGGGCGCTCCAGCTCTCGCAGCTGGCAGGAGGGTTGATCTTTTATTCGGGCAGGAGGAGGACCGGGGGTGTTTGGGAGCAGCCTCTCTGTGCACTGTGGAGGCTGAGGAGGGGATCTGCAGCCCAGGACTCTCAGGGCCTGTTCCTGGTGCCCTCAGGGTCTCCAGTGCTTCCCTGCTTCATTTCCTGGCTCTCAGCCTGGGGGGACCTCGGCTGCCATTCGGAGGAACTCGAGGAGGGCAGTGGGTGCTGTTGTGTCCCAGATGCCATGGGGTGATGAGCAGCATCTTGCTCCCGCCTGGGCAGCGTGGTCCTCCTGGCCCAGTGAGGCGGTGACCCAGGCTGCGGCCAAAACCAGCAACTGTGCAGTAACACGGGGGTGCTTGTTTCTGCAGGGAGTGCAATAACATGGAGATCCAGGTGGACATCGAAGCCAAGCCCAGTCACTACCAGCTGGCCAGCGGCAGCAGTACGGAGGACTCTCTGCACGTCCACACCCAAATGGCAGAGAATGAGGAAGAGGAGGAGGAGGAAGAGGACGGTGAGCAGGAGCGGATGTGCAAACACCAAAGCTGTGAGCAAAAGGACTGCGTTGCCAGCAAAACCTGGGACATCACCCTGGCCCAGCCTGAGAGCATACGGAGCGACCTGGAGAGCTCTGACAGCCAGTCGGACGATGTGCCAGACATTACCTCAGACGAGTGCGACTCCCCCCACTCTCAGACTGCAGCAGCCTGCCCGCAGACCCCCAAAGCTAGAGGTGCCGAGAGCCCAAGTGCCCACCTGAGCCACTGTGCCCAAGCCGAGGGGTGCAGGCTGGACGAAATAGTCAAACTGGAGTGCATCGAAGCCAGAGTATGAAGCGGCCTCCTGCTGAAAAGCACACTCGTTGTCATTGCATCTTTGGGGCAGGGTTGTGTCCGTGTTGGCTTCTGTTTGCAATTCTTCAGCTGGCTCCCTGGCCTCGCCTCAGGGAGTCGTCGTTTCTTACGTGACAAAAAAGAAAAGGAAAAAACAATCCCCCACCCTCTTTTTGTTTTAATTTATTGGTTCAGGCTCTGTGAGGTGTGTAAGAGTGTAAATATGTATGTGTCTGTATGTCTGCAACCATCCTAAAGGACTATTTGAATAAAGACTCTGGATGTCATTCGACTCGCATCCAGCTCATCCTTTCCACGGGTGTACGGTGAAATCCTCTCCTTGGTGGCTGCCTTTGGACTGTCTGTGAATGCCGCCCTAGTCCCAGGCCTGGGGAAAAGGGGTGCATCTCCTCTTCTGCCTCCAGAAAGCAGGGGTGCCAGCCTTGTTCTGCCTGCAGCGCTGGGGGCACGGCTGCTAGGCCGGACAGACGGCCGTGTGCTGGGGCTGTGTACACAGGGGAAGGACAGGGACTAACCATGCGCTGAGCCGAATTCCCAGGGCTGCTTGAGGAGGCCGAGGGCCGGCCTGGTGGCTCTGTCAGGACATCAGGGAGAGGCCAGGAGGCTGCCCTAGGCCCTGCCTGTCCCCAGAGCAGCTCCCGGGGCCTGGGCTGTGCTGCTGTCCCTGTAATTAAAGCGCTGGTGCCTCCTGTCTGCCATGAGCTATGCAGCGAGCGTGGCTCAGCAAGCACCTACTGAGACCCAGGAAGGGCCTCGTGGGGCTGTGCAGGTCCCTGGACATTTCCTTATGGCAACTTGAGGCAGACATGGTGCTTTGCTGGGCAGGATGTGGCCAGAGGGGTCTCCCCATGGGGCACCAGGCTTCCAGGCACGGGGTGGAGGCCTGCAGGGCGCAGCACAGCGCGGTGCGAGGCAGCAAGGGGAGCGCAGGGGTGGGGATGGGGCCGTGCCTCCCCTCTGCGGAGGCAGGCGAAGGTGGAGTTATTGCTTTGCTCATCCAGGAGCTGGTCTGACGGGAAGCGGAGCCGCAGCTGGGTGCAGCAGGCGAGCGGCTCCGTGGCCTCGTCCCAGCTCTGGGCCTGCCCGGTCGCGTGGGGACCCCGGTGGCTCTGGCCACCAGTGCAGGGGCTGAGCGCAGGGCAGGTCCTGGGGGTGCCGAGGGGCTCTGATGGCCTGATCCCGGCCGGCTGAAGATGTGTCAAGTGGGTGAGTCTGGGTCTGGTGTGGTAATCGCGATGGGAGGTGTCTGAGCCCTGCTTGTGGCTCCAGCTATGCCTCCTGCAGGGGAAACTGAGGCACGGAGGGAGGGCAGCCCTGCACTGCTCCGACATGAGCTGGGGTGAGCCCCAGTCCCGATGGGGGAAAAGCCCTGTGCTGCTGCCTCTACTCATTAGAGCGCTCGGAGCCCAAGCCCAGCGCTGGGGTAGCCGTCCATGGGGGGCTGCTCCCTTATTGCCCCGGGGAGCCCCGCTCCTTCCTGGGACGTGCTGGGGCAAGCGGCCGGCCCCCATCAGGGGCGCCCATTCCCACGGCTGCTGTCCCTGCACCATGGCTCTGACCCCAGGGGAGCCGGCTGGGGCAGTGGTTTGCATATCTGGGCTGCCAGCGGCTGCCACCCTGCCACCACCTTGTCCCCACTGCCGCGTCACCTCCTCTGGGGCTGTCCCCAGATGCCCTGTGCCGGCCACCCTGCGCTGTGCAGTCTCAGTGCTCAGCCTCCACTCTCCTCCTCCCCAGGCCACCACGATCCCAGCAGCCACCAGAGGGTCCTCATGAAAACGGGCCTCATCCTCCTCATCGTTGGGCACCTCAACTTCATCACCGGAGCCCTCGTCCACGGCATCGTGCTCCGCTTCGTGGTCAGCCTGCGGGACGCCATCTCCCTGCAGTACGCCATCTCCAACACCGCCTCGGCCATCTGTGCTCTGCTGGTACCACGGGGGGCAGGGGGTGGCTGCAGGATGGATGCAGCATAGATGCAGGGTGGGATGCAGGGTGGACACTGCTCCGTCCCCCCCTTCCTGGCTCTAAGGAGGCCTTCCTCACATAGAACTGGGGGGGTTAGATGCACAGGGACTCGTCACTGGGTGGAGGGGGCTGAGCTTTCAGGGACAATGTCAATGTCCCTGGTGTCGATGACCTCCCCATGCTTCCTTGCAGACGATCTCCTGTGGCTTAGCTGCCCTCATGCTGTCCCGCTACTTTGCCCCTGCAGCCCTCGTAAGCAGCCCCAGCCCTGCAGCCCCCCAAGGCTCCATCCCACAGCCCCTCGCTTGGGGACCACCCCAGCTGGGTGGCTGCATGTGGCTCCGTCTCACCGCGCTGCCTCATCTCTCCCCTCCCACAGAAATGGGCAGTTTTGGCCCTGAGCGCCAGCAGCAGCCTGGGCTCGCTGTCCTGCCTGCCAGGGCTGGCCGTCGCCATCGGGCTCACGCTGGGCAGCCGGGGCCGGGTGCTGCTGGCGCCCTGCGCCCTCGCCGATGCTGCCCTCGCCCCGCTCGCCCGGCAGTGCCCCTTCGATCCCACCCGCGTCTACGTGAGTCCTGCCGGTCCCGTGGCCACCCCGCACCGTGCCTGCCCTGCAGATGGGGGCCACACACAGGGACCTGATGGCCCTCATCCCCACAGAGCTCCACACTGTCCCTCTGGTTCATCTCCCTCATGCTGGGCTCACTGGAGATCGTCTTCAGCATCCGCTGCCTTCTGCTCACCATCGAGCTCCTCCGCCTCAACTGCTGCTGCCACAGGGTGCGCCGGCAGAAGGTGAATCCTCTCTAAGCCCCCGTGCGGGGCTGGGATGGAGCCAGCTGGGCTCAGGGCCCCAGGGCGGGCAGGATTTGCCCACCTGAAGCTCTCGGCCCCTGGTCCTGCCCTGAGCAGCCCGTCTGGCTTGCAGGTCTCCTTGCAGACTGCCCCTGTGGACAGCCCCGACCCTGGGCTGTGCCTGGGCTTGCTGAGCCTGGACAGTGTGGAAACTGCCCAGCTGTGAGCAGGGTATGGGAACCAGCCCTGTCCCAGCACCCACCCCACAGCAGAGTCCAGCTCTGGGGCAGACACAGGACCTTGGATGCTGCTCATTGCTGGCTGGGACACGAGTCCATCCCCGCGGTGTTGGGCTGCCTGGGGCTGCAGCGAGGGAGGCTTCTGTGCTGGATCCAAGCCCTGCGGGGAGGACCTTTCCCCTCAGCATTGATGACCCCCACCCCACTGCTGACTGCACTGACACAAACTTTATTTTGCAGGTATTAAAAGACCAGAAACACCCCCCCACCCCCCCCCATGGCCCCCACCTGTGCTCCAGCCGTGGGGAAGGGGCTGGCCCGGCCCCGAGGCGTGCAGTGTGTGCATGCTGGGGGTGCTGGGGGGGCTGTGAGCAACCAGGGCTTTGTCCCCTAGGCCGGGTCCCGGTGCCTGTTGGAGAAGCAGCGGTGGCTCCACCATGCTGGGTTGTCCCCTGCTCCACGCCTCCGGTGCAGGGGGACCGTCCCCATTCGGGGGGGTCCCTTCTGTCTCCCAGGTGGGTGCAGGAGCTGCTGCAGTGGTGGGGATGTCCCCCCTGGATCTCCCTTCCCCAGCCTCGGCCGGGCTCCTGCTGCCATGAGGGCATGGAGATGGGGACAGCAGGGACGGGCAGGGGTGGGAGGTGGTGTCCGGCTGCAGGACAGGGGTGGCAGGGGGCTGCGGGGGCTGTGGGGGGCTCAGAGCTGCCCGGTGCCGCTGGGGTCGCACTGCAGCAGGCGCACGATGGACGGGTCGCTCTTGGCACCTTTGATGAACTCCTCCAGTGACAGCTTGCCTGCAGGGGGGACATGGCTCAGCCTGGGGGGCCACCACCTCATGCCAGACAAACAGGGGCACACAGGACCAACACGCACCAGGGACCCACCCCCGTCCACCCCCTTTCACGGGGCGAGCCCCCCAGGTCTGCAGCCAGCTGAGCCCTTCGGCTGCTGGGGCTCCCCCCGGCCACCCCAGCGGATGCGAGGCATTTAATCAGCGTGCGTGCGGCTCCCTCTAAGACCCCCGGATTTAGCCATGAGACCTTTCCCTTAATCCCCTCCATCTCCTCTCATTTACCATCGTTATTAGTATCCATCTGTCGGAAGATTTTTTCCGTTCTTTTCTCCGGAGTCGATTCATCTTCGGGCATATTCATCACGGAGGAGACCATTTTGTAGATGGCCTGGGAGAGGGAGACAGGGAGGAGGGTGAACGCCTGCCACCAACCCGAGGCGGGGGACAGAGGGCTTGGGGTTCGCTGCGCTGCGACCAGCCCCTGCCCGTGTACCCAGGCTGGGAGGGGTGGATTTTGCTCCCAGCACAGCTTGTGCCTGCCCCAAGGAAGCAAGCTGGATTGCAGGAGGCAGATGGGAGCTGCTCTTGCAGGGAGATGCCCACCAAGATGTTGATGAAACAGCCTCACAAGTCACCCCCCCTGATGCTGCTGCTGCTGGGCCAGGGTCTGGGCAAGGGGAGCAGCTCCTGGGTGCCTGCACCAGGTCCTCGGGGTGGCTGCCACGCGCATGGGCAGCGGGAAGAGCCCCAGGATAGGGTGCTGAGGGGAAGCCCTGGCCCCGGGACATGAAGAAGCAGGGTCTGCCCCGGGGGGCTGCTCCTTCCTACAGCCACAGGGCTCAGCCAGCGGCTCCCTGCAGACATCCAGCCCTGCGCAGGGAGCAGCACGAGGTGCCTGCCCCAGACCTGCCCGCATGCCGGGGCGCAGCAGGGCTGTGCGTACCTGCACGATCTCCAGCATCTCCTCCCGGCTGATGTAGCCGTTGCCGTCCAGGTCGTACATGCTGAAGGCCCACATGAGCTTCTGCTCCAGCTTGCCGCGGGAGGTGACGCTCAGGGCGATGATGAACTCTCGGAAGTCGATGGTGCCGTCGCCGTTGGTGTCGAAGGTGCGGAAGACGTGCTCGGCGAACTTGGAGGCGTCGCCGTAGGGGAAGAAGTTGGCGTAGATCTTCTTGAACTCCTCCACGTTGAGGATGCCCGAGGGACAGTCCTTCAGGAAGCCCTTGTACCAGCCCTGCAGCTCCAGGTCGGAGAACTCGGTGTTTTCCCGCAGGTCCTGGAGCATCTCCGGGCGCAGCTTGCTGTTCTGCTTCCCCATGCCGCTGGGGACGAGCGCTGCGGTGTGGGGGGCTCCCGGCCCGGCTCCGCTCCCTGCGCCCTACAGGAGGGGAGAGGGACGGGGCAGAGCTCCCTGGCAGCCCCCGGGCACCCGGGCGGAGGCGGTGGCCGATGCGGCCCCCTCCATCGCCGCCGTCCCCTCTGAGCCGCCGGGGCCAGTGCCGGGGAGCCAGCCCCCTGGCATTTGCGTAATAAACCCTCAGGGGTCATTTGCATAATAGATTGGGCGATGTTGGCGGCACCGGGGAGGGGGGGGGGGGGCGCAGCGGGCTGGAGGAGGGGAGGGGGCCGGACTCAGCCCTGGCTGGGGCTCTGGGTCCAGATCTGGGCCAGCTCCCCTGGCGGGGGGGTTATTTTTGGCACCTCCGCCTCCCCCGTTAATATTTGATGCCTCCTCCTGGCTCCGGAGCCCCGGGGAGGGCGGGGGCCGCGGGTCTCCACCTGTAGCCAGAGCCCCCTCCCCGCATCAGGGCGCAGCAGCCGGGGGGGGTCCCGAGGGGGGGCACCCCCAGGGAAGATGCCCCCGGGGCAGGGGGAACTACAGGGGAGTCCTCCCAAAACTGGGCACCGCACGAGGGGGCTGCAGGGACCCCCCAAGGGAAGATGCCCCCGGGGGGGGGTGAGGGGGCACATTTAGCGGGCACCCCCGGGACAGTGCAGCGTGGCGGGGGGGGTGCCGGGACCCCCGGAGGGGCTGCCCCGGGCCGGGGGGGGCTCTGCAGCCGCCGGCGGGCGCGGGGGGGCACGCACCGCGGGGCTGGGGCCGTGCCGCTCTCCCGGCCCCCCCCCCCCCGCTCGCCCCCGGTTTTCCCCCCTGGTTTTCCCCGGTCCCCCCGTGTCCCGCCGCCTCCTACCTGCCCGGGGATGAGCTGCCACCGCCGCCGCCGCCGCGCGCCAGCGCAGCCCGGGAGCGCCTGCCGGTAGCGCCCGCCGCAGCGCCGGGCGGCGGGGGGGCACCGGCAGCAGCCCCCGCCCGCCCCGGGGGGGCCCCACGAGGCAGTGGGGTGCAGCCCCTGCTCGCCCCCCCGGGTGAGGGCAGGAAAGGCTCGGTGCACCTGCAAGAGCTGGGCTGGAGCTGGGAGCTGACAGCGTACTGGGGGCACTGGGAGTACTGGGAGATCTCCACACCAGGCACACGGGGCCGGCAGCTCAGGTGCCTGCAGACCCAGGAGGATGCTCTGGGCTCCGAAGTGGCCCTGGGGAGGGTCCCAAGGGCACTGTTACAAAAATCACTTGTGTGGGGTGTGTTCCTGGCCCAGGATGGGGCTGCGAAAGTGCACACAAACATGCATGCACACGCAGACTCATGCACGTGCACACACGTATATGCACACCCACTCTGCCCTTTAGGGCCCACTCCTGGGGTACCTCTCTCCTTGCCACCGGTGCCACCCTGCCAGCACGTCTGCCTGTCCCCATCCCGTCCCCTCGGAAGGAAGCCGCTGCCCCAAGGCCCCCCAGGGTGGAAGAACTGGGGGCTACGGGAAGCCCGTGCTGGGCATCCCCAGCTCCCAGGCACGGGCTCATCCCTCATCTTCCTGCTGGCCCAAGGGGTGCCAGGGCAGGTGCTTTGGGGTGAGAAGGGGATGTTTTGGGTGGGGTCCCCAACGAGCCCCCAGAGGCGTACAGAGCTCAATGCTCCCTGTTCACAGGGGCTGGAGCAAAACGGCCTCCGGCAGCCGCCCCCTGCACTGGGAAAAGGCTCCCGTGGTGCCAGATGCTGCCCATACGGAGGTGACATCCCCAGCAGGTTTCCCTGCGTTCCTGCACCACTCGATCGATTTGCAAAGCCTGGGATTGTTCGGAAATATCATGGGGAGCAGATGGCAGGGGCAGATGGGAGGAAGAGGCACTCTCCTCTGAATTATACAAATAAACATGCATAAAGTGATTAAACCCACGGCCCCGGCTCATTCTGCGGGGAATGGGGAAGGGGCAGGTGGTCGCTGCAGAGCAGGGAGCTGGGGGGGGGAGGACTTCTGGAGAGACCCAGGATGGGGCAAATTCACACCAAAACCTCCTGGGTACTGAGCTCAGTGAGGCCGAGGGGATGCAGGCTCCACCAAGGGAGATCTGGCCTCACCAGGCATAAATGCCAACCCGACACAGGACAGGGCACAGGGACTGCTTCGGGGTGACCCGGCTGATAGAGCAGCTGAAATCTGTGGGTGCATTTCAAAGCCCATCAGCAGCACTTGCCCAAACCACAGTCTGGGCACAGGTCTGGCACAGGACCGGCATCGAGCCCAAGGGTGCTTTGGGATGGGTCTGGGCTGGAAACTGAGGGAAATGGCGATGAGAGCAGCGGGACAGTGGCTGCGCCTCTCCCATGTGCTGTAGGAAAGGAGATTGAAAAGGGCTAAGGGAAGGGGACTGGAAATGGGGCTGTGGTGTGAGCAGAAAGGCGAGGAAGTAGGAAGACTGGTGTCACGGGGGCTGAAGGCGCCCTGTGGGCTGGAGCCCCCCCAGGAGCAGAGTGCTGGTGGTGAGGTGGGGGGAGCTGAGCTCCCCACAGGTGGGGGTGCCTCTTCCCCTCGATAATCTTCATATCTATTTTAATCCCCCTCTGCATGAGTGACAGAGGGCACAACTGACGCAGGATGATTTGAAAGCATCCCATTTCTGACTCAAACCCGGCCCTAAAACCACCTAATCCCCCGCGCTGGAATGGATTGCAGGAGGGAGAGGATAATGCGGGGTGCGGGCAGGACCTTGCTGTGCCACCAACCCCCCAGTTATTTATAGGGTCCCCAGGCTGGGGGGCAAACAACCCCCATCCCCTCCCCTCCACCCCCATGCCTCCTTCCCCAGACTCCCACTTGCTTGGTGCACAGCCCCATTCCCCACTTCCATGCTCACTTAGTGGGGAGAGACGTGGGGTGCTGCTGAGGGGATGCCCCCTTCCTCCTCCTCCTCCTCAGCAGCCGTGGAGCCCCTGAGGCTGAAGCAGGGCAGGAAGGGAGGGGGCTGTGGGCAGGAGCCGCATGCCCTGCTCTGGGGGCACCAAACGCATCCCCATGTCCCCACAGACACAGGGCAGTTGTGTCCCTGGGGGTGCACAGCTCCACACACGTGTGTGCACGCAGGGTGTGCTGCCTTTGGGATGGCCCCGCTGCCACGGCAGGATGCTGGGGGGCTTCGGTGAGTTGGGCTCTGGCATCAGCTGCCCTGGCCCCCCTGTGCCTGTGGGATCCCCTCACTTCTGGCCATGGAGCTGGGGCAGTGCAGGAGGAGACCCCAGAGTGGCCGTGGGTGACGTGGGACCGTGCCCTAGGAGTGCTGCACAAACAGGCGCTGTCCCCACCGGCACCCCTCAGCCTGCCGGGGTGCTCAGCCTTGCTGGGACGAGCCGGGAGGGGAGAGGGAAAAGCGAGAGGGGCTCAGCCCCCGGGCTGCATCAGCAAACCCCACCAGGGGCTCCCCAAAGCCCCGCAGACCCCTTCCCATGGGCCCACGCTGCCCCCGGAGCTTGTCCTTGTCCTTGTCCCTGGGCCCTGCACAGCCTGTGGAGGACGCGGTGAAGGTAAGCAGAGCGTGGCGGGGGCGTGGGGCAGGGGCTGCAGGAATAGCCGAGGATTAAATGAAAATGCCCAGATAATGAGGATCTTTGATAAAAAGCCCATTTGTATAATTTAAATCTCTAATAGGCTTCCTGGAATACAAAGCCCTTTGTGATGCCCAATCTCATCTGGATCAGGAGCCGCTCGCTTGCTAAACCTTGACAGTGCTGTGGGGATGCGGGAACATTTCATAACGGAACGGCTCCATCCCACGTCCCCATGTCCCCACATCCCCCATGTCCCCATGTCCTGGTGCCGCACGCTGCAGCCCTGAAGCACACACAGCTCACCTTGCCTGGGCAGCCGAGGTCGGGGCTGAGCCAGTCCCCATGGGGCACACGCGTGTTGGCACCGGGACACGTGTTCAGGTGCGCAGGGACACGGGGCTGGGACGTGTTTAGGGGCTGGCTGGGCACACGCAGGCCCCCGGCTGTAGCAGTGGCCCTGGGATTTGGCTGCAGCAAGTGCAGGGGAAGGACGCGCGAGCTGCAGGTGCTCGGTGCCTGGTTTTCCACACCATCTGTCCCGGCAGGGCCTGCAGGAGTGCAGCCCCAAGGCTTTCCCAGCAGCTTGTCCCCGTGCCCCAGGGGACCCTGGCCTGGTTCTGCCCTGGTTCCTCCTTGCTGGGACGTGGGGCTCAGCGCTGCAGGTGACTGGGATGCACCCAGAGCCAGGTTTGGGGCTGCAGCTTGTCCCCACTGTGTCCCACGGCAGGACTGGAGGGCTGCAGAGGTGACACCGCTGTCCTGGGCAGGGGACAAAGGCGGGGACGGGGTTTGTGGGGCAAAGGGAGCGCGCCAAGAGGCATCCGGACCTGGATTCACCCCATTCCCCCCCGCTCTCCAGGGGCTGGAGGGGTTAAACACCACCGCCACTGCCACCAGTGCCACCAGTGCCACCCGTGCTACCTGTGCCAGCAGTGCCACCCGTGCCATCCATGCCGCCAGTGCCACCCGTGCCACCAGTGCCACTCATGCCACCCGTGCCACCAGTGCCACCCATGCCGCCAGTGCCGCCAGTGCCACCCGTGCCACCAGTGCCACTCATGCCACCAGTGCCACCCGTGCCACCCGTGCCACCCGTGCCACCAGTGCCGCCAGTGCCACCCGTGCCACCCGTGCCACCCGTGCCACCAGTGCCACCCATGCCACCATTGCCGCCAGTGCCGCCAGTGCCACCCGTGCCACCCATGCCACCAGTGCCACCCGTGCCACCAGTGCCGCCAGTGCCACCAGTGCCACCCGTGCCACCAGTGCCGCCAGTGCCGCCAGTGCCGCCGCCACGCGTGCCTCGGGCTCCCTCTGGCGGCGCCTCGCCCGGTGCCGGGGGGTGTCCGGGGAGCCCCGGTCCCGCAGCAGTACCGCGGGGCAGCTCCCGGGGGGGTGCTTCGAGGGGGGGGCGCCGTGCCCGGGGGCTCGGACCGGAGGGGCCCCGCTGCCCCCCACCCGCCGCCGCCCCCGCGGGAGCTCCGAGCCCTGGGCAGGACCCCGGGGGCTGCGTCTGGGCGGGGGGGCCGGGGGGGGGCGCTCCCCTCCCTGAGGGGGTCCGGAGGGTCGGGGGGGGGGGGGCCCGGCTGCGGTTCCCCCCCCCCGTGTGCGGCCGTGCCCGGTGCCGGCAGGTGGCAGCAGCGGCCCGCGGCAGCGCCCGGCACAGCCCCTGCTGCCCCCCCCGGTGTGCAGCCCCCTCCTGCCCCCTATGAGCAGCCCCCCCACACACCCCCGATGTGCATCTCCCCCCGACGTGACCTGAACACCGATGTGCCGGGGCCAGGGGGGCAACAGCAGCCGGGGGGCGGCGGGGCCGGGGCACCCCAAAGCCCCCCCGGCGTGGGAGAGGAGAGGGGCAGGGACGGGATGGAGCAGCGCGGGCTGTGCAGGGGCCACGTCCCAGGGAGCCCCCCCCGGGACGGCAGAGGTTGGAGGGCTGGAAAGAGGAAACGTTCCCCCTGTGTGGGCACAGGGGAGAAGGGTAAGAAAACAGGGAATTACGGTTTTAACTGTCTCAGCCTCTGGAAAACACCAGAGCACACCCCAGAGCTCTTGAGGGAGCCTGGCTGGTACCGGCCTGACGGGGAAGAGCCCTCCTGCACATGCTTGGCACAACCGGGGCACAACCGGGGCACAACCGGGGCACAACTGGGGCACAACCAGGGCACAACCTCGGCTCTGCCACCGGCCGGGGGCTCCAGATGGGGCCCAGCCCCAGTGGCCCTTCCTCTGGGACGGACTGGGAGGCACTGGCGGTGTTTCCAGGCAGCAAATTTGAGTTCAGAGCTTGGGGATGAAATGGGGTTGGGCTGAGCTCAGGGAGAGTCCAGTCCCCATGGCACTGCCATGCCCAGGGAGTGAAATAACCCGGGGAGGCCACGAGGCCCAGGCTTCGCCTGCCTCCCCGGGCTGTGTCACGCTGCTTCACCTCCAAACGTGGCCCCGGCTGCCTCAGCCCCCACCGGGAGGTTTTGTGCTACAAGCCCTCCATGGCGCAGCTGCTGGGGGATTTGGGACTCCCTGTGCGGAGGCAGGGAAATGCCGGAGCGTGGCGGTGCGTCACGCTGCGGCCTCGGTGCCGGCTTCACATCGCAGCAGGCAGCTGAAGCCGGCTCGGCTGCGGCTGCCCTGGAGCTGAGCACTTGTGGTCCTGCTCCTGCCCGGCCCACGTAACCTCACGCCCCAATGAGGGGAGGCCCAGGGGAGGCTGGAGCCCAGCACCGGCTCCATCAGCCGAGCTCACACCGCCCGGCCACGTGCGGCTGGGCTTGGAATGGGCGCCGAGCTCAGTCCCGCCAGCCCCGCGCTCCTTCTCCTCCCTTGCACCTTCTCTGCCTCTGAAGCGATGAATTTTTAATCTGCTGCCAGCCCGGAGATGGAAGGGAGGCACTGAGGCGTTTCCGCGGGAAGCTGCTGCGGCGGAGCTGGGCCCGGCTGCGGTGGGGAACGGCCCCGGCACCGCGCAGCGGGCACTGAGCTGGGACAGTGACACAGGGCTGGGACCCGGGAGGGCAGGGTCACCTCCTGGCCCCATCGGAGGCTTTTTGGGTCCCTCGGTGCCTGTCGCTCCATCCAGCAAAGGGCTTGCATTCACGGGGAGATGCCTGGAGATCTGTGGATCTCCTGCTTTGCGAGGAGATGGCCCCCGGCAGCACAGAGCCCCCATCTCTCACTGACCCATGAGCACAAATGTGATCCATGTGCTGCTGCCCAACACTGGCACGGCCAGAGGGTCCCCAGCACCACACCAGGAGGATGCAGGAGAGGAAAGCAGAGGCAGCAGCACCCAGCACTGACCCCGTCGCTGTGCAGAGAAAGCGCCGGTCCGTAAAACACAGCCCCACGGGCAGCAGGCTCTGCGTGACCGCCAGGAGCACACGGACACTCCTGGGAGCCCACCAGCCACGCCGTGCAAGCAGCGCAGGATAAATACCCGTGGCCGAGTGATGCTGCCCGGACACACAGCCTGAAGCCCGCTGCCTCCAGCACCAGCTGTGGCCGGGTGCTCCGGCCTGATCCGTCCGTGCCTGCTGCGGGCTGAGGCCCCTTCCCGGTGGCACCCTGCAGCTGGCAGGGCCACCCTGGGCCACCATGGTGGCTGGCACCAGGTCCTGCCGTGCTAGTGGCATCGAGCTGCCAGGCCACCAGCGGGTCCCTCTGTGTCCCCATGAGTGCAGGGTGCCTGGGGGGGCTCAGCAGAGGTGGCCGGGGCAAGGCCCCCATCCAGCAGCGTGGCAGCCGGCGGCTGGGCTGGGAGCGCTCCGGCTCCCTGCGGCTAGTTAGCGTAAATTAGGGCGCTGCCGGCTTAATTAACCTAACGGCACGGCTAATTCGAGCAGCTCCTCCAACGCTCGTTACCGCTGGATTTAGAGCCCGCTGACTCGCGGGGGCTGCGCGAAACCCAGGCAGCGAAATGTCACCGGTACGGCGCACCTGGCCGGGGGGCTCGCCTGGGGGAGCTCTGCTCCCTCCGGTGGCCGGCCCCCCCCCCCCCCCTCCCCCGCAGCCCCCGGACCGGGGAAACTGAGGCAGGCGGCGGGGCCGGGCCGGGGGAGGGACCGGAGCGGGGCTGCCCGGCGCTGCAGCGGGCGGAGCCGGGGCTCGGCGGGGCCGCGCCCGCCCCCGCCTCCCGGCCGAGCCGAGCCGAGCCGCGCCGCGCTGCCGAGGGGCTCCGAGCCCACCGCCCCGGCCGAACCGGGCGGCCCCGGCGGCACCGGGCCGCGGCGCTCTCCGCGGTGCTGAACGGCGCCGCCGCGCCCGCAGGACGCGCCGCCGGCCCGGCCCGGAGCGGCTCGGCACGGAGCGGCTCGGCCCGGCGCGGCGCGGCGGGCGCGGGGGATGGAGCCCTTCCTGGGCTGCACCGGCGCCGCGCTCCTGCTCTGCTTCAGCTACGCCGGCCTGCGCCCGGTGGAGGCAGGTAGGGGGCCGCCGGGCCCGGGGGGCTCGGGGGGAAGGGGGGGGAGCTCCGGGGGGACGGGGCGGCGGGGCCCGGAGAGCTCCGGGGCGCGGTGGGGGCGGGCAGGGGGCTGGGGAGCCCCGGGAAGGAGTTGGTGGGCACCGGCAGAGGGGCCGGGGAGGGCAGGGAGCCCCCGTCCCACGGTTGCCTCCGGTGCCCCGGCCCTCGGGACGGCGGCTCGGGGGCACGGGGTTGAAAACGGCAGCGCGGGAGAGCAGCAGGAGCCCCCTGCCCCTGCTCCTGCCCCTGTCCTGCCCCTGCAGCTCACGCCAAGGGGCTGAGCTGGAGCCGAGGAGGTGAATGCAGCCTGCGCTGCCTACGCGTGGGCTGGCGGCCCCAGCAATCCCCCCCTGGCCAGCCCCACGGGACCCACCTCACCATGGGGCATGGCACGTCCTGGTGACGTGGAAACAGGCCCCTGCCAGCTGGCCGGGTCCTCTAAGGGGGGTCTTTTAGGAAAACGAAGGTCCCTGGGAGCTTGTCCTAATCCTGGCACAACCAGGAGGTGCTCAGGTCCCTGCTCTGGCAGGGCTGAGCCCTTGCCCAAGTGCCCCGTGCGGGTGCCACGTCTCAGCAGTGCTGTTGGTGCTCCCCTGAAGCCCTCGCTTGCCGCGCAGCACCAGCCCCAGCCAGGCGCCCTCCCGGCTCTGTGTGCGCAGACAGGGCCCTCTCCCTCCCGAGCACAGGCGGTGTGGCTGCAGGATGCTGGTGGAACAGCTGCTTCGATTTGCAAAACGCTGATTGCCAGAATATCTCGCATTCCAGGAGGCTGTGGGTGACTGTTGGCGATGCGCAGCGCCGGGGAGTGGAAATTCCTGCCCCCAGCCAGCCCCGGTAGTTGCAGGAGTTACTCTCACCCATGTCCTGCCTGTGCCGGGGCTGCAGGAACCCCCAAACACCTTCGGGTTTGATGCACGCATCCTTGGCTGGACGTTGGCACGCCCGAGTGGCTGTTGCACGAGGGGCAGACCCGGGGAGATTCATGAAACATCCCTAAAAGGAGGGAGTAACGGGGAAAACAACACATCTGCAACTGTAACAGCCTTCCCGGTTTCCTGTAAACTAGGACACTTCCCCTGCTCTGCCTTATCCTCGAATCACCTCAGCCGGTGACTGAGAGTAAACATGGAGCTGTGTCCCTGCCCATCACCGCCCGCTGCTTGTCTTGCAGGCAGCGTTCGCGGGCTGTGGGGAGCCCGTGTGCTTTCAGGGGCCGGCAGCCCCGTGAGCACGCAGCGCGGCCCCGGTGTGCGCCTGCAGCATGCGGTGGGGCCGCAGGAGCCCCAGTGGTCCTCAGCTAGGACAAAGCTGCATGACCTTGGTGCTGTGCCCCGCGACCCCGCTGCCTCCCGCTCGTGCTGCCGGCTCTGCAGGGGCTGGTGGAGGCGCTGGGCTGGGGCTGGTGCCGCTCCTGGTTTCCAGGTGGGGACAAGAGGAAGGCGGGCACGGTGCGATCGTCCCAAGGTCACACAGAGGTGGTGGCAGCATCACCACCAGCACTGCGTCCCCGGCACTGCCAGCCACGTGGCCACGAGGCCGCTGAGGCGAGCAAGCCAAAAGCCATCGGAAAAGCTCCTGGAGAGGAAGCGGGGGCCGGCGGGGTACAGCGGGGTCCGGCACGGCTCCAGCCTCAGCTCTGCTCCCCTTTGCACCCAGAGCTCCTTCAAGCAGGCTTAAAATAATGCATCGTGGGGGGTTAAAGCTGCTGTCCGCAGGAAAGGCCCGGGGGGAATGGCACAGATTCCCCTGAGAAGCCACAGTGACGGCTGGCGAGAGGCAGAGCTCGGACCCTGTGCACACTGGGCCCTGCTCTGGAAGGGGCATTTGGCCACCCGGGGCTGCTTCTTGCAAGGTGATGCCAAGGTGAGCAGCAGGGGAGGCAGGACCACGAGGAGGCAGCTGAGAAAACGTCCGCGCAGGGCGCTCCGACAGCCCTCAGCGGCGGCACTGGGGAACCTCTCCAACTTACTCCTGTGGCTGCCACTGAGAAATCCCTGGGGCCACTCAGCGGGTCTGAAGCACAGCTCATTCTGCAGTTGTGCTTGCCCGGGGGGGGGGCTGGCCCCCTCTGCCCAGCGTGTGGGGCCGTGCTCCCCGTACCGCAGAGCATTGGAAGCGGGAGGCGAGCTGTGCCGGACCAGGAGGCTGATATGGGCTGTAGGAGCAGCAGGGGAATGCTGTGCAGCAGTGGTGAAAGACCTCAAAATGGTCCTCAGCCCCTGCTGCTTCCCAGGGCAAACAGCATCCCTGCAATGTACCTGCACACCAGGCAGCTCGGGTCAGATTTATTTCTGTGGGATGGAGGCGAAAGATAATACCAGCCAGGCTGGGGGAGACTTCGCCCTCCAGCACAGCTCTGGGCCCCATCCAGCCCTCAGCCTTCCCTTCAGCCTCCAGGTGAAGCAGCCCGGTAGCACCTCATCCACCTCTGCTCTCCAAAAGGGGCCCAAAGGCATCAGGATGGGTTCTGGGCGCTGCCCAGCCCCGAAGCAGCTCCGTGCTCTCCTGCCTCTCCTGCGCGCCTTGAGCTGCCCTGCAGATGAGGCTCCCTCTGCAGAGGCCGGGTCTCCACCCCCCCGTCCTCCCCACCAGCATAACCAGTGCAGGGGTGCTGGTCCCCCTGTCCCTGCGGGACTCGCTGCCCTCCTCCTCCAGCCGGGGAGCCGAGGTGACCATGGTCCGGCAGCAGAAGCAGTGCACGGCACGCGCGAGCAGGCAGACACAGCTCTGGCAGCAGTTTGCAGATGCCCGAGCAGCCCACGCCTGCCCCTTCCCATCTCACCATGGCCACGGAGATTCCTGGCCAGCTGAGGGATGGCGTAAGCACTTTATTGATTTCTGCGTTCAGCGTAGCAGAGATTTAATTGAAATATGGAGGTTTCTAACCTCGGTGTCAGCCTCCCAGCAGGGACACTGCTGTGCGAAGCAGCCGAGGTTGTGCTACCCTCCTCCAAATGCTGTCTCCTGCTGGGGACATGCATGAGGAAGACGGAGAGTCCTCCCGGAGCGGGATGAGCTCGCACACATTAACCATGCACAGGCACCGTGGCAGGATCCAAAAGCAGCCTTCATGGAGCTGTGCCCGTGTACTGGTTCTCATGTACTGGCCTCATCCGTTTGGCATTTATTGTTAATTAACCCCCTCCTGTTTTATAAAGTACCCAGAGCCCAAATTAAGGCCTAACTCAGGCATAATTCAGTTAAAAGCACAAATGCATCGAGCACTGAAGTACGCAAATCCTTATGTGTGCAGTAAAAATCCAAGTGTTGTGCACAAGAGCGGAGCTGGGCTGGGACCAGGCAGCGAGCTCCCCGCAGAGCTCTGGGCACCGAGCTCCAGCTCCTGCTCGCCATCGCTGCCGCCGACATCGCTCTTGTGCCTCCCTGGCAGTGCGCGGCTGCAGGCTGAGGGGCTGTAAAAGACCGTGGTGCCCAATCCTGCCTGGACATTTGGGCCCTGGATAAAACGTGCCTCGACAATGACTCAGCTCTGGGTTGGCAGCGTTAAAACCAAAGTCGGGGCATTGGCGAGACCTGGGCAAATCCTGCCTGGCTTTGGGATGCACTCGGAGGTTTGGCAGCGCAGGGAATTCTCCAGAGCAGTGATGGCACGAGGCTGCTCCAACCCCAGCTGAGGACCAGCTCCTCTGACTCCTCTTCCCCTTTACCTCTGCCCCGAGGAATTCCCAATGGCTGGGCTGGACACAGCGAGCAGCTCCCCGGGGGGCTCCATCCACCCCGGCAGTGTTTGCACCTGCGTGCTCGGGCAGCGGGGAATCAGGGACAGAGCCTCAGGGGTGAGCGGGGGCTGGCCTATTAGTATCCCATTAGTACGAGGAGTGGGCGGTCAGCAGGAAATAATTGCCTCTTTCCCAGCCTGAAGAGCCACCGGTTGGTCTTTTCTGGTCTTTGGAACCGGCAGCACTCAGCAAACAGCCCCGCTTCCACGCGAGCGGGCGCGGGAGAGCAGCGGTGTGCCCTGCTCCCTCCCACTCCCCTGCAGGCTCTCTTCATTAAAACACTCAGGGAAGCTGAACGGCGCGCCAGCCTTCCTACATACCCCATAAAGCTGACAAGCAATCACATCCACTGAAGAGAGCCGTGCTGGGAGAGCAGAGAAAGGCTCGGGAAGGCAGAAAAGGCAGCCTTTTGCCCCCCCCACGCAGCCGGCAGGCAGCAGCTGTGGAGAGCGGCACGTGGGACCGTACCGATGCTCCTTCCCCTGGCAGCTCTGAGCTTCTCCCAGCAATGTCTGTGGCTTAGGCACCTCCTAGAGAAGCCCCAGCATCCTAGAAAAAACAAGCAATGTCCCATGTATGTGATTTCTTTCGCATCGCATACGTTCTTCTACACCTTTCATGACTCTTAATGAAAAACTTAATTCCCATGATCCAACATCCTGAGTTTTAAAGCTCCCGGTTCAAAAAGCACGTCCAGCAAACAGTTTGGGTGCACCGTGTGATGGGAGCTGGAAGTGAAGCAGCCCCATTGCACCTCAGCCCATCGGTGCTGCCATGGGAGCGTTGTGGCACTGCCACAACTGCGCTGCAGCAGGACATCCTGGTGTCCCGGGCACCCCCTTGCTCACCCCACCGCCCTGCCTCGCAGGGGGCAGCAGGGATGGGGACAAACCTCCCCACCCTGCCCATGCTACAGCTGCGGTGGCGAAGTCACCGTAAGGGGCAGGTGGGTGGTTCTCTGCTCCTTGTGCCAGCAGCTGCTGTGCTGACAGTGAAAAGCCAGGAAGGAATCAGCCCAAAGCTGTAAAGCGTTGTGTTTTTTTTTTTTTTCCTCTCTCTCTCTTCAATAAAAGTCCATTAATAATCAGCAGAGCGTTTAATGAGAGGCTAGAAGGAGTTCTCAGCATTAAGAGGGGATTAAGAGTAATCTTTGCTGCTCACGCCTGCTCGCTGTGTGGAGGCGGCTCTGACCTGCTCTTGCCAAAAGGTGGGCAGGAGCACTGGGCTGCGACACAGCCCTGGGAGGTGCAGGACTGATGAGGGTGAGAAAGAAACAAGACATGGTTTAAGCATGATAAGTTTTGAAGTAGCCATTCCCTGTTAAAAATCCTCATGATTTTATCTTAATTGATCAGTTCCTTCCTGAACAGGGGGCTGTGAGTTTTGCTGACATGAAAATGAGAGCATCTTTCCATCCACGCACACAGCTCTCACTCAAATTTGGCCAAACAGATCCTCCGCCAGTCTGCAAGGTGTGATTTGCTCCAGCAGGCGCTGCAGCCCCCGAGCTGGGGTAAAGCTAAACTGCTAAACCAGGAATCCTGCACAGTATGGGTTCCTTACAGACCAGACGGGGGCTGTGCTGCCAGCAGCGTCTCTGGAGTAAATGTGCAGGAGGAAGGTTTGATGCAGAGCGTGTTCCTTGCTATCTCATCCGCAGCAGGGAAGGAATTGGCCCTGGGGACATCCCGCCCTGTGCCTGCTCCCCAGAGCACCAGCAGCTCCCCTGGCTGCTGCAGGCACAGAAGCAAAGTTTCCAGGAGCTGCAGATGAGTCCGAAAGGAGCCAGACATTTGGATTTGGCACCTTGAGACCCTGCTAGAGATGCTGACCCGCTGCAGCCAGCTGGGAAACAGAAATTACTGAGCTCAGCCGGGCTGGCACTACAAAGAGCCGCAACTGGCCCAGGCAGCCAAAAGCGGTGTGGAATATCTTGGAGCAATGATTAGATTTTAGAAAGTCATGATCTCATCATGCATCTCCCGGGAGCAAGGAGAAAAGCATCCTCACGGATTAAAATTTTGGTCGCAAATTATTCACTCAGCCCTGGGAGCAGGGAACTCATTTTCCTGGCTTTGTATTTCTGTCAAACGCTGTGCTTAGTTCTCTTTTCATATCGCTTTTGTACTGATTTGACACCGCTGATTTATGTGTAGCTCCTCCTAATCTGTAGTAGTGAAGGAAAGGCATGCTCAGATCTGTCCTAAATGTTACTGTGTTATCTACTGACTTTAACTACACCATCTCACAAAGGTACTACTGTGAAGGGGGCTTTCTGGAGTGCTCTTGACCATGCACGCCAGCTGATTTCTCCCCTGCCTGCACTCAGATTCCTGCTTTGCGGGCTCCAAGCATGGGGCTGCAGCTTCACCAAGCGCGTCCCCTCCGCCTCCCTCCAGCTCCCAGGGATGTTGTTTGCTCCTCTCCTCCAGCTCTGCGACGTCTTCCCAACTCGCCCGTGTTTTATGTCATTAGGAAACTCTGACGTTTTTTATGCTGTGCCCCCCTCAAGGTCACAAACCCCAAAGGGGACCCAGGCACCGAGGGTGGTGCACTGCTTGTTCCCCTTTCCCAGCCTGCAGCTTTTTCCCTGATACTCTGCTCTCTGTTCCTGTGAGGCCAATTCGTCTCTTTTCAAAGGCCTCCTCAACCCGCTCTGGGTAAATTAGTGGTAGCTTCTCCTAAAAATATCCAGGAGAGACAACCATGCTGGGATTTGACTGTACAGCTGCCCTGTGAGACGGGTGCAGTGCCTGGCTGCAGCTGGGGGCTGTTTTGTCTCCCAGCTCCGCCATGTCCTCCATATGTTCTAGCAAATTCACCAGGCATGACTCACAGACCTTCCCGGTGCGCATTCCCGTCTGCTGACTGCCCCTTACTAAAATTAGACCCTCCTCTAGCCAGCACGTGGGCTCGGTGACGGGGAAGGTGAGGAGCTGCAGCCCCACGTCCCTTCCCTGGGTGACGGCAGGCAGCCGCCTCCACGAGGGGCTGGTGCTCGCAGCTCCCCACCCAGCTGCTCCTTGGCCCTGTGGTGGACGACAATGGAATATTTCCCTTCTCTGAGGGCTGGTGGGGACCCTGCTGCCCCACTTCAGGAAGGCCATGCCCTGAGATGGTAGTGCTCTGGGCCGATATTGCCTTGATCGTGTGCTCCAGAAAGGAAGGACGCTTCCCTCCGTGAAATCCTGAAGAGCACACTGCTTGCTGCTCTTCCTTCTGAGGTCTCAAATTCGTGTGAACCTGACCGTGCACCTTCCGCTGAACGTTTTGCTTGCTGAAGGACTCCCCACGATCAGTTTGGGTCTGAACGGCTCGTGCAGACATCCCACTCCTAAGGGTCCTGCTAACGGGGCTGGTGGATGTGGGTCTGGCAGGAAGGGGAGCCCTGAAGGCTGGCACCGCTGCTGTCTGGGGAGGAAGGAGGGAATCGGGTCATTGCTCTGCTAGGTGTATGACAGCACTGGCCTTCAGCTGAGGAATGCTGTGCTCCTGGTATTTTCTCTGTTCCCCGGGGAACATTCACCAGGAGTGAAGTCAGTTGTTCGGAGACACTGACACTCCAGCTAGAATATTTTCAGCCACATTCAGGCGGCTGGGACTGACTGTAAATCTGACAAGTGTTACTGGAGACATGCACACGTGCGTCCTTCTTTTACTGCTGGCCTCAGCCCCAGAAGGGCAGCACTGTGCAATGGTTAAAAAGCAACAGAAGTATTATTCTTTGATGCAAGTCGGAGCAAATGACCCATTCCCACCCTACTGACCGCTTGGGGGTACTCAGAGTCCTTGCGATCTCGTCAGCATGTACTTTTAACTCTGGTTAGCATTTACCACCTTCGGTTTGGGGCACAATCTGGTGATTAGGAATTCAGTTTTACCTGAGGAGGGACCAGGAGTGCAACCTGCTGCACAGCACGGGAAGGACGGTGCCAAGCTTATGAGGCAGAACTTCTCCCGGAGAAGCAAAGGGCTTCACGCTGCGCAGCCCCCGCAGGACGAGGTCCCACCAAGGGCAGGAGCCCAGCGGCTACAGCCGAGCCCAGCTCCCTTGGCGAGGCTGGCAGCTGCACAGGCTGGCCCTGCGGCTGGAAACCCAGCTCTGCTCAAAAACCACCAAATTCGGAGCCTCAGGCTACTGCTTTCATGGCCTGGCCTTTTCACATTACCCTGGTCCATCGGTGGCTGGTGCAGCATGTTCTGTCCCGTCAGTGGGTGGCTGCTGAGTGTCCTCTGGCCATCTGAGGGAGCATCCAGCGGCTATGTACAAAAATACAAAATGTGTATAAAAAAATTCTGTCAGACTAACAGGAAAAAGCAGAAGAATCACTCCCGTTTACTACCACTGACTTTCAAACCCCCAGAGTGCTCATCAAAGCATCCAGTTTTCATACTTCTAAGATAGATTTTGCATTTCCTCCCAGCTGTCACTGTCAGGCTGTAATAGGACACACCAGAGAAAACACGGAACATGGCTGGGGAGACGAGTGAGCTAATCAATAGTCTGCTGTGCTGTCAAATTGTTTCCACGGGGCGGATGTTTCATGGGTATAATGTAACTCGTACTCTCAGCAGAGACCTCTAGTACCTCACTGGTAATTAAGACATGGAATATCTGCCATTTCCAGGTCCCATACCCAGAGCCCCCAACAGGAAGATCACTTGCAGCTCCATTTCTCATGCCTCGGATCCTGGCTATGCTTTATGTTTCCTTTTACTGCCCCCAAGCAGCCCTTTTCCACTCCCCTCCTTGCCCTTGCTCTGTCTCCTGCCTGCAGCTGCGAGTGCCCCTGTAAAGGCTCTGCTCTCCCTCCTTGCAGACAGCCCATCGGCTCCAGTCAATGTCACGGTCAAACACCTGAAAGCCAACTCCGCTGTTGTGACTTGGGATGTTCTGGAAGATGAAGTTGTCATTGGATTTGCAATTTCCCAGCAGGTACAGTGCCTACGGTTACCCAGTTTCGGTCATGCTCATCTTCACCCCAGGTCCCCTCCGTTTCCAAATTCTCTTGCTGCAGTTTAAGCCCATTCTTTCTTGTCCTGTCCCTTGTGGTCCGGGAGGGAACTTCCTCCCCGTCCTCTTTGCAGCAGTGCTCCATGTTTTGGTAGCTGCAGAGAGGAAAGGGTCCGACTGTCTCCACGTCCATGGTGGGCAGGGCAGGAAGCAGTGGTCTTAGACGCCAGCAGCGCGCACGGGAGGCCTCTCCGCCACTCTGTGCTCTCCTCTCTCGGCTTCCAGAAGAAGGACGTGCGGATGCTGCGCTTCATCCAGGAGGTGAACACCACCACCCGCTCCTGTGCCCTCTGGGACCTAGAGGAGGACACTGAGTACATTGTGCATGTCCAGTCCATCAGCATCCAAGGCCAGAGCCCTGCCAGTGAGCCAGTCCTCTTCAAGACCCCCAGGGAAGCTGAGAAACTAGCCTCTAAAAATAAAGGCAAGTGTGGGTGAGTTCCTGTGTGGTCCCTGGGAAGCCCAGGCAGCGCAGGGCTCTGCAGGGAGGCCAGCAGTATCCTGGGCAGTGAGGACAGCTGGGTTAAACACACGCAGGGCTGAGCCCCTGGACAAGAGGGATGCCCCGAGGGTACCCGGCAGACAAGGAGGTGCTGAGGCTGTGCTGCTTTCTGGGCTGTGCCCAGCACGGTGGTGCTGGCTCAGGCTGTTATCACAGTGGGACTGCAATATAAATGTACTCCTGAGTACAATTACACCTCAGGACACGCAGCGAGTACATCTGAGATCAAGACGAGGTTACTTTGCCCCTGCAAAATATTGCAGAAAGGTGAGCAGCCATTGCTGCCGATGGCTGGCTGTTCCTTCCTCCCATTTCAGATGAGGTTTAACAGGCAAAGTGAGGAGGTTTCCAGCTTGGGAGCAGTGTGTCCAGCATCCTTGCAAGTGGGGAATGCCAGGGGAAATTCCTGAGCAGCCCGTGCACTCCTGTGGAACCAGGCCTCTGGGTGGCACTGGGCCCAGCACAGCTCTGCTCACAGGGCACTCAGAGGGAGCTGCTGAGCCCCCTGTGCTTGGGTTCCAGGAGAGCGGGGGAAAAAAAATACCCACAGACTCCCACTTTTCTTACATTTCAAAGGTTTCTGCCAAATTGCAGAGTAGTTGAGGTTGGATGAAACCTCTTGAGATTATCTACTCCCACCCCCTGCTCAAGCAGGGTCATCTAGAGCAGGTGGTCCGGGGTCATGTCTTTGAATATCTCCATGGGTGATGGATGTCTCCAGCTTCCTGCTTGGCAGCTCCTTCACTTGCTCCTCTTAAGCCAAACCAGATGTGGAAGGTTTTCTGGCAGGAAGAATCTCTGCTACAGCAAGGGCTCGGGAGCGCAGGGGTCTGGGATATCAAGGGGACTCAGCAGAGGACTTGGCCTGTTGCAGGGCTTTTGGCCATGGTTCTTAGGGAGTTGTGAGTTCTTGACTCTTCCTGCTAAAACGATTTGGTGTCTGTAAATACCGAATTGCTGTTCATCTGAAAGCACTAAGCGGAGCACTGCTTCCCTCCCCGGAGGCCTGAACTGTAATCTTCTTAGAGCTTTGAAGGCGAGGAGGCGCATTATGCCCTGCGAGAAGGCTCTGCTCATTTCTGAATCCCATGGCTCCGGTGAAAAATCTCATGCCAGGCTCCCCACTCCCGAGCCGGGTGAGGAGCTGCTGAAGCATGCAAGGTGTTGTGACAGGCACAGACGGCGCTAGCAGAGACCAGAGCCAGCAGCGTGAAATCGCCGCGGGGCCTGACCCTGTGTGGGCTTACCCCGTGGCAGCACCTCCACAGGAGCTGCCCGCTGGCCCTGTCCTACCTCTCCCCCCTGCCTGTCCCCTGCAGGCTGCCAGGGACGGGCACGGGGCAGCGGCTGCAGAGCTCGGTGCCCTGCAGGCTCAAGGCACAGCTCGTGCCGGTCGTGGGGCTGGCGGGCAAGGACTCCTGCTCTGCCAGCTCTGACCCTGGTGCGCTGGTGATTTGAGCCAAGGGCACTGCTGAACTGGTGTCTGCAGCCCGGCTGAGCCGCGCGGTTAGGTTTCACCATCTCTCTTTCCCCTTGTGCAGATGAGGTGACAATGAAGGAGATGGCGAAGAAAAACCAACAGCTGCGAGCAGGGGAAATTCTCATCATTGTTGTGGTGTTGTTTATGTGGGCAGGTCAGTTCAACCTCTCTGTCAAAAGCACATAATATCCCTAGGGCTTGTGGCTTGCTTGGTTTGCATGTGTAATTGTGTAAGACCTGAAAAGAAACCCTTCCTCCCATGAAGAGCGCTGCATATTCAGCTGTAAGGGCAGCTCAGTTCCCTCTGCAGCATCAGGAGCCGGGCAGTGCCAAAAGCAGGTGAATCAGTGCTCTGATCTGGTGCAGCAGGAAGTAGATAATGGACTTGATGAACCAATTGTCTAATTCAGCATGGCTAATCCTGTAAGCTCAATTTTTCCAGAAAGCACTGATGATAATGTCCTCAGCCATCCGCCAGGATGCCTCGAGCCCTTCAAATGACACAGGTCACTGTAATTAACTGGCTTATTATATGACTCCAGCTCTCATGCAAAGCAGAAATTCCCATAAGAGTTCTGCCAAAGTTCAAACACACATCAGACATCAAGAGACTTGCTCTCAACACCCACTATATATACACCAAAACCCACTGCAAAAACAATTCAAACAATGGTAGTATTGAAAGAACAAATAGCTCCAAACATCGAAACACCAATAAACCCAGATACTCACAAAATCCACTGTTAAAATACAAAGAATAGTATTTAATAGGAAGAGGAGGAACATTAGCAGAAGCACATTAACCAAAGGAGGGAAAATCTGCATGACCTCTTTCCAGCATGAGTTTGGGACTATGTTTCAATTGACCTTATACCAAATTGTACCTAGGACAGATCTCGCTCCTATGTTTTAAGCTAGCAAACAGGGAGAGGAAAATTCCTGAGTCCTACCCCATCAGCTTAGCACATCTGAAGTGGCTGCAGCCAGCTCTTCAGCTTGTTCAGTTTGGATATTACATGTGTGAGTTAATGGGAAATAAAGTTTGTGCGCTTGTCTTCTATTTCGAGCCCCAGCCTCCCCTGGCTGCCAGTCAGCTGCTGCTCCTGCTGCAGCACAAGGCATGAATGAAACAACATTTGCCCCCTGCGAGTCACAGAGCAGGCTGCCCGGGGGGAATGGTTCAGGTGACCCGAGGAAATCACCAGGCAGAGAAATTAGCACTGTGGTAAATCTGTGATCCATAAAAGACAACCTTTGCCACTCCGCCTCCAGTCCCCTTGTCCCAGTCCTACCAGGTTTCCACACACAGAGATGCAAACAGCTGCACGGAGAATTCTCCTCGGCTGGAAGAGAAATCGACTGCGGCAGCACCGAGGGGCTGAGATCAGCTCGCAGGTCCCCTGGGGTTAGGTCATGCTGCGTCAAGTTCACGGTGGCCCGCCACCTCTGCTGCTGTACGCTGCAACAATCCCAAGCCCATGTGGGTTGCACTGGTTTACTTCACCAAAGGATTTGGCCCACTTCTACTAACTTCTGCGGATCTGAGAACACCTCCATGGAGAGATGTGAATAGGAAGCCAGTCACTGACCTGAGAGCTGCCAAAACAAGGGGATGGAGGGATTAGCTGTCCTCTAATGCAGTTCTGCGAGGTTTCTTTCAGGTGAATCCAGGTGACACAGAATCAGATCTACTAAAATATTTTTTTTCCTTGGAAGGTCCTGAGGTTACCATGCATTGTAAAGCAATTATTGCTAACGACGATAACCAAATGAAAACCTAAATTAAGGTTAACAAAAATCTGTAGCCCATGGCCTTTCCAGCGTTTAAATCAAGCTTTATCTGTGCACATTCCTATTTAAATGCCCTGACAGTAAAAACAATCATGAATAATTACATGAAGTGACTGAACAACGGATTCATCTCCTGCCATAGCATAATCTAAAACTCCGATCAGCATCAGAGTGAAGAACTTGCTAATGCCACAATTTCCCCTCTAGACAGATGACTTACATTTATGAAGGAAAGTGGGTGTGGGAAAGATCTCTTCTTCATCTTGTGGGTTCTTTACCAAATCTCAATATATAAACAACTCTTTCCAGCTCTTACCTTGGCCACAACCTGAGCATATGACAATGTTTTAGCAAATGCAAACTGGAATTGGTTTGTGCCCAGGGCTCTGAACTCGGAGAAGAGACTCGTGCTCCTGTGCTGGCTGCATTTCTGTGTGCCTCAGTTTTACCATCAGAAGGCACAGAAGGTGTGACTATGCCAGATGTTAGCCTGTTCTCCTAGGATCAGCCATTTGTTCACATACGCAGAAAGAATTTGGACCACTGTGTTCATCAGTAACACCTGGGGGCCGCTGCCATAACACCACCTCACTTTAGGAAGCAGTTTGTGATATCTAGCAAAAGCTCTACGTATGGTCTGCTGTTAGGGGAGCTAAAATATTTTTCAGTTACGGAGAAGCAGCATCTTCTCAGGTCTTCTTTACTCCTGTGTTTGGAATTTCCAGGCAGAGAAGTCATTTGGTCAAAACGTCATGTAAAAGCTTCTGAGAAAGACATTTTCAGTCTTATTATTTGTCATTGCTGCCCCTGCTTTTCTTTTCGTGTGCTTGTGTGTGTGGGAGGAAATTTCCAGCAGCAGCTTTTGCTGCCGTCACTGTTGCATATTTGCAGATGTTGTCCTGCTGCTCAGGAGACCCTGGCTTACATCGTAAGCAGGCGGGTACAGTACCTGCCTCGTCTGCCAGCTCCAGCTCCTTCTCTTCACCTCAGAGGAGAAAGATCATAAGGCACATTTCCACTCACCAGAAATTCCAGGAGCTCCTGTGTTTGCGAAGCAAAGATACCATTTAAGCACACAGTCGGTGTTAATCGCTATCCAAATGTAGGGCTTAAAACACTTGTCCCATTTAATGACAGAGAAATTGGAATATAATTAATCTTCTGTCCTTCCATCTAACTAGTTTAGCATGGAATTGGCACTGAGAAGGAAACAGCCAGAGGGCCAACTAGCTGTGTTAGAAAATGATCCTTAGGAACAATTGTGAGTGCTGCTGAGATCTGTACCAGGAGGCACAAAGCTGGCTGGCAAGCAAGGGATTTCTGATCTCTGCAGGCTCCAGGGGCTGAGCAAATTTGTGTGATCACTAATGCTTTTTCCTGTTAGGGGTGATCGCCCTGTTTTGCAGACAGTACGATATCATCAAAGACAATGAGCCAAATAACAGCAAGGAGAAAGTCAAGAGCGCCTCGGAGAACAGCACTCCCGAGCACCAGGGCGGCGGGCTCCTCCGCAGCAAGGTGAGCCGATGCTGGCACACAGGGCGGGGGCACGGCAGGCAATCAACTTCCAGCTGGGACTCAGCTAAATTGCCCCCAAAAGCAGCTGCTGTTAAACATCCCTGCTCCAGCCGCCTTCCTCCGGCTGGGATGCGGAAGGGAAGCACTCCTTCACCTCCACGCATGCCAGCACCGTGGCTCCTTCAGCATCTGAGCACCTCAGACGTGTCAGGATGCCAGCATTTCACTCCCACCTCTGGGTCAGCCCTTGTGCATCAGTAAACCAGGTTTCAGTCCATATTCTTGAAATATCTGAGCATCTCTAGAAGAAAAATGTGCTGAGCAATGCTGCAGTCCCCGAGCTGCTTGGTTCCTTACCCCCGGCGCAGCAGTTAGGTGGCAAGCGGTAAAGGGGATATCAGTCTCACAATTAACTGAAAAATTGATCAGCAGGAGCATGGCTAGTAATACATGTGATGTTAAAGGCATGCTGTATTTATAGTGTAAGGAGACTCAAGCCTATAATTTGTACCAACTTATTCCATTAAATTTGACTTTCCTGTGTTTCTATTCACAACTTGTGTTCTGGCACATCCCCGCCACTTTGCATTTACTTATTACTTGAAACAGTCACTAATTCATGCTCACTGCTTGCCCTTTTTCCTTACCCTCAGGGGATGGGAATAAGGACTTTTACAAAAGCAAAATTCACCAGCACACTGCAGAGATCTCTGATGGTTTTTTCCTCACGAGTTACTCCTAATACATCCTTTCTTCATTTGCCTCTTCTCTTCCAGTTTCCAAAAAACAAGCCCTCAGTGAATATCATCGAAGCGTGACAGCCTGCCATCTGAAAGACGGACTCCATTTCTCACTCTCACTTTCTGCCTCTGAGCCTTGATGACTGGGGAGGTGAAATAATGTTGGAGCAATTTGGAAGGAGACCCAGCGATTGTCACTTGATGGCATACACCTCCTTCCTTGTCTGTGTTCAGCAAAACATCTGGCCAGTACGAAAAATCATGAAAAAAAGAACCCTGAAACCTGAACAAACAATTGAGATGGAAAAGCATCAGTGGGACAGCTGCTGCCGGTGATCCTGCACTGGACTCACGAATCACCTGGGCTGGAGCAACTTCTCACACACCCCTCTCCACCTTGGCGCTCCGTCTTCTGGAACAACCTCCTTGTCCTTGGAAATGTACAAGATTTTGATGTATCTTTATTTTGTCTCACTGTCACTACATCTTGACAGTATCAACGTGAGCTCAGGCATCAGTCACTGTCAATCCTCTCCGAGCAAGAAGGAAGGAAAGATCATCGCAGACACGAGTAGCAACCAGATTTTGGCTGCTGTGTGCTCTTGGCTTGCTTTGTTCCACTGATATGTATCATGTAACACGTCTTACAGGTGGGTTTTTAAAACAAACAAAAAAGTCATAGCCCAGTTTCCATTCCTACTGTGAGAACTTCCCTGGTTCTCCAGTTAGGCTGCAGCTCATGACTCCGGTATTTCTGTGTCTCCTGTCTCACGCTGGTGTTCGTCATTGCAGATACTCGGGGCACTCCAACCACTTTGGCACAGACCAGTATGAGGGGACACCAGAAGCCCCTCTTCAGCTTCCAGGATAATTTCAAACATTTTCTCCATGGTATTTTCAGCTGGGCCTGAGTCCACCAACAGTGTGATAAACAGTCCATAAAAACGTAGCCAGTCAGCAAAAAAAAAAAGAAAAAAAAAGAAAAAAGAAAAAAAAAACTCATGATACCGGTTGCTATGCAAGGTCTCCAGGGGCAAAAGCCATTTATTGCAAAAGGCTCTTGCCTAAGGGACCTTTTTCTGAGGGCTTAAGTTCTTAAATGGCTTCTTTTTGTAGGGTTCCTGTGGGAAGGTCTGGTTCTCCTTACACGTCCCGTCTGCACTATTTTCCGTGACGCTGTAATGCCAGGTATCTGCTGGAGCCAGTCCTCCACGAAAAGGATGGTGATGAATGGGAAAGGGGTTGGGGTTCTCCTCTCTCTTATTAAGTGCTTAATGTTCACAGCTGACAGGATCCCTGGGATTGCTGGTGCTCTGGAAGCTGATAGATGCAAGTCCATCACAAGGAAAAAAATTATTCTTTGTAGTGTGCCATGGGGTATCTGTATTTATTTAACTACTCCACAAGACCACTCCATATGCACTAGGGGATGAGGCAAGATCCTATTTGTCCCATCGAAACCCAGACAGGTTGGCCTGAGAAGGGTTTAAATCTCTTTACAAGCCTGCACTCAGATGAGCCTGGTTTAAAAGTCCCTGCAAAGAAACGGGCTGGCGGTGACCGAGGTCAGCCATCTCTCCACTTCCACTGACACCAGCCTTTCTAAAACAGTTGATCTGGGAGAAAGGCCCTAGGCAGTCTGCCTGCAGACACGGTTGGGAACAAGCAAGGGCTTCGCTTGTGCCAGTTCCAGAAGGCAGGCCAACCCCAAAGGTCTCTTCAGAGGATCCTTTGCCAGAACATACTCCTCCATCACCAAGAGGGAGAGGTCAGCACCTCTGATACAGACAGAGCAATAAACATTTTATAATGTACAATAAAAGATTAAAGGCATATCCTGTGTCCTTGTAACGTCTGAATTCAGTAATATTTCATCCTTGCCTGCTTCAAGCACAACACAGAATAGAACAGGGCAATTTTCCCTGTATTTCCCAGGGACTACGGGTGAACTCTTTTCTCATTGTCTGGGTACAGAGAACCAGCATGGTTCACCAGAGTTCATTGTGGCTGTGGGATGAGGGGAGAAAAAAAAAAAAAACCTCGTGTGACATATATAGCACTACAGCCATACCTACTAGCAGGGTTCTTCAGACATCCCTGTTATCTCCTAAGAAAGAAATATCATTTGGAATCCATAACCCTATAAAAGGAGGTTTAGGAGAGATGGTACAGCATGTGCAAAACGATAAGGGAGATGCTCTCTCATAATCCTAGAACAGACAGCCAAGCAAGCAGCCCTCTAAAGCCTGCCCGTGAGGAAATTCAGTCTGGTAATTTGGCAGATTTGGGGGGTGGAAGGTTGTGTGCCTGTTTTTAAAGACAGTTGTCCCTGGGAATTCAGACCATATCTTTTTTTTTTTTTTTTTTTACAGTAACAGTTGTTGTTCCCTGGTTACAGGTATAAACCACTTGTTTTTCTAACAAAGATGTGCTTACTCCTTTTTTTTTGGAAAAGGAGAATTAAAATTTAAAGCATCGGTGTTCACTCAGAGTTAAGTATTTGTACCATAATGTGGCAGAAGCTAAAAGGGTTATCATTATGTTTCATAAATGCAGGCTTTAAAGGTAAGGTAATAATGCTATTAGTGAGAGGAGACAAATGTGGGCTGGCAGAAACTCAACCCATCAGGGAAGGACTCCAAGCTATCAATTCCAAGTGATTCTCTTAAAGGAAACGTTTTAAACTATGAATTAAAGTGATGTGGTAAGTCCACACTTCAGGAAAAGGTGTTTCCCGCTATAGGAAAGGAAAACTACTTAAGATCCTATTTTCTGAGACTCAGACATCAAAGCTTTACCTGCTGTTTCAGTATGAACTCCTTCTGTAACCCATGAGTGTTACACACCGATAAGGCTCTGGGCTTGAGTGACTTCAAGCCTAAGCCAGCCTGTAGAAGAGGTACCTCATTCTCATCAGCAGTGGCCGAAAGATACTCCTTCGTGGGAGTTAGAGGTGTTTTACTGCCAATAGAGGGAAGAGATGGAGGGGAATACAAGGAAAAAAAACACGCCAGCAGTGAGAAAAGTCACCTTGGGCCACAGAAGAGTTCACCCTAAAGACCACTCATGGCTCCCTACGTGTTTTTGCCTGACTGCTGATTGTGACTGGTTCTTGGAAGCAGGGATTAGGAAAGGGAGGTTTCCATGAATACTAAAAAGAAGCAAGTGGGGGTGGGTTGGCGTGACAGGGATCCCAGAGAGCCCTGCAAGAACGGATTTCCCGTTGAACTCGAACCGGAGGCAAGCAGCCCTCCGGCCGCCTCTGCTGCACCCCTGGGTGCTAATCCCATCCCTTCCCAAGAACCAGCCACGCAGGGACATGGGCACGCGAGGAGCAAGGAGCTGAAAACAGAGCCCTTTGCCAACACACGCTTTGCATGTTTGAAGTTAAGCACCACTTGCCTTCATCCTTCCGAGCACTGTAATATTATGCCTACAAGTACCGTTTAGCCAATATATTCCTCCCCCACGAGTTTAGGAAAAGTGAACCGCAGGAGGCGGTGTGCAGCAAACAATGCTGCACAGCGTGTCCCCCAGCTCACAACACGGAGCCCTGCGCTCCTCACACCTCCCTCTGCACGGCGAGAAACAGCACAGGCTCTGCTCGCCGTCTCCTCCGAGGAAAATGAGAACATTAGGCATTTTATTCGCTGACAGCTCAATAGCATCAGAGGAGGAAACACCTACACGGCACAAAGTGTTAGTATAATCTCAGCTGGTAATGATTTTCTGGAGGAGATGTAAATGGAGAGGAACAGGCTGCTAATGCCAGTATTTGCCGAAGACATTAGAGGTTACATCACTCAGAAGTGTATGTCACAGCTCCACATCCATTTCGCTGATAAAAATATGGCAATTCATTGACTGAGTAGTCAGACTTCACTTCCAGCAAGGATAAAGATTATACCATATGTTATACCAAATGCAATTTCCCCAGATTTGTAGAAAAGCTCCCTGACTACAAGTACTGAGCTGTTCCAGGCTGCCCTGGAAGCTGGAGCCTAACACAGGCTAACTGACCAAATTCAATCAGCTTTCTAACATTTGTTAAAAAGCAGTGTGATCAACATGTTGTTATGCTAAAATATCTTCTGTTCCCTCCACAAATCTGGTGCGTATTCAACTGTCTGATGACCTTATAGATTAAAACGATTATGCTCCTACTTGTTAGCGCTCCCAGCCCACAAGTCTCAGGGAAAGTGAGCTCGATTCCCTTTCGGCTCATGCATCAGCATCAATTTTGTTTAACTAAGTTCCAAATGAAGAACCTTTATTATTAGTGACAGAGCCAGGAAAGACACAGCTTGAATTTTAGATCCCAGATGGAGTCAGCAAAGTTGGCAGCCAGGAAAGCCATCTTTTTGCTTGCAATCTGAACACATTGGGTATGGAGTCACGGAGTGGCAATAATGGCACAGCCCCACGATGCCATTTGACACTTTGCAGCACATTGCTGTCCTTATTAACTGACAAGAAAAACCTCACTCGGTGCCACCAACTGCTAAATATAACCTATTTATGCCATCCAGACCTGTTCTGCGGAGGATGCAGCCAGCATAGTACTAGACATACTCTTAAACCAAACATAAACTGTTTTCAGCTTCCACTATTGTTTCATGTTTCAGGACATAATTTCTTCCTACTTATTTACAATTACCTTACAGCACAAAAGGAGGGAAAAGTTAGCTAGCTGTGGAGAGGACAGCTGAAGAAAAAAAAAAAAAGTAGTTTAATTTTAGATTCATCATTTTCTAGCTGCTGTTGTTATAGTGCAATACGTTGATGCGTGCTATTATTTTTTTAATTGTAAGACATTTCATCACAGTGCTGACACGCTGCTTGCACAAAACAGTCTCCTCCAGACTCACGTTGCTGGATTCTACTACAGCAAAAATCATAAACAGCCCTTGGCTGTACTCCAGTTGCAAACATGTCCTTCCATGAACAAGTAACATGCAATCTCTCTCCCCTTACAGTATCTACAGTTCAGCATGTATGAATCTCAGTTGCAGTGTCAAAGAATTAAATCAGTCACAAAGATGCCCAGAAGCCTAAAGCCTTTACACGGTGCAGAGCCGCTCCGTGGCAGCGTTCGTTCACACGGAATTCACAGACCACAAAACAGGCGAGCAGGAGGAGGTGCCTGCTTCTGCCTGCGGCCCTCGGGCACAGGGAGGCTGACCGTAGGCAGAGCACACACACAGACACCGTCACCCTCCTGTCCTGACAGGTGCTGCCTGTTCAGACCCATTTCATTTTCTCAGCATGGCCGAACCGGCAACAGAATGCTTGCTTTGAGAGAAAACTGATGTAAGACTGACTGCTGTGCATCACTTCATAGTAATCTCGGAGATACATAGAACCAAGACAGCTAGCATGGACCCCTGAAGGCCTCGCGGGAGCACTTCAGCACGCACAGCAGAGGTAGAGCATTGTCAGTGCTCTTCCCACTCCATTTTGTCGCTGCTGATCACCAGCAACCATCGATCACCAGTCGAGGCAGACCAGCACCATCCCAGCAGCCTGTGACAGCAGCAGCGAAGTCACTTACAGCCTACACTGGCATCAAGAACATGTTACTAGCTGGAGAAGATCAGTTATTGACACAAAGCCCTAATGCTGGCCATGGGACATGCACCACGTATGCCTGTACAACCCACCAGAAACAAGACACCCCCTGCCCCATGCAACATGAATTATGCATGAAAATACAGCAATTACTTCATTAATGGGTGCAGCATTATCTACGAGTTAGTGTAGTCAGGCAATAGCAGGCTCTGTTCCAAGCTCCACTGCTTATCCTTTGGACAAATTACTTCGATCCTCCGTGCCTCAGTCAATGCACATCTAGGTCAGTGACAAACTTCGGCTGCTTTTAAAGCCACCTCCTCCTGCCCCAGTCCGGAGTGGAAAGGTGCTACAGAATGGCAAAATAAAACACATGAGGCTCAACATTGAAAAATATTAGTACTGTACCCAAATTTTATTTCTTTAAATTCATGTTAGCCAAAAATGTCACAAAAGATTCAGATCAGTATAATAAAAATATAGTAGCACTTCCTCCATGGACAATCTGTTTTCTGAAATTTACCCATAAACCTTCTTATGCTTAAACTGCTCACAAAGCCCATGCAGGCCCTGTCAGCACACCTGGGGAGAGCATTTTGCAGATGATTGACCTCTGCTTTACAAATCCTCCAAATATTTTGGCATTTCCACACTCTGTTAGGGAAGGCGATGGAGGCGGCAGAGACCAGCAGTTGCTGTCAGTGTAGCTTAACAAATGAATGTGAGGTGACATTGTCCTGGGTACCCCAAAAAGCAGGGAAGTGAAAGGGAAGAGCTGCACAGGAGAGGAACCCTTACAGAAAGGCTACTAAAAGAGGAAGGGGATGAGTGACAAATTGCAGCTAGCTTGAATTCCAACTAAAGCCATGAGATTTCCCGCTGCCCATCCCTTCTGAAGGCCAAGAGTCAGTCTGCACAAAAAACAGGTTGGGAGCTTAGGACAGAGATTAGCCTGGGTCTTGGGTTTCCCGTTCTGCTACTCACTGAGATTTTCTTCTCAGAATATTAACCAACTCCTTTCCTTCCTGCTACTCGCAGTGCCTTTAGTGCTGGTACTCTCCTGCAGTGTGTTTCTGCCACATCTCGTAGGGATTAAAGGAAACAAGACAGGAAAAGATACGCTGAAGCAAGACTGGTCCAGTATAATAACACAGCAAAAGAGAAAAGGAATACCACATCTAACAAGTGCACAGTGTTTATAAACTGGAGTGCAAAGCTCATGAAACGTTTTTACATGAAGTAACAAATGAAACAAGGAAAATTAATGACAGGCAGCAAACTCTTCAGGGATGGAAAGAACAACAGAACAAGACGAGACATAACCAAACCAGGGAAATCAACAGCTGCTCCCCAGTTTACTGTAAAACGAAACATAACTTTGTCTGTGCCAAGGGGAAGGAACAGCATCCACAAGCTGTTTGTATGATTTAAAACCTTAATGTTATTCAAAGGTAGCCCAACAATCACTGTAGGAGATTTAACGCCAAGGCTTAGGACCAAGCTTTAAAGAAAAGCTTTTCCCACTTCAAAGCATATTTTCCAGTTTCCATCACTGAGATATTACATCCTCACATCCAATATGCAGTCTCCAGTTGTTTGTTACCTACTCCGTAAGATTATTTTTATTTCAAAGGAAAATACTGGTGCTAAACATAATAAAAGTTAACTATACAAAACAGATCGCATCAAATTGCATTTCAAAAGCCGCTCTAAATGTTTATAGAACATAGAAACTTCCATCGGGTTAATTTAAAACAGATCATGAAACAACTTCTCAAAATACAAACCGCTCAAACCCAGAAAAATTAAGAACAACTCTAAGCATGGAATAAGAACCAGCACAGTCCCTCAGCAGCAAAATGAGTCAGAAGGAAGGGCAGTGACAGGGCTACGCTGGAAGTGGCCAGGAATGCTCTGGAAATGGTGGTGTTTGGCCAAGTTCTTGCTCACCTGCTGCGTAAGACTGTACTTTTGAGTGGTTTTCTTGGCGGACCTTGGGTAATTTCTGTGAAAATAAGTTTACTTAGTTAAAACAAACAGTTAAAGCAAACACAACACAGAAGCACGTTTAGGCTGGAACAGCACCTTCTCCGAAAATGCCTTCCCCATTCCCCAGGGCTTGCAGCTGGTATCTAATTTTCTTGTTATGAGGTTCTGAAAGGGAAACCACATTTTAAGAACGCACCTTGGTAAGTAACAACATGAAAGTTTAAAAATGCCTGCTCAGGAACGCTGCCTCGTGCT